>NC_072036.1:7860000-8515000 GCF_027791375.1 Indicator indicator | reverse complement strand
TGGCTCTGTTTCAAAGAGAGGTTAGTAAAGGAAAAACACAATATGGGCCAAAATGAATGAAAGAATCCCAAATAATAAGGATCCTGGATCTGTGGAAAGCAATAAAACAAGACATGCAGCAGTGCTGAAGGTAAATCTGTAGCCAAGTGAATCTTTGGAAAAACAAACCAGCATGAAACCAGTCATCCACTGGTAGGGAATGACCATCAAAATGATGGGGTTTCAGTGCCACAATACAAAAACTCTGGCTAAAGACAGGCTATATTATCAGTAAAGAAACAAGGCTACATTTCACTGAGACTGAACAATCCAATTTATGTACATCATGAACAATCCAATTTTATGTACATCAAACCCTTTGGGACTTACTAAATGAAAAGAGTGACTTACACTACTAAGCACATTAGCAGAGAGGTCTTCCTGTTACCTAGGACCTCAGACATTTGTCCCTGTTTGCAATATACATTATTATTTCTCCCATTATTTCATCTTTTTCCCAAAGGACAGATAAAGTTGTTGGGGAATTAATGTTCATCTCTTCTTTCCTGCTTCTTTCTAAATATGAGGAAAGCCAGGAATTGGCTTTGGTGTGTATTATGTTCCAGCATTCCTGATCAGGTGATATCTCTCTGCCTGCATGGGACATCCCTCATGGTCCCATGGGACATCCCTCATGGTCCCATGGGACAATATGATGCAGGAGGGTCTGTAACCACTGCAGGCACCATCCTGAGCACACTTTTTCTCTCTGAAGAATAAACCTGTCAGTCAGTAACTGCTCTTCTCAATCATTGCTTTTAGGGGAGGAGGAAAACTCATTATATTCTTCTTGCACTCTCCATGTTTTCTCTAACTAAATTATATTTGCCACTGTAAAAGACCTATTGATTAATTTCATAGATCTTTTGTTCCTTCTGCAGATTAATGTCTTACTTTTTATCTTACTTTCTCGTCCAGTATTCGCTTCAGTGTTTAAGCATCCCCAGAATCCCAACATTCTGAAAGCTTTATAGCATTTCTTAAGCTCTTCATTCTTTTGTCCTTTCTTTATTAGCCTGGGCAGGGGTGAAATCACACAAGCATTCAGCAACCAACAGCCACTAACAGGTCCCTTTTCCCCTAGGGTGGTTTCTGGTGCAAAGATGACAAGTGCCAATAAGATTTGTCACTCAGACAACTGACATCAGGGTAGCTGGGCTAAAAGTTGACTCCAAACCCCAGCAGGGCTGGGTAAGAAAATATACAATTTTCTTCTGTCTTTAGCACAAAAAATTCTGACACCACTCCTTGATTCTTGTGTCCCATTCAGCTAGAGCCTGGGGAAGTCAGACTGGGTGTGAAGCTGCAATAAATCCTGAGGATTCCAGCAGAGGCAACAAGAAGACAACTAATATACCATTGTGATAATGTAGTGGGCAAAGTGACTGGGTAGGAGAAACAGGACATAATGCTTAATGATACAAGTTCTCCTCGGTCAGTGCCCTAAATGTCAGAAGTCTCACCAGACAATTTAATAGACACAGTGATCTGCCTTCAGAGCCACACAGTGGAAGGTCACATTCCCCTAGATATTAGCCTTAAATTACAGTCTCACAATGTGCACTGTTCCCACTGCACTGAATGTTTAGACTTTTGAACAATTTCCCATCTGCATACAGCAATTTGCTTGTTGATGTTTAGACATGACTGACATAATTCAACAATCTGCCTTGTTAGCTTGCTTTGTAACTCTGTAAAACTCTGACAAATATTATCCCAGTTGAGTGAGGACATGCTTCCTGTGACACAGTAAACAAATGGAGCAAAGGAGGCTTTTTTTTCCAAATGATTGCTCCAACCCCCTAATGAGAATGTTAACTTATTTCATCAGGGCTGCACTACACCAGGCTTCTTAATGAATCCTCAAGTCACACAGCTCTGTTTCTTGAGCCTGGGGTAGTGTGGCTGGAACTGTATTGCATGCAGATTTTTTTTTCCCTCCCATCTCTAGCTGCATGCTGCATTATAATGAACCCATTCATTATACTGTCTGCAAAAAGACATTTCTTTGAAATTTCTGAGATTTGGTTTCTGAGCCTACCAAACTCCTCAGAGGAGTGCTTCTTCCCATAAATCAGTGCCCCTTAATGGAAAGAACTAGATGAAAGAGTGAGTAATGATGGGTTAAAAAATAAGAATAAATCAACCTGTTCATTAATCTGCTTGCACAGTAAATCCTCTGTGCTCTCAAGACCAGGATTTAAGACAATTCCTCTAAATCAAAGGATTCTTATGAATCCTGTTCTCCAGCTCCCTTCTATAAGTTATGTTTGGGTAGTCAATGACCATTTGTAGGGGATGTTTTTCAGATGTTCACAATCCTCAGCACTGATTTATCTGGAGAAAATAACACATGGTATTCCCAGGGGAAAAAATCATTACCTTAGTTTTGGTGCATCTAATTACAATAAGTCTCTATCACACTCACCATCTACCCTAATTATCTGGGGAATTGGCAGTGTTTAACAATGAAGGAAAGAGTGCTCCAGTGTCCAATTAAGGTTCTCTTTGAGGATTAATAAATCATGTCTCATCAGCCCCACTGACCCAGAGGTGTTAATCTTCACCTTATCACTAATCTTAAAGCAAAATTCTGCAGATCAAGAGCAGCAGAATGGTTGAGTTAATTGTTCCATTAGGCTGTTGAAGTCTTTATAGCCATTTCCAATACTGCACTGTTCCCTGAGCATCTTCACATGCTCTGCTACAGAGCAGAAAACAGTAGAAAGATGGCCACAGCTATTTGCTGCAGGTGACTACTGGCTCAGATTCTACTCCATACCCAGCTGGTTTTGGTATAACTATACTGCACTGACACACTGAAGCAAGGCAAGCAAGGCACTGAGAAGATGACAAACAGTCGAGAGAGGTTTTAGCACATCTAAATGCAGTTGCAAAAGGAAATAAATCATGTAGTCAATAATGGAAAGAAATCTTAACTGTTATCTGCCCTGTAAACAATATCCTTGATTAGAAGACATACGCAATACGGTTTTATTTAAGGGCAAGGGTCCAGATACTTCACTGGGAAGACTTTTTCTCATTGACAAGCTTACAGTAATCATGAAGAACACAGCAAATTGAGTTAAAATATGCTCTTAACCAGTATAATAAAACAGAAATCACATTTTAGCTCTGTTCCCAGCCTGTATTTCCTTTTGTTTCTATGTAATCAGGAAGGTTAAATTCTTTTGGCAAGAATGTTCACAAAAAGTACTGAGCTGACATTAAAAATCTATTTCATAACCATTGCTTTTCAAACAGTTTCTCCTCCTGATTTGAATTAAGCAGGAATGAAAATGGAATTGTTACCTTTCAGGGCATGGGTCACCTACTTGTGTGTCATTGAACAAATGGGAGAGAGAAAGAGATGGGATCAAAGTCAGAATAATTTCATGGGATGGGCAGAGGGAAAAGAGAGGAGGGATGGATT
Organism: Indicator indicator; assembly: GCF_027791375.1. Taxonomy (NCBI): domain Eukaryota; kingdom Metazoa; phylum Chordata; class Aves; order Piciformes; family Indicatoridae; genus Indicator; species Indicator indicator. The sequence goes on along the minus strand of NC_072036.1, from coordinate 8,511,528 downwards.
TCTGAAAGGCTTTTAAATGCATTATTTTTATTCCTGTTCACACAGTATGTACTTCCCTATATCTCTCTCCTTTTCTTCTAAACAAAACACAAACCTCTGCTTTTGCTCTCCCCACTCCATCACCCCACTCAAAGCAATGGAACTCAGAGACTCTTCCCTTGTCCAGGAGCAAGATACTGTGTTGGATTCAAGGGGACAGGAGCCTGTTCTTGAAAGAAGGCAAATGCTAAAAGCAGGTTAAAGTGTTGAATTAGTACAGAGAAAAATTAATCTTATTTCCCCCCTTTCTCTTTTCTCCAAAATGTGTCATATATTACATTATTTTCTGGAACTCAGGCATAGCCTCTTTTACATCCTGAATTCACTCCTGAGTATAACAGCTGAGCAGACAAAGAAAACATTAAACAATGGAATTGGGTTTTAGTGAGGTTGGTTGGTTGGTTATTTTTGTTTGGTTGGGGTTTTTGTTGGTTTGTTTTTTGTTTGTTTTTATAAAGATATCTCTCTGAGAAAGTGGAGCTCTTGGACAGCTGCTAATAATCCATATTATTATTACTTTTTTTCCCCTTTCATCTCAAAGATATTTCAAATAGATTCCTTTTAAAATAAAACCAGATCCGCTATTACCATGTCTACCCTCTCTGTCCTGTGCTGTGAAATAGGACATATCATTACACTGACTTCAAAGCATTTCATCTGTAAAAAAGACAAGTGACTCACACATAAAAGTGTACATTTTATAAAGCACCCAGATTGGATCATTTAAATGATTAATTTAACCAATACTTTTGAGATAAATTGATTTGCCTCTCTTCACCTACTTATCATCCTCTCTCTCTCCTTCAACAATTTAATGTTCAGCCAAATACCACCAGGCATACAACACTCCCAAGGTCACTCTGCTATCCTCCTTCAAACCTCCCATTAAAGCCTTTTTTCTAGTATAAGACTATGAACAAAACAAAATTAATCCTCCCTTGCCCTCCAGCCTAAGAGGATTCAAACTCACATATCTCACCTCCCAAGGGAATTGCAGCCTTTCCATCTACAGACTGGTGTCTTTACGGATGCACATGCATACATGAATACTCAGAGAGACAGAACAAGTGCTCTGTGCTGCTCCTAAGAAAATGATTTTATTTTACATGAAATAATAAAGGATTCCTTGGGCCAGAGAGCAGGTCAGAGTGTGACCAGAGGGGCAGCAATGAGGGGGCTCATCTGGGAAAGAGATCTGTTTTCTGCTCTTTACTTCAAAGACTCCTTGCTGTTTACACCAGCGACTGCTCTGGATGAAAGACTGAACTGAGCCTTTCTCTCTGCCCTGGCTGGTGAAGTGTGTGAGCCCTCACCTTCCAGGTGACTGGTTAGGTGCAGCAGGAGGTCTTTCAAGAAAAGAGGTCTTCCCTCTCTTGCTGCAGCTTGTGTCAGCATTGGGGCAGCTTCTTCTGTCTGCTAGGTCATCATCTGGTCAGATCACTGCCTTAGCAGGTACCTTCAAAAGTTTAACAAGATCTCAGAAAGCTCAGAATTCAGCTACAGGGGTGTTCTTGGTATGCTGTACTAGTGTTAGATGGACTTATCTTCCTGTGGGGTGGAGGAGATGCTAGAACTATCAGTACCTCTTCTGAGCCAGGCTTAAAGAAAACAGCACAAACCAAAGATCCTGCATCCCTAAAGCTGTATCTTCAAGCAAGGCAATTCTCCACTCATTTCTGTAGCCATGCCAGATCGCAGAGATGTCTTCAGAACATGTCTAAAGCTGGTGTGAAGAGTTACAGGATTAAGTATTTCCAACAGCTAGGTCACTCAGCTCTCAGGATTCAGATCCCTGCTCCAGAACAAATAATTGATCACAAGTCCCTGTTCACACTGACTGAACGAATGAATGGATGAAAGAAATATCAAGGGAAATTGTGAAACGTTGTGTCTACACAGTGTCTGTATCTGTGTCTACAGAAAGAAGGCTTGGCATCTAACTGTAGGACAGAGTTTACAGCCAAGAATATCAAGAGGAAGGAGATTTCTGTCTAGTCAGTGGGAAATGCTTCTTTCCCCTTCATTTCATTCCTGGTTAGTTCAGGTGTCTTCCTGTGCAATTCCAAGGTGGAGCACGATGCCAGGAATTGAGGAGCCCAGGAGATACTAGTTAAGTCAAGGAGATTCTATGTATCACTACCTGTATTCTGTATACCTGAGCATCTAAGTGGGTCTGACCTACAGCCCTTCACTTGTCTAGTTCTTAAGATGTGCAGAAGAAATAAGTGGTTCTAAAGCTGGCTGAAGTCATTCGTATTAGATTCAGTTGCTCTGCCCAGAAAAGAAAAGCATGAGACAGCACTGGCAATTGTGGTGACAAAACAAAATTGTTTAGTCAAAGAACATTATTATGAGACAAGTAAAATGTTTGGAAAGTTGTTAACGTCAGATGATTCCCATTCATACATTTAAAAACCAGATTTATAAAATGCATCCGACTCATGAGTGTTTTGCCTTTCATGTTTCTTGTTAATTTTGTCTATTGTAGAATTCCACTGAGTGAATATCTCCACACATTATGTACAGAACATAGCAGAAGAATAATTTTATCTTCTCTTGTCTCCCTCTGCCTGAATTTTAATAATAATATGTCTGAATGGCTATAATATAGAATTTAAAGCAGTGTACCTGACAAACCAGGCAGAATGCATGAACGAGCTCAGTAATGCCTTACTTCCCACATTTGTGGCAAGTTGTGTCTAGCTTATACAGAAGTCATTATTACCCTTATGCTTTTTCTAAAAAAAAAAAAAAAGGAAAAAAGAAAAAAAAGTTACTGCATTTATGGTTCTCATTCTGTTTGGCAACCAAAAGTTAAAAAAAAGGAGAGAAGAGAAGAAGAAAAGAAAAAAAAGAAAAAAGGAAAGGGAAAGGAAAGGGAAAGGAAAGGGAAAGGAAAGGGAAAGGAAAGGGAAAGGAAAGGGAAAGGAAAGGGAAAGGAAAGGGAAAGGAAAGGGAAAGGAAAGGGAAAGGAAAGGGAAAGGAAAGGGAAAGGAAAGGGAAAGGAAAGGGAAAGGAAAGGGAAAGGAAAGGGAAAGAAAAGGGAAAGAAAAGGGAAAGAAAAGAAAAGAAAAGAAAAGAAAAGAAAAGAAAAGAAAAGAAAAGAAAAGAAAAGAAAAGAAAAGAAAAGAAAAGAAAAGAAAAGAAAAGAAAAAAGAAAAGAAAAAAGAAAAGAAAAAAGAAAAGAAAAAAGAAAAGAAGAAAAGAAAAGAAAAGAAAAGAAAAGAAAAGAAAAGAAAAGAAAAGAAAAGAAAAGAAAAGAAAAGAAAAGAAAAGAAAAGAAAAGAAAAGAAAAGAAAAGAAAAGAAAAGAAAAGAAGAGAAAAGAAGAGAAGAGAAGAGAAGAGAAGAGAAAAGAAAAGAAAAGAAAAGAAAAGAAAAGAAAAGAAAAGAAAAGAAAAGAAAAGAAAAGAAAAGAAGAGAAAAGAAGAGAAAAGAAGAGAAAAGAAGAGAAGAGAAGAGAAGAGAAGAGAAAAGAAAAAAGAAAAGAAAAGAAAAGAAAAGAAAAGAAAAGAAAAGAAAAGAAAAGAAAAGAAAAGAAAAGAAAAGAAAAGAAAAGAAAAGAAAAGAAAAGAAAAGAAAAGAAAAGAAAAGAAAAGAAAAGAAAAGAAAAGAAAAGAAAAGAAAAGAAAAGAAAAGAAAAGAAAAGAAAAGAAGAAAAGAGAAGAGAAGAGAAAAGAAAAGAAAAGAAAAGAAAAGAAAAGAAAAGAAAAGAAAAGAAAAGAAAAGAAAAGAAAAGAAGAGAAAAGAAAAGAAAAGAAGAGAAAAGAAAAGAAAAGAAAAGAAAAGAAAAGAAAAGAAAAGAAAAGAAAAGAAAAGAAAAGAAAAGAAAAGAAAAGAAAAGAAAAGAAAAGAAAAGAAAAGAAAAGAAAAGAAAAGAAAAGAAAAGAAAAGAGAGAGGAAAAGAAAAGAAGAAGGAAGAAAAGAAAAAGAAAAGCAAAGGAAAAGAAAAGAAAAGCAAAGGAAAAGAAAAGGATTAAAAACCTGTCTGAGATGATGAAAAACAAAAAGGGAGCCAAGTGTACATCTCTAATTCAACCACCTTCAGGTCCTCAGCCCAGACAACCAGGTATCCATTTATAACCCAGTTGCAGCCTTTAATAGAAGGCCAAATTCAGTTTGCTGGAGTCTTAAAATTGAGCTTTTATTTTAATCAGCTGGAACCTGAACCTCATCAACATGAAATCAATAGGAGTATTTCCACACATTGAATATGTTTGGGATTGCACTTTTGATTTGCCACAGCATTTTCCTAGTCTGGGGCATCTTTTTCTGCCAGTGGCTGGAAGATTGCTGGTTTACTGCTGTGGTGGTTGGTCTGGTTCCCTGCACAAATCAGAATTTCATTTCTCCACTTGTTTAGTTTCAGTTCAAAAATATTTCTTTTGTCAGATCAGGAAAATGATAGTTGAGGTGAGGGTTTATTTGGGGTAGATATAAAGTAAGGGGAAATGTTTTTCTGTAATGGAAAGAGGTGAGTAGAGATGGATGGATGAGAGTGAAGCCACCACCTTAAACAGAGCAGTGCTGCTTCTGTTCAGGAGGCAAAGCTAAGAGATGTGGAAGTACACAAAGCCTTAATAAGTGCTGATAAAGTAAAAAAGCATCTCTCACAAGGCTGCTTGCACACTAAATACAACCCTTCCCTCTGGGTCTCTGTTCATTCTTAGAAGATCAGAGCTCCAGTGGGCTGTCTGCTGCATCCTGTTGTCACATCTAAGTAAGGTATAGACAAATAGTTGCCAGATTTGATGGGACAGACTGGTATGAGCCTATTTTGGTTACCAACAAGGAATCTTTCTTAAGTACCTGGAAGAATATTACTTGCTAAGAGATTTGCAAGGTAAAATTTTGGTTAAAAGAGTCTGATTTCAGTTTCTAATCTTAAAGAAAAAAATCTAATATTGGTTTTGAAAATGCTGGCTGTTGCAGTTTGCATCTGATTCTTCAAGGGAAATAAACAGGCAGCTGCTAGCTGCATTTTCCTAAACTGTTTTCTATATCCCTAGCTGATGATGATGCAAACCCAACAAATGATATACTTGGATTACCCTTCAGGGTTTCTTCTGTTGTCCTTCATTCAAAAGAGAGTCTCTTTCAAGCCTTCTTGGTGTGGGTTCTACCTTTCCGAAGGGAAACTCTTCCCAGGTCTGCTCCATCTGAGTGCACACCTCTCTAGGAACAGCAGGACTCTCTTTCTACTCTTTCCTTGATGAGTACAATTTATTTTGTTACAGGAATTTATTGCAAGCAAAGATTTTTTTTTTTTTAATTTGGTTTACTCTGCTACAAGCTCAGTCCAGCTAATTGATCTTCTCTAGGATTTGAATTCTTCTCATTTCTTTTTCATCACCTCACAATTTTTTCTGTTAAAGAGATTTTGTCAACATAGCTGCTCTCAGCATGTTGTCCATATTAGCTCAGCAAAAGAAGAAAATTTGATGTCAGGACATACGTAATCTTGTGGAAAAGAGTCTTTCTTCACTTCCTGACAAGCCTAGCAGCACAGCTAACTATTTCCCAAGGGAGGTGGCCTTGCTTTAAAAAAAATAGAGAAGAAGAAAAAGGAAAAAAATCAATATTGACTCTTGACACATTTTCATTTACATCACTGCATGGCTTTCAGTCTGGGCACAAATCAATAGCCAGCTTTTAACACTGCTCAACTAGTTTGTTCTATGTAAAAGAAGAGAGATGTGCCTCAAGAGGCTTGTTTTTCCCTTTGGGCTCCAGGAAGACTCCCCACCATTAATAGTGTGTGATTCTTTGAAATGAAGTTGAGTTTATTTGACTGCTCTTCCTGTGACTGATCAGAAGAGCTTGAACTGTAATATTAATCACACAACGTTTTCTTCATCACCACTTACAGTCAATTGACTTTGTACTTAGTGAAAGCATCTCAAGCAGCCAACTCCATGTACCAGAGGGCAAGAAGTCAATAGGAGGAAGGGAGGAATAGGAAAAGATTTAGTTTCAAAACACACAGAGCACAGCCTGTGGAGCTGCTGCCACATACACATTGGGCACTTTACCACACTGCAGGTGCATTACTATTGCATGTTTTTATTTGCAGGATGGAGGCATCTGCATCACCTCAGTTGTTTTTGCTGAATAAACCTCCTCCTCCTCAGTTCACAGCAGCTTTTCCTTCAGTCTTGGATTTACAAGGGTGATATAGAGACCTGATGGCTCCTCCGAATTGCACTGAGTCCAGCAACTATTTAGTTTCAATTCAACTCTCTGCAGATTTCATCAGAGAATTGACCCATGAAGCAGGCACCTTCTGTTTCAGATCTACTGATGACTGTTACTCAAATGCCAGGCATATGTCATGCTAATCATAGCACCCCTATGCTTCACAAATGCCAATTTGCCTAAGATCCCATTAGTACCACTGTAACAGGCGCTTGCAGTCAGCCTTCTAAACCCACATCTTCGTCATGCACTGATTTTTGAATACAGAAGAGCAGGAGTACAGATACCCAGAGGTACAACATCATCACTTTGGTTTCCTAGAGTCTCAGCACCTCACCTCAGAGAGTTTTTAGCTCATGAAGCCTCCACAGAAGTTTTCACGCCAGAGGAGTGCACGCAACATTGAAAACGAGAGCCTAGAGGATTCAATTATTGCATTCAGGACCTCAGCAATGTTCTTTGCTAGAAGCAGACTCCCTGTGAAGTCCAACACACCATAAAATGGGCAATCATGTCTTTTCCTACAGAACATTTTAGACATGCATGGCTGGAGCCTTCCCACTTGTGTGTAGCAGCTCCTTGACTACCTTAATTGCTTTCGTGAGGATTCTCCATAAATAAAGTGGATTCCTCAGTGGTGCAGAACTGATGTAACACCCAGCATAATGTTGACTCTCCCTCTGTGGGCTTCTTTGGATTAGGCCTCTAATTATCTACATACATAGATCTATGCAGCAAAAACGTAATGTATAGTAAATGAGTACATGCTCTTACTAAACAGGCTTGCCTGTCACTTTATTAAGCAAAAGCCTAGGCTGGTTTTCTATGAATGAACCCAGGTTTATTCCAGGCTCTGTTTTCAGTGGATAAAATTAGTACCATTGGGATGGAACATACTGTGCGTATTTCACTTGAGACAGATTTTGCTGGTTATTAATTTTTCAACATTTACACAGACTGGCCCAAATTGTATGAAACAGTTGTCAGTCTCAGACCGTGCAAATCGATTTTTATTTACCCACCCAAGTTTTCTGGACACTTGTCTCTTACAAGTTTAGAGTTACAGGACAACATGTGTTTCCCAGTGGAAAAGTACAGAGTCATAATAAGAATAAAGAAGGACTTCCAAGGACACTCACAGAGATCAGTCGGCCAAGACTTTCTTTAAATCTGTATTCTAATTCTGTTGGGGAATTAAAACCAGGTTATATCAAATCAGTGAAGGCAAAAGTAAAATTAACTATCTCTTCAAACACATCCAAGCATTAACCTGGAAATCAGCTCTGCATGCTGTCAGTTTTGCACAATTCCTTAGCCCTCCATTCCTGGTGCAAATACAGCATGCACTTGTTCTCAGCTTTGTCCACTGACATTTCCAAACTAAAATCGCAATTAATTGCTTAATTAGGAAGCATAAAATACATTTTCTGTGGAACAGATCCATTTCCCTACAGCTTGTTTACCACATACCAGGACCAGATAGTTCCCCCACTCACCAAAAAAGCCAAGTCCATAAGCACACTCCAGCTGTTTTTTACTGCTCCACAAGCAGCAGTCGAGGTAAATGACACCTGTGTATCGTGACAGGCTGTCACCCGGGGGTTACCGACACAGGCAGTGCTCAGCCACAGCAGCCAACACTATATGGCAGTGGAGGGTGAGGCAGGACACAGGGCAGGCAGCTCTGCCTCTCATAGGTGGCAAATGGATTGCAATCAGGCTGCCCAACTGCCCCCACACCCCTTCTGACATTCACCTGCTGCTCAGCAGCCAAATGCAAGCAGTACTTCTGTCCTGAACTTACAGCAGATGCAAAATTTCACACCTGCTGTAAGAGTGCTCACAGCTCCTGGGATTTCATTGGTAGACCTCTGATGCAATGTACTTTCAAATTTCACTCTGAGTAACTGTTGTACAAAGTAACAAGTGGGCATTGTATAGCTGTTACTGCAGACAGAGGAAAATCTGAGGTCTAGGTATAACATAAAATCACAGAATCCCAGCATGGTGGGTGTTGGAAGGCACCTCTGGAAATCATCTAGTCCAACCCCCCTGCTGATGAAGGCAAGCCTAGATCAGGTTGCACATCACCTGAATAATTTGAAATTTGGCTTTCTTGTCAGTTAAATAGCCTCACCCTAATTACTGAGAAATAGACTGTCATTGAAGATCTTTTACTGAGACAGAAACTAATTACAGGGACCTCACCACTATCATTTCCATATTTTATCGAGCCATAAATGGGAGGGGGAGGGAGCTGAAGCACCTTGTCTGAGGTAATCCAACAGAGCAATGACCAAGAGATCACAGAGCCAGCCACACATCATTTTCCATGGGATCAGCAAGCAGACCTACCAACTGCAGCAGAAAGGTCACTGGGGAAGGCTGAGTGAAGTGATGAGAACATGGAGTTATGTACAGAGGACACAGAGTGACTGGAACTGACTCTTTGAAACTTGCAGCTTTGTTGGATTAAGCACAGTGTGATGGACTGTGTCTCAGCTCTGGCTGTTCTAGTTTAGTGGGTATAGTCTAACAGAGATAATACTAGGCAAGGTTTCAGTGGCCTTGGGGTGAAAATAGATTGTTCTAAAGCTCCTGAAACAGAGCCTAACACTATCTCCTGGAGACCACACCACTGAAGTGCAGCATACGTTTAAGTGGACAGTCAGAGTTCAACCATATGCAGTCATGCTGGCATTTCACAAAGGACTCCATTTGGAATGAAAAAGAACATGAGGATAAGGCCATGGGAAGTTTTCACCATCTGTGATAATAATTCAGAAAAAGCCTGGCATGCAATCTGTAAAAGAAAATTCCCTCCTGGTGGTTGCAATTCCAGGATTTACTTCCAGGATTCAATTATTACATTTTTTAAATGCCTTATGATTGTTCACAGAGGCAGATGATTTCTGTGCGTGGCACAGTTCTTGGAAGCAGTTTCCATTCAGTATAAAACATTTGACACAATGTGTTTGGCACAGCACTCCCAATTGACCAGGCTCAGTGCTGTATTTGGGCTGATTTCCAGTGCAATACTCCACTACAGGTTGTTCAGTTCTTTCACATCACGTTTCCAGAAATGAGAGATTAAAGACTGATTGATGTAATAAAAAAACCAACCAACCAACCAACCAACCAACCAAGAAAAAGCCCCAAAAACCAATCAAACAGATCCCCCAAAAGACAACCAGCCAACCAACTAGAGAAAACATCCAAAAACCCCAAACCAAAACCAAAACAAAACAAAAAACATCAATTGGTTTCCTTAGAAATCCGTGGGGTTTATACCTGTTTATATGCACAAAAGCTTAATAATTGTTAAGCAATGAATCTGTGCAGGTACACATGAATTAGGGTTATCAAAATTGATTGCACTGTTAAACATCTCAGAAATTGCTGTTGGGAAAAGGGATACTACTAGACTGAGTCTGACTGACAGCTTGTCTAGGTTCCATTTCTGTGTGCAGGGTAGGGCTGTGCTGTGGGCAGGTTGGAAAGTTCTGCCCAGGTAGATGCCAGCACCCTACACAATGCCCAAACTGCCTGATAAAACCTGCCTGTGGTACCTCCCGCTCCCTGATGCCATTGCCCCTTCACAGGGTGTGCCTGACACAGTGCTGGTTCTGTTGCCTCTGGCAGTGCCAGGTTGGACCCCTATAGTCAAGGCTGTTATTTATCCCTCTTCTGAAGGAACCTGAGCAAATTATTCCTAGCAGTTTCCAACGGGGTCCAAAGTCTGCTGGATTTTTCCTTTATACTCCTTCTCCCTCTCCTTGGAACTGAATTCACAAAATGAATAAGAAACAACATAGTGAAATATAATTAAAGTGTACTTTTTGTAGAAGAACTGCTTAATGGAAAGACTACTTCCTAACCTTCTCAGTGACTGGGTTATGCTCAGTCTATGGTACTTTTCTGCTTACATGTTTTAAAATTCTGTTGCCAAATGTATTTAATCCTATTCATTTCATGTCCTCAATCATTGCTTTTGACAGCAAGCTCCATTGGCTAATCATTTGCTCCTGTGCCAACTGGGGCTTACACCATGCTGGTTATTAATCAGGTTGGGGTTTACATTCATTAGTGGTGAACAGCAAATGAAAATAAGAAAAGAAAAGAAAAGCAAAGAAAAGAAAAGAAAAGAAAAGAAAAGAAAAGAAAAGAAAAGAAAAGAAAAGAAAAGAAAAGAGAAAAGAAAAGAAGAGAAAAGAAAAGAGAAAAGAAAAGAAAAGAAAAGAAAAGAAAAGAAAAGAAAAGAAAAGAAAAGAAAAGAAAAGAAAAGAAAAGAAAAGAAAAGAAAAGAAAAGAAAAGAAAAGAAAAGAAAAGAAAAGAAAAGAAAAGAAAAGAAAAGAAAAGAAAAGAAAAAAAAAAAAGAAAAAAAAAAAAAGAAAAGAGAAGAGAAAATCACCCTGTCTCAGCCAGTCTCATACCAGCACAAATGTCAGTGTGGATTGAACTGAATCCTCCACAGAGCTGAACACTTCTGGCCACAGTAGGAACATTAAAGAACCCATGACAAAGTCCTGCTCATGACTTGTCTCTGATTTAGCTTTGTCTGAACATCAGAATGCAACAACTCCAACAACTCTTGAGACAACAGAATTCAAAGGCAATCAAGACACAGCTGGAGGTAAAGTGTTTGGAGAGCATCATCTCTTCGCTTTCTTTACTATTATTGAACAAATCTCATCTTTCAGTCTTTTGCAGCTGACTACATTCTATTATATTGGTGTTAGAAACAGGAGCATTTTGTGTGAAGCCATGAGCACTTAATGACTTAGGCAATTCTGAATATTGGAGAATTGTCCTGGCCTCAATATCTGATTGCCACGACTGGTATCTGCCACTTGTTCCCCTTCAGCCAGGCTGACATCGTCAACCCTCTTGCAGCACTGTGCTACAGCCCCTTCCCTGCTTTGAAGCCTTGTAATAAGCTGCTTTTGACATAGAGCACACTGAATCAGGAGAAAAACTGCTGTCCTTTTCTGCTCAGAGGTGCCTGCTCACAGGAACCTAGCAGCAAGCCTCCTAGTCAGCAGCATCTCCACCTTCCACCTGTAAGCATCATCACTCTCCACTGAGATGCTGCTGCCTTGTGTGTGGAAAAGACAGGCAGGAGAAGTCTGCATTTGAAAAGACAAGCAAATGCCTACTCGTTTACATTGATAATTCTTGCCCATACACCTGCTGGTAGTGTTATAGGTAAGGACAGAGAGAAGTCAATGCAAAGGTGTAAATGGATGTTGCATATCTCGTGTCTGCTGAGATATCTATGTCTCTTTATCTCAAGTGAAACTTCCACAGCAAAATGAGTATAAAAGACATGGCTACCCAGCAATGTAAATATCTAAAAGAGGAGTATATTAAAGTAATATTTTAAACTACTTCTATGCAGAAAGGGAGTTTTTAAAAGACATACAATTAACTGAATGTTGGATTGCTTTGGAACAATTAAAAACCTGATGCTGATGAACAGTCCCTGTAGACTAGTTACAGAATTGCAATGGCATCTCTTCAGAGTCCAGACACTTATACCAATGGCTTCATTTCCTTTATGTTTCTCAGGAGTAAGAGATTAGGAGGACACTTTTCCCACCACAAACAGTCCTAAGAATTAGCGAGCACAATTCTGCATCTTTAGACTGCTAAACCCCATTTTAAATAGCCCTCTGGAGATACAGGATTAGAGAGATGGATTTTCTACTAGAAAAGGTGCACATGCTTATTTGTCCTGCCATGAATATTTTTCCCAGTATACCCACAAAAACTCAACCCTATTGCCACCATCATTAAGCTCAAAACAATTAAAATGCTCTAACATACAGAGCAACGCCACCACTCTCCTTCCTGGCCTATCCCTTCTGAAGAGTAAACTCTTGACTGTTGTGTGAATCACCACACCATGTTACTGTGATGGCCACTACATCATTGTTTTCCTGCTGTACAATGACTTCCAGCTTCCTCCTCCTTTTGGGGGGAAGAAGACCTAATTCCTACCTGACTATTCCCAGGCACTTCTGTGGTATCTAGCCCACCAATATCCTTTGTGTCTTTGCTATCACATGGCACTCCATCCCCTACTCTTATTGAGATGGCAGACTGAAGGACCTTACCGAGAAACTTCCCACAAACACTGATATTCCACCTCCAGGCTTATCTTTAGTGAGCCTGGTTTTATCCCTTTCCCTTTTCACATCTAGTTTAAAGATCTGTCATCAAGCCCTGCCAACTTCTGTGCAAAACCTTTTACCCACTTTGAGACAGGAGTGTTCCATCTCTTGCCATCAGACCTGGTATCCTTTTAAACCCACCCATGATCAAAAAACCCCATGTCCTGCCAGGGACACCAGGCTCAGAGCTGGGTATTGATCTGATAGGTCTTCCTGGTTTTTCCCTCATTATTCCATGCAACTGGAGGGATAAAGAACACTGCATGAGCTTCTGATCCTTTAGCAATCATCCCAAGTCCCAGTCCAGGATGCTAGATAAACCTGCAGAGCACTTGAGCTGTGAACATGCTGAGTACCAGCTCCTTAGCCTTTGTGTAACATCAGTCCAGCTTGATGCCCTTGGCTTAGTTGCTAAATCTTTTGGGCATGACTCAGGGAAACTCAAGTTCCCTTTTAGTTTTCTGTTGACAGACCTGCAGTTTTTTAATAAATAAATTGGTAACAGCATCTGACATTATCAGCTTGTTAATGGAAGCTTTATCTTCTGGCACCAACAGGATCTTTGATCATTATATACTCCAGCTGAAAAAGGAAGTACAGGGCTGAGTAAAATAAGATAAAAAGGGGAACAACAGACTAGGAAGGACATTAGCAGGGAAGGATAGATATTAGCAGGGAAGGATGGCCATTGAGTTTAAGATACATCATTAGGACTCAGGACATCTAGGTCCAGTTTCCCTCCACCTAATGACTATCAACTGACTGAGAAATGATTAACTATATTGGTACCTCAGCACCATATCCTAAAATATTTCCTTTCTCCATTTCATCCAATAAGATTCAATCTGCCCAAGTTAGGGACTTTCTCTACAGTGATTAACATTAAAAGATACCTTGTACAGAGTGCACTGGCTACATACACACCAGTAAATGTGACATCCATAGCTTTAATAATATTAACCTCTAATGGTGGTCACCTGTACCTTTAAATAATGCTTGCCATAAAATAATGTCATAGTGTATGTAAAATACATATAAAATGAAATATTTTCATAAGCCTGGATACTATAGTCATACTTTTTGTGTATTGCCTATAGCTACATATTACACATATGTATAAAATGGCATGTTAAATGAAGAATATGAAACAACAGACTTTACATATAGGCTTTTTGTTTTTTCCATCTCAAGATACTCAAGCATTATGGCTCTTAGTTTTATAAGACAGTTCCAGATTTTCTCACTCAAGAATATAACTCAGGGTTGTAAACTGCATGTCATAAATACTACATGTGCTATTTTCCTTTGTATTGTTTGATGAGTACCATATTTTTCCTTTTAATACTTATTAATCTAACAAAAAAAAAAAATTATCCTGTCAGTAAGATAATGTTGGACAAAAAAGGAATATATTTCCCCTTTCTGTTAAATAAGGCTGTGACTTATTGTTACGTGAATTCTCTCTCTGATGTAAATAAAACCACAGTGGTTTCAAGGAAGAAGCTTCACATCAAATTTTGTGCAGTCATCTGGGTAAAGAATTGTAAGTGATTTTCTGCCCTGCAAAAGCAACTTCTAGCTACTTCTGGAATAGTCTGGCTAGTGGTATGGGTCTGATTAGCTCATCTCTCTTCTTTTGACTCAGGAACAGGGAAAATAATGAATGACTAATCACTTCAGGTTACTGGTTTTTACACTGAGGCTATTAGAGAACCAATTAAAAAAGTCATACAGAAAGCTATATAGATGTGATTAGGTTATAATGGCAATGCAGGGAATTGTGTATAGATAATTATTCTGCAGTTCAGATAATTCCAACAAAGACTAATCAGAAGGCATATCAAACACCTAAGGATCACAATTCTGTCTGAGGTTCCTTTTAAATGTCATTCAAATAACTGCAGATATATTGTGACTTTTTAAACAATAAAGGGGAAAAATTACCCCAGGCTCTCTCCCTCCTTGCCTTGCACAACGTTGCTCTGCAGTTTTTACAGAAGCTGTTTGCACTTCATTCCTCCTTTTATTGTAGCTAGGGTGTAACTGAAAGCAGCTTTGGACCTTCTCTAAATTCTGCTGCCTGGTAATGGTTTCCCAGGGACTAACCCACACCTGCAGACTCCAACAGCACAGCACACACCATAGCTCAGCCGACAGAAGGGATTACACCTCTGCTCCAGGAGCTGCTGAATGAGACTCAGAGGCCAGCAGTAATAACACACTTACAGAAGTCCAGATGCAGAAGTGAATAGAAGAGACAGTAAATAGGGGCAGTACTGTGCTACCCTTTGGGTCTGATTCTAGGAATGGGCAGAGGGCAGGAACAAACTTGTTCATATTGGAATTTTCAAATATGCCTGATATGCTAGCACCACATTTTGAAATGCACAAGAAAAGTGCTTGTCATGTATAGGCAAACTCCTCCTGACCTCCCTCACTGTAACAATTTCTTCCCTCCCATGTTACCTCTCTCTGAGTCTTCTCCTCTGCAGCTGTCCTCAGAATAGGTCCTGTATGTCCCTGCCAGCAACTCAGATCTTATCTCAAAACATATGACTCAGTACTATGTCTCCTTCTCTTTTTCATTATTTATATCTTGTGCCCTACACAAAGTCATGTTTGGAAAACCCTGGTGCAATTCACTTCACTTCAAAGCAACCACTTTGTCAGTTTCTCCATCACCTAGAAGTTCCTTATAGACTGCCTGACTTCCCTGGGCAAATCTGCTGCTTTCCTGCCTTCTGCCACGTAAAACCCCTCAACACTTCAGCCATGCTACTTGCAAGGAATTGATTGATGTGATATATAAATTGTCTTTCATCTTCCCTTTTTCAGTTTCTGCTGACTATTTAGCTGTTTTTTCTTAGTGTTTTTGTTCCTCAAGGAAAACACTGCTCAGAAAGCATTTAGGATGCATGGAGCAATGGTTCAGTAATCATTACTGACTTCATTGTGTACCTAACTGCACAAGACACCACCTAGAGTCCTTCTTTATTTTACAATCCGTTTTTATATCAACCCTTGAAATATTTTAGATTAAAAAAAAAATTAAAAAGAATAAAAAACCCAACCAAGCCAACCAACCAACCAAACCAATCAAAAAAAAACAAACCCCATCGCCAGCAAATGATGCCTTGTATGTAAAATAAAACCTTTTAAGAACTGTACATTGAGATCCATTAATCAAACTGTGTAAGGAAAAAATTAAAAGCTTCTGAGCTAGGCCCCTGTGAGCTCAGCCATGTTGCCACATCCTGCTTCTTGAAGTGTTCAACTGGAAATCCATTTCTGAGTGTGAACAACTCGTAGTCTGCAAGTAGTATGAGTTGCAATGTGGAGTACAGAGGCAACCTAATAAACTCTTACAAAATTGCAGTCTTAAATCTCCTTCAGGTCACCTAAAAAGATAAATTCTAAATATAATTAAGCCTTGATTTGATCTGTTTCATGGACTTTATCTTTCCCCAGCTTTTTTAATCTTAATTAGTGTTTAGCATTTATGCAAGTCTATGTGATTTAAGATACTGAGTGATATATGAGCTCAACAGAGTCCTCAGCTGAAGGACAAGTATTTTAGTGCATGTGAGACCTGACCCAAAGGCTATTTCCAGCAGTTTGTCATTTAGTACAGGGAAGGTTAGGCAGGTTACAGTGATATATGGTCTTTCATGCTCTGAACCTAACAGCACAGTTGAACTGCTCTTATGACTTTCATTAGCTGTATGCAGCTCTTTTCTTGTGTACAGTAAACTGAAAACGTGACAGCCTTCCTACCCATGACCAAAAGAAAAGTGAAAACTTGTGCTAAGTTTGGTCAGTCCATCAAAACTCAGGGCTTCAGACCATGTAAGCTTGAATGCGAATTTCTGCTGAGTTTATTTTGCACTCACTCATACGCCAAGGGAGGAGAGAGGGAAAATCTTGGCAAGGGCTCCATGTGGAGCCCTGACAGCACACTGCATGGAGCAGTCACCGGGTGTGGGAGCAGTCACCGGGTGTGGGAGCAGCCAGGGAAAAGCAGCACCTGCAAATGTTCTGCAAATGGCAGAGGGCTATGGAGGGGGTGGGGAAGGGATGTAAATGGGCAAAACATGATGAAAAATGGCTAAGAGCCATGAGCAAGCAGGACATATGGGCAAGCCTGTCTGCTTAAGGGGACAAGTTAGTGGAACAACTCTTCCTCCTGTGTATACATAAGAACTAGAGCTGTTAATTTCAAGGGGTGAGAAACTGGCATTTTTTAATCTACAAACAGTTGTTTGACAAATGCTATTTTGTTTCACATTGTTGCCATTTCCCCCCCTCAGTATTTTCAATCAGAAGACTGGCCAAAAAAAAAAAAAAAAAAAAAAAAAAAAGAAAGAGAATCTGGAAGAGACTAATTTTTCTCAAGCCAGCTGGACAGATACCAGCAAATAAACAACCATTTGAAGAGGCAGTTCATAATGTAGATTATAATCACAAATATTTTCATCAGCAATGCTCCTTGTTTTTATTGAGAAAACATTTCAGGTGAAAAACTTCCAGCAAACTCTAAATATAATATTGAAGGCCTGATTCTGACTGTAGGCTGCTGAAATAGTTCTCTTGAACTCAAGTTGCCTTGTACACAAGCTGAATGGAGAGCTGGGGTCTGTTATGTTGGTATATGAAAGTCCTTAGCCTTTTAAAAAAGTCTTTCAATATATAGCTATAAGTCAAAAGTTCAGGTACATGTGGATGTGAGTAAAAAAAAGGAAGCAAACTTATAGTAATTTTTATTTCAAGGAAAATTTAAAACACTGCTAATAACAGCTGGAGAGAGAAGAGTTTTCAGTAAAAAACAAACTCACTCGTCAAGGTAGAAAACTTCTAGGAGCTATTAATCGTGAAAATCTACAACTGGTTTGTAGAAAGCAAAATGTGTGCAAAGGAAAGTTGTGTTCTTGCTGTCCATTCAGTCCTTGGAGGGAAAGGAGGAGAAATGGCACTGGGCAGGACAATCTGTAACTGGTTATCTGAGTTGCTTGACACAATGTGCCATTTAGCATAGAACAGAACCATAGAATGTGTTGGGTTGGAAGGGACCTTTAAAGGACTACTTTAAGGAAAATACCACTAACCCAAACCAGGGAAAAACACTTTTGAAGTATCTGGAAATTAAAATCTTTCTCTGCTTTACTGTGCCAGTCCTCCATATTGCTTTGAACATTTATTCCCTCTCCCCCTTTTATGACATTTTTACTATCTGTATGATAGATTTGTTATTTTTAACTTAAATCTTCCAGACAGCTATGCTGAGAAAATTCTAGCAAACAGAACGGTGTCATCAAATTAGGATGGCCCTCAGGAAATACCAAATCTACAAGGCTTTAAATAATGGATGAAACTTTCTGTTTCAAATTGCCTTACACAGCCAAATGGTAAGACAGACCACTTGGGCATTTAAGCTACTAAATGTTTTTTTTTTTTTTCAAAATTTCAGCTGCTAGAGAACATGAAAGCCTGAAATGTTTTCTTTCTTTTTTTTTTTTCTTCAACAAAAGAAAGTGAGTTTGTGTTTTCTAGAATAAAATTAGCTTGTTTCCTGCTAGATATAAGAACAACAACAGAAATGTCTGAATTTATCAGAGAAATTAATTCAGCAAGTCATATTGCAGAGAGAGCAGACATTATCTAAACCCTTCTCATGTGCACACAACAAAATGACACTCCTGCATCCACCAGACCTGTCAAGCTGCTCTCACTGATGACACCTGAGAGCCAAGCCTGGTATCACTGCCCTAGTTCCATGGCACACACTCCCACAGAGCATTGTTGTCAGCCCAGGTGCCACCCAGGTGGCCTGTGGCAGGTATCTGTGCCATGAGCTGCAGCAATGGATGGGGATGTGGTGCCTTGGCATGGACCAGGGAAGTCTTCTGAGGAAACACAGTGTTTTGTCTCAGGCAGGGGACTTGCTCTTTTCTCCACCAGAAGCACACCTTTCCTCCCACCTGGGAATGGGGATTTTCACTGCAAGTAGCCCATGAAGGCAGTGGGGAGAAGAGACTGGAGTGGTTTTGTTTTTTCATTAGTTTTGAGGACAGGTGTGGAGCAGAGCATGGAGCACATGGCAGCTGCTGAGGGCAAAGCTACTTCAGCCTGATGTCAACACTTGTGCTTACAAAGGACTTTTCAGCTTTCCAAGACAGCTGTTTTCCAGGGTGCCAACACAGGCAAACCTCTCTTCTCCAGGGAATGGGACACCTTGTCTAGAGGGAACTATTCTGTAGGTCTTATCTCAGCCTGGCCAGCTCATTTGTTAATGCTCACTTGTGGAAGGGGCTGAGAGTCATTACCTCCCTTTGAACTCAGCATGAATAAAATTAATTCAGCATCACAAGCCTGAAATGATTGAGTGAAATCCTGGCATTGGTCAGGCAATGAAATGAATAGGTTGTTATTTGGTCTTTTGTCCAACAGATGCACATTTTTGCCACCTGAATATGACCCTTTTCTTCTTTCACCTCTTTAGGCACATTCCCTACTCCTCTGGAAATGAAAGAGTTAAAAGTGAGATGGATATTGCTGGCTTTAGTAGAAATTCCCTGCTATTTCTTAGCACTGAAACATGCCTTTTGTTGCTTCAGACTTTCCTGGATTTTGATGAAACAGGCTTGAATTTTCTGTCTGGTGTCTTTTTCAGCCTCAGTTTTGGACACAGAAATTTCACAGTTAAAATAACTCAGCTATTTCAGAGAATAAGAAGAGAATCAGCATGGAGCTGTGCCTCTTAAAAATAAAAATAAACTGGAAAAAGCACAAGGAAGTTATCATGGAGAGAGCAAAGAAAGGGGAAGAAGCCTAGCAGCCTGCAAGGAGAGGAAGCGAAAGAGTGTGAAAGAAATAAGCATGCACAGAGGCAGAGGAGAGAATCTGAATTAACTGCTAGGATGCTTATAAAATGAAAATTAATTGTGTTTCCATTTTGAGTGTGTAGTATATGACTAAGAGTTATTTCATGCAGCCTTTTATCTAACTTGTGCAAGGTGACTTGCATCTGCACAGAGGTAGGCGATAAGGCAGCCTTGTCTCATTGTCATCTCTTCCCGATTACATTTGAGAGAACATAAAAGAATTCTTTCTTTTGCTAGTAAAACATGTCTCTGCTCCAAATCTATTCAATTTGTCAGGTCTGTTGAAGTGGGAACGATTACCTGCTTTTTTTTGAAAGTAAAATCATTATAGGTGTGCAAACCATTCATCAGTTTTCAGACATCCTGGGGAGAATTCTAAATATGCAGACCGCCCCTAACCTCCAAACCATGAACTGACTTTCTGGTATTAAGGTTTGAAAAATAGGGGACAACCACAGAGAAGAGTGAAATATTCTGTTTGAAAAGTGATGTGGAGAAATCTTTCCTTTCTATTTAGCTATTTATTTATTTATTTTTGTAATTGGACCATTAAGCTCAAAGTTTTCAGCCGAAACATCATACTCAGTCTTACTCCACAATGTAACCTTGCCAACTGTCAACATTAATTAATATTTTTTCTTATTTTTTCCTTCTTCTTAATGTATCTTTGGAATGACCTATACATTTAAAAGGTGTTTGCATTTGTACAGGTAGGGGAAGCTGAGTCCCTTCCCTCATCACAAAGTGACTTCCCCTTGTCTATCTCCATCATATTTTAAGTGTTTTCCTTTCTTCTCTTAGAATGAAGCAAAATCCTTTTTTTTTTTTTTTTCTTTATCCCTCATGGCATTGAGCCAAAGTCACTTCACTCAATGTGCACTTTCTGAGAAAGAAAGAAAATTATCTGAACGTTTGCTTTCAAGGAAAAGCATTTTGATAGAAGGAAGGTTATCTGCAAGAATATCTGGAAGAGCTGTGAAAGATCTGTATAAACACCTGTGAAAGCAGAGCAATGAAGTGGTTGTTGTTAACTCTGCTGCTAATGTGCTCCACTGTTGAGGGCAGCACACCTACATGAGAAAAGTTTTCCTTCCCCTTACATTGTGTACTTTCTTTTCCCCAGTCTTACGATTTTAAGTTTCCTTTCCCAGGTTAAAGAATGTAGTGACAACATCTTCAAGATTTCTATCTATATGAAGCTGCATCAAAGAGATTAGAGGGTACACAGGGGTAACAGGAATTGCCAAGGTAGATTAAATCAGAGGTCTGTGTAATTCGTTGCCTGCAAGAAAACTACCAGTATTAGATAATCTACAATCTCTAGGTAACTTTTCCTCCCCGGGAAGTTAGTGTCTCAGATCTAGCTTGTGAAACAAATTGAGTCATGAGAATTGGGACCTCTTTTCTTGAAATAACAACCAACATGTGAACAACAAGGGAACTGCTTGAAAGACTCTAGCACAGAGCTGCAAAAATGTGAAAGGATTGGAAAATCTCCCTGATGAGGAAAGACTGAGGGAACTGAGCCTCTCTAGCTTAGAGAAGAGGAGACTGAGAGGTGCCCTTGTTCATGTTTATAAAGATGTGAAGGGCAATGTTTGGAGGATGGAGCCAGGCTCTGCTCAGGGGTGGCCTATGGTACAAAAAGGGACAATGGGTGCAAGCTGGAGCATAGTAGGTTCCACAGGAACCTAAAGAAGAACTTTTTCACTGTGAGGGTGACAGGGCCTTGGAGCAGGCTTCCCAGAAAGGTTGTGGAGTCTCCTTCTCTGGAGACATTCAAAACCCTCCTGGATGCATTCCTGTGTGACCTACTCTAGGGGATTCTGCTCTGGCAGGGGGGTTGGACAGGATGATCTTTCAAGGTTCTTTCCAACCCCTAATATTCTGTGATTCGGTGAAGGAGTATTCTTTGGGGGCTGTTCTAATGCACACATTTTGAAATATGCCAGTATCTAGCCTCTTGAAAGAAAGTTTCCATTTATTAAATAAAAGCTCACACGTAGCATGCTATACACCATTAAGAAAAGGACAGCTCTTTTTACTGACATGTAGTACGTCGGTTGTGTTTCATACTTTGCTTGAAAGCAAAGTCAGAATATAGACTGAGCTACCAGGAAATTGTGTTGGTGGTATTTCAATATTACTAGCACAGAAAATATGTGGAAACCTTTAATAAAGTCTGTTCTTGAGTGCAGGCTCCATTACAGTCTTCCCATTTTGAAACATCTTTCTTTTGTGGCTGTTGCTGTTTGCACCTCCAAGGTGGAGTACAGAGTACAATCTTGTAATTTGTTGTTGAGAAGGATAAACCAGCCCAGAGGAAATGTTAACAACACACCTGGGACATCTGGCTGTTCTTCGGATGCAAAATTTTCACTAAGACACTACAGAACACACAGCCTGCAGAGTGCTTTCTATATCCACCTCCAAGAAAAAGGTTTTGGAAAAAAAAAAATTGTACACCTAAAATATTTTCTTTATTTATTTTTTTTCCCTTTTTTATTTTGTAATTTTTTTTTGCTTGGTTGTTTGTTTATCTAATTAATTATTTATACAGCAGTCTAAACATAATTCTACAGCAGGTAATGAAACAGATAACAACATTCAATTAAACCTTAATATTTTCATTGTAAGTATGAATTTTAACACTTTCCATTTTCATCCAGGCACACAACACTCCCACACAGTGAAAGAAAATATTCTAATCATGCAAACAGCCATTTTGCATGATTAGGCCCAAATAATAACTGTGCTAAAAACTTAATTCAAGCATTAATTTTCTCTTTATAGATATCACTGAGTTCCCTTCTGTCTGTCAGGTTTGGTCAATAGGTTAAAAAATGAATAGGAAGACATAAGAGCCTGCCAGACAAATATAGACAACACATGTAAGAAAAATCACATTTTCTTAACAACAAAAGAAAAGATTTACAAATTCAGATGAATTAATTAATCTTGTCAATTGATTCAGATAGCCTGACACATTTGATATCACTTCCTGCTCAAGAGACTTACTAACATACATGAGAGCTTTTTGCTCAAGAATTATACCATTCCCAAATTTCACATGCATACATAAGCTAAAAAAAGCTTCACAACTTTTTGACATTGGTCCATCCCTGGGAA
The DNA here is from genome assembly GCF_027791375.1 of Indicator indicator. NCBI lineage: Eukaryota > Metazoa > Chordata > Aves > Piciformes > Indicatoridae > Indicator > Indicator indicator. The sequence goes on along the minus strand of NC_072036.1, from coordinate 8,489,114 downwards.
AGGGATGTTTCTCATCTGCTGGCAAGGCATATTTGTCACATTTCAGGCAAGAGCATCTGAGCATGTTTTAGTTATCTATTTATTTCCTTGCCAGAAAGAACAGATGATGTTAATCACAGCAGTGATGGAAGAGAGCATCCAAAAGGTCCACATGGCTTTTGATGAAGGCATGTTAGATAGTATTTTAACTTCAAGGGTTTTGTTGTTGTCACAGCTCCCTGCAGGGATGCACCTAATATATCTGTGCTTTTTCACCCAGTAATGTACACGATATGCTAGCTCTCTTGCTGTTGCTTTTCATATATCCTTTTCTATTTAAATCCCTCGATGATTTGGTATTCATATCTAAAGCTTTATCCAAAGCTTTAAAATATTTTGGAAAGCTCCAGCACTGAGTTTGCCTACTGCTTACTCTACAACTTCTTAACTCAAGAGATTCAGCCGCACAGCTCCTTCTGGAAAATGGAGAAATCCTTCATGCACAGCAAGACTTGGCCTCTCCTTACCCCCTGACTGCTCCTGCCTGTACTGACATATGCTGGTTTCCTTTAAACATCTATATTATGGCTTGGGCTTCCATGTGGCCTCTATTAGGAACTATTTGGACAGTTCTGCAGATGCAGAGAAATTGTTATGCCTTGGCTTTGCATGTATCTTTCGTGTCACATCATCTTGTATAATCCAAGTTTTGATCTGAAATGAATACTCTTGTATACTAAATCATATAAGCACTTCTAGATCTGGCAGAGGAGAGGTTCTCTGTTTAAAAGGTCAGCAGAAACTGTTCTTCACAAACCCCAAAATGTACCACCCAGACTAACATGTGTATAATGCCTGGCTCAGATAAGCTCCGTTTCCAATACTAATAGGGCTCTCACAGGCACTAAAATCTGCATGCTCAGTGCAGAGAACAGAGTCCAGCTTTGCTGGAGGATGATATTCTGGACAGCAGGAAGGCTTGGAGTAAGTGGCTGGAGGGCGTCACCCCTGAATGCTCACAATTGCCACTGAAGGAAGTAAACAGTGGTTTAATCCCAATTAAAAATGTAAAGGCACATTCAGCTGCCTGGGTTGAGGGAATGAGTGAGGATGTATCAGAGAAAAGAAACCTTGAGGAGTTGGGATTCAGAGAGACCCAGCATTAAGAATATCCACAGACAGGTGGGAAGGCAGGACACTGTAAAAGTACATCTCAAAAACTACATCAAAATCCTGGCTCTTTCTAATGAACAGATTTAATCACTAATGAGCAACAAACATCTCTTTAAAGAGTCTCTGCTGGGATTTGTCATTACACATAGAGAAAACTGATTTGGAGACAGAGTTAAATAGTGAGCTGAACAGTCAGTTTAAGCTGTTGGTATGACAAAATTTCATGTTAGTCCAGAACCAAAACCGTGATTGAGAGAAGTTACGGAATGACTTTCCTAGTACCTAATGACAGAACATTGAGAGGATAGACCACATTTAATGCTGAAAAAGGCAAACTAATTATGTTGGTAGAAACAACCTTAAGTATACCTGATCACTATAAGATGGTCATGAAAAGGAGCTCTTCAGGAGAAATGGATGCAAATAGTTCTGTGCAAAATAACAGCTTAGTGCTCCCAGGGAAGATGAAATAAAGAAATGGTAGAAAAGGAAGGGGGATACTAAGGGTACATCATGCCACTCTGTGTGTTCTTGATGTACCTCTTGAATTCTGCAGATTGTTCTGATTGAGTCATTTCAAAAAGGTCAAAGCAAAGCTACAAAGTCTTCAAAGAAGAATGATAAGGTTGGTCAATCATCTCCCTGTGGGAGCTAATTACATAAACTGGAACTCTTCAGGTTGAAAAAGGGGTATTGGTCAAAGGGAAATATGATTTAAGTCTATAAAATTAGGAATTACAGGGAGATACTGAACAAGAGGCTGATTATCCATTATTTTTCAGGATGTAAAAACAAGGAAGAACCAAATGAGATTATCATGAGGAGGTTTAAAATAAACAAAAGGAAGCACTTTTTCAAATAAAGCATAATTCAGTTGTGGAACTCTTTGAAAATGTCAAAAGTATAAGTGGATTCAAAGGCAGATTGAAGACTTTGAGTGAAAAATCCATCAGAAAGATGGTGAAGTGATTACAGCTCACAAAGTCTCTGAAATGCAAATTACTGCAAGAAGTGAGGACACAAATTAAAGTATCCTTCTGTATTTGCCTTGTTTCTTAGACTTCTTCCATAAGTACACATATTTACTCTTGCTAGAAATGGGATATTGGAGTAATGCACTCTTGAGCTGATCCTGCATGGCTGCTCTGTATGTAGTACACAACTCAGCTTTCCCTTAAGCCAACAAGGTAATTTCATTGACTTTAATGGGAACTGAATTAGGCTTTCTGAGAGAATGAGCCTCCTAATATCTGTTTTGCTAAGGATATGAAAACTGAACTTGTTGGATCGGCAAATATAAAGTCGAAGGAAATGACAAAAGTTTTCTAAACCACAGGATGCCTGAGATGTAGCTGCAAAGCAAAGGCACTGTAGGGATTTATTTTAAAATTGTGTACAAATTCTACAGGTTTGGGATTTGACTGTTCTTCAGTTTAAATGACTGGTCCTCTGGGTGCTTGTGCTCCCTCGAGTGGAAGCTGATCTGGTGGTGTAACTGTTTCTCTGAGCTTATAAAGTGGTCAACCAACTCAAGGTCAGTCTATAGTTTTATGAAATTAAGATGATCATATATATGGCCAAACTACAAACGTGTCACCTCCTTTTCCTGAATTATTTGCTTTCCTGAGATGCTCATTAGTAAGTGCACAGTTAGATCAATATAGTTTGATTTTCTTTTCTTTTAGAGAAAGAACTCCTCTTTTAGCAAACAAGTCATGTGTTTGCAGACAGAACACATTCTTCAAGAAGAAACAAAATAAAACCAGACCAGAATAATTATTTTAAGAGTGTAAACCACACAGTTATTGCTTTAGTCTTGCTGTCATGACTATGTTTGCTACCTAAGGCAAACTAAATAGGAAACTTACTGCCAAAAAATATTAATGAACAGTATTTTTAATGCTGAGGACATTCTGCTTTTGCATGTGAAAGTGTGTTCTCAAGACATCTCTTGTCCAAGTGCTGTAACATTGTGCTAATGCCTAAGACTTGCTTTATGTTACATGGGGAGAAGGAAGGATTCCTTGAACAACAGTGCTTTAAAATTGTGGTACCTAGGTATAGGCATTTAATAGAGATGCTCTGTGAAAATTCAGTATACAGTATATGCATGATGCTGACAGATACGACACAGGAACAATGAAGGACTCTCAACATTCAGAGTTGTATTTCTCTGGTAGTGAGCAATCTAAGGGAGCTCTCTCTCAGAGAGTAAGAGGTACATCCCAAAGGCAGCTCATCTCAGCCCATGATGCCATTTGGAGGTGCTTGTGGAAGGTGGCCTCTCTCTGCAGCTCTTAACAAACTAACTCAGGTTTGACTCAGTCTCAAAGGAGATGGAGCCCATGGAGTTATTTTACTGAAGGATCCTTGCAGTATTGCAACACAAATGTCAATAAAGTAGAGGAGGCTTGCTCCCCAGAGCCCTAAAGACTTAATGTTACATGTTTTGCTTTCTTGATGAGAGAATGGAGTAACAAGAGTGAAGTGACTTAACACAGTTCACTTGGCACGCTATCAGCAGAGTTAGCAAGGCAGTCCTTCCTTGTGGATGGCTAAATATGTGAAAGCTACTTTATCCTGGTAAATGAATTCTTAATATCCTGGCTGGAAACAACGATGGAACTAATTAGATTTGTTTCATGGTGAATCAAATATCAAATATAACTAATATAGGTGAATAAATTAATATGGTAAGAACATTCAGCTTCTCAAGGATGTTTATTGATAGACAAAGTTAGGAAATTGAATGGGGAGTAGGAGCAGTAGGTTTACCTTTAGTGTGTAGACTTACTGGGGAGGTGTGTTTATGGATCACCTCAACTGAAAATCACTATGAGGAGAGAAGAAATTCATTACTGTCAGGGGTGAATATATTCACTTTACTGCAGCCTTTCACTACTCAGTAGAATATCTCTCTAGAGAGGTATTGAAGGGCTTCTGCACACTGGGAACACCTTGATGGGCTGGGTACAAAGGAAGAAGCTTTAAAAAAAAAAATCTATCCTGTTAAAAGGGAGGCTGGGAGCATGAGAACTTATAAGTCAATGAGAAGTACATTTCCACCTTTCTCTGGGCAATAATAATAATAATAATAATAATAATAATAATAATAATAATAATGTAGTCTCTTCAGTTTTACATTGACTAATTGCTGCTTTGTCTTTACATTTTGTTTCAGTGCACAGTAAGAATGCTGTTCTCAAAGAAAATTATTATTTTTTTAAAAATTATTTTAGAATTAAAGAAAAAGAAGGATCTGTTGCAAAAAGGTTATTTTTTTTAAACAGTGGATTCACATACAAACCCATGCAGTGTCTGTTGGAGAAAAAACCCAAGCCTACTTACTATGCATAGAAGTCTCAATATGAATATGCAGGGAGGTGATATGTACATGACAAAAGTGTTAATACTTCCATCTGAAGTTCTAAGAGGTGTCAATATGATATCTAAAAGCAGTAAGTGCCATACTTTTACCAACTTGGGGTTTAGTAAATGTATGCTTTGAATATATTCATACACTGCTGAAAACAGGCCAGTATAATCTAGTTCCTCACATCTCTGTGTATGTGTTTATTTACTTACACACACAGATGCAAACTTATATTCTAATATATATGTGTGTGTGTGTGTGTATATATATATACACACATATATAAATTGCAACATAAAGAAAGGAAAATATGTGGATTTTCTTGTCCTACTCTTGCTTTTCTTTAGGATAAAAATACAGTTTGAGAAAACCATCTCATTAAAAATTACTATTTTTAATAAAAGGTCAATTAATATTTTAGATACAAAATTTCAAGAAAACTTGCAGAAACCAAGGTATGTCTTATTTTCTGTAAACTTAATGAAGAACAAACACAACAATGATTTCTGCAGTTCTAAAAGCTGAGTTCTAATATGACTTGGCACAACCCTTCTGAATTTGGAACCTGAAGGCTTGAGTCACTTCAGACACCAGTGACGGACTTTGCCATCTCTGAAGACAGAGTGGAGCTCCTCTGCTCCATCAATATGTAAGTACTCCATTGGCAGCTGGATTAGTGCACAGCATGCATTTTCTTCTTTGTGAGCTTTTTTTTTTTTTTTTTAATTCAAGGGTAAATGTCAAAACAATGCTGTAAAACCAATTAAGGAGAAAGAAAACAAGATTAGAGGTACTACTTGAATTATTTATTGTTGTTCGCTCTTGCCAAGTCTTTAAATAAGTACTTAATAGACCTTACTGTAACTCTCTGAGCAACACTGTAATTTATTTAATGCACAGTTCAGCAGTTTCTTAACATTAAACTGAAATAGCCCATGCAGGATGTTGTGAGCCCTTTAGAAACCTCCTAAATTTGAAGTGCTCACTATTTCTGATAATCTCCATGCAGGGCTAAATTTATTAATTTCATTCAATAATCTGATATACTAAACAGGTATTGATTTCTGTGGGAGGGAATACCAAGATTTATTGACCAGAAAGATTAATTCTGACCAATTTAAAGCCAAGGTCAATATTTATCTTGAGGGGAAATAAATCCTGATATTCAGAAAACCAAGACACTGCTAATGTTATTTATAGTCTTAGTGTTTTAATCAGAAATACCTGGAAATTGCCTCTGCATGGATTTGAATTTCAGTTATGTGACCTTTTTCATTGATACTGGTATGATAAAGAGGGGAAAATATTTATAGGACTTGGGAACTCCATTTTTCCTGACACATCTGCACCATCATTTCTAGGGAATATACTGAATAGAGTCAGGAAACCTTTGCTTTAGAAATGAACAGATTGGTCAGTGTAGCCACAGATTTACAGATCTGTAGTCTGATAAAACCAGGAACCTCATGATGCACAGCACTGTTCAGCAAGGTTGTCTGAATGTGCACAAACGCCACACACGAAGCATGTGGAGGGTGAAGAGGGTGGCAGGGGTCTGGGTGAGGAAGAGGCACACAACTCATTCACAGAATCATAGAATCAATAAGGTTAGAAGAAACCTCTAAGATGATCAAGTCCAATCATCAACCCAACACCGCCATGCCCACTAAATCATGTCCCAGAGAGCCACATCTACACATTTTTTTGACTCCACCACCTCCCTGGCAGTGTGTTCCAATGCCTGACCACTCTTGCAGTAAAGGATTTTTTCCTAATATCTAATCCAAAACTCCCCTGGTACAATTTAAGGTCATTTCCTCTCATCCTATTGCTAGTTACTTGGGAGCAGAGACCTATCCGCACATCACTACAACCTCCTTTCAGGTAGAGAGAGAGGTCTCCTTTTAGCTTCCTCTTCTTCAGACTAAGCCACTCCTCATAAGATCTGTTCTCTCAACCCTTCACCAGTTTCATTGCCCTTCTCTGGGCACGCTCCAACAACTGAATGTCTTTCATCGTTGTGCCCAGAAGCAGACCAGTTCCATGGTCTCATGCACAGCACCATCAGCCTGTCTCAGCTAAACCAGGAATCATGCCTTGTCCATCTGCAATATAATCAGATTCTTATCCACAAAACCATACTGCCTTTCCTGAACTATTGCATGACATAAGACCTGTGGCTGAGGCATGAAGCAGGAACCCAAGCATTACATATTCTAAACTTAAATTACTCTACACCACACGCAAGATGAATTCACCAGGGCCTTACTCTCCATGCTGCCATGCAAATCAGCCTAATGAAATGGAGGATGAAAACCAGTGATACCTGTGAGATGCTCAGATTGTGCCCTGCACACAGCCAACAGAAGAATGGTTTCTGGCAGTGAAGGGGAAGAGTTCTGGGTTTGAGGGAAGATTTTTTTAATACCATTATCTGACTATTTGTGCTGTAGGTGTCTTACTCTCTAAACATTTGGGCTGAGTTCCAAATCTTTATCTATACATGTGCTTGCTTGAAAAATAGTGCCTGACACTCATTAGCAGTAACCTACAACTTCTGAAATTGACACCATTTACCTACAGGAAATTGTATTTTTGAAATACTACTTTGTACTAAGCCATTCTGAGATAATTGTTCCAATTAAAAAATACATGGGGCATCGCTGTGCACCTCAGGATGGAAACTTTACTGTGCTGTGAAAGAAGTCAATGGGAGTTCAAAGCATTCAGCCACCTGCAGAACTGATGACGGAGAGCCAAAAAATTTGTAATTCATGCTGGAAAAAGAAACTATTCAACATGCAGATAGAGCATTGAAAAGGATGGGAGTTTCAGCTTTATTCCTTCTCCTCCCCCACCCTGGATTCCCCTCTCCTGACTTCCCCCCACCAAAAAAAGAGTATGAAATGATGAATTTCTTGTGTCTTTCAGTATTGCTGAGCTCCACATAAATAGGAGTATGCTTGCTGCAGGGAAACAGTGAGATTCAACTATTCCCATTAAAATGCTAATCACCATCCTTTTATAGATCAGTTGGAAAGGATTTGGGGAACAAAAATAGCACCCAGAGATTATCACAGAAAGAAAAAAAAAAAAAGGAAAAAATCCAAGAAGAAAACGTGACATTAAAAAAAACTTGTTTCTAAATTTAGAATCCCACGAAAGTGAAGCTAACCATTTATTCTCCCTGGAGCTGCTCCACATATTAAGCTGATATTGAGAAGTCATGAATTGCTTTGCTTCCAAGCACAGTTCACAATCTGGCTTATTGTGCTTTCATCTATTTTGTGTCCTGTCCAAGGTATCACTGACATCTTAGAAGAAAGTCTTCCAGTTCTTACTACATAGAAATAAATAATGTGGGTCAACAGCATTAAGCAATATAATCATAAAATTACCTGTTATTAAATATAGAGCACAGGTTGGTTGGGGTTTTTTTTGGGGGGGGAGGAAATATACTACTCATCTGTAAAATAATATGTTTGCCATTCACTCTAATGTTTCAACATTATGATTCAATCTTCTAAAAAGCTGACATGGAAAATAACAGCGTAATAAACCAATTCATCATCATGTGTAAAAGAAACTCCTGGAATAAATTGTAATAACCTTTCAAAAACTAGCAGCTTTTAAAAGTATTAATTTCTACTCCAGATAATTGGAAAAGACACCTGGGTGGCCAGGCAATATTTTTTATGGGATTGCCCTGTCAGGGACTCAGATTGTCTTCAGAGTCAGGAGTGATTGTTTAGCACTAAGTGACAGTGAATCTTGCAAATGGGTCTTCCTGAATGCTATTTGCCATAAATTACCAAACTGAACTCTCCTTCAAGGTCAACCATAAAAGAAGGCAGATATCAAGTGGCCTTCACAGAAACCCAAAGTAGACTTCAGGCCTCACATAAGCAGGTGCTGGTTGTGTTGGATCCTATGCAATCGCCTTAATAGATTGATAACATAAAGTGCTGCAAGACTTTGAAGATATTTTTGGGAACTAAATAGCTGAAGAATGGAATTGGGAGTTGGAGTTCATGGGAAGAACACAAGTTGCTCCCCGTTGCGGAGCAGTATGTGCAATGACACTAAATTAATAGCATTAGAATTGAAGACATCAATGTTTCAAGGCACAGAGGCAAACCAACTTCCTAAAGAAACATAAGATATCCTAAAACTGTCAAATTATTTTATCTTTTGCTTTTCATAAAACCTCATAGCATTTTTTTCTCCAAAGGAATTCCAGGGCCATCTGTGTTTATGTCAGCATTGTTAGTTCCAGTGTTTCTGCTTTAAAATCATGGTTTTGGATTAATGGAAGTTTAGTCAGTGGTGCTTATAAAAGCTGCCAACAGTAGCACAAATCTATGCTACAGAAGTGATTTTAGTATTCTTATCTACGAGAGAAAAGAAAGGGTGGATTTTGAAAGCCTCCAGAGAAGGAGTCTCCACAACATCTCTGGGCAGCCTGGTCCAGTGTTCTGGCACCCTTAAAGTAAAGTAAAGAAGTTATTCCTTAAGTTCAAGTGAAACTTCTTGTGTTCTTCTTTGTACCTATTGTCCCCTGTCCTATTACTGGTCACCGCTGAAAAGAGCTCAGCCCCATCCTCATGACCTCCACCCTTCAGATATTGATCGTCATTGATAAGATAACCTCTCAGTCTTCTCTTTTTCAGGCTAAAGAGCCCCATGTCTCTCATCCTCTCCTAAGAGAGATGCTCCAGTCCTCTCTGGAGTCTTTGTGGCACTCTGTTGGACACTCTTCAGTAGTTCTTTGTCCCTCTTGAACTGGGGAGCCTAGAAATGGACACAAAACTCCAGATGAGGCCTCACTAGGGCAGAGCAGAGGGAAAGGAGAACGTCCATTGGCCTGCTGGCCACACTCTTCTTAATGCATCCCAGAATACAGTTGTCCTTTGTTGGTTTCTTTGAAGCATGCTATTTCAGGTCATGCTTGGGGATGTCACACTGCCATTGGCAGCCCTGCTGGCTCCTTCCCACTCCACTGACATGTATCCTCATGCTAATGTGCTTTAAAACAATTCTGAAGTGAGGTATTGGCATACAGCAGCCTATTGAAAATCTTTAAGGAGCTGCTGCAGTGCACAGAGCAAAGCTTCAGCTCATGCAAAGTGCTGACATGTTGTTCAGAAGCCTCTCAAAATGACAAATTTCTCTGCATCTATTATACTGTTTAGCCTTAAAGCAGTAACAGATTTTATGTTAAAAATAAAGGTTTGAAGATTTATAGAGTGAACTCCAGCTTAACTACACCACCTCAGCCAAATATCCCCAGCAGCATCCCTCTCACAACTGTACAGTATATGGTGTAGTATGAAAACGGGGGTGGGGGTGGGGGTGTTAAAATTAAACTTTTGATAGTTTTACAACAGTTCTGAAAAAAACCATGAGAGGATAGAAGCTTTACTGGACAAAGCAAAAGGTTTTGAATTCCTGTGGTTACCTACATGAATATAATGACTTACAAAGTTTCATACTGCATGTATACCTTTCTTTGCTCTGCAGTGCTGCTTTCCTCCTTCCCTCCCTGTATGGTGAGCCAGTCCTTCTTGTGCTGTGGAAATACTTTTGTGCCTGCTATGACCTCTAGAAATGAATAGCTGTTTCATTTAATTGCAAAGCTACCCCACTCTTTCTCATCGGCTTCACCTTGATCCTGAGAAATTAAAGAGAGATTCTCCTCACTGCTGCTCTTCTGTGAGCTCAGATGTCTGAGCCATAGCCAAAACTAGGTCTAACAGCCTGTTTCCACATCACATACTGACCTCTTAACAATTTTGCTCTGTGATATTCCTAGTGGGTCTTAGCACAGACTTTTACAAGAAATGAGAGGGATAAATCTGCTCCAACACTTTCACTAATTTTAAAATAAATTGATGACATAGTTTGAAGTTCAGACTAAAGATGTGCTAATTATACAGGGGGAAAATCTAATTAAGTGAATCAAGACACTCATAGCAACTATTGTCACATTCTTCTATGACAGAAGCATCAATCTGGCAGTCACTGGAGCATACGCTCAATAACTGCCTGAACTCAGAGCCTTTTTCATCACAACCTGCAAAGTTAAAATGAGATACCAGCTATGACAACAGTTCAGCTTCACAGACCAGCTTGCATGAAGCAGCATTTCCTCCTCTCCTCCTTTCTTTCATACACAAAATAACTAAATATACAGGAAACCTCCCCAACCACGATACACTTATATGTCAGAAGTGTTGAAATGTTATCCTAGGATTCTATGAGAATTATGTTAATAGATTCACAGAACGGTTTAGGCTGGGAAGGAACTGTAAAGAATTGCTTCCTAATATCCAGTCTAAATCTGCCCTCCTCAAGCTTCAATCCATTACTTCTCATCCTATCACTACAAGCCCTTGTAAAAAGTCCCTGTCCAGCTTTCTTAGAATCACGGAATCATAGAATCAACCAGGTTGGAAGAGACCTCCAAGATCATCCAGTCCAACTGATCGCCCAGCCCTAAGCAATCAACTCGACCACGGCACTAAGTGCCTCATCCAGGCTTCTCTTGAACGTCTCCGGCGATGGCAACTCCACCACCTCTCTGGGCAGCCCATTCCAATGGGCAATCACCATCTCTGTGAAGAACTTCCTCCTAATATCTAGCCTATACCTCCCCTAGCACAACTTGAGACCCCCTTTCAGGTACTGGAAGGCTACTCTAAGGCCTTCCTGGAGCTGCCTTTTCTCCAGGCTGAACAGCCCCAACTCTTGCAGTCTGTCTCCATAGGGGAAGTGCTCCAGGCTTCTGATCATATTTGTGGCCCTTCCCTGCTTGTAATCTGCTTTGTGGCTCATTCCCTGCTGGTGAAACACGCTGAGGCTGTGATGTAATGTAGTATATATCTTTCTTCAGCACTGAAAAAACATGGAGTTCTTGGTTAGAAGAAAATGGGAAATGAAGAGACTGAGGAAGCAACAGAAAGACAAAATCCCATGTCCGATAAAAATTACCACTTCTGCTGGAATTTAGCTCTTCCAGCACTCATTGCTCTGACTACAGGAAGAACTTAAAATGTTGTAGTCATCCTGAAGGCCCTTCATCTCCAAAAATATCCTAAAAGTAGGAAGAAAAGTGCTAGTCTCATAGGCAGGGAAAGATACACAGCTTGTAATACTGTTAAGATGTAGGACCTATTTAAATAAGTTTGGAATATACGTCTCCCCAAAGCTTTTCTATTTAAAAGGTTCATCCACACAATCTGGCATAAATCAGCATTGCTGGTTAAAATCCAGAGGAGGTGTTTAGGGAAAGTAAGATCTGTTTTTTAAACCAGTGGGTATAAGTAGAAGGAATAGATCAGCTTTCAGACATAAGACAAAGTCAATACACTTAATGAAAAGAATGATACAGGGGAACACAGCAGTTGAGAGAAACCAAAATTCCCTGCAGTGTTGATGTATGTGTTACAGATATTCACGAATTAGCAAACTCAGACATAAGATATATGTAAAGAAGATACATCAATGAAGTAATAAATTCTCAGCATTTTTTGACCAAAGAACCAACAAAAGTCCCAGCCTAGAACATTGCAACATCCAAAGGGGAAAAGGTGAGATCTGAAAGAAGGGTCAATCTGTGGCAAGCACACAAGGTGTTGGGTAGGATATAAGAAATGTAAATATGTATTGGGCAGAAGTTTGCAACTAAAAGCAAGGAAAGGGGACACTGCCACACTTGGTACATGTCAAATGAGCAGATAGAAACAATATGCAGTTTTTAAACAGAGGAGGTACTAACTTATATGTGCTACTAGAAACAAAGATTGCTGTCTGACAGAAGATGGTTGGTTTGCCACACTGATAGGGTCTCAGTTATTTGTAAGGAACAAACACATATAGCTGACCTAATTTCCATATATGCTGTGTTGGCCTACGTAAAGTATCTGAACAGGGCAGACTTAGACATAGGTAGCTGAAGTGGTCGTGGGGAGCTGACCATGACCCTACCACCATTCCCTGAAACTTTCCTCTGACAAACTGATGTGTGTGTGTGGTCCGTGCCTTTAGCAAAGGCCTGCCATAAAACAACAAGGAGGCATTAAATGAAGAGATAAAATTATATAGTGCAAACAAGGAGAGGAATCTTGGGCTTCTTTCATTCCTCTGCAAGGACTTAAAGAAGAAAGGAGGAGCAGAAGCATATTTAGGTGTTGAATCTGAACAGAGCAATGCAGAAATCACACTGGCCACAGATAGGTAAGTTACAGTAGCCTAAAAGGGAAGCAACTGGGAAGGGAACAATAAAAATAGAAAGTAAATGATAATGGATTTTTAACAAAAGCTTAAACCAATGTCCTTTAAAAGTCTGAAGTTTACACATGTAAGCTGTTTAGTTTTCCACAAGGAAAACTTACAAATGCTTTGAGTTAAAATTTGAATTAGCTGCAATGAAAATAAATAGAGAAATATTTTTTTTAAATTTTCCTTTCTATCATCTGCTGTTTCTAACAACATGGGCAATTCCCACATTATCTAGAAAAAAAAAAAAAAAGAAAAGATAAAGTAATTAATGTTGTCACTGAGCTGAAGGCTTTTGATCAATATTAGCTGGAGAGCTCCCATAATTCTTGCAGTTTTAAGTTTTAAATGGCATTGCTGAACATAATGTATATCAAATGTGGATGATTTGAGTATTAATTCCTCATTATTGTGGAAAGGATGATTAATTTGATTGAACCTTCACCTGAATTCATTTGTCAGGGCACTGAATTATTTTTTTAATAGTATTCTTTAAAAGTCCAGGTAAAGATAATGTGAGCAAATTGAGTGTTCAAATTTAGGTGTTGCTTACTTACATAGTTTATAAATCAAGGATGCTATAATTTATAAAGTTAAGGATGGCTATTTTGTGATATGCAATGATAAGGAGTTTCATGTCTTCTAGTTTGAGAAGTTGGTATTATTGCTGCTAATAAAATCTCTTCAGCTCTCAGAAGATGGCATCCTATTTAAACAACACCAGCTAAATATGCAAATCAGCAGTTATGAAACAAAAAGGTGGAAAATAAATCCTGGTGCTGACATATCTTCTTCTGAAGCTTGTCAACAAATTAGAAATAATTCCAAAGAAACAGCTATCTTTTACTAGATGACACTTTTATTAAATTGTTTTAGCTTTTCTCTTTAGTGCAGGAAAGGAAGAATTACACATAGGATAAAAGTGACCTACAGATGATAAGCCTCCTCCTAGCTATTTCTTTGTGCTTGGCTTTTTGGGCTTTATGTTTAATAAACATAATTATTTAAAATATGTTTACTTATATTTAATTTTGAAATAATTACTGCAAAAATATGTAAGCCTTGATGTTACTGCCACAATAATTTCACATTCATTATTTATGAAACAGCACATAAAGCATATTAAAGCTTTGATGATCAGAAAGCCTAGATATAATCTGGCTTCTTTGTTGTTTTTGGCTGGTGATCATCTACAGTAATCTGCTTATATCTGACACTATCACAGGGCTCTAAGATACTAATATACAGCAATATTAGATAACTGCAATGACTGTGGGATGGAAATTTCCATTTGCTTTGGAAAATATTCATCAACTCTGTGATGACAAAGGCCATAATCACTGTAATTAGGTTGTTCGATATACAATGAATTTCAACTGATGATTCTTAGCTGGATTTTCTCCAGTTCCCCCTATTTGGACTCAAAAGTTTGTTTGTTTGCTTGTTTTTTTCTACAGAGGTCTTTGTTATTTCAGTGATTCCATGAGATGCTTTGGAAATAATTACCAGTCATACTCAAACAACTTGATATTCTAGTATCAAAACTTCAATAATTCTTAATATTATTACAACTACTTCATTACTGAGATGGGAATATCCATATGGCTTTTTGGTGATTGAGAACATGGTTGTTCTGGTTGCCTCATATTGCATTCAGATTTTTCTCTAGAAGAACTTTAATCAACATTAATAAACTTTGGATGAGAAATTTTTGGCTGTTAGGTGACTGATGCATGAGGACATCTGGACTGGTTTACTAGTAATGTCTACACTAGGGGAATACATTTATGGGGCAAGGAGATGCAGAAATGGAGAATTTTCTGCTGAGGTTATTTGAAAAACTTAGTTCTCAAAGACCACATCCCCAAGGTCATGGTAACAACTGTCAAGAAGTCAGAAGAGAAATTTAGCAAGTCCAGACTCATGCAGGGAAGGCAAGAGTGCCCAGAGGGGAGGGCAAGTGGTGTACCATGGGCAGCAGCAGATCCTGGCTCTGCTAACATCACCTGCTCCTGGTCTGGCTGGCAGATTTTGAAACTTGTAAAACTAAAAACAAACAAACAAACCCCCCCCCAAAACAACCAAAACAAACAGAAACAAACAAACAATCTCTTTTGGATTAAAAGATCCAGCAAACTCAGCTTCAATTTTAATTCTCTGCTTCACCTTCAGCACATTGAAATGCAGTTAATAGTAGCAAGTGTTCATTCTAGATAAGGGAATTGTTGCTACTCATATAATTATGCTGTTTCCAGAGCTGAGTCTGGCAGTGAGGACGAGCAAGACACAGCATCACACTATTAGGACAGTTAGTGTCTTTGACAAGAATCCATTTTCCAGTGATCAGAGATGCAGTTTCTATTACTTCTTCTGTGCAAGCTCAAACATCAAGGAAACAAACATTTTCCAGAAGACAAGTTGCTTTTAAAACCTTTTTTTGCAATGCTGATGTTTTTAATGTGTTTTTCTAAAACTCAAACAAAGAAGACAAGTGTGAAGATCAAGAAGTGCATACAAATAGCATCTTTAATCTGTATCTGTAATAGGAACTGAGCTTTCTCACTACTGCAGAGATATTCTTTTTAATGACTCAGGCAAACCCTTCCCTTAGCTTGACGTTCTTTTGCTTTTTCCTTACCTAGCATAACTTCTTCAGAAATCCAGTTCTCAGAGTAATACTGTGAAGTTGTGCACAAAAAGTCATCTGGGGTACTCAAGAAAGTTTTGCTGTTTCAAAACTCTCCCCCCACCTGTGAAAACACCACCTCTGTAGACTCGTGCATGCCATCTGCTGGCAGTTCCCAAACCTCTTACAAGCACATTCCTGTTTTGTGGCCTCTCCAGTGTTTCTCCAAGTGACACAAAACAACTCCAATATGTTCCAAGGTCGATTACAGTTGCAGGTGTCCCTACAAAGCAGCAGATCCCCAACTGGGTGCCCAGCTCCTGAGCTATCCAAATTTAACAGGCACTTTCAGAAAGATTTTTTTTCCCCCTACATTTCCTTCTCTGTAAAACATGGGGGGTTTGATGGT
This sequence comes from Indicator indicator, assembly GCF_027791375.1. Taxonomy (NCBI): domain Eukaryota; kingdom Metazoa; phylum Chordata; class Aves; order Piciformes; family Indicatoridae; genus Indicator; species Indicator indicator. The sequence goes on along the minus strand of NC_072036.1, from coordinate 8,473,277 downwards.
TTAGCTATTTTGTGCATCAGTGGGAAAAATGTTGGAAAAATGCTGGTTAGTATTTACACATTCCTTCGTGGCAAATATTTTATTTCACTGTGACTCAGTCTCACACACATCTACCCATCTGTGTGGGTAAATAGTCTTTGGTATACAGAAGATGCACACCTGGGACCAGGGATAGATGAAATCTTGTGACTGTAAAAAAGTGTTGAAACAGGCATGCTAAGATAGTAGAGAAGCACATTTGCAGACAGCAGTGGCTTTCAAGACTACATTTTATGTCTTTTCAAACACTATGATAATATGGCAGTTAATTATACTTTTGAATGTATGCACTTGCAGTTAAATACTTCATTGTGACTATGTACAAAAATAGGTGACAATGAATTGATGTGTAAAGATAAATGCAGAAGTTTGCAGGTCCATGTGCCTGGGAAAGGCAAGTAAACCAGCAATGCCTGAAAAATTTTGAGCATCACTAAAAATTTTCTTGTATGTAAAGGTATAAGCACAGCTGCACAAACATACACACAGTCATATAATATCCCTCCCTGGGGAGGGATAGGCTGAAAAGTAAGCAGCTGAGTCCTGCATAATAGCAGGTAAGCTGAACAGCTTTCCTGCTGTTTCACATATATTGAACCATGATTCTTCAGGAAAAGATTAAAACCTGCCTGATACTCTTGTTCAGTAGTGACAGTAATCACTGGCAGGGAAATTGTCAAGATGCTGAAGTATTTAGGAGAATGTAAAGAATAAATTGAATTAATTTATTTAATTTTTATTTTTACACATCAATAAAAATAAGTTTATTTCATGAATTTAAGAGAAGCATCGCATAGCAAAGTTCCTTTTGTGTGAGGAAAGTGTACCACAGTAAGATTACAAAGTCACTGGGTTCCTTCCATCCTGTCTTCACAAATCAACTAAGGATGGGGACAATGGCTTGTGCTCCAACTCCTACATGAGTGTGTCAGTCTTACATAAATCATTTGCCATAAATTAATTTCTGGCTCATCAGAAGTGGTATCAAAGTAACAGGGATACAGAAAGGCCTTAATTCAGTCAACACTGGAAGCAGTAAAACATCTGCATGTCCTCTGCTGTGTCTCTTCTTCATGCCAGTTTTAGGGACCCTTTGAAGGAGGAATTATGCTTATTTGCCTTTTCAACGAGAGGCTGCTGAAGTTCCTAGTGCTAAACAAGAGGAAAATAGAAAGGCAAACAAACATGCAAAGGCAGCTCTATGTGAAGAAAACATTGCAACACTCCAAACAATGCAAGGAGGTCTGAATCACGTTTCTTGAAATGTCAGACATGACTTCCCTGAGCAAGCCAGCCAGCCCCTCTACCTCCAAACATGTCTGGAAATGACAGACATTTAAGTTTAGGAAATGCAACGGTGGTTAAGTAAAGTTAATATGTATAAAAATAGATATATATATATGAAAATATAGTCTCTTAAAATGATATCATATGAGAAATAAACAATTGATAAATTCTGTAACATGCACTGCATAAATAGGGCAAAAGCATAAATCTGCTAATGTCTGTCCCTCATTCTTCCTGCCACACTACTCCAACAATGCAAGTCTTACTCTTTGGATTTGCATGGTCTGCTTAGGTTATCTCTCAAATGGGAAAATAACACACACTGAATTTACACTGGTTTCTAAAATGCATATATTAATGTTTTTCAAGAATTGCCTTGATAATCTTATGAAACATTAAAGTTAAGCCTCTTACTAAGGCCATATTTAGAAAAATGTCACATTGACACATTTCTGGGAGTCATAATTAAGAGAAAAGAGGCTGTCAGAGAAGACATTACTCTTCACACAGGAACAGGAGAAGTAACATAATTTTTGTTACTTATATAAATCATTTGGTGTAATTGTAACGGTGTTCAAGGATTAATACTGGAGCCTCAGAATGAAAACATTTAAAACAAAGGCTTTTGTTCCTTTAATATCCCAGTTTCATTGTGCTTTCAACTTCTGCTTAAAACCTAATGTCTGCATTTGAAAACTTTTTAAAACATTTCACTAGAAAAGCTCATGGAGATATATTATCTCACTTTCATTTCTGTCCTGAGGCTATCGTGTTTGAGAGCAACAGAAAACAGTTTCAAGGACAATATAATGGTAGAGATTGAATAAATTAAAGGCAAGTATAAACTACTTAGTTGCAGATATAATTTGCTCTTGTTCTAAAGCTGTGCTCTGGGATAAATATTTTAGATTGAAAAAAAAGTCCTTAAACCATGAGCAGACTTTTAAAAACCTGCTACTATTTAATTTACTGATAGCCATGTTCTGAAGGAGCATTTCTAACATTATCCAATTACCACTTTCTCTGCAAACTATAAAACTTGAGTGAAAAGTTGATTTCATATATATTCTGAAAGTATTTAATCATCCATCAACAGTGTCTGGGTAATCAGGCATAAATCTGAGGGATTAGTTAAAAAACAGTGGCTGTTTACTCAGTGCTGAAATACAGCAGATAATCCTCTGGTTGTTGCTTCTACAGGGGCTCAAGTTGCTTCCAAAAGCCATGATGAAGCTGAGAGCAGATTTTATCTCAGTAACTGCAGACCTTTGTCACATCCTTTTCCTCTCCCCTTCATCCCACATGTCACAACCTTCTCCTAAAGTAGTCCATATGGTTTTTAGGTGATGGGAATCTCTCCTGGCTGGAGGACTGGTTGGTTGGTTTTCAGTGAGCTGACCACCACACCTCACTTCCATGGTCAGAGCTCTTGCTAGCCCTCTCCTAGGTTGTAACTTTGCTCTAAATGTGCTTATTAATGGCTTCCTTGTGGCCCAAGAGCTGTCCAGATGTGGATTTAATCATTCATCTAGAACACCCTTAGGTGTGCATGGAATTTACAAAAGCAGAAGCTATGGTACCTTGGGGCTTCAGATGCTGACAGGCTTAGAGTTCTTCTATGATGAGGTTAAATTCTTGCTTTATCACCTGAGGTGGGTGCTTGGAGGATTTCCTCCACTGTAGGAGCTCTGTCATGGGCAAAAATGTGCTCCAGCTGGGAATTTTAATGCTGGGCCCATAATACAGTCAGAAATAACAGTATATTATAATGTGTAATGAAACACAGTTATGTGCCTGGGGAAAGTTGGGTGAGCAAAACAGAAGGAAACACCAAACACAGGGGTAGGTGCAAAATCTCAGCCTCAGACCAAAAGTAAGGACATGGCTCATGAGATGGGCAAGTACCTCCATGAGCCTGGGAGCAAAGCTAAGAGAAATGACTCCTGAGTTAATATGTACCAAAAATACTCTGTCTGAATTAGGTCTGAGCTCATTAATAACTTTGAAAGGCGTTGCTTTACTTCAGACCTGAAGGTTGGCTTTTAGTGCTGTACACAGTCCTCTGACTGTTTTGTGGCTATAGCAAAAATACAACTAGAGGTTGATGGTTAATGCACTCTCCTGCACACAGGAAATATTTAAATTTCCTAAGGCCAAAGCCCTTTGATGCCTGAGCAGAAACATAAAAAATGGATCAGAAAACTTTAAAACCCAAAATAAACAACTACTGAAAGACTTCCTGCCCCTCAGAAGTGGCAACACAAATGTGAATGTCCTTTTTTATTTTTTTATAAAACACATTGGTATAGAAGTCCCCATGCCTACTTTCTGAATTTAATTCCAAGTCCTTCATTGTTTCTAGCTGTCAGAACTGGGCTGCTTTAACACAGACTATCTATTATCCTTTTAGCTCTTCTGAAAGTCTCAACCATCATTAATATTTTGTATGGTAACAGCATCCACGACTCTTTATTACTTTAAAAACAAATGCAAATATTTACAGCCTAATACACCAAAACTGATTAATGATGTCAGGTAGTTAAGTTTACACACTTAAAGAAACCTGATATTAAATACTGATTTAACACTCAGTGTTTTCTTCCTATGCATATCTAATGGAGCACTCAGTGTGAATTACCGACCGCTTTTGAAAATGTAAACCCATATGTCTTTCAACTCTCTGATTAATACACATAAAGCTAGCAGCACACAATCCTTTGCAGACTGGCTCTGTTTACAATGCCCAGATTAAATAATTGTGAAAATGTTGTGAAGGGGGGAAAAAAAAAAAGAAAAGAAGAAAAACAACAAAGTTACAAAGAAAAACAAACTCTGAACCTAGAAAAAAAAAAGAAGGGAAACAACAAAGTTACAAAGAAAAACAAACTCTGAACCTAGAAATAGTTATTATTTTCTTTGCATCTTTGAATTTATTCTGCTTTCAACAAAAGTCATTGAGTAGTAAAGATAAAGGATAAAGAAGACAAGTTTATTTTAGGGAACCATGGCATAACTTTTAACTACTGTATGGCTGCTCTGTCTCTGTAATAATTACATAAATGAATCCTGCTTTATTTCATACCATGTTCCCACAATGCCTTGCCAGCTCCTCAAGTGCCACATCCTTTCTATTTTTCTTAAATACTTTCCCAGTAGCAGCCTTTTAAAAGGTTTTTAAATAACTTATGCAAACCTTTTTTAATTTCCTCTTTCTTTTTTTTCTTTCTTTTTCTTTTTTTTTTTTTTTGAAAGTAATCACCTCTAAAACTGCATATTCTCTAGATACTGTGAGATGAGGATTGCCCCATTTTGCATAAATTGCTTTTTTGTTGCTATTACAAGGCTTATAGGCTCAGCTCCTTGTTAACATGGCTCACAATAAAATTGAGTTTGCTCAGGTCACACTAGAGACTAACACTTGCCCAAAGATATTTATGTGCTTATTGCCTTTTATCCCTGAGAAAGCCTCCTCACTGAGCAATAACATTGTTAAATTTGCATCCAGTTCACCTGGGTTTGCAGTCAGAGGGCATTTCTAATGTACTTCCTTCTACTGCTTTCACATGGGCCATAACTTTCAGACTCTAATGTCTTTTGGCCAACTGGCAGCTCAGCAGTGGAGGAAAAAGAGAAAGCTTTTCTCCCTCCCTGCCTCCCTTCCTCTGATGAACTGAGCTCTCTAGCACCTTCAGGCTTTTTTCCTTTTAAGTCTTGTTGCAATTTTGATTATGATTGTCCTTCCTGAGCAATGACAAAGGTGGAAATGAAGCCTCTGGCAGGAGTAAGATTAGGTCCAACCCTGCTCAGGGAGGTATCTGCCTTCCTAGCAGCTTGTTGGAGGGTAGCAGCAGGGTCTGAGAGGCCAAGGCTTTCCTCCCAAAGCTTGAGGTATCTCTAAGGCTTGCTCTTACCATCACAACAAAAAAATACAGAGTGTAACCTAAAATAAAGAGTACAGAGATTCCTCTATATATGACTGCATACAAAAATGTTTTCTAATTTGTCTTCCTGTTTCCGTTCAAACAAGAGCAACTGCAACTCTTTTAGTTTTGGTTTTACTAATTTTTCACTCTGTTTTCCAATCAGTAACCCAAGTTAAAGAACTGCCTTTCAATTCTGGAACAATTCAGTCATGGTGACAATTCAGTCATCCTTAACATGAAGCTTTTCTTGAACATTCCCTTTACTTACAAAATGCAATATATATATATAAATAATAAAATTATAAATTCCTACTTTTAGTATGTACAGCACTAAAAGTCCCACCTCTCACTCATCTTGATACATGGGATAAACTCTAATCTCTTTTGACCCAACATGTACTACAAGAAGTACAGTCAAGGGAGGAAAAAAAACCCCAAGCCACTCACTGCTCAAATAAGCAAGATTTGTGTATTCATATATGCACAAGGAAATTCAGCAATGTTTTTAAAATGAGAGAGTCCTGGAGATTTTCCAGCTTTCTTCTGGCACTATCAGTAGGGGATATTTCAAACTGCAGTTTCTTCCTGACAAATGCAGAGTCATTATTAAGCAGCACCCGGGAAGATCAGTAATTGAGCCACTGGGTATTGCTTAGTTCCCTGTGTGCTGATCAGATCATAGGGATGTAGACAACTGTTACATCTAGTGATGATGTAAAGCCAGTGTCCAGAAAAGAAATCATTTCTGCATTTTATAACATTAGCAGCTTTTAAAGTATTAAAAAAGTGTGTCATGTTGACAGAACTCACCACGTGAAATACAGCTTGTTAGTAACTATACCAATTTCATAGAATCACAGAATCATAGACTCATAGAATGGTCATGGCTGGAAGGGACCTCAAGGATCAGCTAGTTTCAACTCCCTTGCCATGGGACAATTCACACATCATGTTGCTCAGAGCTCCATCCAGCCTTGCCATAAAAACTTCTAGGGATGGGGATTTCCTAATCACCATCACTTTGAGTTGAGAGAATAATGGTAAGCAATGCAGAGAACAGGGCACAGAGAGAGAAAGGCACCCAGTGATACTGGGAATGGGGGCATCTTGCACTCAAATGAAGAAAGAAGGGGGGAAAAAAGGCAGATGAATCTCTCTATACATCCTTTCACTCGCACATTGCAAGTGTGAAAAGGATATTCAAGCATCATTTGCCACATGCTCTGAAGAGCAATTTTAAAAGAAGAAGAAGAAAAAAAAGTGTCATTTTTTTTGTCACATTCAAGAATTTTACAAGTGTAAGAGAGAAAGCTGAAATCGGACAGCGGCACACAAGAGATGGGCTGAATTTCACTTTATACCTCTAATAGGAGTGACAGTTTCCTTAAATGAAGCCTTTCTGTGATTAAGTTCTTAACAAAAGGCAATAAATTTATCTTGACAATGCTCACATGGGATTAGAGTATTGTTAGTGTTCCCACAAGACAGGAAATTAACCTCCAGGGGTTCAAGATGAATTGCCAAAAATATCACCTAACTTTGAAGTTGGTCCAAGAAGCCTCAACCTGACCCTTTTCTGCTGGCATCCTGAGAGGAGGGAACCCATGAACATCAGCTGTAGTTGGAAGTTGTTCACTGTTTATGTCAGTCAAAGCCCAAATATTTCCTTTTGCTCAGCCAGATAGAGTGAACTGGAAGTAAAAGGAACTTAATGGACAGCTGTGAAAGCTTAAATTTTAGTCATCTGCCCACCATCACCAGGAATTGTGTGGCAGGGGCAAGAAGAAATCCATGGCAGAGTCTGCTCTTGAGGTCTGTCTTCTGCAGGGTAGAGTTGAAGCAATTTAATAATCTGCTTTTCCTTGCTGTTACTACATCCACAGCAACTCTGGGTTAATGCCCTCATCAAAAGTCTGAGCCTGCTTCAGCACAAAGTCAGTGGAGTTTTAAACCATTTTAAACTGTCAGCACTGAATGAAACTCAGTTGAGGAAGCAGAAACCTCCAGCTACAGGATACTAAGGAGCAGCTGGTGGGTAGTAATTGCTAAAATTGCCATACTGACTTTTGAAGCCTCAGGTGCTTTATTTCTTTTTTTTTTTATTTATTTTCCTGCAATTTTCTGCCCTAGCTGTCATGCAAGTTCCGAGACATGAGACAGGCATCCTACAGAGATTAGCATATTTCTTAGTGTATTCCTGGTTTATTCTTGGTGCATGGTCCCCCCTGTGCAGTGACTGAAGCAAAGGTCTGAAAAAAATAATGTGTAATGGTGAACTAAAGGCTGTGCTCCAAGGCATCCTGTAAAATGGGAATAAATCAGACCTCCGGCGAGCTACTCTGACCCCTGGGTGCCTACCTTGGCTGTGTTTTCAGGACAAAGCACTGTCATTTCTCCATGCACCCTGACTTTTTGTGACAGAAAGCTCAGGCTTGTATGTAAAGATGTGTGTTGCATGGGAGTACCAAGAGGTCCACAAGAGCACACAGCAGCATCTCTGGAACACCACAGCTGAGGATCACTCAGACTGGTTCCCCACATGGCATTAGTCTTTGCTCCTTGCTCTAAGTGTGTAATTGAAACCAGGCTGTGCACTGACTTGCAGAGCTCCCACCAGGGAAGAAGGAGCAATCACTTTACTAAGTGGAACAAATTATGTAACTACAAAGAAATGCAGGATGAAAAAATGCCAGCTCTAGTTCTTTGCTGATTGTCCTTCTGTTACTGTCTCCTACCCTCTCCTTCAGCAAGGTCTTGCCTCATGCTGCAGCAATTCTTCCTTGGACTTCACTGTTTCAGCCATTTGAAAAATCCACCCTTTTTCACTCTGCTTTGCCCACCACACCCCAGAATTTATTCAAAGTAAAAGATATTTTTGTGTGCTCCTCCAACATTCATCTCTGCTCAAAATGATTCTTCACAATCTGAAGTAAATAAGTGCCATGTAAGCAGATGCCCATGCTATTTTGTTTTCATATACTTCAATCACAGTCCTTTTGTCCCTTGAAACTTGAAAAATACACATTAATAACACATCTGTAGGGTTACAGAAGTATATCTGAAAGTGCCAATTCATTTTTATTTGCACACTGTACTGGAGAAGCAAAAGGCCAGAGGCAATGGAATGAGGAAGGCTGAAAGTCTGTTTGCAGTTCAGTCTGCCCATGTCTTTTCAAAAGGCAAAAATGATTATTACTCTCTCACACAGTAGCCCTATGGATTTGTTTGTGTCTTGGATTGTGAGCTTCCTATTTACAGCTCTTCCTGAGCTGTCATTTGCTTTGCTTGCAGAGTCTGCCTGTAGAAGCTGCAAGATGCTTCCTCTGTGGAGCAATTGCAGGAGTTGCTAAATATTATGAAAATGATCCCACAACACATCTGGCAATGCACTACACAAGCTTGTTACCTCTTTGTGTGGGGGTTGCCCGGAGCAAATCATCATAGAAGTGCCAAAAGAATATCTACTGATGACATCCAGGGAAAAAAAAAATCCTCTAATGAAACTGAGAGAACTGAGAAACACTGGGTGGAAGCAAAGGTCTTCATGCAATAAATGATTCCAGCAGCTAGGGTGTTAAGGAATCCATCAGGTATCATGGGACTGAAGATAACATTGCAGGGATGGCAGAAACAAGTAGCGGATGAGTTAGAATGACTCATGTGTTTGCAAGCCCTGTTTCCTCTTTGTGGTGTACTTATACAGAGTTTATCTTATGTATTCCTTGTTACCTTCATTCATTTTAACCTGCAGGCTGTAAACACATTTGTTATGAAAAGAATAAAATTAGACAAACTCTGTGTGAAGCCCCTGAAATCTTGCTACGGGACTATTCATCACCTTCCCATTCTCATCACAAAGGCAGTGCACAATATGTTATTATTGGATAGCACAAGAAAGAGAGGAAAATGGGGGGGGTGGGGGAGTGTGGGGGGGGAGGGGGTGGGAGAGAGAGAGAGAGATACAACCCAGAGTGGATTTCAGAAAATGGACAAAAGGCAGAAGAAACATAATGGTGGTGCTGGAGGACAGAGAAAAAAGAGAGGAGACATGGGCATGACAGAGCAATGAGACTCAATTCAACAGGCTTCCTTTAAAAGAACCTTTTCTCTTGCCTCACCACTTTTCCTATTGTGATAAAGTGAGGCTTTAGAATCATTTTGAGGAGCGCCGTGGCAGTGATTATCAGAACAGTCTCATGAGTACTTTTAGCCAAATAGTCTTCAGAAGTTCCTAAGTCCATTTTGTCAGTTCAATGAGAATTTTAATTGACTATTAAAATACAGCATTACGCTATAAAGATATTACTACGCTGCTGCAGAAATGCCAGCAAATGTGCCATCAACAGAAGAGGCAATTCTCTTCTGTGAGTTTACCAGAACTGCTACAACAGCATAAACAGCCTGGAGCAGCAGTAATTGAGGAGAGAAGATCTTCCCAAAGATGCCTTTCCTCCAAACATAAGCAAAATAAAGCAAAAGTCCAATCATTAGAGCATTAATTTTACACAATTGGGCAGTCTCTCCCTTGCCGTTACAGTGTCAGCAATAGGTCATATTTTCCTGTGTGACACAGAACAGTGAGCTGCACATCTGTACAGCAAAGCTTAAAAATTACATGACTGAGTGAAATTGCCCTATTTTGACAGTACACAGAACCCAGCCTCTTTGGGCATATTTGCTTTCTTCCTGATTTCCAGAACGAGTGCTGAGGTAACTGCACTGATTGCAGATGTGAGGATTTTTGTGTCCTCAGCTCCACAAAATCCAGAGGTGGGCTGAACCCCAGTCTCCAAAGAGCCCTGTCTTGACTGGTGGTTTCTTCCACAGCAGGTTTCTCTGAACATCCCCATAGATGGGAATGTGCCTCACCATTCCTGTGAGCTGCCTCACATGCTCATGGCAGGGAAATGAGATAGTGTTGCAGGCACCCTCTCAGTGACTGTACCAAAATCAGCTGATGTCTGAGGCCAGCGAAGCTGACATGCCCCTGCTGTCCCCAGTGAATGGTGCATACCACAGCCTGAACCACGCTAAGCTGTGAACAGACCACTTGCATTGTGAAGAAATGATGTGTTCACATGAATGTGCGTACAGCAGAATCCCATTAATCAGCTGCAATTGTATTTCTGGAAATCACCTAAACGAAGCAACACTTCCCTGTGCTGTGTTTGTACTGAAGTGATGTAAAGAGGCAAGGAGCCTTCCATTTAATCACATGAGTTCACTCATTAGACAGTAAAATACTGAGAAGAAAGCATGGTAGACTCTGTTGGTGAGCAACATAAAGACACAGACCAAAAGCAAGTTGAATACTACACAGTGCTGCTGGTCTCAAAGGGCTTTATTAAAAACAAAAGCATATAAAATAGTTCCTGCACAGGATGATTTTTAATTGTGTCCTCTCGGGGAAACTGTACAAGGCAGACTTGCTTGCCTCATTTGTAGTCTAGAGGGAGCTAACAAGCTCTCAACAGACTCCCTTTGGTCTAAGATGTCTTACTGCTGAGTTTTTGGACTCTGGTTAAGTCTTAGTGGCAAATTATGCTCAGCTGGTTCAGAAGCAAATACAATTTCACTGGCCTTTTTTTTTTTTCTTCCCCCCCCAAAAAGAGAGAAAAAAAATGAAATAAGTATATAAAGGGTTCAATGTGACAGCTTCTGGTTCAACTTTCCTATTAGTCTAAGTCTGTGAGCATGTAATACTAGCAAATAGTGTTCAATAAACAGTGATACTTGCAACAGACCTGACTGTAGTGGGACTGCTGACCTGCTTGCAATGCCTTAGGACTCTCAGGAAGCCAAGTTAGCTGTTCTCTTTGGCCTTTGAGCAGTCTGAGGCTTCTTGACCCAGATCTAGTGCAGGCAGCTGGACACAACACTGCAGTGCCAAACTTTACACCCCTTCATCACCTGTACTCTGTGTTCTGTGTATAACAGGCAACGCAAGAGGAAGATTGGGAAGAAGAAAATCCTTAGTAACTGGGTGGCTAAATAACATGGGGGAAAACCCCTCAACCCCTATAAGAGAAGCCCTCTGCAGTTAACCAGGCTAAACAATAATGGAAAGGATGTGGCTTACATTTTGATCCTGCTTCTGTGCCATTCCTGATTTCTGCCTCGGCTAGCAGGGGGTGCTTCCCTCCCACTGGGGTTTACACACTATCTGTAGCAAGATCAATTATTTGTCACAAAAGATAACCAGAGGAGAAATGTAGAGCCTTCCCCTGCCATCCCTGGCTTATTTCACAGCTTTGTACCTGCTACTAAAGCAAAACCACACACCAGACCAGCAGGGCTCTTCCTCTGATAGTTAGGCACCACCTTGGAAGGGGTAAACTGGCTTTCAATGGCTACATGGCATAAATTGGGACAAAACACTTCATCATGGAGGACTGTCAGCCTTCGGTTGATGTGACCAAAATCTCTGTGCCAAGAGGTCTTAGTGTGACAGCCTGTAACCTGCCAGCTTCTACAGAAACCAGGGCAGCTCCATTCACAGCCACCAGCTGAGGATCTATCTCCCCCCGCCCCCGATTAACTGTGTTTGCTGTGACATGGTAACGCTATGGTCTGTTCCCCTACCATCCCACTGCCTTACATTGATCTCTCAGATGTTGTGGAAGATGATGAAAGCAGCAAGATGAAAGAAAAAGGAAAAGCTCAAAACAAGCTTACATTAAATATTCATAACTTCTAGTAATTACAAAAAGAAAATAGGAAATAAAGCAGCAGTGATTATGCAGAGTCCAAATCATCTATCTGCAAGTCCTTCCAGGAAATTTCTCCATGGATTTCTGTTGCTGGAGTTGGAAAATGAGCCAGGGGTTTTGTCCTCCATTTTTGATCAAAGTTTGCTACTTTATTTATCAGATACATAAATGTAGGCTAATGTGATGAGTTGGGAGTTTATGTAAAGCTCTATGCCTTATTTCTGCTCCCCACTAAAACCTTTAAGGAAACTCTGTCTCCAGTACACACAAAATGACATCTCAGCTGTACAAAACTTTTACATTTCAACAGCTAAACTTGAGTTTGTCACTTCAGATGTTCAATGTTTCTTTTGTGTGTTCAAAGAAGGAACTCACTTCTAGGGTTTTTTCCTTCATACAGGTTAGGGGGGTTTATATTTTTTCTGCTTGCTGTGATAACTCAGGTGATTCTGACAGGCTATTTTTTAAGTCTTCTAACCAAAATCTTTTTAGAAAACGCATTTAAAAAGTTGGCTTTTAAATGTAAGAAGACAGCAAACTAAGAACTTTATTTGAGGGGCTCCTAGACATGCAAAGCTTATATCTGTATCATGTAAAAAGTGATGAACGTGTTGATTTTCTGGGAATTACCATTTTTTTCAACCACATAAAATCACATTTATTCCATTCTGTTTATGTTTCTGTTCTGTACAAGCTGGTGTTGCTGAACTGATGGTAAATGTCAACAACACACATAGAAGAATCATGAAATATATCTTGGGATATATTTATAGGTTAAGATATGAAGAACTCCTGAATCTCATGTCAGTGCTAGAAAACAAGGCTGAGGGTGAATAAGTTTGTTAACTTTGGTATTAGTCTCCTTAGCCACTCCTCTCAAATTACAGAAAATCACAGATAATTCATGCTGTTACTAGTCTGAATCAATTTAATGTTCCCATGAAGAAGCCTCCCCCTCTGACGTGAAGTATCAGTTCCTCAGAAAAAAGCATGAATCCTGCTTCCATGGTGTGTTTGTCAGTTGTTGCCATCTGAGAGCTTCACTCAGCTTGGGAGACCACAGTAGCCTTGTTAGGTTTCTAAGGCACCCTAATTACATATATCTGAGATTGCAGAATGCTTTAATTTAAGCCAGCACACAATCAGATGCTGTGCTTTCACAAATATTCAGAAACATCATCTGCCAGGATCAAGAGTAATTGAACGGGTATCTGCTGGGTTTTATCTGCAGCTTTGCTGCATAATTTTTTCGTTTCCTTTTGTGGCAGTTTAGGCTGGGTGCCCCCTGCCACTGCCGCATGAGATACACCTCTGGTGTCCTGGGTGCCCACCCACAGGGGTGGACACAGGAAACGACGTATTTCTACCCATAAGTCCTGCACCCTATAAGGCCATCTGCAAAGCCATTCTCTTCCTCTTTCTTCCCTCTCTGCTCCCACGGGAGATGTCCTCTCTTATCGGGTAATGCCGGGGGAGTATCCTCAAGGCCTCTTAGGCCTGTCTAGGCCTAATGCCAGGAGGAGAATGGAGGGGGGGCAGTCTCAGGCCTGGCCAGCCTGAGACTTGCCTAGCAGTGGGAGGGGGAAGAAAGAGCCCTGGGGGTTTGGGTTTACCCTCAGGTGGGAAGAAGGGAAGGATTGGGAAGCTTTGGGAATTATGTAACGGGCTCTGTACGCTTTGGGATACTCTTTGTCACTATGCTTTGTAGTTTGTAGTTCTCTGTAGCTTCACCAATTGCTTTTCCATTTAAACTTTCCATCACTCTCCAATCCGTTTGTGTGAGTCTCATTCTTTTGTCCCTTTCGGGGCAAGAGACGATCTGTCTGGCCCCAAACCAGCACACCTTTAGAAGGCTTTAACACAAAGAGAGAAAGAGAGAACATGCCTAGAGTCCCACAGAGGTGTTTTGACATTAGGCTTAATAAAACATGAAGAACTCGTTAATAAATAATGTTCTGCTAGGTTAACAAATAAAGCCGAATGCATTCGTGAGACCCAGAAGTGAATCACATCATGCACGCAGCCAAATCACTTGTTAAAGGGATTGCAGTGGTCCCATTTCTTCAGTGTGTTTGGCACTGCCCAACAGAACTCTGCACGAATCAAAACCCCACTGCAGCATGCATGCATGCACCTTAAATTATAATGTTACCTGCCAGCTTTTATTTGCGCTCTGTGGGCTTGAGGGGTTTGTAAACAAGTGTTCATGACAGTGACAAAGAGATATTTATATACTGTTAAGCTTTGCTGAGAGAGCACTGCTGCCTGGAGTTTCAAAGGAAGAGATCTCTTGTATTCACTGAGTTATGCATCATCCCATTCCTGTGTCAAAGCTACAAGCTCGATACGTTTTCCTGCAGACACACTTGAGTTACAGCTTTCAAGGCTGTCTAAATATTTCCATATGTCCTTATTTTCCAAGGTTAAACATTCTGGCAAGTTTTGAATCAAGGTCTGAGGAGAGCTCCTAACTGCCTGGGGTCAATGGCATAGCTTCCATCAGCTTCAGCTACACCAGGCTTTCATATAGAATGTAGAACAGGGCTGGGGCAACTTTAGGGTCTGAATTCACCCTTTGTCATGTTGGTTTTCCCACTGATGTGCCTAAGCTGGGAACTGAAATTACTTTACATTCTCTCTATAATCAATGCCAAGAGATGAACATTTCCAGAATGTGATTCAGAACCAGGCTGCTGATTATAGAATCAGCTTAAAATGAGCAAGTTCTCAATTTAGAGACTTCTGCTACATGCCTATGCTTCCAGGCAGGAAAACTCCCCAGTCCCTCCAATGAGGGCAAGGAACAGATTGCACAATTCAAGTTTGGGCCTGTGAGATCTATGCAGTTTGTAAGGGATGAAAAGGAAAAAAAAAAAAAAAAAGAAAGGAAAATGCTTCCTTGTTTTATTTTTAGCTTATATTTGAGCTATATTCATATATTTAAATAAAGGAGCCATGATATTCTGAAACAGGGACAAAGAATCCAGTTTCTGTAAGAACAGAAATGCTACATTCCTCTCTGTGAGTTCACTGTCACTGCTGAGCAATGCAACTGTCTTAGGATGAATACTGATCCAAAAAAAAAAAAAAGGGTATTTCATCTCATCTATTTACTGAGGAACCAAATTCCAGCATATTTAGAGTGCTTATAAAAATGAGATTATTTTTCACACCTGACTGAGCTGCTAGGTTCCAAGAGTTGCTCTGAATAAGAGGATTGGGTGAAGCTGTAATATCTCTTAAAAATGACTCAGAATCTCTGATATATTTGATGAAAGAAGAAGCTCTTTACATGGGGCAAGCCTAAATTTCCAGTCTGTTTGTTTGCTTGTTTTTGAAGAAAAGATATTAAGAAAATAAACTTCAGATCCATGCCATTTTTAGAACATGAAAATGAAACAAACTGAAGCTTTTCATATGAGCCAAAAATGGGGTCATTTCATGTGACATTTTGAAGTTTGCAAGCCAGGAGAAAAGTACAAAAAACTTTTTTTTTTTTTTAAAAAAACCCAAAATATCCACAGATTTAATCTGTTCAGGGATCTGAAATGTTAAATAAGTATCTGTGATACAGGACAGTTAGTAGAGGTCAATAAAATGCATGACCCATTTATTTTCCATGTTCTTCTTCCAGCTACCACTGAATATCTTTTCTAGCCATAATAAAACAAAAATACAAATGCACAGGCACAAGTCAGTGCAAATTGAAACAGTGAAGTATTTTAAATACTCTTCTGGTTTCACAGTCTCTGGGATGCAGACTCAATTACCTCTGAAAATGAGAGATATAAATTTTAGAATTCAGTCTCTATTATCTTTTTCTTCGTAAGCAAAATCTAATTACTTAAACTAGGCAAAACTTGCCCATGTTCTCAGGTGAGGAGTACAAGACTGCTGAGAGATTTTCAGTTTTTGGTCAGTGCAGAAGACAAGGTTTTAGAGGAAGTTGGCTTGTGAGATCTGAACTGCCTGTGGAATACAAGTATTAGCTGAATACACAGCACAGCCAAGGAAGCAATGCTCCTAGGTTGTGTGATCACAGGATTTGAAGTGACAGTCTTTTCTTGAAAGCTAAGATACTACCAAATCCTCAATGAATGAGCACTGAAGATTTGTTAAAAACAGCAAACAAACCAAAACAAATCAAAACCCAAACTAAAACATATTTTGCTAGGTTTCTGTATTCAAATTCTGCTTGCACTACACTTCAGCTATTTATGTCTTTCTAGGACCATGCCAACAACTCAGAAACTTTTATAAGGGCATTAACTTTTGTTCTTAAGGACATAACTGGAGAATAACTCAGTATTACATGACACTGGACAGCAAATTTGCATCTAAAAATTCAATCCTTTGTAGGCATTTACACAGATTTAGAAAGCTGCACCTACAAGATGCTATAAACCCAAATCCCCAAGATCTGTTTAGGGTAAGCTTTATGACTGCATGAAGGCTCAGCTGCAAGAGATATTCACTTAGCAGTATGTTTATATTCCATGTGATATGTACAGCTGTAAAAGGAAGTGCTTTGTGAGAATATAATACTGTTGCTACCTCGTTTGGATGCACATTCATTTGCAAGGAGGAAAAATAATTAGAGAACTATATTGGTGCCACACAATATAAAAGTCAGCTAGAACAATCAATCAAAAACAGTAAGGCAAAGAAATATTTTTTTCCCTTTTGTATTACTAATTAAAAAAAAATCAGGAACTTATGATTTAAGTTTTGTAAGCAATAAGTACATAGTTTTGGTATATTTGAAATATCAGTAGGTATTTGAAGCACTATACAATGACTGTTAAAGTAGGGATCACTTTGTCAGGCTATTCAGGCAGTAGTTTCCTTCATCTCAATCAAAATATCAGCATATTAGTAAAGGAGGAAAAATGCCATCCTCTATCAGAACAATGAAGAAGGACCCAGAAAGCATTTGGCATCCTTTAGCACACAGCTAAAGTTTGTAATTTTGTTTTGCAACCAAGTTTTGTAATTTTATTTTGTAGTTAAGTTTGCAGCTGAGTTTGTAATTTTGTTTTAGGGGAGGAAGGAGGATTTAGGCTTAAAGTCACAGCTAAAAATCTGGAATAAAACCTCCAACCACATAAAAAAAAAAACTCTCCCCAAGCAGCCCAGTATTTTCGAGGCAGTATTTCCTGTGAGTCTCTTACCAGGTCAAAGCACATCAGCCCTCACTACCCTTGAGAATAAAACGTTTATATCCCAGCTTCTGGTTTGCAAGGAGCCTCCTTGCTGATCAGGAAAGTGTTTTGGGATGCTCTCTGCCCCTGGCTCCACTGGGACTACCCACAGCAACCAGGCATTTTTGGGGTGAACAACATAAGTAGACCTTGAAGTGGATGGGTTGGCTGTTCATTCCTCAGAGGAACTGGGCTGCACAAATGGTCCAGGAAAAGGAATTCCCAGATTTCTGGAGGAGTACCCTGTGCCCTTTTAGCTGGTCAGACTGCAGTCAGGATTTCTGATTATCCCTTATGATTCAAGCAGTGGAACAGGAGAAATTCTGCATTGTTTCTACGCCTTCTCTAATAAGCTCTGTCTTTTAAGTACCCCTCTAGGAATATACACACAATTTAGAAAAAAATATGCTTTATTCATGATAGCAATAAGTACAGCATGGCTGTACACATACCAATTGAATAGTAGCTTTGCATTTTTTATTTTATTCCTCCCAATAACTGTATGTTCCTACAAGTGCCTCACAAGCATGCACTGTGTTTTCTGCACAGCTCTTATTGGAGAACATTTTAAATAGTTTTCATAAAGTGAGTGAAGTTGTGATAAGCATCACA
The DNA here is from genome assembly GCF_027791375.1 of Indicator indicator. Lineage (NCBI taxonomy): Eukaryota > Metazoa > Chordata > Aves > Piciformes > Indicatoridae > Indicator > Indicator indicator. Next base: position 8,455,505 of record NC_072036.1, on the reverse strand, counting down.
GCTGCTGAGCCAGTGAAGAGACTGCAAGAAAGGAATTACCAGGAGGAAAATTTCCAGGGAATGTGTTTTCCTTACAAGGACCAAAAATGAACCCTTTAAGATTCATCCTCAGTGTTCATATATGCAAAATAGGCCTGGAAAATGAACCAGGTGACTTGAATTCTGTCTGAAAACATCTTTTCACCTGAGACAGAAATTACTTTGACAAATATCTACCAAAAATTGAATCCATGCCATCACTACTAAGGGAAAAAAACCCAAACAAACAAACAAACCCCCCCCCCCCCGCCCCCAAACCATCTAAAAACGAAATAACTGTGTTGCCATTTTATTTTTGCTTACTCCTGAAGGTGATTTGGAGGAAAGACAAGATAAATATTTAGAGAAGCATATCTTACTCAGGTCATGTTGTGACCTCAGAAAATCCAGGGGAATAAACTGCAGGTGACTGCTTACATCAACAAAATCCTCATGAGTAAGACTCCAGGATGCCTTTTTTTCTGCTCACTGTTGAGGGAGCTGAGTAAAGCAAAGATAAGGCTGCCAGAGAGAAGGTTCAGGACTCTGACAGAATACCAACAGTTTCACAGGTATTTCTTCTCCATAAGATTCTTGTGACATTTCATTAGTGTTTGTGACTTGGCTCAGAGGCCTGTTCTACCCCAAAACTGGACTCCAACTTCCCATTTGTGCACTTTGATCTGCTTTCATCTTTCACATATGCTTCCACCTTCACCCACCAGTTATTTGTTCCTTTTAGGCCAACACTGTTGAGTTCTGGCATTTCACAGGTGAGGGATATTTGTATGACCTCCCTGAATTTAAATCACTTGTCTTTCACCATTCTCCTGCCAAGAGTAGAAGGCTTAATTTTAGCAGACATACAGAACTCCTGGAAGTCAAAATCTTTGTGGAAAAGACTCTGCAATGTACACAGTCCCTTAAAGCTCACTACATAACTAGATGAGATGTGTTACACCTCTCTCAGGAACCCTCTTTGCTCAAAAAGATTAAATTTGTTTCTTTTAGAAGCTGTCCATTTGTGGAAAATGAAAATGTAATCATGGATATCAAGACATGCAAAATGACTGTACCTTTGAGAACAAGATTAGTGCTTTCTATCCAAATGCTAATAGGAGCCTCAGAGACACTGTGGCTCAGGAGCAATGTTCTCTGATTGTGAAGAGTGAAACAGCCCTCAGTACAATGAGTTGTACCAACCCCTTAAAAAGTATGAAGAGATCTCTGTGGCTAAGTCTTTGTCTTGGAGGCATGGAAGGAGGCATATCCTAGATTTTATTTTTGTAACCTCGATTTCTAATCACAGCAAAAAGCTCTGAAAGACTGAAAAAACCCTTTTGTTGCAGATGCTTTTAATGGGAGTGGGAAGTGTTCTTGGTTCATTCTCTGGGGCCACAGCTGAGCAATGCAACATGCTTATCCCTGCTTTTTTCCAAAGATGTGAACAGCCTTATTGCAAACTAATGCTTGAAGGCATGTGCCTAGGAATCTTGCTCAACTGGCTGTCTGGATCATTTCTGTCTTTCAACCAATATTGTCTGGATCTCACCCAAGCTCGATCTGAGCCAGATGCTCTTCTCCAGGAGCCACTTTCCTCTAGGCAGTGAACAGTCTTTATGATGGTTCTGGTTGCATCTGTGGAAAATGAGATACACACTTGGGTGTCATCTGTAAAGCCTGTAGCAGCTTAGCCCCTCTCTGAACAGTATTGGAAAAGATAATAGGGAGAGGATTTATAGCCCTGTGGTCAGACTGCAGGTGCAGGATATTGGGAAAAAAATTATTTTATCAGTGTTGTTTTGGGGTCATATTAAAATCAGGCTTTGCATCTGCAAGGTATGCAAGATTTGGATGTATTCACTTAGTATTTAAAGGAAGGAGGAAAAAAAATCCTTATCCATATCTGAAATTAAAAAATCAATGCAAATTAATAGAGTCATAGGAAGCTGGATTAATAATGCTAGCAAATGGAAACATGGTGCAGAATAGAAAACTCTTTGGATAAAGGAGGTTGAATAAAGACTATTGTTTCTTACTACAATATGTTTTGGCCATTATGTGTTTTACATTTAATTTTATGGTGCAGAAGAGATTACTGAAAGACCAGCTTTACTTGATAGCTTTCTTGTTTGGTAGAGCTGGTATATTAAAAAGGTTAATGTACTAAATTTACATTTTTCTAGCCTGATTATTTCTTACTCCAATCTCTCCTTCCTCACTCTTAACCTCTTTTAAAATAAATGATATAAAATAGGACTTCTTTTTGACAGCTGCAGTCAGAAAACCTTCCTTTCCCTGGCGATTTTCATGCTCTACAAGTTTTGCCATCATAAACCACTTTACATGTATTAAGAAGGAGTATTATATTAGATGAAGCAATTTAAGTGTATCCCATTTCACTTGGTGAAACTAAGCAGCTTTGCATTATAACTAAGTTGAGCTAATGAGAATATGCTTGAAGTGTGTGTTACCTGGAACTGAAGTTAGCTAGTCATTCAATACTGCAACCTGTGAGTTTGCAAAACGATGGCAGGAATCCTGCTGTGAGGGAGATAGGAAAATTATTATAATCTGCATTCCTAAATTGAATGAGTATTTTGCTCAGCAGAGGCCTCTTGACTGCAAATAGTCTGAAATTACATCCTGCTGTTCAAAAAGCTTTTTTTTTTCTTTTTTTTTTCCAAAGTAAGTAAAAAATACCCACATTTTTGTGAGTCAAATATTTTTTAAATCTGAGAATTATTGAGAAAGGGAAAGTCATATAACCTTTGAAGCCTCCTTCCTTCTCCTTCACTTCCTTTTGTAAACCTGTTTGATTTTCAAATTTTTGATAGCAGTGACAGAATATCTAGAATTCATGGGTTCATACTTTACTATTAGTTATTTGATTATTATATTGATAAAGCTTATCATCGTATCTCCCTCATCACCTTATTACTGCAAAAAACCCACTATTTTTGCAAGTTTCTTATTTTGTGGAAAAGAAAACTGTAATACAGAGATTTCATCAGAATCAGCTAGGAGAAGTGGTGTTCCACACACTAGTAAGCTGAAACTCAGAAACAAAGCAACTAGAAAAGACTACACAAACACAGAATCATAGAATCATTGAATGGTTTGGGTTGGAAGGGACCTCCAAAGGTCATCTAGTCCAACCCCCTTGCAGTGAGCAGAGACATCCTCCTTTAGATCAGGTTGCCTAGAGACCAGTTGAGCCTGATCTTGAATCTCTGTAAGGACAGAGCCTCAACAACCTCTCTGGGCAACCTGTTCCAGTGTTCCACTACCTTCATGGTAAAGAACTTTCTCCTAACACTCAATCTAAATCTACTCTTCCCTAATTTCAAACCATTGCCCCTTGTCCTGTCATTACATGCCTTTGGAACCAGTCCCTCTGCAGCATTCTTGTCAGCCTCTTTCAGGTACTGGAAGGTTGCTATTAGGTCTCTTGGGAGCAAAAGACCACAAACTAGCAAGTAGACACAGGGGATAAACTTCCCCCACAAGAACAGCATGGAAAACATAACTTCTAGTCATGTAAATTCTTTATCAATAAGGCTATAAATGCTAAAGAAAAAAAAGAAAAGACCTAAGGATCTGGGGATAAGTATTAGTAGTCACCATAGTTTTTTGAATAGTTGTGGGTTTTTCTGTGGAAAAGCAACAAATACTGCAAATACTTTGCATTGCATCCTGCCTGCAGTTTCCAAATGGAAGAGAAAGTGGCTCCATTTTTCCTCCTCAAATTCTCTGTCCTTGAAATAGTGACCAGTGAAGAGGTTAAAGAAAGATGATGGAACAGCTTGCATGGACATCAGTGCTCCACAGCTAGTCAGAGAAGGCTTCAGCTCTGCATGTCATTCATCATATAGCATTCATCAGCTGTGTGTTTGTTCATAAATTAAACAGATTAGGGCTAATTCTCCTGGCCATGGTGTGGGTGACCCGGTGTCTCCCTCCTAAACCACAGTGGCTGTTTTCTTATCTGCTTTCTGGGAACTGTCACTACCCCATGTTGCTCCCTGAAATAATCCTTGGCATAGTGTGGCATTGTGTGGCAAAACCATGCTATGGACCATGTGAACAGCTGGGGTGGGTGAGCAGGAGCAGGGGTCAAACTCATGGCCAAGCCTTATTTTGCTGCTATATGGGTAGAGGTATATGGCTTTAGGTTTGCTGATGAGTTACTCTTGTGTGAAAGATGGTTCTCAGGAGAGCCAGCAAGTCAGGGAAAGGTGATGACAAGGGCAGAGAGAAATCTGAAACACAACTCGTTCTTCTGGAATTTAAGGGACCTTATGCTGAGCTGCAGTCATGTTGCTTTGGATTAAGATTCACAGCTCTGACCTACTTCTGAAGTGGAGGATAGATCACTTCTGCTTTTCCCCTTCACAAAATATATCTGACAGCAAACATCTTTTTCCGCACATTAAGTCAACCTCCCAAGACATGGAAGGGCAGAATTCAATATTCTGCATGTCAGGGGACTTTCCCAACCTCCAGAAGGAAGCTGTAACCTCCAGGATTTAGTCTATGTGCTGTAGGCTTAGCAAAAATCTCCAGGATCAGTTTCAAATCTGAGGTTATGCCAAAGACTCCAATTTCATAAGCCATCATATCTTTTTTGGTGTGTGTTTCTTCATTAAATGCACAATGGTGCTTTTGATTTAATAAGCTAGGTGTTCAATTCAATTTAACCATCATTTATTCACTTACATGGGGGTGATTTCTAGCTTTTACTACCTAAGCTTCTACAAGCCTTGTGAATAAACCTAGCTGCAACTGTCTTCTTGCAGAAGGTGTAAGTCAGGCAGTAACAAAATTCATCATGGAAAATCTTCACTGGGTTCTCAGCCAGTCACATAATTTAGTGCTTTTATTTTATTCAACTTTATTTGTACTGTTTAAATCAACATATCCATTACCTATCAAAGAAAGTTTGTTCTCCACTCTCCAAAGAGTGTTTGTAACATTTGTTGTAGCAGAAACGACAAAATCCACAAAAGAATTAAATTTAAATATTTTTTGGGGGTGTCTAATTTTCCAACCAAATTCATATCTTGGTATTAATGAGTGTGAAAAAGGAAGATATGTAGAATCTTCTAGCACTGCCTCTCCTATTAGAGCAAGGCTCTGTCAACAACTGGACTGAGTTTGCAGAACCTGTAATTCTATGCATTATATATGGAACAGCCCACACAGATATATACTATGAAAATCCCCCAAGAAGTACAACCACACACGCAGTGCAGAGAGGGGGAGTTTACAGCATTTTTAACACTTGAGCTCTGTGTAAGATATTCACCTCTTAATATACACACATGCATAGTAGAGGTAATATAAAAACCAGTCTGCACATTAAAGCTACTATATATAGCCTAGAAGAATTTTACTTTCTTAGCAAATATTTAGGTTTACAGAACTAACACAGCTCTTCTCCATATGGAAACCTTTGCAAAATCATGCAGCTCCTCTAACCTGCCTTTAAATGCAGTCTGTACTTTTATATCCATGTCCTTGTTCCTGTTGAACTCTATTACAAAAGCTCAGTGACTTCAATAGAACTTAGATGAAACAAAACTCTATTGTTACTTTTTTTTTTTCTCTTTCTTTTCTTCTCCTATCTGGAGTAGACATTTGGTGCCAACAGAGAAGCAATTCCTTTTGAAAAGGGCTGATATGTTTGTCTTCTGTTTACTTTATACAGGGATTAGGCATTTCAAGTGCAAACAGAAATACTAGCTAGAGTAGCAGACAAAAAGAGGTTGATTAGAAAGCTATTATTCAGATGGTATCACTAGAATCCCTCCACAAAAATGAGAAAGCAGAAGTCAATTCATGTAATTCTAATTGCATCAAGTTGGAGCTCCATCTATTTTAGCTAATAGGTTTCCTGAAACCATTTTAATAGGTAGTGGAGTTGTTTAATAAGAACAAATAGTATTTGTAAAACTAATTATTTTTTTAGATGACCAAATCAAATAAGGTGAGGTTGACAGAATAAAACTGAAGGTTGATCCCCTCCCCCACCAAACCCATACAGAGCAACAATCCTGAAGAATATTCTGCAAAAGCTGAAAAACAGATGGCATTCATAGAATAAATCAGGGTTACTGACTGTTCACTTTTCTCCTCTAGTGCATTTAGCATTATCCACATCAATATAAACCTGATTTTTTTAAATTTTTATAATGTTATGATTGATGCTGAAACTCCTGATGTATCTTTATGATCTTGCTACTTTCCTTGTCGGTTATGTGTCTGAGACATGACTTGATGTGCACATATGCCCACACACATTCCACCACCTTTCTGAGCATGTATCTGTTTGCAGAATGATTTCTTGCATATGTTTGATCATACCACAATAAAATGATGTCAGTGAATTGTCCTGGTCAAGGCTGATTTCATAAGGTGGCAGAATAATGTCCATAGATTATATAATACTTTGAAAGAAATCAAGGGATAGAAAAAGCATTTTACCAAAACCTCAAAGCTTCCAGGAAGTGCAAGCTGCCATTAGGAAGAAATTATTTCCTCCAACATGTTCTTTAGCACTCCCCAGAAGCCCACATGCTGTGTAGAGCAAGTAAGCACTTGGGTAGAAAAACATCTACACCTTTGTCCCCACTGACTGTAAGCAAGGACCATCTTATGAACAGAAGGAGGTAGAATACTATTCTGGTCCCTTTTGACCAATTGTAAACCACATGAGTGTGATAGCAGTGCACCAAACCCAAACTGAGAAGGTATCACAAAAATGGCTAGTGGCCAATCCGGCTCTGAGAATGGACAGAGCTTGATCTTGTTGGCCAGCATGTCATTTAGAGGTTCTTTCAGTTATACCAGCTCAGTAAGTACATTCATTCCATGCAGTTAAAAACATGATCTCAACTGTATGTGTGATGGCAATCACGATTTCATCACCTGTGATTAAGCAACAAGTTGAAACATAGTCTGCACTGCTACTGGTTAAAGGAAACGGTCCCGAACCTTCAGGAAGGCACTAACCTTTGTTTCCTTATGCACATCCAGAAAGCCCAACACATCTGCTTCTGATGAAGAACATTCAGGAAGAATTTAACTCATCTGTCCCAGTGTTCAGTCTTGAGAAGTCTTTAGTGGTTGCTGAAAAGACCAGTCATGGGGAAAAGCAGCTCCAGGTATGCAGACGGAAAGATCAGACACCTCTGCTGAAATGGTCTGCACCTCGCTGAGCCTGAGCAAAGAGAGAAGATGCTTGCTGCATATTTGGAAGAAAAACCAAAACAACAAAAACTAGCCCTCAAGCCTACAATAAAACAAACACTCAGCATCTCTCTTTAAGACTGAGAAAAAATTTTGTGCAGTAGTGCCCCAGAGATAGTACTTGCCAGCTCAAGTTTTTGGAAGTACTGTCTCAGTTCTCAGTATCATGTAAACATTGTCAGCCTGCAACCTGGAGTGCAGGTTAGGGAGGAAAGGGAAGGAAAATCACAGCAAATATATTTCACAATAGTAAATATCAAACAATAACCCTTCCCAAGAACAGCAAAATGCTAATTACATGCATTTTAAGTGGGCTACAGGCAAAAAACCTGTTACTGACAAGAAGCAATATACTGCACATGCTACTGCTACCCTGCTGCATTTTTCCTCTGATATTGAGCAGAAATTTACTTTACAACCATTATGTAAATGGCTGGAATTACAGAATACTAGGGGCTGGGAAAACCTCCTTTTATACCGAAAACAGTCTCAGACCCATTTAGAAAAAATGTTAGTAGCATTTAGTGAGAACTGATTTACTGTTCTTGACTTTTTTTCCCCGTTTTCTATTTTATTTTATTTTATTAAATCTACCTGTGCCCCCATATTGAGGAAACAGGACACAGATACAAATGTGAATATGGTATTTAATTGCAAACTACATTTTCTAGCTTTAGGCATGAACATATCTACTTTCTTTCAAAATAAATCAAGCCCCAAGGAATTTGAAATACAGTTAAGCCCTCAAAATCATCAATGTAAACTTGACCTGCCAAAAGACATTAACTCTGTAATTATCCCACTAGTCAAGAAAAAAAACCCAAACAAAACCACTTCTGAGTGGAGAAGCAGAATTAAATCAAAAGGTTTCTACAGAAACATTACCAAAAATGACTACTTTATGAGCACCTTATAGTATGGTCAAACAAGTGCAGATGCTTTTGCACACTTTGAAGCTGAATTTTGTATTATGCACTGATAAAATAACATAGAAGTGTGCAACACAGAAGCTGCAGGATCTGATATAAATGCAAGAAAATAACAGCCATCTTTTTTTTTTTTTTATTTGCAATGAAATGTTTATTTCATTACATGATTTCCATCTGCATTACACAAACTATTTGCTTGGCTCGAGAGCAGTTTGCTTCCGACTGTTGTTGCCTGTATGATACAATTTACGGTGCTGAATTATTTCTTCTTTTTTTCCATCAGAAACATTTATTTGTTAATAATTTACCAGATAAATGGCTTCTGATTGAGCAATTCAAAAAAGTGTAGGCAAATCAATGGCAAAATACACCAAGCAGCATATTATAATGATACAATAATTTGAGCTCATACATTAGACTGAACTGAGAATGTCCCAAAAGTCCTCTTTTGATAGCTTAGCTTCACAGAGTAAATGTTCAGCTGAAATAACTAATAAAGCATTTCAAGTAGTGCTCTGTGAAGTCGTGCCAGTGTCATGAACAATATCTTTGAAAACTAATAGGTTGGCTCCAGAAAACAAACAAACAAACAAAGCAGCAAACCCTACAATATTCTTCTGTAAGCATACAAGCTCTCCCTGGAAAAGAGATTTAGTAGGCCCATGAAAAAGCCATGTGAACTCCTCTCAGCTGTGTGAACAGGACTCTGGAAATCAGAAGAGTCTGATTCCTTTGATGTCCATGACACTTAGGGATATAGATTGTAACGTTAGATACAGTGTTGGCTACCACTCCTGTTTGTGACATAGTGAGGGAAGTGAATGTGATAAACCCCTTAAGAGGGAGCTCCCAGGGGCTCTTGACATACTACAAATGAGTCATGCTCTGAATTACAGGATTTTCACCTCAACTGACCACAAGGGAAAAATGTATTCTAAGGGGTCTGCTTTGACCATCTCCAATACCTCTGAGCTTTTAGAGAAAAAGAGGGAGATTTAAAAACACTTTTGGAAGAAAGCTGCATATATATATATATATATATATATATAAACATTTCCATCTCTCCTATTACATGAATTAAATAACTAATTTTCCCAGGGAAATACTTGAGCTGCCTAAGAATACTGTTGCTGAAAGTCCTATCATTTTATAGGCATTCTGTAATCTCAGAATGGATTGGTTGCCCATCAGGATTGAGGAGGCTAGTCAATAATGTGTTGACAGTGTGTAGACATTTATAAAATAGTGTTCAGTTTAAATGAGCACACACACTCTGCCAAGAAGAGACTGTTTCCAGACTCAGTAACGGATAGAATTTCTCTTCTGTTATTTGATGAGGCCTCCTATTGATTCTAAACAATAAGTTTCAGATCTACCAAGAAAAGCCACATTTCAGCATGGACTATATGCAAATATCGATACATGTAATTACAGATAATGGTCACAAATGTCATCAATTTATTTACTGTAAACAGTTTAAATGAATACATATGAAGTGAAAAATCAAATTAAATAGGGTAACTTCATTATGGTTTTTTGGTATAGTTTGCTGGGATTTTTTTTCCCCCCATGTTTGATTTCTAATTGAACTCTTTCTCTTTGTGGCAATGATAACACTACAGATTTTTGTTTAATGACTGTCCATTTTTGATGTGCATTTACCTGCTCTACCTAAGACTAGATTCTTTGGCCAGTGTGTCCTTTCAGACTTCACAGCCAGGATCCACAGGGGTCTCTGTGCCCCACAAGAGGGCAGAAAGACATGGTATATCCAAGCACTTTACAGTTCTTTCCCAGAGTAGGATTTCTCTCAACAGACTGATTGTTCTTCTTGTAAGAGTGCTAGAGTTAGTGTCAAAACTCTTAACCTGTATGTTGTGACACTCTTTTTATATATAAAAAAGCCCCTTCTAGCTGCTTTCTTTATAAGCTAGACAAACTCAGATATATACAAGGGGGTTATCAATAAAGAAAAAGCAAAATTTTCAGGGATCCAAGCAGTTCCTGCATGCAAAGCCTTAGCTACTGTTTAGGTCTGTGAACTCCTGTTGGATCCTGGTCTTCTGACTGTTCCCACTTGCTTCATGTTACTTTGCTCATGGACTCCCTTTTAAAATGAGTCCTTTGGTTCTCCAGATGTCCTCAGCATGAGCCTGGCTGTAGTTCACATGGATATTGCTCCCTATAGGATGTAGGAACTAGACCTTGCCAGGCTTGACACCTTCTATCCTACACAGTTGTTTGAGCATAATCCAGCTAGTTATGGTCCTCACGTACTCCCACATGCTTTTATGGTGCATCTCCTGCCTTTCCTTCATCCACTTAACTGAGAGACAGGGAGGAGAGGAGGACTCAACAAAAAGAGAACAACCAATTGATGCAGATATATCTTCCCTCTCCATTAAGAGAGCAAATCCCTTACTCAGCCACTTAATACTTAAAAGCATTTCAAAAGCTCATTGAACTCAAAGCAAAGGATATTGTCTCTCATTAGAAACTCTTCAAGAGGAGTCACCTGCATTGCATAAAGGTTTACATTGTTTTCCAGGCCTCCTACCAAGAGCAGATAGACTGTATGGCTGCACCAGTGTCTAGTATTGTGGACTCCAACCATTAAAAATGCTAAGTCAAGGCACAACAGAAAGTGGCTACATTAGGTTGTAGATACTGCTGTGAAAAAGGCACAGAAAGCAGCTACAGCTAATTCCATTGCAGGAAACAGACTGTCCTGGTAGCAAGTCTGAGGGTTGCTCTGGCAGGTTCAAGCCACAGTCAGAGCAGGTCCCCATAAAAACAATGAATTTGTCATGAATGCCATAAAACACACACACACAGAGACATAATTATGTGACTAGGGAAGAAGAAGGGAAAACAAACTGAAGTATCTGGAGTGCTCACACAGATTTTCATCTCTTGGCTTCCTTCTGCTCCATGGAAGTAATTTTCAGAATAACCCAAAATTTCTGAGTCTAGGGCATCTGTCCAACCATGTCAGACTCCTCCAACTTGTAGGAAGCCAGAGCTTCTAGTGTTTGTATCTCTGGGGTAAACCTTTCTGACAGATTGCCTTAGGGCAGTAGCATTGGGAAGTCCTCCAGCACAGACCTGAAGATCCAACCATGTGTAGTCCAGGAATTCTTGATGAAATCCAAGAGATCCTACAGATTGCTTCTTCCACCTGCTACATATGTATGAAGCTCATTCACCCTCAGGGAAACAATCATCCATGCTTGCAGATTTTGACATGTTCTGTATTACCTATTCAGCTGTTATTCAAAATGTTTTAGAGATGGGTGACACCATGGCATGTCATCATGACCATCACCCCACCATGTTCATCACCAGCTTTTTAGTTCAAAGTGAAATTTTGGTTGCATGATGAAATAAATCTCAAGCAACTCACCAAAGGCTGATTACCATCAACCTACATCTTTAAAAAAGATACATTTTTCCTTTTGAATTCAAATTTGAATGTGATAAAACATAACTTGGACTGTCTGTATCACTCTGCAGAGGTTGGTAAATATACTGTGATAGTGTGTCCACAATTCAAAATAAGCACAAACCTCCTGTTCCTCCTGTTTAGCTGTCAGGCAAAAAGTGGCATCAGCATTCTATGCTGAATAAAGTGTTACTATGGTGTCAGCCTAGTGCAGTGTGTCTAGAATGAGAAAGTTACAGTGAGTAAAAAAACAAAACAAAACAAACCAACCAACCAAACAACCCCTCCCCCCAAAAAAACCCAAATCAAAACTCAAACTAAAATTGTATTAAAAAAAAAATACATGCAGAAAATTTCTTGAGGTGGTAGCCTGAAATATCGAGATTCTATTGCAATAAATGTTTAATAAGAAGAACAAGAATAAAATAATCATGAACAAACTTTCTCAAAGTACCCTTCAACAGTGGTATGGACAACAATATTTTATTTATGCCTGAGTGCTGCTCAAAGTACCACAAAATAGCATGTATATATCCATGGAGATGACCTCTCAGTCTGCTCTTTTCCAGGCTAAAAAGCCCCAGGTCTCTCAACCTCTCCTTTTAAGAGGGATGCTCCATTCCCCTGGAGCATGCCATGGGACAACTGCCAGATGCATGTGGCATTGCTGTGGGTATGGCTGCACTGTGTTTCTATCTGCACTGTGTACCTATCTGCACAATCAACCTATCAGTTAAAAAAGTGTAAATGGCCTCTTTTTCAGAAGCCAGTTCTGCATTTTGAGCGCAGACAATGTCAGCCCTGAGGAAAGCAAAAAAGTTGCCTGTGCTAACAAAACTGTCTCGTCATTTCCTTCAGAAACACACAAAGGACTGCTGTGCACCTCCTAACAGCCATGCTTGAGACACAGCAGCAGTCTTTATCTCCAATTTGTTCTTATGTCAGTTTCCATCCTGTCCAAACACTGCCTACCACTACATCAATAGCAGGTTTGAAAAGTTCTTTTCCTTTCCAGAGCAGAAGTATTCAGTCCAGTCTCAGATGGCATATTTGAAGGCTCATAGTGTTCTCCTGTCACATTTCAGATTAATTAACTCAGCCCTGATTAATTAAAAGTAGAAGTTTCTTTTATTCAACCATCTAAGATACCAAATTCCACTGATTTCCTGCAGAGATACACAGACATAACAATTCCCACTGCAATCTTCCATTATTCTTTACAGAGGTACTGTGTCATATTCCATAGTCCCCCTAGAATTTTACTGATGTGGCTGTACTGACATTGGTAAAATTATTATTGATTTACTTAGGCACAAAAGAGATCAGCATCAGGCCTATTGGGATAAGATAGTTCCTCCCCATAATCATATTTACTTTACTTAAGACTACAAAAACACAATCAGCTTCAACACACCATCCTTTTTCATGAAAAAAAAAGAGTGATAACAAGAATTATAGTTTGTTCTAAACTTATTTGCTGCTCTTTGTGGAAGAGTGAGAACAGCATCAATCCATCAGTATCAAAATACTCCAATATTCAGGCTTACACGTACATATGAACTTCTTTATCCAGTGTTGCTCAAGAGCTAGACAATTCTGGAGAAAGAAAAAAAAATCTTTCTTAAAAAAAAAAAAAGGGACAACTTTCATTAAAAATTGAGAAACCAGTTGAAATGAAAAGAGGGACAGCCTAAGCCTTTCCTACATCCCTTGTTCTTTCTTTGCAGATGTGTTTACCAGCACTGGAATAAAAACAACAGATTCTCTAGGATGCACTACCAAAAATTGCTGTCTTTGGCTTGTGGTGTTTCATCAGCTGAAACTGATAGGAAGGCTGGGGAAAACAACTGAAAAAATGGCATGTGATGAATGGAGATTGTCAAGAACAGGCAAGTGAGTGACAGAAGCTGTTTTACTGAGAAAGGAATATGAATGCTTGAAGACTTTCCTTTCACTTTGGTGACTGTTATTTCTGTTAAGCATACCAAGATCAGTACTATCTGAAAACCTTTTCGGTTTTATTGAAGCCAACTGGCATTAGTGAGCAGCCACATTACTTCTTGTGCATGTCTGGTTTGGGAAATTAAGTGTACATCTTTAGAGTGCTCAGGTACCAGGATGATAAGAATAACACCAGCACTTGAAATGAGCAGAAAATGTAAACATACTGAAATAGATAATGTGATAATGCTTCAGCAAGCTGTGTGGAAGAGTAGTGAAGCTTCTGTGGATGCAGAGAAAGTTTGTTTAGCTACAAAGCTTGGCCAATAGATCTACTCTTTCTGGCCTAGTTTGCAGCCGTAATGTTTCCTAATTAATCTGTGAATCACAGTATCAACATGGTTGGAAAAGACCTCTAAGATCATCAAGCCCAACCATTATCTAACTCTACCAGAAAATACAAGTTACATGATGGAGTCAAGAAGACTTCAACGTGGCCCTACTGGGCCTTCCCCAGTATAAGACTTCCACTTACAATATGAGTGCTTTTCACAGGGAACTTGCAAATGGGTTGCAAGAAGTTAAGCAGAAATTCAGAGATTCATCCCAGTATAACAAGCTGGGCTTGAAGAGCACTGATTTAACTCCACATGTGCACTATTCCACCCACGAGCTTTAAAGACATGCAGAATACAAATATTATTGGGAGTTACCATTGCTGTACCAAAAAAAAAAACCAAAAAACTGCATCTGAAAAACCTCCTTCGAATTGCAATAAGAAAAGAGGATTTCCTAACCCTCCCCCTCCCCCCCCAACTCCCAGTGATAAGAGGCATTATTTTCCATATTTTTCTAGTCACCAATGCAATCAGGGCATGCCTTCTAGGTTTTATTTTTCTTACAACATGAGGTTTATTTTAATTCTTTCTTCAATGAAAACTGAGGTTCTTATGTGCTCACTTGACTCTGACAAAAGACCACAAAATATTTTTGTGCTTAGAAACAAAACAAGACCACTGGCAATACTGAAAAAAAAAAAAAACAACAAATAAACAAACAACAAAACACTAAACAAAATATCCATCAGCAAAAGACCATATTTTCAAAGTAGGTGTTTATGGAGAGAGAGCTGTCTTGGTTTTGTAAGTCAGTTTGGCCATTGCCCATTGATGCTCTGCATACAGCAGCAGAAACAACAATGGATATCAGATGACAGAAAATTGGAATAGTGTGAGCCTACCAAAAAGCCAGAGTCAGCTCTTGTTCTTATGCTCCCTTTGACTCAGGCTGAAGTGACACTAATGACATTCACCAAATCTTCCATTTTTGCCCCTGGTTTTCTTGAAGCACCAAGATCAAGGCAACAGGCAAGGCAACAGGCAGAGCTGACTTAAAACAGTGACTAGTCACAGGCATATTTTCAGCTGTGTCCTCTAACCCTGCTCTGAGCAGGTAGGAACTGATAAATATCTGAGAAAGGAGTATAGTCTACCAAGTTTATTCCATTTGGAAGGATTACTTTGAGGAGCACACAGAAAGCATCATTCTTAAATCAGTGTCTGAGAAGATGTGTGACCAGAAAGTGCTTACTCCTTTTTTTTGTACTCTTCTCTAGAGACCTGTGGGACAAACGACTCAAAGGACTTAAACCTTATTTCTCTAGAAGAGGAGGTTGTGCCATTGGGCTTGTTTCTGTCACAGCATGCATGTAACCTCCACTCATATTTTTCTGACGCTCAGTTTGCCCATAAACCCTCTGGTGACTCATATGGACAATGCTGATTTGCCATCAAATAACCTTAAAACTAGAGAATCAAAGAAAAGGATAACAATTTGGAAGAAATAATTTTCTGTATTTTTTGAGAACAAAATATTAAATTTTTTCAAACTAGGTTTGCTGAAAGGCAGAAGAGTAATCTTATTTGTAAATATATTTATGTAAATGGATTATATCTCTCAAATGAGTACTTGCATAGACAAACTTTCAGGTTCAAGAGCTCAGGTGTAACAGCTGTAGCCATTTAATTAATTTCTATAGACACATTTCTGATCAGATTCATTAAAAAGGTGCAAGATGGACAGAGGTGCAGCAATTCACACTACATCCAAAATGATTCCTGCTCAGCATTGCTAATTAGAAAATCCCAGCAGAACAAATGATATGATACTTTATGGCACTATTGAAAACTGTAAAACCAGCAAATTCCAAACACTCCAGACAGAAAGCCTTAAGAACTCCCAATGCAACAAATCTGTTCCATATGAAGCTTTATGACTCTTCTCCACAGCCTCAACAAATGCAAATATCATCTCTGCATACAGACTAAGCTGATGTAATTTACCCTAGCTCCATGGAAGTCAATGATGATGCATTGATTTCCACTAATGAGGGTCTGACCTAAAAAATGCTGCATTAATTTACCAAAGAAATGCTTTTCTCCGACCCCTACTTTCAAATTGTATTTAACTTTTCTCCAGGGGAGGAGAACTACAGAGTTAGGATATAAACACATTCAGCATCTGCACACCCAGCCACGCAGAACAGAAGCACAAGGAGGGCCGGAGAAATTCACTACAGTTCCTCTTAGATATTGAGATAACCACTGTCATCAAGATGAAGGAAAGACAACAAAAGGTGTTCTGAAAAGTTTTCAGTTGCTAGAAAACCTATGTCAGTAATTGGGAAAGGTGTTAGGTAGCTCTATGACTTCAGAAGCAAACAAAGTTATCAGCATTCATGAAGGAAGAACTGTAGAAAGGACTTGGCTCATTCCTCAAGAGTTTTTCAGAGGAAAAAGTCAGAGAAACAACTGGATTGGAATAGAAAAAAAATTTAAAATGTCTCCTTCTGTTTTAGCAGTGTTTTTTTACTCCTATCAAAGTACTGTGTTTTGTCTGATATGCAGCAAGAATGGAACATAACTTTTCTTAAGAAGAGTGACAAGTGACCTAGTTTTTGAGGTAGCATTCATATCGTTATCCTCTGGGTTTTATGTTTAAAAGATTATCTTGACATTAGGAAAGAAGCTTTTCTGTACTTTTTCCCCTGTTAAATTTTGAAGTCTGTGCTTACAGGGAAAACTAAGCTGATAAGTGAGAAGAAAAAAAGGTTTCAAACAAGAGCTCCATTTAAAAAGCAAAGCAAACCAAACCAAACCAAAACAAACTTTTAAAGATACACATTTCTGAAACTTTCTTTTGGCTTCCATTTCCCTGTTGGATGACTAATTTGACATTATCTCCCATCTAGGACTGAAAAGTTGCACACAGAGGGGCTCTTTAGGTTGCAGCAATTTTAAATAGGACACTTATTCTCCCCTGTGAAGAGAACAAAGCCTCAGGCACCCAATGTACTTGTCTGCCACTTGTCAGAAGTATTCACTTTGGTTTAGAAACCACAGATCTACCAGGGTTGGATCTCGAGTCTACCACTCTATATAAAGAAAACATTTTACCACCTTTCTCTCTTTAGTCATACTCTTGCACCTTGATAGAACTGGAACCCACAGCTTGGTTAGGTCAAACGAATTTTCACCATTGTGCCAGATGTGCAAAACTTTTATTATCAGACAACAATGTAGAGAAGTAATTCATACAACACAAAGTAATTTGCTTGTCCAAAGGATAGTTAAAAATACACATATACCAAACCTGCTTTTCTTTCTTGATCAATAATCTGAAGAAGATTCTCGTTTGAATTTTTCAGTGATCGAGAGTGAGATCTGAAAGAAATTGGTTGGGAGGATAGATAAACTTGGCCTCATTTCAGTGTTTCAAAGGTCCTAGCTGATTGCTATTTTTTTTTTTTTTAATAAAAGGATGATATATTCCAAAACTGTTTTTCTTTTATTCTTTTTAGATGGCTGTCTTGGTTTAAAGACAATAGCTAAATCACCCACTGTGCTCATCACATAGACTGGAGGGCTTACAACCTAGGTTGTAGGTTGCAACCTGCAGAGGTTGACCTGAAATGCGCCACAAACAGCCTATTTAAAACGCTGAAAGAAACTCACACCCTTCATTTTTCCACAAGAGGAACTCAGGCATGCAATGTTAGTACAGTATTTTCATATTTTCAAAATGCAAAAAGCCAACCATATAATCATCACTTTCTGTTCTACACAATTATAGTCATTTTGTCACATAACCAACACGTAAACACAAAAGAAATGTAAATTGTAGTTTTCTGCAACAGCTAGTAAAACCATTGTTTTAAACTTAAGCCCACAAACCCACTGTCATTCCTTATGCTAGCAGTGCCTGGAACAGCAGAAAGCAATCCTAAAGCATTGTTGCTTTACAAAATGTATTGATTAAACAGATGGCTGAAGCTAGAAATTTCAAAGTTCAGCTAAAGGATCACCCTGAGTGATAGAAGGAAGGGTGTGCATTTTGTCAGTGGAACAATGGAGCGCAGATCATTTGCACAAAGTGGTTTTGATATCAATAGGCTGAATTGTCACAGCTATGAATCATCATAAAAGTGCCTGTAACAAGTAATGCAAGAAGTTGTAAGATGTTCTTTACTGAATCATAGATTTCAAAAAGACAACCAGCAACCAAACCCCAAACTATTTAACTTCTTTTTAACTCTTTTTTTTTCCCCCCACATAATATCACACGAAACAGAAAATTCATTTTTACATTTTAGTGTCCTATTGTCTGTGCCCTCAGAAGAATGTTAATGGTTCCCTTTTCCTTTAAGGCTGCTATGAATCTTTGGGCAAATTTTAAGACTAGAAAACTCTCAGTATTTCTTTCAATACTGTTGCTGGATTGATTTGATTTAAGGATTAGCATTCACTGAATTGTTTCTATCTTTTTTTTCTTTTCCCTTAAGTTTGGGGTTTTTGGGGGGGAGGGGCAGTTGTCTGATAATTCCATAATGCCACTTGCATTTTATCTACCTTTTTGTTATATTCTCTAAACATACTTTCAAATCTTCAGAAGGCAGATAAATACTAGGGAAACAGTATTCAACTTTTCCCATCAGGAAGGGAACTGACACTTGCATGTGGACTAGGTAAACTACAGAAACACAGCATATCAAGCTTACCAGGGAGAAATGAAATGCAACTGATACAGCTAAATCAGATAAATTCTCTGCTGTGTACACACACGCAATCTTCTGCTATGTCCACCACTCAAGCTGCAAGAAGCAGTCAGCTATTTTATACATATTTATATTTTCAGAAAGGAGATGAGGCTCCAAAGAGGCTAGGTAGCATGAAATAGAGCTGCATGGTGGCAGGCACATATAGTCCATGCACTAGGAAAGCCCAACTGACCCAGCAGAAGCATGTGTAATTGGTGCAGGACCCCAAGGATTTCTTCCCCATTGTCCAAAGGGAAGCCTCAGTTCCAAGAGCAGCTGCTAGAAACATGCATATTTGGAATCTGGATTTGTCTAGCATGACACTGGCATAGGGGATAGAAATGAATGATTAAACTAAGTAATGAAAAATTTTCAATTATTGATTTTTCCTTCTCATATTAAACCAGGATCTATTTTCTCATAAAAACTGCAGAAGCTTTGCAGCAGTAAATAATCTAAAAGCCAAAATGTATTTTCATTCATCTGCTGTGATTTTTTGCATGAGCTGGTTTAGCTCTACAGAGCATGCAGACAGTGAATACAGACTTCATGATGTTAGCTGTCAGAGATTTACTTTTCTTTCTCTTGTTCTGGACCACCTTACCAAAAATCCACAGAAATGAAGTCATAACCTTATGGCTTTTTAAGACAGAAGGCAACATTACAGGTTTCCAATGTAATCTTAAAACATATTAAAACAAATTCTTCAAAGAATAGAAGTGCAAAAAGTAAAAGCAAGTGTAAAAACTCTAGATCTGTGATGACAGTTAATCATTTGAAGCAAGGGACTTCATTTTCTAATCAAGGCACCTCCCTGAACTGAATTGCTTCATTAAGCTTTAAGCTTAGTGTGCTAAAGACTAATTAAAAGAATTTGGTTGTCCTGGTTTTGGCTGGGGTAGAGTTACTTTTCTCCATAGCAGCAAGTATGGGGCTGAATTTGGATTTGTGCTGGGAACTGTGTTGGTAATTCAAGGATTTAGTTATCACTAAGCAGTTCTGACAGAGAGTCAAGGCTTTTTCTGCTCCTCACATTCCCCCAGCAGGTAGGAGGCTGGGTGTGCACTAGAAGTTGGAAGGAGCTAACAAGTTCACTGTTTTTTTATTACATGTATTTTTTCACTAACAATCCATTATTAAAAATAATTAATGAATCCCCTGCTAGCAAGTCTTGTACCCAGTCGAGTGTCAACTCTAGCATCCAGTAATGAGTGCACTTTTTCCCTATGTCTCTAACTTAGGGTATTATGAAGCTGTAGCTGTTCTTAGTTATGCTGCAACAGGTATTGTCCCTCAAAGCCAGTTTTACTTGAGAAAGAAAACTGTCACAGGTAAGGGCAAAAGGACAGGCTGCTCTGCTGGCCACTGTCCTTGTAGCTCACATACAGAAGAACAGACCATGCCTGGAAGGAAGAGATAAAGAGAGATGCCAGCAGCGTATTTCCAGTTGTCCTACCAAGACTGCCTGACACCAACTTTACTGCATTGTACTGCTGTCACACACACAACCCTGCTCTCTGCAGAGCACTGGTTGCACCTATACAGATGGGCATTCCCTCCTGGCACAAGACAGACATTTTTCCTAACTCTGTGTAACTATCCCTGTGCTGCTTTTGCAAGGAAAGGGCTGATGCAGCTGCTTGTGGATCTACTGAAACTGCCAAAACTCCAGTGAGGGATGTGTACCTCTCAAAAGACTCTAACTCACACAGAAATCTTTTTCTTGACAGACAACGCTGATTTCAAATCTGCACTCTGCTGCTGCTCCCACAGACAGCACATGACAGGCTCTGTGACAGTGATTGCAATCCTTGAGGAAAACAAGGGATTGTTATCTGCCCTTCAACAACAGGCTGCCAGCAGAAGCCTATTCCAGCTTTTTAAACATGCAAGGTCATTCACTCCTATCACAAATCTGTTTTCAAATTTCTCTGGGGAAGAAAAAAAAAAAGAAAAAAAATTCTTCCCTTCTATTATTCTCCTCATATTTTAATTCAGTGATGAAACTTCTCCAGACAAAGGAAGAAATGTGGCAGTTTTAATTTTAGTCCATTAACTACACATATTACCTCTACCTTATCAACAAATATCTATTACTTAGCACAGTCATGCATTAATCTGTGTTAGCAGCCAACACAGGAGGTTATGGAGGCATCTTTAGCACTCCATAGATATGTGTTTTCCATTATTACTCTACTCAGAAAGCTTTCTCCCTGAGGAGCCTTCTAATGTGATAGTTAGCTTGAATCCTAATGCAGCTAAGCTCCATTAAAACTATGCACATGGACTCAAGGGCAACTGTAAATAATGCAAAAATAGATCAATACTAATCTTGAACTGTTTGTGTGTAATTCTCATGGAGCTCTTGTATTTATGACTCTGGTCACATCCCATGCTGTGGCTTCTGACTGGTTGCTCCTTCCCAACTGTAGCAGGGACTTCAGCCCCACTCTTACGAATCATGTATAGAATGTAAGGAAAATTGCATTCTATCTCTATAAATATCTATAAGAATATATGGCAGATATTTTCTCTAGAACATAGTTTTCTCTCTAGAGAAGAATAAAGTTAAGGACAGAAAATAAATAACATACCTTCAATGGTGCTCACTCTTAACTTGCTGATCCTATTAGGCAATTTTGTTTTATCTATCCAGAATTACAAGCATAAATAGACTAGAAAGAAAAAACAACTATGATTTATTCTAAATCTTTAAAAGAAGCAAACTGTGTTTTTATACTGTACCTGTCAGTAGACTGTACTTGTGCATATATAGTCTATGTTAGAGAAAAGTCAGCTATTCACAACCATTTATAGAAACAAAATGTTTGAGTCTACTTTCAGACCTCAAAAGCACGATCCCTACTGTGCTGTAATCAATGTTTTGTATTAAAGTATGCATTTTTCTTTTAAATCTGAATTCCAATGAGCAAACACTTTTAATAATTTTTTCTAAAATTGTTCAGAAATCATTCTGAATTACTCAGCTTCCTGGGTGTCAAATGCCTTTCTTCTCCTTCCCTTCAGCCCCAATCAGTTTATCTGTTTGATATGGAGACAGACTGAGAGAGTTGGGGTTGTTCAGTCTGGAGAAGAGAAGGCTCCAACGAGACCTTAGTGTGTCCTTCCAGTATCGTATGGGGACCTACAAAAAAGCTGGGAAGGGACTTTTAAGGGTGTCAGGGAGTGACAGGACTAGGAGGAATAGAGCAAAACTAGAAGTGGGTAGATTCAGACTGGATATCAGGAAAAAGTTCTTCACCATGAGGGTGATGAGACACTGGAACAGATTGCCCAGGGAGGTGGTGAAACCCCATTCCTGGAGGGCCAGGCTGGATGGGACTCTGAGCAATCTGATCTAGTGTGAGGTGTCCCTGCCCATGTCAGGGGGATTGGAACTAGATGATCCTCGAGGTCACTTCCAGCCCTGACTATTCTATGATTTTTTTTTTTTAATTATAGGATTGTTGTTGCTGGTGGTGGTTTTATTCTTATCAACCCCTTTTAGGATTACCGATCAAAAAGATGCTTTTGCAAACACCCAATTGAGTGTGGTTTTGAGGGAAACAGCTCCTTGCAGGGTTCTAGCATTATATTTTGCTCATTAAAAAAGTAGCAGACAGATTGCTGATACAAATTCTGATAAGTAATATTAAAGCATTAATAGCATGAGCTGAGGGTTTTCTACAACACAGCAAACCGTATGCTGCAGAGCTTGGGATCTCTTTCCAGCTGTCAGCTGACAGTATCCCTGGGTTCCTGCTAATTGGTGACACACCAAGGCAAACAAGTCAGCTAATTCCAGAACAGTGAACTGATTAACTTTGGGTGAATATACATATTTATAAAGAGAGTGTTGCTTTTGTCTCAATAATCAAAAATAGGTTTAGTGTTCAATTTTAAAAGTTGCAGACTAGAAAATGATTTAATGGCATAAACCCCTCCCAGGACTAATTCCTTCAACGAAAACGTTTCAAGGCTGTATTAATGTTGAAAAGAGAAGGTACATGTTTGTAGAATAATGGGGATAATCAGTCATTGTATCATTCCTGTTTATTCCTAAAAGCATCATAATGGCCTTTCCACTTTCTTTATTTGATAAAGGAAATACAGACATTTTGCAAGACATTTCCCCGCTTTAGGACTGAAACATTACATTAGAGTAGAGTAGTTTTGGTTTTACTTTTTTATCACTTTAAATTCATATCCTTCTGCCATAAAACCATAAACTGATAAAAGCATATCTTTGTAGATCTACAACATCATAAAGTATTTACTTAGGCTTCCTTTAGTCTAAACTTAAGTGACCAGGTCAGCAAATAACCACTCTCCACACCATGTATGCTGGGCACTCCCCTGGTTCCACAATTTCAAAGCTAGTGTTTGGAGGATTCAAGATGCTTTGAGCACTCAGGAAAGCACTTCTAATTTATGACCAGAATTTGGTGGTTTAGTAAAGGAAGAAAACAAAGAAATCAAAGAGCTAGAAAAGTAAAATAATGTCAATAGGCATGCTTTAGAAGCTGCAGATGGTGAAGACAAATGGCCTAAAGCAACTTCCCATGCATGGCTGATCCCCTTACAAACCAGAATATGCAGCTTGGGATGGGCCCATGTAAAGTTCATTCTTTCTTATGGCCATGCTGACAACAGCTGTGGTATAAATTTTTGGTATGAGAATATTGCATAACAGAGGCATAAAGAGTTCTTAGAGCAGAGGCTGAAACCCCATATCTGGGTAGGAGCAAGAGTGTCTTCAACTTTAAATCAGAAATGGATCTTTTGCAGTTTTTCTTCTTCTAGCCCCACCACTTTCACATTCCTGGTATTAGTGTGGCCTGATAACAAATGTGATCTGGAAGATGCTTTCATGGAGGAATCCCATTAATTTGATGATGTTCTCCTGGTGAGGGGAGCTGGGATTCTAAAATTCCTGAAGATGGGAATGGCCTTTACAGTTGGTCTCCTCTTTCCTAGCCCAAATCAAGAGAACACATCCGTGGTTACAAGTAGAATGGTTGTGCTGACACATGGTCAGCCATCATTAGGTCTGTATTTCTGAGAAAAAAGAAAAAACCAATATAAAAGTCAGCACATTTGGACTTGATCTTTGAGTTTTTTCCCAACCTTAATGATTCTGTGACTGTATTTTCTGCTCAAAGATGGACAATAGTGTTTTAATCTTTAGGTTGTCCCTTGTTCTATGATCATGGATTTTATACATTTATTAATGTGACTTATCAATGGAAGAATCAATCAGCTTGGCCACAACTAAGTTCAAGTAGACAAGAATTTTGAGGACATTACACTCCATTTTTGTAGGACTGAAGCCCTTATTCTAGGACCACACCTTTTAACCACCTCTTCTATAATTTAGAGCAACTCCACAGTAGTAAACAAAATGTTCTGCACCTATTCCTTGCTGCTGTGACTTATCAATCGTTTTTCCTTCCAACAGCTTCTTATTTTTAAAATGATATATCTGGCAATTATTTTAAAGTATTTTGGGTATTTTTGCTCCCAAATCTATTCTTAATTTCATATGAGCAGTTGTCTCCCTGGAGATCATTATGTCCCCCCTTCTGAACGCTGTCCACGCTCATTATGTAGCACAGTGTGCTGCTATGGCTGCAGGCAGAAGCAGGAGTCCTAAAAGATATGTATTCAAATATTAAGAGATGATATGCAATATTTTCTGGTTCCTGAATTAGCAAGTCAACAGAGGAAAGGCTTATGCTTACATAAAGTATTTCATCTTGAGTGTGACAACATTAATTATCCACTGTAACATGCTGATTTATAATTATGAAATCAGTAATTTAATTGGCATCTAATGTAGTAAAAACATTCCTGCCAGTGTCATTATCTAAGTGTCACAGAATCACAGAATTGTCAGGGTCGGAAGGGACCTCAAGGATCCTTTAGTTCCAAACCCTTTGCCATGGGCAGGGACACTTTCCACTAGGACAGGTTGCTCGATGCCTCCAAACTTAGTTAAGCTGTCTAAAAAAACCCCATATTATTCTGTTAAAGGTTTACACCTGCAAACACGGTAGCTCTTTCACAAAAAATATTTTAAAAAGTGCTCCTACCTGACTCTTGAGCTGACTATCTACACGTTCCAGACAAACCAGCCAAGCTCACTGCTGGTCATCAAACACATGTCTTGCTTTTGATAGGAATAGTGAATATCTCTGTGCCTTGGGAAATGAAGCTGCACCAAATCACATTAAAATGACTGATATGTAGGTTACTGGTTCTGTCAGTTTGACCATCAAAGTGTCATTCCTGGATGAAACTGTACCTTGGTGTCTGTGTGTTTGTGTGTTTGCAATGGGGTAGTTTGAACTACAGATTATTATAGCACCCAGCAAAAGATGAGAGTAACACTTCAGTGAAGAAGAGATGAGCAGAACAAGATCTGGGCTCAGATAAGCCAGTTCACTACACCTGAGGTACTGTATGTTAAAGAGCTTGAGGACTAGTTTAATTTCTGCTAGTCCTTTCATTCCTGAACTGGAGATCATAGTTAGAACAGCAGGCAGTTCTTCAACCTTGTAGACTTGGGTGAAGGGCCTGATCTTCAGAGAGGGAGTCACAGAAAGGGAATATATCAGAATAACCTTAACAGGACAGAGATCTGCATGAATAGTGCTCTGTCAAAGGAAGAATTCAACTTAAAAACTGGATACAGCAGGTGGTGGAAGGCAGAGAAGAGAATAAAAAACCCAGTGCTGTAGTCAGTAAATCATCCTACAATGGTTTCTCAGCCCTGCTCTACATGACGTATTGTGCCTGTGTAACTATTTCTGTGATGGAAAGGTTTCCCTCTACTGAAATTGTTTTACCTCTCCAGCTGCTAATGGGACTGAAGTACTACCACTCTAAGCAGTTCATTAAACCCTATGGGAATAAGACTGGATAAGCAAGATATAACTGATGACATAACAACATGAGCTGCTGAAATATTTAGGCATCATTTTCGGTTATTGCACACTGGCCTTTTTCAGCTTCCTGGCACAGTTGAAGTGCTGCAACTGCTGAGTGTGGACAAGGTCATTTTCTCAGGTTATTTTAGTAGCATGTCGAGTCCTTACAGAATATGTCATTTTGATATAAATAAAAGTATTCTATTAAAAGCTGCTAAGCTGAAGAGAGCTATAAGTATACCAAGAAAAAGCTAGCTGTACCAGCAGCATGGCCTGTGAAGATTCCTCAAGGCAGATATAGAACTTCACATTAAAAGTATCATGCTGTCAGACGTCTGTATATGGAGCAGGATTCAACTGGCATGAACTAAAAGCTAAGCAACAAACTTCAGTGGGAATGTCTCTGCAGTGAGTGGAGACAGGCATCTCCCTGGGGTGGTCCATCCCTTCCCAAGGAAGTATTGCACAGTGTCTTTTTGTTTTCTATCACCGAGGGCTTTCTACTTACAAATCTAAAGCTGCTTTTAACTCACAGCTCAAATCTCTCATCAAAGTCACCACAGCGGAGTTTCCCCAAAGCCCTATGGTTTTATTTTCCCATTGCCATTCTCACATCCTTGCATCTGCAAAACCTCAGTTGTTGTTATGGCAGGTTCTTAAGGGAAACAGCTTTCACTGGTGCGAGAGCCACCCTTCTTCCATCCTTTCCCTACACTTTAGTTACTCAGTGGACCAAATAAACTGCACGTACACCATTTAACTAGTTCCATCTTTTTAGCAGGTCATGTTGTGACAGGACAAGGGGTGATGGATTTAAATTAAAAGAGGAGAGATTCAAACTACATGGAAGGATGAAAATTTTTTTGTAATGAGGAACAGGTTGCTCAGAAAGGTAGTAGAAGCCCCATCCATGGAAACATTCCAGGTCAGGTTGGACCTGAGCAACCTGATCTAGTTGAAGATATCCCTGCTCACTGCAGAGGGTTTTGACTAGAAGACCTTTAAAGGACCTTTTCCACTCAAAACAACCTATGGTTCTATTACTGCAGAAGTTCGTGTGTGTGCTGGTGAACAACCTGCTGCTGATGGGAGCAGGGCCTGGGGGTGCTCAGCTGTGGACCTTGTCACTTCTGTCCCCTGATGGCCACCAGGGAGAGTTTTCACTTTCTGTTTTCAGTGTCTCCTTTTCTGTTTTTATCCTTTCCCCAAAGCTACTTTAACTGCATGTGAATCTGTCTCCTTTGTGCCACAAAAGGTGACTGATATTTTTTAGACACCTAATTTTCTGACAGTTAGAGTTAGGCTAAACAAATCCCACCCTCAGGCAGTGCCGTGATGGAGTGAGCTGGCAAAAGCCCTTTTCCAACACCTGACTTTTAAATACTTGGCTTAGGTGCACAGTCCAGAAGACTGTAACCAACACACAGCAGCAATAGGATTATAGCCTATGCTGGTAGAATAACTTAATTCTCCATGCTCATTCTTTCCAGTGTTTCCCACAGCTTCTGTTCTGTTTGAAAGTAAGCCTCAGCCTCATAAGCACTTTTAAGTCTTTGGTAACATTAATAAACCATAATCACAGAAGATTCAGAACTGTGAGAAATAAACTCTCTGATTTAGCACTTGTAAATCAAGATTCCTAGGCTGCTTTGATCACTATAAAAGTAATTAACGGCAACACGAAAGAAAAATAAATGAAAACGAAATGTTATTGAGAAATGAAGCCATTATTTGGACAATTGAAAAAAAAAAACAGGGTATGCAAAAGAATATGGAATACTTAATTTCATTTCTTTGTGTATTTTCATTATCAATTGTCATTACTAAGAAGATTCAGAAAGGAAAACATCATCCCCATTTTTAATCACTTTATATACAGATTTGTGAAGCATCACATAATTATCTTTTATTTTCCCTTTTGTGCCATAGGAATGATATGAAAAGAGCTATTTTTAAAGTAGGACACTGCACTACGTAATAGCAATGTATTTATAAAACATTAACTCTTGCTGAGACTCTTCAGCATAGTGATTTGTTACCCATTGTCTGACAAAAATGAAGCCAATTCAAAGCAGTCACTGCTGCAAAAATACCAGACTCTAGCATGGTGTAGAGATTTTAATGAGAAACAGAAGGTCTTTAAAAGAGTAAGAAAAAGAAAAAAGTGAAATATAAAAAGTTTCAGATTAAGTATGCAAAATAAAAAAGCCTTCAGTTATGGTATTTTAGAGGGGGATTGGGGGAGGGCTGACCCATCTGCCTTCTAAACCAGGAAGACAGTAAGTGAGATACAGCAGAGCAAATTAACAACACACAGACGCAGTTATGTAGTTTCTGGACCAGAGCTGAGTCATATCCAGACTAAGAGAAGCCTGGGGAGAAAGCTATCCTGGCAGAAGTAGTCTGTTAAAACATTTACTTACTCATTTTGCTATTAGAAGTAATCCATAATTCAACATTAAGCAGTTTGTTCGAGACAACTCAATGTCGAGAGAGCCCATAACTTTTTGTGAGTCTCCTGATGTGCTTTTCTTAAAGAACTAGCTTCCAGCAGTTATTTTTTATTGGATTGTTGAGTTATAATTGTTAAGTATATTGCTCGCCTCAATAGCTGTGCTAAAATTTGAAAATATTAGCAGAATACATAAAACCAGAAGGCAAATAAAACCAAGTGCAAACGCTGGCTTGTTTTGACTTCTTTTTACATCTTGATTTTTGAACAGCAAAGCTTAAGCACATGCTTATATGCTTTGCTAAACATGAGCTGAAATCTGGCATAAACCAGGGAAGCAAACAAGTGTGAATAGGCTTCAAGTGGGGCTTAAAGAAGGAAAAATAAGGACACTCTTAAGGACTTTCTGGAACTGAGACTTGGTCTGTCTTTTGCATGAGCTGATTTAGATTCTACTTACCTAAAAGCACAATTCAGATACACATCAATTCATTCAAATTGTTCAGAAGTAATTCCTGAGTAAGCCAAGAAATAAAATGAAACCTTACAATAAAGAAAAAGTAATCTACAAAGCATATAAGGGGAAAGTAAGTTTCATTGATTTTAAAGAAAAGTTACTTCACATAAATAACAAAAGCAGGTTAAAGCCAAGGGAAATCCTGTAGCGTGTTCAACAGCATTAAAACTGACATAACATGAATGATTGTCAAAAACTCATGGGATCTGGCAATGTGAAGAACTATTAAAGAAGCAAGAGTTTTTTTTATAATGTTTTACCATTTTTGACAGTCTTATACACCTAGAAAGAATGCTCATTAATAGTTATAAAATGCAACCTATTCAGTTTTGCTTCATATTCTCTGAGGCACTTCAGCAGAAGTGAAAAGATGATTTGGACTCAAGTAAAGGCTTTTGTAATAGCTGTCAACTTGGCCAAGTGCTGTTTTGAGCATTCTGGACAAGAAGTTTGACAGTATACTTAATTCAGTACAAAATTAATAAAGGCAATTCAAAGCAAAAGCTTTTTCTGAAGTGGGGAGGGAGAGAGAAGAAATCTGCTATTTCCACACAGTTTTTGTTTGTCTTTGTTTTCTGCTAAGGACTAAACCCCATTCATTCTGATCTACAAGTTCCATTTGGATGAATGGCTGCCTCCAGGAGTCAGCCTGTGTCTGAGACACCAGTTTCTGAATTGAAAAACAATGTCTTTGTTACTGAGCCATTCATTGATTTGGGGTTATGTGAACACAGCATTTACAAGTTTGTTTTCTTCCATCTACATTTAGTAAAATATGATTGACTGTCACTTTCTGCTTTAGCCAAATGATGGGTTTTCCTTTCCAAAAAACACTCCTGCTTCTTTATTCCACCATCCTCCATTTTCCCCTGACATGCTGTTTTCTAGTCTACGAGAGAATGGCACTCAGGAAGGAAAAAGTAGCACCAAAATTCCAACATGGGGTATTGAATTCTGTGATAGAAATTTATTTGACTGTTAGGACCAACATTGCCTTAGTATTTTTCAAAGACACTATTTGAAAAACAACTTGCAACCTGCATAAAAGAGGATTAGAATTATAAAGTCCAAAAGTTCTCCCTGGGTATAAGACCATAAAATATAAAATTTTATATTAACCACAGAAGCTTTTATACTTTAGCAAGAGAGAGATGATCACAGAATGTTGCCATATTGTCTGAAGATGCATTTGAATGTTTATCCACAAATTCTCAAGAACACACAGACTGTAAATATACACACTGGAACAAGAGAAAAAAAAAAGAAATTTGAATCCATAAGGCCATGAAGAACATTTTTTCCTGCTGTTGGCATTAATGATTTTTTCATTCTTCCCTATGGGCTGACTGCTAACACTGTACACCACTGGCAGCTTTTGGTGATATACTGAGAGAAGAAGCTAGTCCAAGACTCAAAACTCACTTTGCCCCATTCAGAGGTGTGTTTGTATCCACAAGGTCACATTCTTCAGATGAAGTGTTTTCTGTCAACTTTGCAATGCAATACTTTTTAAAAATACTATAACATGGACACTAACAACCCTTGAAAGGAAAACAAACATAATCACACCACTTTAATAATTGCACCAAAAAAGCTTACACAAAACCTCAGCCATTGAAGAGGCAACAATAAAGGTGAAGTTAAAGAAGGGAGAGTTGTAAGGATGTGAATATTGTCTCATGTCAAAGGTGTACTTGCGTAGTGTTTACTGCTCTGCTGAGGAACCTGAACTAAGAAAGACCCACACCTTTGAAACAGATCTAGTTGGGTCAGAACAGCAGGATGCTGAGGGTAGTGGCCTACAGGGTACACTGCACCACGCAGGTGCAGCTATACTGCTCCTGGGATACAACCCTGCACAGAGCTATAGAGACATCTCAGCGCACCTGAGCCTGTTGTATCTCAGTATTTTATTCTGAAAAGGCAACTCAGTCTATGTTTGCACAAGTGGCTTTTCCTTTCTTTTTGTGTCTACCTGGGTGTCTAAATAGAGCTGCTTAAAATCTAGAGAGTTTCATTTGGACCAGCACTGTTCCCTTTTGCAGTGAGGACACATGCTAAGCCACTGAGAGCACTTTTGCAATTCTGGAGTTTCCTCCAGCTTCATTCCAGGAGACCAAAACAGGGAAATGCTGTCACAAAACACCACAGCAATTCACATTTATCACATCCCTAGAAGTTATAAAAATATTCTTCCAGAAACTGTACAAGTGCATACACAGAACTGCAAACGTTGCTTCTTCCCTTTCAGCAAAGAGGGCTTGTTTACCCTAAAGAGGGTAACCTCAAACTGCAGCAACGTTGGCAGATGGCTCTGAGTAGAGGATGCATAGTCAGGATCTCCAAACTAAGTGAGGCTTTACTGATAAACACAGTTTCTATGGGCAAACACAGGAGAGAAAAAAGTGCTGTCAACATCACCTGTCTCAGAGAGAGAGAATTTTTAGACAATGTGCTCTGGTGAGGTCTGGTTGACACGCAGCTCTTCCGTTATATAATGACAGCCTTTAGTTATCTGACTCACATCCTACCTCTCAGCATTAGGTATGAATCAAAGCCATCCCTGGTCAGAATGCATTATCCTTTGCCACTGAAACACCATCTGATGAAACAAGAGTTATATAAACTCTCAGAGCTTACATTTTAAGCAGTAACACGTTTTTCCCTCAGTGGCCAAAAAAAAAGATAGTCTTGAAAAGTTGAATGTAGAATTAATTATGAATTTACTTGTTCATGTAGAATAATCTGTCTTTAAAATAGCTCAGCATTGAAAATGCCTCAAAGGCAGAAACATCTGCTGTAGAGCACAAGCACATCCACCCTGGCTAAAAACAGAAACCTGAGATTTTACTGTTGATCAGCTCTGCCTTCACTTGTACATAACATTGGTGCTCAATTGCATCACAAACATGATAGAAGTTTAGTGTTGACTCTGAGTGGCACCTAAGATACAATACGCAGGTTGGATGAGTATGTGGATGGGGAAAACTAATGTCAAAATGCATTTACATAAAATGACACAGTGCTAGGAAACCTACCTCTTCAGCACAAAAAGCTCATGCATACAGAGATCTCAGAAGGGTTGTATTCAAGAAAGGGATGAAAGTTTGCACATGTTTCAAAATGAAAAGTGAAGCCATGGGAAATAGCCTGCAGAGAGCCAGGCAATCCAGAGAGTTCACTGGTGGCTTATCACTCAGGGAGGAGGAGGGCAGGGAGGAAAAAACCCAATAGTGTGGAAAATTTGAAGTCACCATAATATACTTTAGTATTTGACATTGAGATTGCTTCTTTTTTCTTTACAAGAAGGAAGTAAAGTTCATTGTGATAAGGCACGAGACACTAGCTGTGCAAGTGAATGCTGCCTGCAGTAATGATCAATCAGTTAAAAGGAGCCTGCAGCAGGGAGTGAGTTTGTTTAGCAGCCTCTTGCCTTGAAATGGTAGCTGGGTTTATTTTGAGACTAGAACTTCAGCAGAGTCTTTCATACCAATGTGAAAATGCATAGGAACAGTTAAATATAGAAATATGCATCTATAGCATTTCCTTGCTACTTGGAGGTCAGTTGGTGTCTGCAGGTCACCAAGGACCTTTGCAGCTTTGCCCATGTACTACTCTAAGCAAGTAGCTCCCATCTTTGTTGTCATCAGAAATGAAGCAAAGGGAACATGTTCTTGCAGAGGCCCCTGGTGTTCATGGTGTCTAACCCTCTTTTCAGTAGTGCAAGGGGAAGGCAGACTCACTAGGCAAATGTTTGTGTTGGACAGACTCACTGGAAATGTCGTAGAATGATTGAATGGCTTGAGTTGGAAGGGACCTTAAGGATCAGCTAATTACAACCCCCCTGCCATGGCAATGGACACCTCCCACTAGCTCAGGTGCTCAAAGCCTCACCTAGCCTGGTCTTAAACACTTCCAGGAATAAGGCCACAACTTCTCTGGGCAGCCTGTTCCAGTGACTCCCCACCTTCATAGTACAGAACTTCTGGGATAACAGAGGGTCCTAGAGAATGCACAACCATGGATAACACAGAGCGTATATATTTGTAAGAATATGTAAGTAAAGAATAAGTGAGAAAAGCAAAGCTAACAACACAGTATTGACTGCAGACCACCTAAATGATGTGGCAATGGGAGATGGCTTTGTAAGCATCGCAATGCAGAGCATCACTTCACCCATAGTTTCATTAACCTGAAATCCAGTAACTTCCCTATTCAACCCCAAATTTAATGAGTTTAAATTACTGACTTACAATCAGAGTTACATAATATGTCTTTCCTGACAGTTGCAAGGAATTGCAGCTACTCTTCACTCTCACTGTACACAATGAAGAAGCAAAGTCCCCACTTTTATATTCCTGAATATCAGTGTTCCATTTTGCTTCTGATAACAAACAGGTATATCCATACAAGATTATTCTTTCTGTGCAGCCAAGAAGTAGACATCTGAACTTTTTAGCATAACTCACTGTTAGATTACCACTTCCCATGACAAGGACAAGAAGAAATAACATCTGTTCTTTCTAAATGGCTGCAAACTTAAAAAAAACCTTCTAGAAATGTGGAAAGCCAAGGTCCCAGAAGGGCACAGTGGAACAGAGCTTATACAAAGCATTTTTAATCATTGATTTAGGCCTGGATCTGTTAAGAGCTGCCTATTAAATCAGACCAGATGATCACCAGTAGAGTCCTACCCTATCACTGGTTCAGGATAAAGAGAGCTAGATGTCCCCAGCTCTTCAGGCAGCACAAGAGCTTCAGTATCTTTGAGAGTGCAGTACATGGCAAGTGAAAAAAGTAGGGAACAGTCATATTTAGCAGTGAATTTACACAACCCAATGCCTGATGAATTGGAAATCAAATGCAATTCAAGTGTAACCCTTTCTGAATTCAGGAAACTAAGTCCTGAGAAAAATCACACATAAAGGATTTAAACAGCAATCAAATCCCAGGCTGTGGTACTGACACCATAATGGAATCTTATTCACTGGCAAAACAAGCAGCATAGAGGAAACATACTGAATAGCTACATTCACTGACAAAGTGCTAGGAAAATATTGGCAGGATAAGGACAAAGGGAAAAATCATCCTCAGCTCTGCAGTGCTATTTGCAATAATATTGCACCATAGTTAGGATAATGATAAGTTAAATATAGTTACTGCTCTTTTTTCTTTCTTTCTCTGTTTTTTGTTTATTTTGGTTTTTTTCTATTACTTTTTTGGACAAAGGAAGAGGAACGCCCCAGCTGAGGAGTTCCCTTGTGACATAGTTAGCTCCAGAGCTTTCCCCAGCTCCCACTGGTATAAAGGAACATATTGTCAGGGAAGGGACATGGTTATACTGTTCTGGCAAACTCCATCTGGTGTATTTGTCCCAGGGGTGCTACAGACAGCTGGCATTAGTTTCAATAGGCAGATTCCAGTCTTCCTCTGGATCAATGTGTATAAATCAGACCTGTAACTCTGTTGGTTGCTGTGCTCCTGCACCAGGCAGACTTTTCCACAACTGGAAAACAGGGGTTTGTCTCATTTGTTCACTTTTAAACCTGAAATATTACCCACTGTAACACCAATCACTCAGCATCATCTTCCAATCTTTGTTGTCCTTCTAGCAGGGAAAAGTGAGTTCAAAGCCCTTCAGAAGGGATTTGTCTTAATATGTCCTAATCTCTTGAAAAAGAAAACCATTAAAAATATAGCTTAATCCTTACAAGCTCATGATATCTGAGCTCTTCTAGCAAAAAGACAGAGTCAGTTAAAGTAAACCTCTTCTTCCATTGGCAGTACTGAATGTTGATGACAGACTGGATCAATTTTCCCTACACGATTCTCCATGAACAAAACCTAACTGAAATCATACCTGAAAAACCTGTGTGCTACCTTATGAGCTTTAAGGAAGTAAATTTTCAACCCCAGCAAAACCTGTTACTTCCTTCTTAGTCCCAGACATCCTGAAATCATATTTTTGTTAATTAATTGAATGAATTTGCTAATTTAAATGCCTAGCAATATTAGAGCAAGGAGTCAAATAACATGTATGGAATTATCATTGAATCTCTTATTTAAGCCATTCACTACAAACTGTATCATCATTCAAGACTGTAATGTAATAGTGCAGAAACACAGACAACACAAATGGCCAAAAAAAAAAAGTGTCCCCCCCAGGATATCTATTATCTACTGCGGTGAAATTTTACCAGCAGGAAGAAATCTGGAAGCCAAGAGACTTCTTTCACAGCCCAACATCAGGGGAGAACAAACTGTCTCCCTGACGCTGCAGACATGAAGTCCTTAAGAATAGTCCCACTGAAATTCAAATCTTTCAAATGTTCTTTTTCTTTTCATTAGGCTAAAAGGGATATTTTTTTGAGAAAAAAAATCTTTGAAATCATTACAATATCTAAAGCCATTGTAGTGGACACAATTGCTGATTCCATGTGAGATTTCTTTTGACAGAGAAGTGATTTCAAAAGATGTCTTTTAAAGTTTAAAAAAATGCCTTCATTGATTTTCTTATAGTCTGAATAATGGTGCAGAATCAGACAGCAAAAAATATTTGAAAAAGTAAAATGTCAGGTTTCCCTTTGTGACGTTTTATGTGCCTATCATTCCTTAACAGCTGCAGATCAGCAAAGCACCAATGGAGCACAAATTCCAATTCTTTCATAACTCAGCTATTATATGTGAAATTAGTGTAAATTGTTTGTGTTAGAGTGAAAAATAAGAATATGCCTGAGAATGTTCTCTGTGGCATCATATCAGGATTTAATGTGGCAGTTCTTAATACTTAATATTTTAAAATCCTATGATCGAAAATGTAGTTGGTCTTGACAGAAACAAAAACAAAATACCCTTAAAATAATCCCTCTCCTCCAATCCCTTCATTCCCTTATGTCTGCCTGAGAAGCTGTTTAAGTTTGACTTTTTGAGTAAAAAAAAAAAAGAAAGGAATGAGACAGGCTTTTACATCTATTCACTGCAGCAGGACAAGGGACATAGAGAAGTTTAATAGCCTGTTTTTCATTATCTATGTCCAAACCATGATGGCTTCTCTAACAGAATTTTATTTAGTCCCTTCTGAGACACTGACTATAGGAAGAAACCTGAACTGCCTCTCAGATAGCAACATGTCTCTTCTGATAATGCTGCCTTCAAAAGATTGCTTCATTAGAACTTCTTTGAGGAAACTGGACTCTAAGGGTGAGAGTGTGTGAGTGTGTGTAAACCTCAAATTGGAAGGAAAGGAGAGAATTAAAAGAGAGAGGTTGGCATAAAGTAGCCAAAAGACGAAAAAGAGGTGTCTTCCATAAAAAATATTGCCAGAATGATTTGTCAAAGCTTGGCTAATGACATTGCATTCTTTAAGATGCCAAGCCATTTGAATCAGTCTTAATGGTAGTTTCTTTCCTTAATATCTATTGCTTTAATTTTTCTGCATGTAACAGAGTTCCTGATATTCTTTTTTTTTTATCCAGTTACTTTGACAGAACTAAGGTAACAATTGCAATGCAAGTAATATAAATGCAATAGTTCTGATCAAAAGCTTCTTGTCTTTGCTGAGGCCATTTTCCTTGACCTCCGTGAGCCTTGGCTGAGCACCAGATAAGATTATTAAAGTGTTTGGTTTCAAAATCTAACCAAAATGTGGAAAATTATGATTTTCAGGGAACTGATTGGTAGCTGCTGTAAATTTTCATAGCTCTATTGACTTTAAGACTGTTTAAATAACTTATAGTAGCAGATGTTTTGCCTTAAAAAATCACAAATTACTTTCAAACTCTTTCTATTATTCTTCCACACTGCACAGACTACATTTTGGACAAGAAATATGAATACATGGTCAGCACTTTGACTTTTTTTGTTTTATTTTATTATCATCTATTAGAACATGAATAAGTTGTGTGCACATTGATTTCCTGCTGCTCTGTATGTGGAGAGGATAAAAAATCCATATCGCATCAAGTGTGCTTTAGAAAAAGATGCACTCTGGACTGTAGAGCATATAATTAGGTCAAAAAGGCAGCCTGGATAGCTGACTTGTCTGGAATCAGAAAGCCTATCTGGAAACAAATTGAATATGGCTTGTAGACATTTTCATCGACAAAGAAGATGACTGAGAATTTCAATATTGTATATTTTTTAATAAATCAGTAGATAGTAAAGAAATTGCCCTTTCTGAGAAGTAAGATGCAAAACTTTTGGTTGCTATGAGTTACTGTGGTAGGAAACAGATCTTTCATAAATCTACAGAGAAGGAAGATTTGAGGATGCTGGCAGAGAAAGATTATAAAACTGGGAAGCATGCAGTTTTATATCAGAATCATAGAATAACTTGGACTTGGAGGGACCTAAGGAGGTTACCTGGGTCAGCTCCCTACTCAAAGCAGGCCCGTCTTTAAAGTTAAACGTTACACTGAATTTAGATCAGGTTAGTGAGAGTTACAGTCAAGTTTTTAATATCTCCAAAGAACAATCATGCTTAGGCCTCCCTGGGCAACCTGTGCAGCATTTCACCACCCTGACTTTGAAAGGATCAAATTTGCCCCCCACTCCCCCCAGTATTTACCTGGGGTATCAATCATTACAATTCACACCATTTTGTTATGTACCTTTCAGAAGAGCCTGGTTCCATCTTTCCTGCTGTCAGGAACATATGCATGACATATATATAATCTTTTTAAAGTGTCCCAGCCACTTGAGCTATGACAAATATCAGTAGAAGGCTCTTTATAGCATGAGTTGCTTTGCTGGAGTATTTTAATGCCGCTAGATTCACTTTGGGCTCTCCATACAGAAAGGTCACAGTTACAGAAGAGTCTCAAGGAGCAAGCACCCCTTCTGACAGCTCCCAGCAGGCAGGTGTTCAAAGGACAGAGAAAAGCATGGAAAGAAATGCACTTTGACTCCTACAAGCTACTCTTTACATTGTTATAAATTATTAAAACTGGAGGTAACCCTTGAGACTAGGAGGACTATAACTGGGTTTCTGAAAGCTCCCACTCTTTCACTCCCCAAAGAAGATACAGGAGCTATCAATGAATCTCATTATCACCACCAGTGGAAATTTTTACTGCATTAGTCTTCACCCTCACTGGTGACTTTCTGACCTTCTAGAAATACAACCACATGGCAGAAAATCGTATAAAAATCAGTTGCAACAGTAGCTAAAAGACAGTTTTCACCAGGAAGCAAATCTAGTTTATTAAAAAACAAAACAAAACAAACCCCACCCCCTAAAAAACAAAAACAAAACCAAAAACTTTCTAATCTCAATACTGTTTTGCTGTGTTATACAGAACATGCTCAACAGAATGCCTTACCTTGTAAATCTTCCTTCCTCTTTTTACGATGTGATCTGTGACTTATGCAAGTAAGCAGCAATTAAGCATCAGCACTATCCATTCTGCTTAGCCAACAACAATGCACCTGGTCTGAAATCTGTACAGCCGGTCCCCCCCAGCCCACTGAGCTGAATCACAAGAATTCAAACTTGTCTTTTTTTGCAGCAGCAGCAGGAGTGGATGGACCATTATTGATGGCAACAAGCAGCTGTTGATTTGTCACTGACCCCAGGGAGGGAACAGAGAAATCTGATTCAGTGTCTACAGTTTCCTGATTCTGAAACCTTGTTAAAGGTTTGTGCAGATGTATAAAATTATGCAGTCTCTAGGGTAGGACATACTTTTGTAAGATCACCTTTGAGATGTTGTGAGCTTTGATTGAAGATTAAACAGAGGGGGGTGTCTGTTCTTTAACTTCAGGTTAGTAAGTGGTGTGCACAGTGCTCTTTAAAACAGCAGAAGAAGCAGCTATGAGATGAGGAGCTGATGAACGATGCTAAACTGGAAACACTATCTGTGATATTCTAGACTTTATAATATTGGGGATTTTCAAGGCCTCAGTAAAGAGTGTGCATCTCTACATTCTCTAGTGCAGGGTACAGGGGTTTGTTGAGATATTTTTGTTTGTTTGTTAATTCAGTTTTACAGTTTGGGAAGTTTTTAGTAGTAAGCATATGTTCTAATAATAAGATTTTCTATCTTTTAAAAATACAAACCTTTTTTTTGTTTGTTTGTCTTTTTACATTTTCTAAGCTACTTGAACTTTGATTTTAAATGAAATAAGGAACTACTTTCTCCTGTTGAGACTGACACATAGATTAACTCCAGTATTATTTGACCCTTTAATTTATGGTTTCTGCCTTAGGCATGGCTCTCTGGTTTCGTGCCATTCTAAGCTGTGAAAATTTCACACATACAATAAATCTCACATCAAAAAGTCAATGTATCCAGAAAACAAACATAATGGAAAAGAAAGCCCTTGGAGTGTGGAATTTTACAGAATTTTTATCAAGTGTCACAGATATAGTTGGAAACTGCTACTTAATTATTGTGGGAAACTTTGAATGTACTCCTAAATGTAGTTGGATAATCTACATTTGTTTTTTTCTAAGACCAACACTGTAGACATTTTACTATGGTTTGGGGAGAACAGGCATAGAGTTTTCCACAGGTGTAATAACAATTACACAACCTTCCCTAAAACAGAAAACTCAAACCCAGTTTGGATTTCTGTTTCTTCAATGATTAGGAAAAAAATATTGATCAAATGTAAGGGATATTAGACATAATGCCAATAGTTTCAAGGAAGAAAAAAATATATATTTTTTCCCAACTACTAGTGATGACCTTCTAAGACCTAAGAAGAAAAATGTCTCCTTTCTCTTACTACTCTTTTAACATTATGTGTACTAGGGTACAGAAAGTTCTGTAACAGGAGGAATATTGCTGGTTTAAGAACAGGAGGAGTGTGATAATTAGAGACAGAGTATAGTGACTGGTGGAACTCCATGAATCATTCAATTGCTTCTAAATGTTTATCCATGTGCTGGATGTTACAAATATTGTTCTCAGATTCTTTTGGGTAAAGCTCTACTTTTAGACGTTCACAAAACAAACACTAACACTTTGACTCAAATTAGGAGTGCCTGCATCAAATGTTTCACAGAATTACATTATTAAATTGCTTTATTGCATGAGGCTTCTGCCATTCTCTTGTCTTGAGTATTTTTTAAGCTTCTTTCTTGTTTTGTATACTGCATTTCCCTTGTGGATGATTGAAGTCTATTGAAACTTTCTGGTTCCTACTGTGTTAGGATCATACTGAACTTTTCAATAGTTTTCTTATTACAAAAATTTAGTTTGAATATTATGACAACCATCATGTCTGTGTTCTGAATAGAGAGCACTAAGCACAGAGATCACCAATTGCTGTTTGTGGTCTTAGTAGAAGCCAGACCCTCTGACAATCTGTAACACACCATTGCCTCTACTGTTTCACTAGAAGAAAAATGCACTTTGCTTCAGAATCAGTGGCTGCTTTATCATAACTATTTTATTGCTTTTTATTCCCAAAAGAAGTAAAATATACCCAAAGAATTTTTTAGATATAAATCCAGGGTACTGACAGTTGCAAAAGAGACTTCCTTCATATAATTGTAGCTATCTTGTGGAAACTAAATTGCCAAACAAATCAATGGATAATTTTCCAGATAGAACCAGAAAATTGAAATGTGTACTCTGAGCCTTAGACTGTATTTTGACCAGAAGAAATGATTAAATGATTAATATTTCTTTATCTCTGTACTGTCAGAAGAGAAGAATGTTGAAGAAGAGTACAAATAGAGACTTCTTTCTTTAGCTAATAATTGAAAAAAAAAAAAAATAGGTAACACAGAACTATGCAGACAGCAAAATATGTTTTACCCTTTTACAAATTAAAATAAATGCTTATTGCTTTAGGCTATAGGTAATATAATTTAGATCTCCTTTATATGATATGCAGAACTGAATAAGTTGTAACAAGTGAACGGGATGAACGAGAAAGTCAGGCTTTGTCCTTCAAGATTTGTCTTATTTTTCTCCCATTTTTTCCCCCCTGCTATTCCTTCTGACATATGCATACCACAGAACAGCCTGCCCCTTCACATACCACTGTGATTCATCTGAACATTTACTATATGGGTTTGATGAGTGACTAGTAGCAGAGTGAATACAGTTTGCTAATGAATATCCAAATGAAAAATGCATTAAAAAACTCAATTTGTTTGCTTGCTTGTTTTCCCTAAGAATTATGACCTTAAGAGAAAATTTTTAAAAGAAACAAACAAAACAAAACAAAACAAAACAAAACAAAACAAACCCCCAAAAAAAAGCCAAACAACAAAAAGCCTCCAATGACTCAACTCATTCTGTTGTGACCAGTATTTTGGCTAAACTTATTACTCTGTCTTGTACTTTATGTCATCAAATATACCAACATATTAGAGGAACAAAGCAGGGAGGGGAGGTGTTTTACAAATTTTGGTATAGCTAAACTGTGTCTGAATGAACAACACTTAATAGCTCTTTTCTTTTGAGAGAGGTTCTTTGGTGTCCTTCCTAACTGTAGCTCTCTCTACAGTATCTCTTTGGTGGTTTGCTTTCTTCCTACACTTTGTTCATGGTAATCCAATCTGCTTTTCCTTTTCTTTAGTTTTTCTGTTTGTCTAAGAGTTGTTAAACAGCTTGTGATTTAGCTATCTTGGTCCCTTTCTATATTTCCTTAAGAAAGGAAAAGTGTGAAGCTCAACTTTTAAAACTGATAGTTAAGGGAACTGCCTGTTCTGCTTCACTCCTTTCTTAATAAGATTTCTTCTCAAATATCAGTGTCTGCAAATTTCCCTGCTTGCTTTTGTTTTGGTATTCTGCTCTCTAGGCTCTCCTCTGAAAAGCTGTGAACTCTGTCAATTCACTGTCATTCTCATCCAAGCTGTCTTCAGCCTTCACAGTTCAGTGAATATCTTTCTGTTGGCTGGAATTAGTCCAGAAAAATGTCTCCCTCTAAATCCTTTCTTGAAGTTTTGTATCCAAATCTTCTCACAGCCACATTCTTAGATACTGCTGGGCAGCACACCTCTGCAATACTCTCTATCTACAGTTAAAATCCTCACTTGCAACTGGGCAATTCTGCAATTCTGTAAATGCAAAAATACTCACAAAAAGCTCATCCACCTGATATGTATTGGGTTTCCTGTCTTCTAGTAGATACTATTAATTACCAGAATACACTTTCTTCCATCTACCTGTAAAAATTCAGAATTTCTTAATTCTCTAGATATCTCAGATATCTCTAGAGATTTCTAGACATCTCAGACATCTAGATATTACTCTCAGACAACTGGGAGTTTTTGTGGGGTTTGTTTGTTTGTTTATCAGCTATAATATAAAATATTTATAAAGACCAAGAACACCATGCAGCTTGAATAAACTTGTATTTGGATTAAAATTAAATTCTCTGCCCTTGAAAATTGTAACTTACGCTATATGAGGTTGTATCTTAAGACAGTTTTGAAAATTCAGCTAGTAGAGAGAGCTTCTGACAAGTAACAGGATGCTTTCTGTCATAAGTTTATGTCCATGTTCCTGTTGGTAAGGAGAGCAGCAGCCTATGCACTGCCTACCCTAAGTTACGCACAGTGCAGCGACTCTCACTAACAAAAGACCATTTCTCTGATTTAAATACAGAGGGAAAAGGGCAAACATTTCTCAAAGAATGACCCTTAAAGTGTCTTTTTTCTTCATCCAGCATAGCTGAATCTTGTAGATTTCAACACAGTATAACAAAATGAACTCCTTTGTAAGCAGCAGCTTGTCTCTGTTCTACACTGAATACCAGGAGTATTAAGTTAAAATGAACTACAAAAACTCTACAAATATTTTATCCAGCTTTCAGTCCTTTTTCAATGTTCAACATTTATCTACTCCTCTGCTTCTCATTTCAGTTTTCTATTCAGAAATGATCTTGGCTTTGACTTTAAAGTAGCAAGGATCAGCTTCTGTTAAGAGAGGTAAACGACACATCATAGAATCATAGAATCAAGAAGGCTGGAAGAGACCTCAAAGATCATCGAGCCCAACCTGTCACACTAAACCTCATGACTATCTAAACCATGGCACCAAGTGCCACGTCCAATCCCCTCTTGAACACCTCCAGGGATGGTGACTCCACCACCTCCCTGGGCAGCACATTCCAATGGCCAACCACTCTCTCTGGGAAGAACTTTCTCCTCACCTCCAGCCTAAACCTCCCCTGGCGCAGCTTGAGACTGTGTCCTCTTGTTCTGGTGCTGGTTGCCTGGGAGAAGAGACCAAACCCCTCCTGGCTACAACCTCCCTTCAGGTAGTTGGAGACAGCAATGAGGTCTGCCCTGAGCCTCCTCTTCTCCAGGCTGAACACCCCCAGCTCCCTCAGCCTCTCCTCATAGGGCTTGTGCTCAAGGCCTCTCCCCAGCCTCGCTGCCCTTCTCTGGACATGCTCCAGCAATTCAACATCTTTCCTAAACTGAGGGGCCCAGAACTGGACACAGTACTCAAGGTGTGGCCTAACCAGTGCTGTGTACAGGGGTACAATGACCTCCCTGCTCCTGCTGGCCAAACTATGCCTGATGCAGGCCAGGATGCCGTTGGCTCTCTTGGCCACCTGGGCACACTGCTGGCTCATGTTCAGCTGCTGTCAACCAGTACCCCCAGGTCCCTTTCCACCTGTCTGCTCTCCAGCCACTCTGACCCCAGCCTGTAGCTCTGCATGGGGTTGTTGTGGCCAAAGTGCAGCACCTGGCACTTGGACTTGTTGAATGCCATCCTGTTGGACTCTGCCCATCTGTCCAGCCTGTCAAGGTCCCTCTGCAGAGCCCTTCTACCTTCTAACAGATCAACACCTGCTCCCAGCTTGGTGTCATCTGCAAATTTACTGATGATGGACTCAATCCCCTCATCCAGATCATCAATAAAGATGTTGAACAGGATGGGGCCCAGCACTGATCCCTGGGGGACACCACTAGTGACAGGCTGCCAGCTGGATGTGGCACCATTCACCACCACTCTCTGGGCTCGGCCCTCCAGCCAGTTCCTAACCCAGCACAGGTGCTGCTGTCCAAGCCATGGGCTGACAGCTTGGCCAGGAGTTTGCTGTGGGGGACAGTGTCAAAGGCCTTGCTGAAGTCCAGGTAGACTACATCCACAGCCTTTCCTACGTCCACCAGGCTAGTCACCTGTCACTTCTTGACAGTCTTCATGAGGGCATAAATTACTGAAGCCTCTGTGGTGGTGCAGCTTTCCAGTTTACTCTTGCTGCTAAAATCCAGTGATTAAGAATCACAACTTCCCTTTAACCTTTCTTCTTTCTTTCATACATATGACCAGTGTCAACATCTTGATGTAGGATAGATGTAAATCCTCTCCTCTAGTTAGCTATTGCTGTTACATTTTCAGTTTCAATTTAATTGACATTCAAAAAGCAGTCTAGAAGGATGTGTTAAACACTGAATGAATCAGCTTTTAGAAGTGTTCACTGTACCAAAAACAATAACTTCTGTATATCATGCTGTAGGCTAGAAATGACAAATACTTTGTTAACTGTTCTTTTGGTAGTTAGCAGTTGATTAGACTTAGAAGATTCAAAGATTTCTTCCAGATATCATTATGAAAACATCATTAAAGGATCAGAGTGGAATTCCAAATGCCCTCTGCAAGCCAGGCTTTCCACCTCGAACTTTGCATAAAGCTAGGCCTGCACAAAGAAGACTGTAATCAAATAAGACAGTAAAATAAAGGGAAAAAAATGCTTTAACCAACTTTTTATGTACTGATGCACAGTCAGCTGTCAGAAAATTGCTCAGCTAAGAAGATACATATGTTGTACCTATTGAGAGAAGTTCATATTGTCATATGGCAGGTATCTAAGTGTATAACACACTAATTGAAACACTGTGGTAGCACAGGTGTAGTAGGAATCCACTTTCGTTAATAAGCAATCACAGTAACTACTATTTACTTCTGTACTTTCTTCAGCAGCCTTATGGCAACACGTAAGAAGAAAGAATCTTTGTTGTTACTCTGTAATAGTGGAAGCAACATTTCTCTTCAAATATACCATAAAAGACAGTTTGAGGAAGCACCAGTGGTGTGCACCTATACTGAAGGGCAAACTGTGGAGATTTATGGGTAGTTGTCATAGATAAAATCATAAATTAAAGCATTTTTAGTAGGGATGATCTTCCATTGATTAATATTTTAGGACAAGTAATTAAGAGGAATTCTGTGCTTTATGAACAGGTTATTTTTAATGGTAAAATTCAACCTCTGGATTTAGTTAGAGCAATATAAGAATCCGAAGCAGAATGGGATGTTGATTCCAAAGGCTGTAAGCTGAAAGAAGGATGCTAAATGACCAATTCTTCACTACAGAAATATTTTTTTTCTTAGAGTATAAAGCCTACTAGAAATAATATTATAAGAATGTATATCTGGATTTGAAACTGATGCTGTTAGTTTTTTTTC
This sequence comes from Indicator indicator, assembly GCF_027791375.1. NCBI lineage: Eukaryota > Metazoa > Chordata > Aves > Piciformes > Indicatoridae > Indicator > Indicator indicator. The sequence continues at coordinate 8,410,552 of NC_072036.1, read as the reverse complement.
TTCTTACACAATGTAACATTGCCATAAAGAAATACAATGTAAGTACAGATTCCTTTTTGTCAATTCAGCAGAAAAATCTATACCCTCAATATTTCAACAAGCTTGAAAAGTTTTTAAACCTTATTGTATGTATAGTTGGTCTTTGGGAAGGCAGCAACTGTGTGATGAGCTAACTGTAATACCAACCTAATTTTAGGCAAACCCTCAAAGCAAAGAGAAAGCAAATCAGTGTCTATGGCTACCTATTGCTTTCTACACGTACAATCCATTTTTCACAAGCAAAACAGACTTGAGGAGAAATGTGAAATATAAATAATGATACTAACCTTTAGTTATGGGACTATCAGGAACATGAAGCCAAACAATAAGAAAAGAGCAATTTGTTAATCATTCATGAGAGATTATATCTAATATGAAGTTATGTACATCTTCTGATATGGGCATTTGTTGTCCTCTGATTAAAATTAAGTTGTCTAAACATCAAGGCAAAGATTAGAATTTCAGATGTTTAGGAATATGGGAATTAAGAGTTTAGAGGAAAAGTGGAGAAAACAAAGCCAATGTTTACCATAAAAACCAGAACTGAGGAGAAAGGAGGATTTCAGGTGTTGTTCTCTGCCATATTATTCCTATTTCTAGAATAACATTTGTTCAGCTCCAACTCCTTTTATCCACCACACTATGACCTCCTGATTGCCTTCTATTTGAAATTTAACTTCTGATCAGGAATGCACTGGAAACTGAGAAGCAAGTAAGAGGCTGATTCTGTTATGAGGGACCTGCAGAGTATAGTTTAACATGCTGTTCATAACAGCCCAGATACTATTTACTTTCTCTACATTTAGCCACTTATTCCAGTCCCTCCTTGGAGATTTCTCTCAGTTATGCTGATTCAGTTCTTCACATGGCTGTGCTTTAAACTGGACCTGAGAAAGAAAGTGCTTTAAAACATAAAAAAAAAAAAGGAGAAAAATTAAAAAGTCTTGCATTTAAATAAAAACATGCCATTTCACTAGTCTGATTTATTGTCTGGAAAAAAAAAAAAACAACAAAACAAACTTGCTGAAGTGGCATAAATAAATGTCAGGGCTCAAAAGTAAGTGAGAATGTACAGCCACTTGCAGAGAGGGAGGGACACATTTTACACGTGACATGATCCTGACAGAATAGGAGCATGAAGAAACTGCAGCCTTAATTCAGGCATTAGATTAGACTTGTGAACAGCATAGACAGGTGGCAGATTAGACTGCTTAGGGAGGTTGTGAATTCTTCTTTGGTGAAGGTTTCTAAGAACAGATTAGACATGAGCCTGTCAGGATGTGCATAGCTTATTGAGCTTGGGAGTTGGGGTGCTACAACCTTGTTTTCTACCAGTTGGTGCAGTGTTCTGAAATATTGTCAAGAGGGGTTTAGAGCTTTCATCCTAAAGATCTGTCTCAGATTGCAATGATTTGGTAAATTGCAGCCATTTCAAAGAAATACACTTAGGAAACAACAATGCTAAAAACCCCCAAACAAACAAACAGGTAAAAAACCCACCCAAAATAACACCTGGGGTTCAGCTTATTTTATAGATTTGAGAGTCCCTAGTGCTGTGGGAGTAAGACCTCCAAATCTTGTAAAGATAGAACCTTTATTCCTTTTACTTTTTCTTACATCCAAAATCATATTTTCATGGGTCAAAACCCAAATCAATAATTCTATGCTTACTAGGTTAGATTTTTGTAGCTCTTTTTTTTTTTTTTTTTTTTTTTTTTTTTTTTGTTTTGTTTTTTTTTTTTTGTTTTTCCTTTCCTTTCCTTTTTTTTTTTTTTTCTTTTCCCTTTTCCTATTTTCAGTAGCCATGTGCTGGGCTGCTGTGTGACCCACCACAAAGGCCAGTCTGAGCCTTTGGAGTGAGCACAGGGAGCTGTCATCCCAGCCAGTGTAGCTGGGAAAAGCCTCCAAGCTGAAGAGATAAGCAGCCAGGAGCAAGGTGTGCTCTGTGCATGCATGGGTGTGCTAGTGGAGGAGCATCAGCAAGAAGGTAAAGTGAGGAAAAGAAAGTTTGGAGATGAGGAGGGAATCTAAAGAAGTAATATGAGTATGGAACAGGAAACAGTAGGACAGTTCAGCCAGAGTGGTAGGAGATGGAGACAGGATGAGGAGATTTCCGATTTGGATCCATGAGATGCCTAGGATTGACTGTTTTTCAGAGGTATATTCAGCAGTAATACCTGGCAAGACAATCCTGAAGAAAACACAGGGCCAGGAGCCCAAGAAGCTGAGAGATAAAACAGGGTAAAAGGAGTTGAAACAGGGTGGACAAGACAACCTGTTAGATGAGGAAAAAGAAAGGGCAAAATGAGGTAAGAAAAACAGGTTGAAGAGGTGGCTAAGAGGTAAGTGGTCAGGGAAACTGCTGCTGGGGGTGGTCTGAGAAAGACATTTCACAACATGACAGAACATGAGTATACACTAGATAGCAGCCTAGCAAATTGGATGAGAAGCAAGCAAGTAAGATGGTCTAGGGAATAACATTGAGAAGTCTGGGGAGAGTTTGAAATGACTGTCAAATATGTGTGAAATCACCTGGCAATCTGTGCTTGTTTTTCCTGTAATGCTGACCCACACTGATCTTAAGTGACTTCACTATCAGTTGCATAGCACTGAAGTACTCTCACTGTCTGATGCATGCAACAATTCCCTCAAGTAAGAAATATTTAGAAGCGAATCTGGAGTGCCTCAGCCCTGCTGATGTACTCTCAAATATTTCTTTGATGCTTTAAGATCCATTTTTGAAGGATGAAATATATTATATTTAAATTTTATTTTTATTTCTTGTCTGGTTTAGTGACAGATCTGCTATATAAATGACTCTGGAACAATGTAGAGGAGAAGACCGAGGTCTGCAGGAGCTTTTGCTTTTTGCTTTGGAAGGTGGAATGTGCTTAGTGATAAGGCAAATATTTCCAGAACTGGAACAGAACAGATTTTTATGGTAAATCCACTCTGGAAATATAATCAGTTCACAGAATTTTTATGTGATGTTGTAAGAGTGGTTTAAATAAAATTAATCTCTGCTCATGTATTGCTTATTTTCCTGGTACTGGATTTGCAGAAATTCTGACAATTACGAAATTACAGGTGCAGAAAATGCTGAGTATACTTAAACTGCTGTATAATGTTGAAAAAAAAAATCATTTTTTTCCCCCCAACATCTCAAGATGGAATTCTGAAATCTGTGGGCATTTAAAATCTTAATCTCCATATATATCACTTATCAACCTGTAAAATGGAACCAATGTTTCTCACAGGACATGGAGAAAAAGAAGTATTCGTGAATCAGTCAAGCAAAATGGTGATGAACCTCTGAGTAGGGAAAAACACAATGAAAACCACACCACTGTATTCAGAATAAGTTTAGCTATTGCACCATGAACAATTGGTAGAAACAAAACCATGAGAACAAAGAACCTGCTTGTGATGCTCTCCTGTGCACTGAAGAGTGTGTGGAAACCAGGCTGTGAGTGTGTGGAAACCAGGCTGTGAGTGTGTAGAAACCAGGCTGTGAGTGTGTGATCCCTGTGTCCTGACACACCCTGGGAACTGACTGAAGGTATCCCAAACACTGTAATCCTGACGTTTCCCAAAAAAGCCACTCTTCTGTGAGGGGGGTTTGGGGGGTGTATATTTGTGTGCACACGTTTCTATAAATATCTTAGTTGGTACTTCTGTGCAAGTGCAAAAACTTGAGATGTGTATATTTCTTGCCTCCTCTTCAGACTTTAATGACAGAACAAATCACATCTGAACAGTACCTCAGAAGAAACTGCTACTATACCCTCATTAAATCCCTCTTTTCCCTTTGACGAAACACACTTCCAATATTCAATGGTTCTCATGGATTTAATTATTAATCATCTTCACTCTACAATTAAGTGTTTTCCAGCAGACAGCAAAACCACATAGTAACCTAGAGCTTAATTTTGAAGTTATTTTGGGATGTGACAACAGGAATGGGGATTCGTCGTGTTCTAAGGCCACTGTGCAAAGTGGTACCATCAAAAAGCTTAACTGGAAATTAAGTGATTACTATTACTGTTGAAGAGCTACAGGAATCTTTGGCTGGCATACATGAGAAATTAAGCAGCCACCAAATCAAGCTGATTTAGCTGTGGGAGACTATCTTGTGCCTTTGAGAAGTTCATGCAAGGATCCTTTTGCCGAGTGTATACTACATGATAGCAATAACAGTACTAACATAATGACAGGTCTTTGTGGGAACAAACAAGCCAGGCTTGATGAAGCATGAGGACAGCCTTGAACTCATCTACAAGTTAATTTCTGGAGAAGAGAAGGCTAAGAGGAGACCGTATTGCTCTCTACAACTACCTGAAAAGAAGTTGTAGTGAGGTGGGTGTTGGTCTCTTCTCTCAAATAACTAGTGATAAGACGAGAGGAAATGGCCTCAAGTTGCACCATGGAATATTTAGACTGGATATTAAGAAAAAAATTTCTTTACTGAAAGAGTGGTCAAGCATTGAAACAGGCTGCCCAGGGAAGTGGTGGATTCACCATCCCCAGAGGTGGCACTTTGAGACGTGGTTTAGAGGGCATAGTGGTGTTTGGCTGATGGTTGGGCTTGATGATCAGCCTTAACAACTCTGTGACACTATGGTGTTCTGTCCTTCATACAGCTGAGCAGTAGCACTCATGAGGAAAAATTGTCTTCTTTAGCCTCTTAACTGTTTGGTTTGTTCCCTTGTGCCTTGAATTCAATGAGCAATGTGAACTTTAGAGTAGTGTAGGGAGGCAGATTAAAAACTGCCTGCAGCTTTAGAAGTAGTTTAATGTTGGGTAATTTATTCAAACCGTATACAGCTCAAAATAGTTTGATCTTTTTATAAAGCAAAAAATTTTCCTTCGGTTAAGCATACCATAATACACAATATAGATAGAGAAACTGCTAAAATCCAGTTACCTGATTTCTCATCTCTGTGCAATATCTTCAGTTTTGCTACTCACAGGAAGCTCTCCTTGCTTTGGACAGGTTGCATTATCACTACATTTTCATACATTCACTTTGGTTACAAGTGGGAGACATTGACTTAAAAGGACTCTCAAGGCTAATCTTATAGATAGTCAATACATTCAAATAAAATTAAGTTGGTTTTTTTTCCCAGTTAATGTAGCCTGCCAAAATTCTTTCTATTAGTGGCACCTTAGCTTTTTACAATACTCACATCACAGTGCCCTATAGTTAAAGGGCATTTACGTCTCCACGCTGAGTTGTGTGGCCAAAAACAAGTTAAGCATTTGGCTGAGCAAAAATAGCTGGGGGAAACTGATACCACTAAACTCTCTAGGCTATTAAAAAAATTCCTAAGAGATAAGGATTGTATTTACCTTTACCAGTGCTCAAATAAAGTGTGCTTCAGTTTTATTCTCTGGAAACTAACTTAAAAATGACATCATTTAGTCCTCACAAAAGTTTTAAGTAGCCCTTATTTTCTCCCCTTGAACTGAGGGATTCTGGACAGCATATGAGACTTCAGTATTGTTTTGTGAAAAGCATGTCTAACTCACTTTACAATCACTGCTTCCTGACATGTCATTGATTTCAGGCAATTTAATGCCAGAAAGAATATTTAATCATCAAGTCTGACCTCCTGAATATGACAGCTCATTAAATTTCATCCATTTGCCAGTTTTGAACCTAGTATTTTGGATGGACTGAATTTCTTTTTTTGATCTGCAGGTGATTAAACTGTTGTGGGCAAGGCAAGAAACTAGGATGTCACAGTCTCTCAAAAGTCTAGCAATAAGTGAATGTTGAATAAGCACAACATGCATGGTTAATCATAGTACAGGACTCATGCCACACAGTGAGGAGAAGTCTAACGATCTCTGCTGACCTGTGGTGGGAAAACATTTCTTCTCAGACTCATGAACAATGTAAGAATGAGTGCATGAACAACACTCACCACAGAAGTGTCCTTTATGCTGTCCCAGGCTACTGGTCAGTAACAGCTACCATGCTATTCCAGTTGTAGCCCATTTCTAAAACCTCTAAAAGAGATAACAATCAACCCCAAAGAGATGTGTTCCAGCTTCTCACAAGGGAAAATTTCCTTTTTATGCTGTGCAAGGCTAAAAAAAATCCCTTATTTTTGCATAGATCTGTGTGCATTTATTTCTCAAGTCTCAGAATCAGACAAGAACACTAAGTACTAACCTAGAAAAAAAATTCAGCCACAGCTTCCAAAGAAAAATGTTTGGAGCCTAACTATTAGTCTACAGAAAGGGTTTTTAAATACAGTTTTACATAGCCACTGCAGTTATTACTTTAACTTTCATAGTGAAAGCTATAGATTGGTGTAAGCCCTGACAAGACAGACAAAAAGTTTTCTAAGGTCAGGGTCATTCTAAGAGTATTTTATGCTGGAATATGACAAGCAAAGTGTTTCTCTTGAGAAGGCAGCTTAAATCAGAGAAACCATACTCCAGCAAGTATACTTTACTGGAGCACACCTTTTCTCTTCCTATGATAAATAAGTTATCTTGAGAGCCTGGCTGCACTTAACAGGTTTGGTGATAAGAGCTACATTGATAGAATTACACCAGCCACTCCTTTATAGTAGAGAAATAGATCACTCTGATGAAATAGCTTTCTCTGCAGGTACATCTGAAGCCAGCTCCTCGAACAGAATAACATATACTATCAAAATAATTTTTTTCTGACTTTTGAACAAGCACTTCTGCTTCATTACAGTTTTGCTTAAGGGTGTTTTATCTAGAGTGGCCAGAAACAGCGTCTTTGAATGTACACTACTGCTGACAAAAGCTTAATAGTCTTGGCTTAACTGTTTCTTGACAGGCTTTTAGGTGATTTTACTCCTATAACTGGGTCAATCAGAGCATGCAATGTCAGGGTTTTGGCTAATATAGCCATGCCAGTAAAATCTGTAATGTAAATTTGGCCTTAAACCAATGTGACTTATTCCCCTTCCCTATGGGATTGAACTAATATGTACCCATTTACATTGGGTGACTATTTAAATCATAGATTGTACCAATATAGCTTTTAGGATGTACCACTAATCTTAAAGTTCCTTCTGCTGGGCAGAATTGCACTGATTTAACTTAAATTGGATTTCAATTTGGCATAAAGCTTTAACACACAAGTGTAGTCCCAGGAATCAGCTGCTCTGGTGTCCTTACACATAATCTTACTCTGCAGCATTCTCTGTACATGTCAAGAAGCTTAGCCTCTTCATGAGGGGTAACCCTTATCAAATGCCTCACATTTATCATGAGGAAATGGAGCATGCACAATGCACAGTTACTGTGAAGTTGCTGATGCCTGGTAACATATTATCACCTGGTCACTTGCTAATATGTCAAAGCTGATAGGTGTATTGTGATAGACACCTGCATGGACATTAAAAAAATGCCTAAACACTTCATAGAAGTAGGGTAAATTGCTGTATCCAAAGTTTTATGTGGCCACTACCAGCTCAATTTAGTAGTAGCCTATACAGTTTAATCCTAGATCTATGTCTCTATGGCACACAGAGTTTGCCTCTGTAGCTGCCTGTGGACATATCCTTTAATCTTCAAGCATATGAATATATTAATTTTTGACAGGGAATGACATCCTCACCCTAAAGAGCTTCAAACTGGTTAGGGTCATGGAGCAGCTTCCCTAACAGCTAGGAATCTACACTAGCCTAAATGAGAGTTAATATGGGTTTGGTTACTTGGGGTGATTTGGTTTATGCCTTGACCTCGTGTCAGTGTTCCTGAGTCAAAGGCTTTATATCAGTGAAAGGGTGATTTCATTTACAAATCTGGTCTCAGCTGACCCATAAAATACACTGGTAAAATGAAAACAGTGACCACAGACAGACTTTCACCTTTTTTAGCAAGGTCATTTTAATTCACCTTTTTGTTTCATACCTATTTAACTTCCCTGTGCGGCCAAGGCTAGAGAAAGAAATGCAGGTGGTAGAAAGATTTTTTTTCCTTTTCTATTACTGTGTTCTCTTTTTGAAGAGATAAGTGGGAAGAAGGAATTTGCATTTTTATTTAAAGCAACAAAACTGAATTTGCATTTTACCAAGAACTGCAGTTTTTTTTTCTCAACACCTAATAAAATATTGATATTAAAATAAACAATGAAGGCACTGAACAAACAAAAATTTTAATTAATGCTGCTAAATGAAGAATTTAATTTTCTTTTCATACTTAGAACCTATTCAGGTGCTGCCCACTGCTCATTTTGGATTCAGGAAAGTTTAGGTTTTTAACTGCTGCATCTAAATGAGAGACATAGTTTACACAACTGGAAATGAAAGAAAAATACATTAGCTCTCTACTGTCATGAGTTAGAGCTTCAAAGGTCACATCTCAGCTGCAAAGAGTGACTAGAGGGGATATCAGCATGGAAAAGAAGACAATAGCAGGAGGAGAAATAGGCAAGGGTGGCTCTAGGAGGGACTTAGGAAGCTCTGAGGAAAGATTCTGGCTGACAGGAGAGATGACTATGATAGCTTGTTATCCTCCTCTTCTAATCTGAGTCACAGAATTAGAGGAGTTGGAAGAGACTCCTGCCAGAGTAGATTCACAGAGAGCACAGTGAAATATTGGTCTTGGCTGAAGGTGGTTAGTGTTTGGTTGGAATCTTACTATTTATTTAATAATGACAAAGGGCCCACTTTTTCTAGATAGACTTCTACCAAATGTTTCATCATAATTCCTTGGCTTGTGCTAAACCAAAAAACTTAAGTTTCCTTTCTCAATGCTGAATGGGCCCAGCCATGCTTTGCTTTCAGCAGCAAACAGCTGTACACAGACAAACCAACAAGGCAAAGGACCTTGATTTTAATTGAGCCTCTTGACTTTACACTACTGCTTCCTCATCTCCTGATCAGCAAGAACAAAAAGGCATCTATCCTCCAGACAAAAATGAATACAGTGGATGATACATGGAGAATGGATTAACAGAAGACAACCAGAGCAGAAGTAGAGCAGGTTTAAATAATGGAGTGTGCAGCAGGCTTTGCTGGGATTCCAAAGGAACACTTGTGACATGTACACTGAACCACATTAAATTAATAAACACCATTTAAAAAATAAGGCATTTGCACCAGAAAAATAAATAAATAAATAAAGGCAATATTTTAAATGCATACTGTATGCATTTAATGGCCCCTTGGAGCATGGACTGTTTGCTTCATGTAATTCACTTACTGTACACGTGCAGGAACAAAACCAGTCAGGATTTCTGTTAGTGGTGATGCTCTTTAGAAAACTATTAAAGATTATTATATGCATAATGTTACAGAAATGTCTACATGCAAATTTCCAAACCCTAACAATTTATATATCTAAATTTTTCTTTGCCCAGACTTTCACATCTCAAGAAATTTATTCTAAAAGGCTTATACTCAGCACTTCAGAAAAATTGGATTTCTTGGGATAGTTCAAGTTGGACATTCACATGACAACAGAGTTACTATTCAGCTGCTGTCAATAGTTTTGACATTCTTCATGTGAGAAAGAAGTTATAGATGCTCAGCGCATATTTTGGAGACAAACATTCTTTTCAACATCTAGTGAACTTTCAGTTCATATCGACCTATGCTGCAGTTTGTAGTCTTCTGTTATTATACCCTCTGCTCTTAAGGAGAATACTTGTCAACATGCTGAAGAGAAACTAAATAACATGGAGAGTGTTGCCTATTTTTTCTACTGCAAATCCTCTGTGCTTAGTAGTGATTTAGTTATCCAATTAAAAATACGTTAACTACAAAGCCTGCTGTTTGTGAGGACACTATCAGCATCAATATTTTCTCCAATAAGACTGACACATGACCCTCTAACAGGCAATCACTTCTTTCTCTCTCACTGATTGCTAGATAATGATATAAATAGTTCTTAAAAATGTCCAGATAAAGCCCTTCTTTCCCTGTAATGATATATACTCATCAAAAAGCATCACCTTGTACTCTCAAATTCTGATGAAATGTTGATAGTGCACAGGCTACCAAGTTGGACAGACAAAAGTGAAAGGGTCATGTCACACACAGCTGCAATAATATCCCAAAAAAGCTCAGGAGTAGAAAGATTTTAAAAAGAGAAGCAAAATAAAAGAGGAGAAGAGATTGGGAGACAAAGAAGTGCAAACAGAAGGGGAAGCCAGGATGAAAAAGCTCTTCATTGATCCCTGTGAAAATTAGATTCCAATAAAAGACATATGCACGTTTGTTCATCATATTCAGTGTGAAAGACCTTCAATTTTTGCCTTTCCAGTGCCTCTTTTCATTTAGCTTTCATTCTTCTCTTTTCTGTTTCTTTTACTGCATACCTTACAATTCTTCTAACTTATTTATGTCCTTGATCACTGCATGCAAGGTCAACTATTATCACAGCATCCTCCCAAATCCTCCCACTCTGTACTTCACCAAATTCCAAGAAGACTGAATAAGCAGGACATATTACCTGGATTATGCAGACAGTGCCCTATACATCACAGTGTAGAGAGTTCCAAACTCCAATATTATGCTGAGTACAAGTGCATGGTGTTTTTGTATTCAAAAAGCGTAAGTTTATTGTGAAACTCAATGAAAGGCAAAATAAAAGAGTTTCATGAACAGAGTTTGTAAATTTGAGAAGAAGTAATTTTTAAAGTTGCTCATAAACAAGCTCATAGTCTGTTAAAAAACAGACACAAAGGGTTTGGTTTTTTTTATTTGTGGGTTTTTTCCTTTCTTTATCTCCTTTTCTTTTCTTTTATTTTCTTTTCTTTTATTTTCTTTTCTTTTCTTTTCTTTTATTTTCTTTTCTTTTCTTTTCTTTTCTTTTCTTTTCTTTTCTTTTCTTTTCTTTTCTTTTCTTTTCTTTTCTTTTCTTTTCTTTTCTTTTCTTTTCTTTTCTTTTCTTTTCTTTTCTTTTCTTTTCTTTTCTTTTCTTTTCTTTTCTTTTCTTTTCTTTTCTTTTCTTTTCTTTTCTTTTCTTTTTTCTTTTCTTTTCTTTTCTTTTTTTCTTTTCTTTTTTCTTTTCTTTTCTTTCCCTTTCTCTTTCCCTTTCCCTTTTGCTTTCCCTTTCCCTTTCCGTTTCCCTTTCCCTTTCCTTTTCCCTTTCCCTTTCTCTTTCCCTTGCCTTTCCCTTTTCCCTTGCCTTTGCCTTTTCCCTTGCCTTTGCCTTTCTTCTTTTTCACTGCTTATCATCTTAGTGTAAAATTAAAGAGGTCTTGCTGGATGGTAATAAGCCTAGCAGAAGATGGCACCTCAATGCAAACATGACTATCAGAAATTAAAGGAAGATCTCATGGCACATGATCATTCATATTATCCTTAACATTGTTAAGCTGGTGAGCCTGGAACTAGGAGACTGCATTCATCTCAAAGATGTATGTGTTTATACATGCATTTATTTATTTTGGGAGAGAAACCAGTGTATGGTGCCTGACCTCTTCTTGTCTCTTTAGATGCTAGTGCAGCCCCAAAATTGAAGGAAACCTGCAAATTTCAGTCTTCTGGGTTTGCTAAGACAGTTGTGCAGAAAACCACTTCAAACATACTATTCGCTGAAAATCTCACAAGAGAGCTGTCTGGGGAGAAGTATTTCCCTGAGCAGTATAAAAGCATATGCCCTGAATGCTTATTTCAGGGAAGGGAAAATGTACCAAGGCAGCAGCAGTGCAAATCAGGCATGACAAGCTAGATCCCTTGGATACTAAAGGGGAAAAAAGGACCTAAAAATTTAATTTGATAATTAACTAATTGTTGATGAGATCTTTAACATATAGGACCCCACTCAGGATAGCACTCCATAAATCAATTACTTTTCTTAAAACCTAATCATCCACTGGTTAAAAGCTCTAACAGTCAGTTGGAAGAGAAGGACCGTTCACTGCTACAGCCAAGGAAGGGGCCATGGCAGGGTGGTTGTGGTTAGGAAATGCTGATGACCTGGTGAAGTGAAGGAACTCTATGAGTCCTTCCATACAGTTTTCAAATTCCCCTCACAAAGAAACTGTAATGAGGTCTGTCAGAATAAAGCCAACATTATCTCATGCTGCAGTGAGACACAACTTCTCCCCTTCTTCCAAGGTCTGATCCCGAAAGCTGCTGAACCCAAATAATTCCTCCAGGCTTTCAAGAGAGCAGTGTTTCCTGAGGACCTCTGTAAAAGCTCATGCTTGGCCAGTCAGTGCTCTACATGTATTAGTTATCAGAGGAAAGAATGAAGCTTTTGCCACTTTGAGGAATGTACTTTTAACATTTGTAGATTAATATGTGTTGTATGGTGTATATATATATGTGTATATATATATATATATATACACACACACATATTTTTTTTTCTGCAATGATAAACATGCCTAAGTGGCACCAGAGCCAGGAAAATGCACAATGACAGAAGAAGATACAATTCTTTCCCCCAAACACAAGACACCAATACTCTGTTTTCCTTTATGTAAACGTTTGCATATTAACCACACAAATGTTCTGGAACAGACAGAAAGAAGAGGAAAACATAGTCTGCACTCGAAGTGATTTCTTGTTACAGCTGTGTTGCTAGAACAGATGAAAATATGAATTCATCTGTGTTAGCAGGGCACAACAAACAAGGCTACAAAATCTACTTCTGAAACACTGCGTTATGTCTGAGGTATGGACTGGAACTTGCAGCAGTGGCTAGTTAATGCCCATGACATGGGCTGCTATGGGGGGAGCAACAGCCATGCAATTAAGACAGGAAACCTCACGGAGTGCATTTTAACCCTGAATAATACATCACTAAGCAATGAAGCTCAAATTTGTAGAAATTTGTTAGGGATCAACGCAGGCTCTTTATCAGTTTGTAAATAACCAGGAATTTGTGAGGACATTACTGACTGATTTAAAACCTGACCTTTTCTTTTTTATCCTCTGAAGTAGTCATTGACATTAATAGGAATTTTGGATATGTAACAATGCAGGATTGGGTCCATACTACTCAGGCATAATAGAAACATTAAAAGGTTATTCCAGACATGTAGTGCTCTTTACTGCAGAATTCTATAACTAGAAGTACTTGGAAAGCATTTGGATTGCAGCAAATTTACTACTTGCAGCCAATGATTTATTTCATGCCCTAATGCGTTAAAAGGTCACTAGCCTAAATTTATCTCAGCACTTTTCAACAGGTTATGGCTTCTACAATGTGTTCATACATCAGCTACCTTTGGATGCTAATGTTCAGTCTAATCTCCAAATTCTTCAAGGTAATGGGAATTCCTTTAGATCTGAACTTTGCCTTTTTTTCCCTCCTGTTTCAACCTGCGCATAAAATCACCTTGCAGCAAGATGTTATATTCTCACTTTTTGGCCTTGTTTTGAGCTGCTACTAACAGCTTTTAATTTGGAAAGACTGCCTCTGAGTTTACTGTGCCTCACTGGTTTCAGCTCAGTTGTTTCCCTAGCCAACAGAGCATTTCATTTCTCCTGAAGGTCACTGCAAGCTGCTGAGGCATTGAAACACACCAGTTTTTCATTCATGCAGCAAGCCAACGTTGTGGTACCATTAAGTTAAATGGAAGTAGACATGTGTGTCTGAATTTTTCTATCAGCAATTACCAAATTTATTATAATACAAAATAAATTAGGCCATCAGTGAATGAGCAAATGGTAATAACCTCCCCTCTTTTACTCTAGCACTTTCTTCAAGTCACTAGAAATTAATCCTTTCATTACAGTGGTTTGACTGCATACTGATAATTATTTGTATACATTACTCTATCATGTCATCTGCCTATGGAAGTAGCTCTTCCCACTGCAGCATGACTATTTGCAATAAGTCAGTGATACCGTAAGCTGCATGGATCCAAACCATCCCATAAAACATACACAGTGACCATCTGTTGGAGCAGGGCAGCCATTAACTGTTTTAAGGGCCTGGATGCGGTCCAATATTGTTCATTCTGCCACCAAAAAGGAAATGCTCATTCTGATCAACAATATGCATTTTAAAACTGGGTCCTCATGTGTCCCTAATGCCCACGTTGTCTGGGATCAATACATGCAGCGCTCATACACTGCTAAAAGGTGAACTTCTCTAGCTGGTTTTCAAGCTGAACTACTCTCAACTTTATGTGCCCTCAAGTTTTCAGAATTCCTTTCAGCTGAGAAATATACAAATTTCCGAAGACTCAAATTCAAAACTATGAGAGCAGAGAATCTGCCAAAATAGACCATTTCTTGACAGCTCTGCTGGACTTTTCACTTAAGTAGTAAAACGTAATGTTCAACAATGACCATAAGAATCAAAAATCTATGAGAATCCACAACAATATTCATAATAAAAACTCAGAGAAATTCTAAAGTCCCTACGACAGTTACTCTATTTAAAATTCACACTGTTTTTTTATTTAAAAGAGAAAACAAGGAAGGAGACCTCACCTGGAGTACTGTGTGCAGCCCCCAATATAGGAAGGACATGGACCTGATGGAGAGGGTCCAGAGGAAGGCCATGAAAATGATCAGGGGGCTGGAGCAGCTCTGCTACAAGGACAGGCTGGGGGTGTTCAGCCTGGAGAAGAGGAGGCTCTGGGGAGATCTAATAGCAGCCTGCCAGTACCTGAAGGAGGCCTACAGGAAGGATGGAGAGAGACTGTTTTGGAAAGGGCTGCAGTGACAGGACTAGGGGCAATGGCTTCAAACTACAGAAGGGCAGATTTAGATTGGATATCAGGAAGTTCTTTACTAAGAGGGTGGTGGAACACTGGCACAGGTTGCCCAGGGAGGTGGTTGAGGCCCTGGTGAGGCTGGACAAGGCCCTGGGCAGCCTGATCTAGTTGGAGATGTCCCTGCTGACTGCAGGGAGGTCAGACTGGATGAGCTTTGGAGGTCCCTTTCACCCTGGACCATTCGATGATTCTGTGATTCTACGATTCCTTGACCTTCCATCTTTCCAGTTCTAATTAAAGTTGTTTTTTTGAGTGAACTTGGTGATTTTTAAGGAGTTCTTGGATCTCCTGTGGCAGTGGTGGGAAACCCATTAACTAGATGCGAGAACAACACAAGGTAAGCCCAGCACTGCAAGTTTCCTCACAAAAGCCTGCCAAAAGGCATAAAATGTGTCTATCAACACCTCTGCAGTTTTACTCATGCTGCCTTGGGAAGTGTTGCAAATTATGCCTGAGTCTCTGATAGTCTTGTCCTACAGATAAACACTTACTACAATCAAAGTCAATTAAGTTAATTTTATTCATGGTTTCAGTCTAAACCAAGTGCAAATCTCAAGCAGTGCATAGCTAGCACATTGCACGCAGTCTAAAATGGAAACCCTTGGTTGTTAATTACTGATACAAGGTAAAGAAGGGTGGCTTGTTTCACATAAAAACTTTCCAATATTAATTCCTTATGTAAAACACCAGCTAATTAAGTGTTAGATAAATATTAGAATAACTAAATATTGTTTGCATTTGAATTTCAGGCACAGAAACCTGGAGCAAGTTTCCATGTCTGAACACTGGCACTAATGTATTTATAAAGTAAATATTTAAGAAAAAAAATTAGCCTTTTATGGGGTTTTGATCTATCAGAGCAACCATATTATGGATGCATTACTTGCTGTAAAGAGCTGACTGAATAATTCACCAATGAAACTGGTCTGGTCTTTACCCAACTGTAAGGTCACCTTTATTAACTGACTAAAGTTCTGAAATGCAAAAGGAAGCCCAATTGTATATAATAGCTTCAGGTCAGATAATTTTCAAAGCATGAAGAAAATTTGCTCAAGTATACCAAGCTCAGAAGAACAAATCTAGATCGTTCTTTTAGCTTTTTCCACATAGGACTTCCTTTTTTGGTTTAACACTGAGGGAATGGTGACTTTTTGCTCTTGTACTTCCAGTGGAGTGAGTTAGCTAAGGCTGAAGTCCTTGAACTTGCAGAAGAAAGCAACCATTTCTGATCTTCCAAGAGGGAAACTTCTTGGCTGTTGGCACTGAAATCTTATTTTAAAGAGGGAAGTTATACAAAGAGGGATTTTGAAGTCGTGCTGCCTCAGGCATAGAGATGTTCTGTAGAGCTGAATTGTAGGTGTGTATTGGAGAAGAAATTATCTGAACAGCACTATTTTACATAACCTACATGGCTAAGATGCACACAGTCAATTTTTTTAACTCACCATTGGGTTCATTTTGGTGTCACTTCTCTGTTTTTCATACAACTACTTGTACTGGAGTAGTGGCTGTCATTACAGCATTTTACAATCTCTTTTGCTCTTATTTTGGATAGCTTGAATTGCTGTCCAAATATGAAGCAAAACTAAACCAAGGAGCAAGCATGCCTTTCAACAACTTCACTATTGTATCAAGTGGGATAAAAAAAGGGGAACTGACACTGATCTAACCAGCTATTTTATTTCTATGTGTGCAAAACTTTCAGTGATACATTCATACCTTTTCAGAAAAGAATTGAGCCAATTTTAAGTAATCTCATAGTGGACATCTTAATGTCAGTGCAGACGTTTGATTGCCATCAAGTAGAAGAAGAGCAATTGCAGTAGTCAGAACAAATTCAGCACTGATACAGTTCTACATCCAGCTTAATCAGTGTCTGCTCTGTGCTGCTAAGATATTTCAGCCTCACTCCTTCTATAGTCTTCTCTCTCAAAGAGAGAAGTACAAATGAGTATCTAATTCACTGGGATTCCTAGTTAAGTGGTTGCCTAAGGTGGTGTCTCGGATTAGAAATCTAACTCAGAGGACCTGCTGGAAGATTGCTCTCCCTCTTTCACTGACTGTAGACCAGCTTGCTGATGACTGAAATTATCCTGTGTTTACAGTTCCCAAAATGACTGGCTGCACATGAGGCTGGTTCTTCTTACACATATTTTGAATGTGTCATGTTTATTAAGTGCCAACCAAAGCAAAAAGAACTAGTCCACAACTCAACCATCAAGCATACTCTGCAGCGCCACCCAAACATACTTTTTCCTTATTTTTCAACTTTGACCAAAAGTTCTGCTCCCAGAGTGCAGTCAACAGCACAATTCATACAACTGCTTCCTAATCCACTACTGATAAAATCACCTTAGTTCAGACTAGCAGCTTAAGCTGTCAAAATAGCCAGTTTCACTCTGCCCTGGGAGCTTGTGAGGAGCCTTTCACACACCACTCATCAGAGCAGCAACAAACATAAAGCAGGGAGCGCTGCATAGTTTTCACTCCTGCATCAGGAAGAACTTGGATGCTGTCTCTTTTCCTTCTGGCCTAAAGGTTTCAGCACCACAGAGATAACAGAAAAGAAAAACAAACAAACCCTACTTCCTATTAGTTTTGAAAAAATCCAAGTTTTTATCTGATGTTTTATCTCATACTATCTTCAAGTCACCATATTCTTGCTCAGCAAGAAGCAAGAAAAATCAGAAAGCTCTCCCCTCTAGTGATTAATTCTCATTAAGAGTTTGCTCTCCTGGCTAATTAAAGAGCCCCAGGTGCCAGACAGAATCTTGTTTGCAATAAGTTATCTCATTTTGGTCAGTTCCTCGGCTCTTCTAGCCAACAGCAACACAGCAGATACTTCTTTTCATTGCTGTTCTACAGTATAACAAAATTAGAGGTAATTAAACCTTCCATTTGAATCAGTATAAGTGGCATGGCATATCTCTAATTCCTGCTGCTTTCACTGCTTAAAGCAAACCTTCAATATGTGCAAGAACTTGTCTCTCTCTTTGGACTTTGGTTTGCAACAGTAATAGTGTGGATTATACAATTTGACATAAATGACACAGCACTTGACAGTTATCAGTAATCAAGAGTGTGACACATTAGTTTCTCATGATGTGCTTCTGCCTATGAAGGAGTTAATTCAGGGAGAAATCATAGCAGGTTATGAGAAATCTCCAGGATAATGTATGTGATGTTATGTTGGTTACGTATTAGATGTCCCCTGAAGGAGTTTTACAATGTTTAGTAATAAGAACAAATGCCATTAAAGGCTTTGCAGAAGATGAGATTTTCTGCACACCTCTTGCAGAAAACCTCCACCTATTAGACACAACTGAATTAGATCTCACTTGCTTTTTACTAGGCTACACTCTCATCACACTCAGTTTCTGCTCCACCTCATGCTGAGGTCCACCAAAAGCGTAGTAACTTCATACTGAAATGCATGAATCCTAGGGAAATCTCACATCAGCAGGAATAGTATCATGTTTCTGTGCCACAGAACCATGTCCCTTGATCTGACTTTAGTCTGGATCATTTTTATAGATTTAATGTAGAGAGCAGTAAAATGGTCATGCTGGAGTAATTGAGGAGACAGTGTGAGCTGCTGGAAGTGAAAGCCCAGGCAGGTGGAAGCTGGCTCACTGTTTTGTTAGAGAGCCTGTAAATAAATTAAAAGTAGGAAGGTTGTTTTAGCAGCAAAGGTATTTATTAGACTGACAGAGCAAAGGCAAATTCATAGACAGGAAATCCTGCTGTAACCACATCTCCAACAGGCATTATGATAATGCAGGGTACAAATCAGGATGCCCCCAGGAACAGCAGCACAGCTTCAGCACACTCAGAGGAGCAAGGAGAGGCTTGGTGAGCTATAATGTACTCTTTTCTAAGGGCTTGTCTGAACACAGCTTTTACTTAAAGCATACAAGTCATATAGATATAACTCCTCATAGGAATGCTCCTAAGGTGGAGTGATAATAGTTGTTTTGGGGTTTTCTTTTTATATTGGAAAACAAAACAAACAAGCAAACAAAAAAAGGAAAAAAAAAAACCCAAACCGCAAACACACACAAAACCAAACCAAACCAAAAAAACCAAACCACAAAAAGCTCAAACTTAAAGCTACTAAAAAAATAATTTACATATTGTATTTAGACTCTTAACTTACATCATTTAAAACCCTGTCCCTGCTTGCACCAGTTTACTTCCCCTAAGATGACAAGACCAAAATGTTCAACAACCCCACTGTGCTCTGAGTAGCCAAAGCTGATTTACTCAAAAGAGTGTGAAAAATGGGCTGCTGTGAGGGATGCTGGCCCACCTCTTCTGCAGTGCACAGAGCAGCATGCACCTTCCTCCCTCCACACTATGAAGAATTTCTGTCATCTTTAGAGAAGGTTACCAAACCAAATATTGCCTGGAAGGCATAAAATGAATGTCTTGAATATGCAAATCCTACCATATTCTGAACCTAAATACCCTCAAGAATGAAACATGGCAGTTTCTGGATGAGTAAATTACTTTCTTCCACCCACTGAGAAGGAAGAGATAAAGGCCCTGCACAGTGTATGTCTAGGTGCATTCAGGTCATACATAATGACAAAACACAATATGCCAGAAATTATTAAATAGTTTCATACTGTTTGGCAAAAAATGAAAAGGGGAAGCCATAACATTTGGGCACACATTCAATCTTTATGGAATGAATACACATATCTGATCAGTGACCACTCAAGAGACCACTATAAAATGGCTGTATCCTCAAGAAATGGTCAAATGGACTTGTTTCAAAGACAACATGGGGAAATTTTTATGTGGTCACTTAAGAAAAACGTTGTTCATTGGAGGTGATCATAATGCTATCAGAAAGCATGGTTTAGTTGATTAGATGGTGGTGGGTGATAGGTTGGACTTGATGATCTCAAAGATCTTTTCCAACCTGGTTAATTCTGTGGTTCTGTGATTCTGTAATATAAGGTCTGATTCTTCCAGAGGGCAGAAGGCCTTGTCTGGATTTACAGGGATTTGCTGAGGAAACTTTACACTATGGTTACATTGGTACATCCTAACTGTGGAGAAGGAGCAACAGCAAAGGAGTTTCATTCTGGGAACAGGATGAGCTGTACTTGCAAAATGGCATTTTTGTTGTTGTTTTAGAAGCACTTCTACATCCAGGGAGTTGCTATCATACTTATGTCAGTCAGAAGGATGAAAATATCTCACCCCTTCCCAGCCCAGTTATGTCAGCAAATTGTTTTAAGGGCAAACAGGGTCTAAGTAAAGAAACTGTCAAAGCCCTTTTTGAAGGGGTGTTTGTTTTAGTGAGACTTGCTGGAAATTATTTCAGCTTTGTTGTATTAGATTTTGATTGCAAAATGTCGTTATAAACACTACTTTGGATTTTAAGCTGTTCCTACAACTGCCCTGCTTTATCCTGTCACTCTTTCCCACTCTCTCCACAATAATGTGCTATCTCTGAAGGTAGGTGTGATGGGTTCATTTGTGGGAAAAGACAGAAACAACAGCGTTCAGCATTGTACAAGAAGCCACCCAGATTCAGGGATACATAGAAAGAAGCATGGCCAGGAGGTCAAGGAGGTGATTCTGCCCCTCTGCCTCACTCTGGTGAAATCCTATCTGGAGTACTGCATTCAGCTCTGGGGTCCTCAGTGCGGAAAAGACATGGACCTATTAAAGTGGGTCCTGAGGAGGGCTACAAAAATGGTCATAAGAGTGGAAAATGTCTCCTATGAAGAAAGACTGAGAGTGTTGGGGTTGTTTGTTCTGGAGAAGCAAAGACTCCAGGGAGACCTTACTGTGCACTTTCAGTATTTAAAAGGGACTTACAAAAAAGAGAAAGAATTGTAACCAAGGCTTGCAGTGACAGGGCAAGGCACAGTGGTTTTAAATTGAAGGAGGGTAAGAAAGTATTGGATGTAAGGAAGACATTTCTTTACCATAAGTGGGTGAGACAATGGAACAGGCTGCCCAGAGAAGCCGTGAACACTACATCTCTGGAAGCATTCAAGATCAGAATAGATGGGGATTTAAGCAATCTAATCTAGTGAAAAGTGTCCCTTGTCCATGGCAGGGGCTTTGGACTGGATGATTTTTTAGAGGCTCCTTCCAGCCAAATCAGAGAGAAAAAAACATATTAAAGTTTTCTTGATAAAAATCACTTGTATACTAACTCTGTACAGAAGTGGATGCCATTAATTAATTCCAATCACTAAACTGTGATTCCTAATTTGAGTAAATGTAAACACAACAAGAGGTTCACATCTGATCTAGTCCCTGCAGGCTTTCTTTGTAGCTAGTCAGGATGCTTGAGTGGGATATTTCATCTATTCGTATAGTAGATATTTGAAAGGGCTCAAATGAATCATATTCTAAAACTCTTTCTTTTCTTCAGCTATCAAGGCCGTGTAACTGAAATACTGTAGATGTTGAAAATTAGGTGAAATTAATTCCAATTCTTCTATATATAATCATCAGAAGATAGAAGATAACAATAAATAGAAAGAGACTTGCTCATGGAAAGCAAGAAGGTAATATGAGCAGGCTTCATGAATCCATCTGTGAGAACTAAACCTCACTATATAACCATAATTACCTAGAAGAACTAAGGAGAACAATATCCTATTTCTTTACTCACTTGCTTATTCATGATTAGAGGAAGGCAGACAGGAAGATTTACCTTTGTTTACTAACCAACCATGCTTATAAAGGCCTCTGGTTGAGCCTGATACATTTCATTGTCCATAACACTTTTGCATATCACATGTGATCAGTGTTCCAAATTTACAATGGGCATAAATGTATTGGTTTTTAAAATGAAAAAAAAACAAAACAAAACAAAACAAATGTGGAAAGCATGAAAAGAAGGGGGAAAAAATCACACATGAAGCCTTTGCCATCTATTTACCTAAGCAGCTACAAACATCTTTCCAATTATCTGCAGCTCAAAGTGTAGGACTGAGAATGTAACTTTATACTTTTCATCAAAACAATGCTCCCGCCGTGGCTCTAACCATCTTCCCAATAGATTTTTATAGGCTGTCATTCTAAAGGATGCATCTTCCAGAGAGGAAAATAAGATTACAAGGAAAAAGAGAGAGGAAGAAGAAGCCTGGTGACAATGAAAGCAGTTGGGCATTTTGTTTTTAGGACACTTGACCAAGTTTTGGGTTGTTTGTATCAACGAGGGTCTTATAAAATCATGTTTAATATCAGCATCAACACCAGTGTCCTCTCAGTAATTTAGGGGGTTATTTAAGTGGGCATAAAATATGCTGGTCCAACTTCAGCAGAGTAGAACTGCAGGTTTAATTTAAGGATTGTTAATTTTCTTAGGAAAATAAATTCCCTTTTCTGTTAGAAAAAAAGTCTGTCACAAATTATTCATTGTGGATCTAATTCTCAGTCAAGGTATTACCACTGAGTTCAACAAAGAACAATGCAAGAGTTGGTCATGCTGCTTTATATAATATGGTCTGTCTCTTTCTAACTATACTTTTTAGCTTAAGGCATGTTAATAAGTATTTTATAATCACTTTGCAACACAAACTCTGCAGCACCTACAAGTGAAAATGGGGTTACATTCTAAAATGGAATAATTTGAATTTCATTGTTTTATTTTTAGGGACTTCCAAATCATCCCTGACCAGTTCACAGAGGCTTTGTTTGTTATTGTTCCTAAGCATCGACCAAACAAACTCAACTTCTTAAAGCCAAGTTGTGTCCTTTCCTTTTCACACATCATCAACAGTAATAAAGATTCTGAAGGCAAAATTAAACCCCAAGATAATGCTGGGCCACTCCACTGTCTTTAGATTAGCCTGCAATGGAATTACATAGAAGTAATTGACTGGAACTTAAGTAAATAATTCTACTAGGGAAAAGAACATAAACTCAGCTCACTCCATATTAACTAACCTGGTCTACAATACTACCAGAATTAATATAAGCCTAGTTTTTATTTCTTAACATGTTTTCTTTAATTCTTAAAGCTTCTTTATTGGACTATAATTGTTAAATTTGATTTTATACAACCACATTGAAACAATTTCCTCAAGAATTTAATTTTCCAGAAGTAACAAAAGCATCCATCCCTCCATGTTTCCATGATCTATAATGAGCTTGAAGATTCATGCTGAAACTTCCATTCTTTTGGGTGACTATTGTGATAAAGAGAAATTAACAATCGATTTTGTGTCAAGATACAATGAGTCTAAATTATCAGTTCTTCCACAAATGCCTTCAAATAAACCAATAAAGGAAAATTAAAATGTCCTTACAAACAACTCAGTGTTCGAAAAATATGAATTTGCCACCTTTTCCACATAGAAAGCAGAGGAAAACCTATTTTTTTTTTAAACTCCACAAAACATTGCATAAAACATTGGATAAAGCTATTGACAACTTCAGTGCTGAACAGCACAGGCTACAGTTCACACTCCCTCCACTCCTCCTCTCCCCAAATAGAAGGATATGTTCCTGTCTGTATTTAGCTGTGTAATCAGCACTGTGAGGTCTGTGTGATGAACCCAGTCCAAGCCAGTGGGTGAACTCCAGATTTCCATGTAAGAAAGGATGGAAGACACAAAGCATCAGGTGATGGAAAACTGTAATCTCTTTGACACCAGTGGCTTCTGCATGGCACTGGGGATGAGTACATGAAAGCAAGCAAGGATCCCTGCAGAGTTTATATAACCTCATTTTCAAAGTCATTGAACCTATACATCTCCCATTTATCTTAACAGAGCAACACTACTGCAAGCAAAGCCATAGGTCCAGGATTATGCCTGATTCCACGTTCTCAATAAACTGTCCACAACCCACTCCCTCTGCTTCTCTCTTTCTATGAGTGTCTAGGCCAATTCCACTGAAATTAGCATCTTGCTGGCCTTGAGGAAGTCCAAAGGCACAATGACACTAAGTGTAAATTAAAAAAAAATATAAAAAAAAAATGTTATCACATGCTGTCAAGGCAGTTGTGTACTTCTGTGCACTTCCACAACATTTTGTTGCTGAAGATTTCAGTAGGTACACAGGGGTACTAATTAAAGAAGACAGAGAAGAAAAAGGAAGATTATACAGAGGTGTTTATTTCTGAAGGGCTGTGCAAGGCTGAATACATTGAGAGATGCTTTTGTTTTTCCAGTTTTGCATTTCACACCTTATTCCAGCTCCTCCTAATAAAATATTATGTTTGTGAGCTCTCCAAAGTCATTAGGAAATATTTGATGAATATATTACAATGACCACTTCATAAAATTAGCCACTTAGTGGAGGAAACATTCATCTAATCCTTTAATAACCTTCTGATACCTGTGTATAATAAAACACAGTGAAAACAAATTGATAACTCCCATCTCTTTTGAATAATAGCCACCAAAACAAACAAGCAAACAAACAAAGCTCCAAGAGTTAACAATTAGAGAAATTTGAGAAATTAAGTGAAAATACAAATGTGTCAAAGACATGTTTGAACATAATGCTTCAAGTAATATTCATGTCAGCATCAAGTAGTAGTCACATACATGCAGTTACTGCCTCTAGGGGTATAAGGCAGACATTGAAAAGAAATGTCAAAAGCTATTGAAAGGTTGTTTATTTATTTAACTCATTACTTTTGTGAACAAACTACAGACTTCTTTAGTTCAATAATGAACATAATCACTTTTGACTTTTAGTCTGGCACATGGGGCACAAAACTGTCCTCTTCCTTAATATTTTGGTTAGCTGTTGACAGATTTAGATTAAAGTGTCAAAAACCTACTTTATGCATTTAGAAAGAACAAAAAGCACTCTCTGCACTCACAGAATCCCTATCTGAGTGGAGACATCCATGTGTAGATTGTGTAGGAGTTTATTTCCTATTTCTTTTGGAATTTTTGAGATGCTGCACAGTACTGAAAAAACCCACCACCACCAACCCTCCCCAAAAAAAACCCAAAACAAAACAAAACAAAAAAAACCCAACCAAAACCAAACCCAAACAAAACCAAACCAAACCAAACAATAAACCTAAACATCAGCCATCCCCTAGAAAAGACTCCAAACAACTGAGGGGTGCTGTTTCTTTGGGGGAGAAGTGGATCGTTAGCATACAAGCTGTTGCCTCATAGCAGAGTGACCTGAGAGAGACAGCAGCCTCCAGCTCCTGCTGAGTTCCTTTGGTGCAGGCAGCCTCACACTGTGACAAATTATCACTCTATGAATAACACCATTAAGCAAACTCAGAGGGAAAAAATAAATTGCCATTTAGAAAACAGCTATCTGCCTAAAAGAAGCAGTAGCATGGTAGCCTGGTGTAGCACTGCATGAGAGTTTCTGTATTCAGTGGGAAAAGTTCTCTTAATAAAACCCCAGGACATAGCTGCTTCAAATTAGGATGAACTTAGGCAATGTATTCAACTTTGTCTAATATTTTAGAATGCTCTGTAAGATACTCTATCATAGCTAAATCCCAAGGAGTACATAACAAAAGCATATACAGTTGTGTTTGCTTCAGATTAAGTACTTTCATAGTGCATTTGTGGACTGCATAAATGTCTCTTCCAGCTTTCAGTTATTCAGACTGATACACAATATTCTGCTGCTGTTACTGAATACAGAGATGGCAGTTATCATTAAAGCAACTTGCACAATCACTACAACTAAAATCATTCAAAGGAGAATGTGAATTAGTTTTATGAAACTTTCAAAAATTGTAGACATCTTTCTTTGCATTTTCAAGAAGGCATTAGTCTAAAGTGCTTTCTTTATCATAACAAAGTAGTTTCATGTAGGGATTTACAGTATCAAAAACTGCTGGGTTTTTTTCCAGTTGAAGATAACTCATCTCATTGGTAATTAATATATCCATTTTTCGTTTCATGATCATATACTTTCAGGTACTTTAGAAGTTGGGGCACTTGTAATGGAAGGCAGAAGAGTGAACTTAGCCCATAAAAGTTCTACAAAGTGATACTCTTTTTCAGTGTTTATTTAGAAACAATTCTGTTAGTGAAAACTTTAAAAAGACCCTTTGAACTGAGTTGGTATTACAGTGCTATAAACTAGTACTTATGTCACCTGAAAATACTACTGACTGTCTGTCCTTTCCTGGTCTGGTGTGAAAAAGAAAGCCCAGAAAACTTTGTCATTCACCTCTACATCAAGTGTGAAGAATTAAAAATGAAAGGGAAAATGCTCAAACCTCTAAATAGGGTCAGATATTGAGTATATAACAGAAATCTCTAACCATCACAGCTCATTTCCTAATACATGATGGTAACATATGACCCAGATCATTATATTGTCTCCAAAACAGACAGGAGAGGAGTGAGCTGTGTCAGAGTGCTGGAACAAGTCCTTTTTTGAATGTTATACCTTGTGACAGCATCTCTAAATCGTGCAGCTGGCTTTGGACCCAGCAGGGACTCTGGCAGAGTCAAATTCTGGCGGCAGAGTCCTGCTCTGGCAGATTATTTCTCTTGTCAGTCATACAGGCTCTGTGACCTGAATGAGAGGTCCCTGATCAGCCACCACACTGCTGCACATCTGAGCTTCCCTGTGCACCACCTTCTGCAACAGGGCTCCACACAGCATCTGATGAGCTGGACCAGACTCTTCTCCATATTTACTGCTGCTAAGAGGCTGGAGTTTTCAAGAAACTCAGTAACAGTATCAGGGCTTGATAGAACAAGGTCCTTAATGTTTGCATTGGAGGAATATATTTCTCCCTCTCTTGCTATTCTGACAGTGAGCAAGCTAAAGATCCTTGACACTTATATTGAAAGAATGACCACTCCAATGGATAACATAATTTTTTTTGGCTTTTCTGAGTCTTAGCATTGCTGACTTCCAGTCAGAAGCTATCGTGTGTGGGAAATAATGATTCGTAGTGCACCTGAGTGTCTCAAAACCCCAGTATTAAAAAAAGACAAGATACCATCAGGGATCATGATAGTAAAACTTTTGACAAATGTCATTATAGTTTTGGGAGAATGTGTGTAGAAGCAGGAGTCCCTCTTTGCCCCACTAAACCTATGGATAATCCTGTCTCTCTGGAGTCTAGGACTGAAGCTGGCTGCAGCATGATGTGGTGTTAGGCCCTCTGCTTTACCTCCAACATGTATTATATCATGTATTTTCTTTATTGCACTGGAGTAATTCTCAGTAGCAGGTGTGGGAATCAAGCAGAATGCAGAGCTTGTGGTAAGGGGACTGCAGCATTTCAGAGGGAGCAGCAGATGCTCTGATCTGCACAGGCCAGCTGTGCTGTTCAATAGAAAGCAAAGTGTGTTCAACACACCATCTCCTTCCAAGTGGAGAGTGCCACTTAACAAGCCTGGGCACATCTGTGCTTAAGGGCTCTGATTGCTCTGGTCCTCACAGGGGTCAGTAAGGTCACAGGAATCTTCAAATCCATCTTGGTTCATCTTTATGTGATAACATTGCCATGGTACTGCACCATATGTACTACCCATGTCTCATTTAAATCTTGATCTTCTACATGAAGTTGAATTTACCATGAAAGATTTGATATTCTGCTACAGGTAAGCATTGCTCTGAATAACCAACATTGGTTTCTTCTGACACACTACCATTTTTACAATTATTTTTGCCTCCAAATTAAAAAGGCTTTTTAAAATTAAACAGAAATAAGAAAGGCAGTCTTTTCTGGAGGGCAACGTACGTGAGATATTATATTTGCTACAAGTCTAAATAAAGAACAATCCTTTATTTAAAATCTTAGAGAAACCATGCAGAATATTAATTAATCAACATGGAACATAGCCAAGACACCAGAGTTTAACATCCTTGCTCTTGTGAAACATACCATAGTGTATTTTTCCTATGATCAAAGAGGCTGAGGACCTTGTGGAATAAAGTACATATGAATACCAAACAAAGTGTCATAGAAGGGCATTGTTTCATTAGCTATGAGAGGGAAAAATCCAACAGACCCAAAGATGCATCATTAGAGACTGTTTTTTGGAAGATCTTGCATTTTTGCCTTTTTTTTTCTGATTTTTTGACTTCATCAAATTGAGTAACAATTAGAAATGGATAATGTTATTAATAACACGAAAGACTCCTTGCAAATAAAAATCAGGGGGAAAAGGCCTTTTCAGTAGATATTTCCAATATGATGTGTGTGGAGACAAGGGAATTAAAAATTATTATTCTCAATGTATTCTATACATCCAGCATGTTGATGAAGTATACCTTTCAAATATGCAGAAATAAAAAGGCCAGCATTTAGACTCCAGGCATTTTGAAATCATAATACATCTCCAATATACAGCTCAGATCCAACTCTAGGCCTGTTCTTGGGTAAGATGTTATGGATTCTAGTAAAGTCTATAATTAAATAAATGAGTCAATCTATATTTTAATAAATTAGACTGCCATTTTAGTTGTATAACATATTGCCTAACCACGGCACCATCTCCTTCATACATTTTCTGGCTTGCTTAGCATTTCATGGATTAGAGAGGTACCACTGCACTCTCTCAACACACACAGGCTACCAGATCTCCTTATTTCAATAAAAAGAACTCTCAAACTTGTTTGGATTTTTTTGTTGGTTTGAGTTTTGTTTTGTTTTAGGAGAGAAAAATTATTAGGTTTTGGTTTTGAAGATGAGAACTTTGCTTGAATGAGTCATATTCTGGGACTGAACATTTGAACAGCTAGAATGTTCCTTCAGGAGATTTATGGATTTTTATCTGAAAGAATCTAGCTGTCGTCTTCTCCACCTCCTCCTTTCTTTTTCCCTTTGAGAACTTCATACCTATGCTGTAGATTTTCAAGCTGAACAGCAAAAATGAGCTAATATCCTAACATTCAGGTGAGCTTCAGTTCTAAATTGTGAAAATGGACTGATGATAACCTGTTTCCTCTTCAGGAAAATTAGTAATTACATTAGTGGCTTTTGCAAATTACAATAATGAACACTGGAAAAAGCCAATGAAAAAAAAATCAAGATTTCTGTCTCTGAAATAAAGCCTTGACAGCAAGAAGTGAGCAAGGCACAGGTTCACTCAGTAAACAATAAAAAGAAGTCATAGAAATGTTGCTGGTTAGAGAGCCCATTCTGATCATCATCCCAAAGGAGTCAAGATTCCTTCAGCAAAAGTACTACACACTCCTGCAATTGAAGCCTGAATCACAATGCATCCTCACAAGGACTGAAAGCAAAGTGTCCTGGTTGCAATGTTTCCTAACATTTGAGCTCTTCATCCCAAAACCTACCCAGTATTTTAAAGTGTTTGCCATTTGCTATATGGCTGCTTACTTGCTTGCAGCTTAGCTAAAAGGCAAGGTACTGGTTTGATGCCCTGCTCCCCCATTTGGGTTCTTCTGGTTTTGGATGACTAAATAAGGCTTCTCAAACTGAACAGAAAGCAGTGGCTATTTTTGAAATCAGTTCCTCTTTTATACAGACAAGCTGCTAGTGCAACCGACAAATATATACATTCCCCATCATTGTAAGATTGTGTAAGATTACACATTAAAAAAACAAAGGCATTATTAAGAGAGCCAAAATTAGTATACTAATGATTCAGTTTGACTGTTCCATTATGTAAACTGTGGATAAAAAGTGATAGAGGACTCCTTTTAAATTACTCCTGCCATGTTCTGAACAACACCACTAAACCAACCTTGAATACCCAGCTTATGTTCTTTTGTAATAAATGTATCATTATGCTGCCTATGTAAGCAGCCATATATTTTTTTCCTTTTGTAACAAATGTTCAGGACAGCATCTTGATCTAAGTTATAGTTCATTTAATTCTAGTTCATCATGGTTAAAATATCAGATTTAATGGTATGTCATGGATTAACAGACTAGTTTGATTTCTACACTGTTAATTAGAATGAACATTTACATGGTTATGGGAATTTATATATGAATTACAGTATTAATGCTTAATGTTTAAAATGCCTCTTTGTCTCTAAGAGGATCTGTAGACAAATGAAATTATTCATATACATATTTAGATATTTAAAGTCAACTAATGGGTTTCTTGGGGAACTGAGTTCTACTGTAGACCTCGTGAAAGTACAAAAATAGTTTATAAGAAATTAGTTGTTCACATGCAACAAACTCAAACATCAACTTGGAACATCACAGAGATTCTCTGTCTAATTGCCTCCCTTGTTTTTCTCTCTTGGTTCACATTATTGGCACTGAGGATGGCATCTCCCCTGTCCCCCAACTGCACCTACATTGCTACCCAGACAGAAGTAGAGCCAAGACTGTCTGGATGTGTGGCTGGTTAAGTTCCTGTGATAAAAGACAGCCCAGTATCCCGTGGGAATGCCACAGTGTGTAGCTGACCATAAGAAACACCCCCATTGCGGGGAAGGTTTGATTTTGGATCAGTTTAGAATACTTTAACACATCACAAAAGCAATTTCCTGCCTTTTTCTGCTTCTTTTTTTTGCTTCACAAACTCAAGCATCAACTTACTATGCAAACCTATTTGCTGCCAGGACTTATCAGGAATATCAGTTACTTGTGTATAAGAGCTATAAATATGCAAAGGAAATCAAAGTCCAAAGTTTTGCAAGGCAAGGAAGGACTCAGCTGGACCCCTGGCTGTCATGGTCATTTTCTGAGATTAAGACCTCAGAGTAACAACCTAGTATAAGTGACATCAAAAGAATGGGAAACATATTAACTTTCCTAGTCCTTTTATTTCCTTTATTTCCTCTATTTTCTTTCTTTTATTTTCTTTCTTCTTTTTTTTTTTTTTTAACAAAGAACTGCAAAATATCTCTTTTTTCTATTCAATGTCAATGGAAAGAAAAAGTCACTTCCATCAGGCTGATATGCTATAATTTCTTCTTCTGTTACACTAGATTACTCTGAATTCTTCCCAGGAAAGAGGATTTAAAGAGAAACAAGATGAAAACTTACTGCAGTTGAAAAAAACAAATAATTGGGATACATATGGTTCGAGTCTTAATAGGTTAAAATTGGAGTCTTTTAAATAGTACTAGTTCAAACACACTATCACTCTGGGAAAACCTGATGTTCTATTACACTTTCAGAAACCCTGGGCTGACAGCAAAACAGGCTACAGGTGGAAAATATGTAAATAAGACTTTTCATCATGTAGTACTGAACCACATATCAAAGCATGGAGAAGGCTAATTAGTTACTAAGGCAGCTGTTGAAAAGTTTGTCCTACATGGGGATCTCAAAGGGATGTCCTACACTGCAGTCATGCTGGGAGCACAGCCCAGGTTTGGCTCACCTGCAGGAGAGCTGCCACCACAGAGAGCCTGCTGTATTTCCATGTTTTCACCCATGGTGGGTCCTAAGTCAGATCACAAGCACTGGGTGCAATGCACACAGAGAAGTCTGTCATCAAAGGTAATTGTAATTACTGCCATGGGGATATTACAGTCTCAGGCTGGGTTTGCTGACTGGTTGTACATTAAAACTCCTTCCCTACTATGCCACAGGTTCTCTTGAGGAAATAGTGACAGTTATGTGGTTACCACCAGGAGACTGCAAATCTCATTTCCATTCCTATGTCTCTCTTTTAACCCGGACTCCATCTGTGTTTAGTGCTGTTTAGTCAGTCAGTACCTACAGATCCAGCTAGTCAAATGAGCAATTTTGAACCAAAAAGACTCCCTGCCCTTTCCTTTGGGTTGACACCCCATCCTCTTGCCAGCTCCTCCCAACATACTCAGAGCATTTCCAAGTTTCTTTCTTCTCAACCACACATCTGTGTTGCTGCCACAGAGAAGGGTGCCCACCACAGGTTTTCTTTCACCATTCACAATCATTTCTGTACTGATGCAGGACACCCTTCTCCCTGAGTTGCAGTCATGGTGATCATCCTGCTGCTCTGCAGAGCTGGACAGAGGGGATGGGAGTGTATCCTGGGCACCTGAGGGTTTAGATGCTGTACAAACACACACAAGCAGGTTTGAGAAGAAAGGAACAACTAGGAAATTATGCTTAGGGGATAGTGTTGGGAAATGGCTGCCTACATATGGACACACTTGTTTCATGTCATCCTTAGGGATGGTGAGTACAGGCAAGGCTTCCTGCTCTGCACATGCTTTGCCTCATACACCATCCGTAAGTGTGACAGCAGGGCTTGATATCAAAGTACTTGGGGACACACTTCTGAATTATGAATATGAACATTATTGTAATTTTACCACCCCCAGTATACTTCATTTTTCAGTGTAGTCAAACTTAAAACCTTAATACAGGACCAAATTCTTCCAAAAACTTATAAAGAAGCCTCTACATCTTGCCCCAGACTTCACCTTTACCTATATACAGAATTATTGTTATTGATGCTACAGAAGCTGTAATTAACTTTTTATATGATAGATTAGATCTTTAGATCTCAGTGTCCTTTAAAAGCAAGGCAAAGGTTCTACATTTAGCAATGCTACATTTATAAAGAGCAATGCTCTGGATCATGGGAGCTTGCTCCTCTTACCACACTGGGAATGGGACATGTAACATTCTGCTTTTCACCTACTCTGTAACAAGCAAATACTGTGCAGCAACCAACTTGAACAGAAGAGGTAAACAGTTCTGTTATGTTAGATGCAAGAAGTACCTGAAGACTCCTTAGGTTGGATATGGTAAAGTCTGGGGATCTTTTTGCCCTGTGTTTCTCTTTAAAATACTTTTTAAAGCTCATGTTGTGAAAGATTCTCCTGAAAATCTGGTTCCTTATTTGGAAATCGGTATAATTTAGTCTAATTATGCCATAATGTTCAATAAAATTAATTTGTTCCAGTCATTGGTCAAAATTCAACTGGCAGGTGTGGAAGCTAAGAGATGAAATGAGTTTAATGGAATAGTGTCTGTTTTATCAGAGAGAAGCCTGTGGTTTCAATGGTATTAAAAAATGACAGAAGCTTTTGATCATTTCTAGTACAGACATCTCACTCCTACAAGTGGAGTAGTGTCCTTTCCTACTAAGTATTTGAGCAATTTCAGTCCCATTAGCTATCTTATGTCTTCTTACAAATTATTAGAAATAGCCCATTTTGAAAAACAAAAATGCACTGATACACAAAAGGGAGGAGAATAAATTCAACAGCTCAGCTAAATGGAAACCTAATTTGCTCAAATGGAGATAGAGTCTACAGGAATGTACAAAGTAGTAAGTTTTAATGATACAAAAGTCTGAAAAACTTAATTCAAATTTATACACTGGAAATACTTCAAGATAGGATTTTCATACTACTGTTAAATATTACAATAGCAATCTCTTTCTAAATCTCAATCCATGTTGCAATATCATCTATGGCAGCATGAATTGGTTCATAGATGTAAAGACAGGAAAAGACTGAATATGTGACTAGGCATTTAAGCTCATGTTAGGATGTTCACGCTGACAGAGCTCATGGACATGCTCCCATGAAAAACCCAAAGGTGTTAATTTTCTAAATACATGCTGAATTAACAATAAAAAAGAGCAAGTTTTATAAATTCAGAGTGAAAGAACCTCGTGCAGGCACATTTTGGAGAGCGGCTCACCTTTTCCCCTGTTCTGATATTCCACTGAATGTTGCAGCAGGATTTGAAGAAGCAGTCCTGGAATGTAGCTGACAAATCAACCATAATGGCTCCTGCAATCATTTTCTGAATGTGTTTTATTAATAAATTCTCTACTTATTTCCCTAAAATGAATTCAGTGAAGAATATAATTTTTAAAGGAATGATTCCTTAGTTCATGTACTATTTAGCCATAAGTCTATTTTTCCAAAATTCAATTAATATAGCAGGGAAGTATCCCGAGTATGAAAGGAATTCAGAGATGAGAGTGAAAGCCATGTCAAGATTTTATCAATTTCTATCAGCAGGAAAAATATTTGAATGGTAGAATACTCACTAATTTCAGAATGTCTCTTTATTTAAATAATATTTCTCTTCTCTGTGTGAGTAGAAGTGCCCACCACTGGCTATGCCATGCTCTGTGTGAAGTGAGTCATCTCCCCATGGCAGGGGGGTTGGAACTAGATGATCCTTGTGGTCCCTTCCAACCCTGATTCTATGATTCTATGATCTTTATCTGGCAGCTTTGTATCTGTAACTAAGGTGTTTGTTAACTGTAGGGTTGTCTTTTACTGCAAAAGTGCTGCATAAGGACTAAGCAGGAACTTTGGGCTTTGTCTCCAAGAGATGGTCTTGGATGGTTTTTATGCCTACAAAAGATATATATATATATAAATTCAGTAATAAGTTAGAGGTAGAATAGATCTACAGTATCTGTCAGTCATTTATTTTCAGCTAGGGAAGCAGCCACAAGGCTCCAAAGAGCTGTAACTCTCCATAAGGACCAGTCATGTCAGCATGCATTCCCTCTGCTCACATATGCAAGAGTTGTATGCTTTATACCCTCAGACATGTTGTACAAAGTTGGAGAGGACTTGAGTCAATTAAAAAAGGTAGTCAGGATCTGTGGATTTACACTGAAAACTTTAGAGTGGCAACACGAAATCATTCTGCAGAAATTCCAAGACCTCCACATAAATTAACTCGGTTGATAATATTTATTGACAGAATAGTTGTATAATCTCATTAATATGTGCAAATTTCAATTACATGGAGGGCAGGAGCATGTTAAGTGGTCACAGTTTTCCATTATGAATGGAACAAACTCCAATTTATTAATTCATCATCTAATTTTGAAAAAGGTGAAAGTGTGATGCTACCGAGAATGATGTATGACAAAGTACATTATTTTTGCATAGATGTAATGTAGTTTTCTTCCTATGACATTGAAATACTGTGTCAGAGTCTTGGAGAGAGGAAAGGATAAGAAAGCAAAGGTCATTCTTCATATGAATGGAGAATTGAGGTGGATCACTTAGCATGATGAAAGCAAGCAATGTGGCATTTCATTACTCAGGGCCTGAATCTGTTGGGTAACAATCACAACAGCAATTCACAAAAATAGGGACAACTTCATGTGCATTTCCCAAGAGGATGAAAAATGCAATGAAATGCCATTTTGATCTTTTTTCTTTCGTAGCAAATATATCCCCAGATGAGAAAACTGCAACTAACCAAGCAGAATAGTTTGACAGAGGACTCTGTCCTCATAGAGATACCACCCAGAACTCCTGAAAGTGTCTGAACATCCAAAAGTCATAAAGATTTCTTGATACACCTTTTACCCAACTTCCTGCTTCTAGATGTTAATTGAAAAAGGTATATATTGCCTTAACAGCTTGTTTATGTAGTTGTATAACCTTATTTTTCCTTATGTTTTGAGTTTTTAATAATATAATTGTTAAAATATTTTTTAAAATAATATCATATAATCATTAAATAATATAAGGCATTTCTTTCATATTTGCATTATTGGGAGCATTGTCCTGTGGAGAATCAGAACCATTATCCACCTCAGCTAACAACTGAAAAAAAGTCAGCCAGTTTCTAAGGAGCCAACGATTTTAGACCAGGACAGGGATAAAATAAACCCTCTGAAGCAAACCCTGCCCTTCTTCTCCTCAAAGAGCAGAACTGGTGTGTTATGCATCACACATCCAGCACAAAAGCAGCCATTCAGCCCCAGAAAGAATAGCTTGCAGATGTCACTGCCAGGCACAGTTTGCTGTCAATCCAAAAATAAGACACACAATCTTAGAAGGAGCCAAAGAAGCATTCTAGAAACTCGTTGCTAACTAGCAAAGGGCTAATAAGCCTTTTCCAATGCAGGGTAGATGAAAATTTGTTAAACCTTCTTCCTAGAGCCTGCTGGAGCACTCAGAAAGGGCTGTGACTTATCTGGGAAGCCAAAGAATCTCTTTTTCTCACAGTCCAGGTGCATGGCACACTGCAAGATTTCACTGTAGCTGCCACCCCAGGCTTTTTCCTTCATTCTGCTCCTGAAAGCACAACAGTGAAACACATCTGCTTTGGCATTCTTCATTAGATGTGATGATAAAAAGAAAAAAAAAAAAAAGAGGCTGGAATCACATCCTCATCACCTATCATGGAAGATGTCACTCTGTCTCATCAGGGTGCACTGTGAGAATGGATTTGGCCTCACAGTTCCTTGGAGGGAAGATGGGTATGTTTGGTGGCAGCTGGTAGAATAAGAAATATATTGAGCTCATCCTTCTTTTCCCTCTGGCTCAAAAAGACCTCCTCCCAAAGGAGAAGAGCTCCAGCTAAGCTGAGTAAGAAGATGAGCTATGAGCTGGGAACTGGTTTTAGCTTTTCAAAATCAGTTTTCAATACAGAGAAGGTTAGACCTGACATCCCTCTAAGGCTGTAAGCAAGAAAGAACTCAGATAAACCAGAAAGGTACACTTCCTCAAGGCCCTGCAAAAAAACCTCTCTCTGGGTAAGCTTCATCCCTAACGATCCGGCAGAACAGATGGCTAACGGGTTGCAGTCCCTGCCTGCAAGCAGTGGCGTTTATTTTGTGCCCAAAAGCTGGTCCCATTCCATGGATGCATGCCCACTGCAATCTGTGGTTTGGAAAGAGGATGAGGGTGAGGGCAGGGTCAGGCCAGAGGAGGTAGATGGTAGAGGAGCAGAGGAGGAGGCCAGTGGGATGGACTGAGTGAGTAAGGATCATCGGATTCAATTTTGCAATAGAAGAGCCACAGCAGCAGGATCTGTAAAACACAGGCTGGGGGGCACAAGGATTGCTGCATGATGAGAATCAGCAACAATAAAAGAAAAACATCAGCAGAAGTTACAATGAGTAAACTGCACACGAAATACTTACATTAATCTTTCCCAAGACAAAGAGGTGGTAATTTCATATTTTCTCTGCATAGATGTAAGGATATGGATTAAGGAATGCCATTGTTTGGGGAAAAAATGGACAGCTATCTTTCACTTTGCCTGGATCATTTCCTGTATAGGTTTCAAAATAATCCCACAGATTTGAATGGGCAGTCAACTACAAAATCAACAATGCAAAAGTTAATTCAGATGCAAATATTAACTATTACAACAACACACTTACCTAGGTAACAATCTCCAGGCCAGGTATTCAGATGATGAACACTACAATGACTGCTGGTGTCTTTAAATTCAGAGATTTTTATAAATTTCAGCCTGCATATCAGTGTGCCATTAACTGAACTGAGCTTAAAATTCTGTGTGCAGTCTTAAAGATAATTTTTGAGAAGGGTGGCCTTCTGAGGATAGTTATTTAAAATTCAGAAGGCTGCCTAGAATATCAGAGTAAGTTCAGCATTAGTGTAATTTTTCAACCTGACTCCAGAGGCCTATGAACTAAAATGCCAGCAGAATAAAATGCTTTTTAAGAACCATACTGCACTAAACATATGTATGACAGAGTTATACTTTGAGTTATAGGTGGACAATATCACTTTTGAGGTGGCAGCTGACACAGTCAGGCTAGAACAATTTTGCTGTGCCAAACAATTGCATGGCCAGGCTAATGGGAAGGTCTCCATTACCATAACAGCAGCTTCAAGGTTCATCTGGGTGGGGGTCAGTGTCAGGCCTGCTGCCCACTGAAAGTAGGCAAGAGGAAGGTACAATTCTGGCTGGGTAACAGCTGCTTTTTCATAGTTTGTAGGAAGCTATTGGCACCACTACCACATTGTCACTGAAAGTGTCACGATCTTTCTCCCTGGATGTCTCAGCCTAGCATCTGTTCAAAGTACCTTTATAACGTGAGCTGAAACATTTAATAGATGCTTACGTTTATGCCACCAATGGCAATGTTTTGACAGCAAAGCAGCCAGCAAAGAGATTTACAATGCTAGGTCATCATTTTGGAGCCTTTCCCAAGAAAAGGTCTCATCTTCAAAAGCTAATTAAAGAAATCTCAAACTTGTGGCAAATCCCACATCTACACTAGATTTGAGATCAGCTACTAGTTCGTTACTAACTGTTTGCTAAAGAGTTCCTCTTACTCTGGACTGCATGACATGTATTCAGTATTCATATACCACAGCTAAGGACTGCTTACAAACAGTTATTAAGCCCCTTTTACCCTATTTGTAAAAACCTCCTGCTGTGCTGTAGTAACACCACTTAAATCAGCAGAGTTCATTCCTAACAAGAAAAGTGAATAAACAATGTGTGTGTATTTGGAGTCACACTGACCTAAATACTGAGATTACATCTATGCAAGTGAATTAACAGTGCTAGAGCATGAATCCATGCCCTGGAACTACTCGTTTTCTAAAACATAAAATATCAGGGCAGTTCTTGACACTCTTTTGATCTTGGCTGCTTGACCAGCCATGTCCCAAGGGTTTTCTGAGCATAGCTAGGGCTCTAGCCCAGTCTGAGGACCATTCCCAAGAGCCAAACTAGATGCAGCCTGTGCTTGGGGAGGCTAAGAGAGTTTAACCATATGGAAGTGGCCAAGCTTAGCTGGCCTCCAGACTAGAGGGAGGTCTTGCATCATTTGCTTTATTCATAAAAACTACAGGCAAGGAGCAGAAAAGCAGCTGAAATAGAAAAAAAAAATCTAAACCACAAACCTTCCCAATTAGTCTCCCAACAGTAAACATTCCCAATTAATCTCTCATTATCACTGGAATAAAAGAGACAAACCCTGACAAATCTGTTCTCTTTTGTCCCTGGGGGATAAACAGAAGTGAGTGGCCAGCTTCTGTCTACCACTGTGCTGGGGATTCACACTGTATCTGCATGCTGTGCTTTCCATATTGATCCAGTGCACTGGTGCTGATATACATCCAAGACCAGGGGCAAGCTGTCTTGTCCATAACCACTTCTTACTGATACATGTCAAGTCACATAAACAGCACATATTCAATTTAAATTCCTCAAACAGTAGACTAAGTAATTTGAATTTCTTTCCAGCTGGTCACTAAATGTCTTTTAAACTTACATCCTGAGCCTAAACAGAGTTCAGTTAGAGGACAATTTCCTTCTAAAATTGTTAAAAAGGCACACAATTTCCCACTCACTATTTTCTTTAGTTTGGCAAAGAAACACTTCCTTTCCTCATTCTTTCTGTTATCACCTTAAGTCTGTCTCAAGGCAAGAGCTGTATTCAAGAATAAAATAAAATAAAATAAAATAAAATAAAATAAAATAAAATAAAATAAAATAAAATAAAATAAAAAGCAACCTAAGTCTGCCTCAATGCAAGACCTGTATTCAGGAATAAAATAAAAAGCAACCTTCCACTAAGTGCCTTTCCAAAAAACCACCCTTCCAATGATTCCACTTTGTCCATTAGACTGAAAACAAGGTCTAGCCAACAGTGTGTGCTCTAGAACTAAGCAACAAGTATTCATCCCATGGGGAAAAATGTTTGAGTATTTTGAAATCCTTTTTAGAAGCTGCAAAAAGGAAGTTAAAAATCCTGAAAGCTTTGGAAACAAACAAACAAACAAAACCCCCCCAAAACAAACAAATAACAAATTTGAATTAGGGACAAATCAAGAGCCATGCCAATATTTTGGGGGCTTGTATTGTTTTTAATATTATTTTTACAAATGAATGAGCTTTGTATCCCCTTATAGGAAAAAAAATCATCTTTTAATTGATAGATAAGCACAACACACAGAAAATGTATGAAAACATGTCTTTTCTACAGGCAGCTTTGATTTCAAGAAATTCTTGTGTCTGAAAACATAACTTTCAAATTTCAACCAGTTTCACGTTTTTCATGACAGCTGACAAATATTTTTTGAAGATAAGATTCTTGCAATAAAAAGTTTTGATCCATTCTTAAGCAGCATTAAAAAATGCAGACAGATTCTTTTCAAGGTAATGAATAATAAAGAGACATCAAATATGTTTACTTTGTGTAAATTGATTGAAAGTTTTAAAATATTTTTATCCTTTCTTCTTTCCCCCCCTTTTTTTTCCCCACTGCAACTCTTCCTCTCTGAAAGGAAGAGCAGAAAAGAAAACAAAAAATGGACATATGTATCTTTAAGAAACTTGTACATTAGTTCTAAACCAACTAAACAAAAACTTTCTAGTTTGTTTTGTTACAGAAGAAGAAAGATGCCAAATCTGAGTGACAGATAAATTTGTTTCAATCCATTATTGTTAAAGAAAGTTATTTCTGTTCAAGGATAAAGTTGGCAAGCAAAGCTTCTGTCATGAAATGCATCCTTGCTATTAAGTTGTGTAAGATGGAAGCACCGAAGTATCTCTGAAGCATCTGCACCATAAAGTCTCTTTGCTAGCCTGCAGGAGAGAAGCTAAGGGAGGCACAACACTGTAAGTCTGATACCTAAGGTAAGAAAGAGCTGTTGATTCGTATTCACCTGGATCTACCTCACTGGCAGATAGCAATCATGAGGGAACTGCTGAAAAAGCAACCACAGAAATGAAACATGTTCTTAGGCAGATCTGAATGAAGGTCTAGGCTTCAATTTTCTGCAGTTGTACAATTCATATTTTGAAGCCTGGGCTGGCAGGCCATACCTGAAGGAAGTTAACTTCATTCTTAGGTCAGAAATTAATGAATATAGGATACAGAAAGAGGGGCTAGCAGTGTCAGTTGTAACCAGGATTGCTTGCTGTGTGCACACTGAAAACTTCTAATCCTAGAGTGAATTTTCACTAATTCTCAAATCTTTTCTGAGTGAAACCCCTGTGGTTTCTAAAAGCTTATCAGTCTTTTTTTTTTTTTAATTATTTGCCAAAATGATTACAATAGATTATTTTAGCCAGATTGTGCATCACTATTCAGGAATGTAATTTTCCACCAGAAGACAACTAAAGGCATGTTGTTTGACTAGCCTGATAGACTCTACACTGACAGACTTTTTTCCTACTGAAAATACATTTTAATTTACATTGGAGATTAATCTTTTTACAAGAGGCAGGAATGTCAAATTATAGATAGGAAGGATTTGATGCCACCTCTGACATTATTTATACTCATACAGCAGGTACAAAGGTGAGGACATGCAGCAGCAAATGATCTAAAATATTTTCCCCCAAATCTTACTTCTGATGTCATGCCCAAGCTAGCTCCACTCAATCCAATCAGTTGTCTTTGCAGCATGGAAAGTTGATATATAAAAAAGGTATATCTATTTACTGTATTAAATGCAGTGCTGTATTAAATAATCCCCTTGTCTACTGTCATCTTCTGTTTTCCTAAAGCTCCACGTTACATTCACCGATCTTTCCCGGTTCTTCAGTAAAAGACTGGAGTTACTTTTTCAAGTCTTAACAAGAAGAGCTTGACTGTGATTGCAGATGACACTAGCCTATAGCTGACAAAATATCTTTCAGATTCATGTTTTTCAGGACATAAAGTAACATTGGCTTCAGACACTGAAGTGAAGATTAATTTTGTTTTCTCCTTTTCCAGGATTCAGTTACTTCGGTTACTTTTTTTTTTTTTTTTTGGCAGCAGTGGCTATTATTTATAGCCTTGGGTTTAAAACATTCTGTAGGAGAACCATTGGACCCTGCTGTTTTACCTTCAGGAAACAGTTTAACCACTCTCAGCTATTTATTGTGCTGTCATATCTTCCTCTGTATCTTCACGGTCAAAACCAGCATGTCCCTGCTGGGGTGAGGAAACCAGACAGTAATAAAGTAGGGCATTATACAATTTTTGGATATTAAAAGGGAAAAAAAAATAGATGTATGCACATGTATACACACAGATAAGTGTGTACACAAATACACACAAAATCTGCTAGAGCCATCTGGATTTCCAACATGGGATACAGTTATTTTCTGGCATTTTTCTCCTTTTGAAGCTCCCATTCTATCAGTACATCAGCTTTAGTTACTTCTCCTATGGCCAGAACAGGTTAGGTAACTCAACTTTCATAATTTTATTTTTAACCTCAGTTGAACTTACTTTTATGTTTTACTTCTGTCTTAAGGACCTTTCAGAAAAAAAAAA
This sequence comes from Indicator indicator, assembly GCF_027791375.1. Taxonomy (NCBI): domain Eukaryota; kingdom Metazoa; phylum Chordata; class Aves; order Piciformes; family Indicatoridae; genus Indicator; species Indicator indicator. Next base: position 8,369,005 of record NC_072036.1, on the reverse strand, counting down.
AAAAAAAGTGCATTTTTTTCATCTCTTAAAAATAAATAAAATCAAAACAAAACCCCAACCAAACAAAACCCACCCAAAAAGCAATAAAACTCAGCCCTACATATTCTTACTTCATTTTACCATGTCTCCACCATGTCCAACTTTGTTTTCAGGTTCATTTGAGCATTTGTAAAACTCAGTTTTGTCTCTGTCTGGCAAAAAATCATACCTTCTATAATAGCATCTGGCAAGAGAAAAACTAAAACTAAACCTGTCTGCACAGAATCCATGATGCAGTATAAATCCATTGTCATTGATGGATATTGACTTGTCTCGCCTGAGTTGGGATTTTCTAACGCTGTCATCACAGTAGCAATGTCAGGTGGCAAGGGGAGGTTTTGATGTGGTTTGAAAATCCATCAGCTAGTGCAGAAAGTTTACATGCTGCTGAGCAAGTTTAAGTAACTTTTGCATAGGATAAACCCCATATTCATTGAGTTAGTTTCCACTGAATTCTACATAGGATGAATCCACTAATATTAATATTTCCTTTGCATATTTTTAAAGAAACATAGCATATCTGTCTACAGATTATAAACTGTTGCATGAAGTCCTTCTACAAAACATTTTTTATATTCATAGACTTTTGTGTGTGTGTGATTTTGTGCTGTAATGTAAAATGCTTTCAACCCCTTGGTAGGCTCTGAATATGTGACTGCTCTAATGTAGTCTAATAGTTTTATTTATGACAGTCCTTTGGAGCCTTCAGCAACCATCCAGAGTCAAGATTGTTCAGGCCATTATAATACAAGATTATATTACAGTGATTTCAATGGAGAAAAGTTCTTTCATCTCCAAAACAGAAATGGCTTGATAGACGCTATTCTGTAGCATACCAGGACAAATGTGTTACTTTAATAGCTGTGTTTTCTCAAGCAACACTGTTACAAGCAATAAGATGCATAAGGACTAAGAGTGCAAGTGCACTGAAAGCACAGGAATTATCTTTGTGTGTGTGTGCATGTGTGCTGTGTGAAACTTTCTAAATCAACTCAGGTACCTTAGCAAGCCTTTACAAAGTATAGGGATATTCAACAGTTTAAACATGAGGGCATTCCTTCAATTTGCCTTCTTGAAATACAGCTGTATCTTACAAAATGAGCTCTTAAATCTACCTGATGCAGTATTAGTTCCTGATACTGTATCTGGATTTCAGTTTGTAACAGTCCTTCATTACAAATTTCATCCTTCACATCTTATCTAGAGAAGCTTCTTTTTATTAGAAATATCAACGAGTACAGCTATGCAACTCTCTTTAAAGGAGTTAATAGAAACATAGAATCATTAAGATTGGAAAAGACCTCCAAAATCATCCAGTCTAACTGTCAATAGCATGCAGTGCTTCTAAAGCATACAAAACATAACACAAAACCAACAAGAAAAGTAGAAATGCTTAAAGCTGCTCCCCTGGAAGTTAAGAATTAAAGTTGTCCAATAGCAACAATATTTTACAACCACAGATTTAAACACTTGAATGAGCTTGGGAAAATTATTATTTTTTCATGGCCATTGATCACAAAAGCATCTTTGTTCAACAAAACATGTGATTAGGTCCCTGTGAGGCCAGCACATACTTAAAGACTAACATTTATTTAAGGGTTTTGTTGATGTCAATCTTTCTGCCATTAGCATTTCATCTGATTGTGTTAACAATGTACAGCAAAGGAAGAAATTTTCTCCTTACAGATTTGTTACACTTGAGAGAGAGAGTGTGTGGAGCCAACAGAGTACCTGAGTGTGTGGAGCCAACAGAGTACCTGAGTGTGTGGAGCCAACAGAGTACCTACACAACAGGACAGAAGTACTATTAAGTGTTATTGTTGGTCTGGGCAAACCAAGAGCATAAATAATAGAGAAAAACACAGTCTTGGTAGCAAATGGTGTCTGGCCATTTTCTTTTAAAGATTTAAAAGTTCTCTTTTTTTTATTTTTTTTTTTTAATTTGCATGAATTTTTATTCTGAACCAAATTAAACTATTCTCCCATCTTTATTTCATGTAACTAGTGGTATGTCATGTCAATCTGTATGTTTTTCTGGGGAATATCATATTATCAAAGGAAATGTCCTGGTGGAAGTAAGAGAAAAAAGAATACACACACACACACACAAACAAACAAAGCACAGTTGAGACTAGACATAGGCCAGTAATCGATATTTTAAATTCCATGTGACACTCTTTCCTTCTTCTGTTGCACAGCATTCAGATATTGCATGGCTCTCCAGACATGCTATGCATAATTTTACATACCATCTGCTTTACATGCCAGGTTCCATATGCACAATGTATAACCTAAAACCAATATTTTGATTGATTTGAGCTACAGGGGAGGCTTTTGTTCTTAAATTGCTGGATAGAACAATGTAGTCCTAAAGAAATTATCTGATGAATGTGTTGTAGAATTGACAATCAGATTTATTTTTAAAAAGCATTAATTACAAAATTCAGGTGGCTTGCAACAATCCCACTAATATTGCTTCCTGGATTCAAGTATTAAGAGACTTGGAAACACTTGCTGGCGTTCACTTAACAACCATACCAATACGATGCCATAAATGTGTTTCAGAGTCAGGCAAGGGACAGCAAAAATTGTCTAGAAAAACATATATTTGAATAAAGATGGACATTGCTTATTCCTCAAAGCAGGATGAGGTTCATAAAGATGCTGAAAGTGAGTAATAGATATTCAGAATCATGTCTTGGAGATTCCAGGTACTTCCTTATATGGCTTATTTCAACCCCAGTTTAAATTCTTAAATCTTATATACTCTTCAGTTACAGGTGACCCTAAAATACCTAACTTTCTATTTTGGAGATGCTGTCACAAGAACATCTGGCTGCCTTTCCATGTGCACTATGAAGAACAAATATTGGAACACCAAAACTAAAAGAATATAGGATGTCAAACAGTAGCTCTCAGGACAAAACTGAAGGTTTATGCAAATATTTGTAAGAGCTTCTGCCTTTCTTCATCCAAGTAAGCAAAGAGGATTAAAGATTGCTTTAAACTTTAGCTGCACCACCCCCCCAAGAAAACAAACAACTCCCCCAAACAAACAAAAACCAAACAAAAAACCCCAACAAAAGCCACCAAGCCAACTCAGTACAGTCCAAAACTCTCAATATGGAAATAATCACTCAGTTTTTCACATTTTACTTGAAATGGATGTATTATGAACAAAACCAGATTGTACTATTACGATATATTGGTAACTAGTAGACAGAGTGGAGACTACAAGGAAGCAACAAAACAGCCCAAAGAAAACTTTTCTCCATGCAATGTCCTATAAAACATGTACCAATCATCTCCATAGATGGCACATGATAAAAGTACTTGAATTCATAGGGAAATCAGAAAGGAATCTGTAATAGGACAATTTAAAAAGGAGGTTTCTGTCTGCTCTGTGTAGTTGCAAAAGAGAGAAGAGAGTGAAGCATTTGTCCATTGTACAGGTTTTTTTTCCATTGTAATGTGGTCATCTTGTTTTGTTATCAGTACCACAATTCAGTTCCATTCAATGACAGTCCCATCAGAGCCCACAAATAAAACACCTCAAACATTTTCTGTGTGTCTATTAGCACAAACTTGTGCTCAGGAGGGAAAGATAATTGTTGGACCATAACTGAGAAAGGCTATTTTTTTGTATTAAGTTTGTGTGGGAATCTTTTAGTAGCAGGGGTGCTACAGAGGTGGCTTCTGTGAGAAGCTGATGGAAGCTTCCCCTCTGTCTGACAGAACCAATGTCTGCTAGCTCCGAGATGGATCTGCCACTGGCCAAGGGCCAGCCCATCAGTGATGGCTGTAGCACTGCTGTGATAACATAACCAAGAAAGAGGAAAAAAAAACAAACCTGTGCAATGGCAACCACAGTTAGAGAGAGGAGTGACAACATGTGAGAGAAACAACTCTGCAGACATCAAGGTCTGCAGAAGAAGGAAGAAAAGGTGCTTCAGGCACTGGAGTTGAGATTCCCCTTGCAGCCAGTGATGAAGACTGTGAAGTAGGCTGTGCCCCTGCAGCCCCTGGAGTTTAGTGGTAGAGCAGATAACCACCTGCAGCTCAAGGAGCAGCCCACATTGTAGCAGGTGGATGCCCAAAAGGAACTGTAACACTATGGGAAGCCCACACTGGAGAAGGTTTGCTGGTAGGATTTGTGACCCCATGAAGGACCCATGCTGGAGCAGTTCACGAAAGAACTTCAGTCTGTGAGGACTCATGTTGAAGAAATTCAAGGAGCACTGTCACCTGTGGGGGTGACCCCATGCTGGAGAAAGGGAAGAGTGGAGGAGTCCTTCCCCTGAGGGGGAAGGAGAAGAAGGAGCAGCAGAGACAAGGTATGATGAACTGACCACAACCCTCATTCCTTGTTCCCTTTGGTTGCTAAGAAGGAGGAGGTAGTCTGTTTTATCCATGATGGTACCTGATGAGTGATCTCTCTCTGTCCTTATCTTGACCCATGAGCCTTGCATTGCATTTTCTCTCCCTTGTCCAGCTGAGGAGGGTACTGACAGAATAGCTCGGTGGGCACCTAGTGTCCAGTCAGAGTCAACCCACCACACTTATAAATGAAACTGTCATATTCTTCATGGAGTATGGGCATAATTCTGACACTGGACAAATTGTTGACCACATGCAGTATTTTGGGGGTTCTGTCAACACTCAGATTTGGGAAAAAAAAATATTAAAAGCGTGTCTTTGCACTTTCTTTCTTAAGGCATTCCAAGCAATTGAAACTTGTTAGTTAGTTTACAGGAATGGAAGTTGCTTTTGCCATTTGAATATTCTTTGCTATTTCATTATATATCTGACTGCTCCCAATCTCAACATTGCACTGATCAGAGGACATTCTGTGAACTAGAACTTCCATTTGTTAATGGAAAATTTCTTTGTAGTCCATATGAATATGAGCATGTTAATTATTAATCAGAAGCATTCTTTCTTATTTGTTTCTGTGTTGTGAAAGAGTTCTTTAAAATGGGATGAAAAATTAATGTACTTTTAGATTTTTCTCCTCCCTAGAGGGTGGCTGTTCATGAGTTAAATGCTTATGCAACACCTTTCCTGACAAACTGCACTACATTTCTCTTGTTACTTCTCTACTGAGCTGTTCTGGGCCTTATTCACAGGCCACTGAAGTCAATGGGAGCCCATCCAATTTTCTCAGTGGTTTCCCCCTGCTTGCAACTCTTTAGTGACAAAAATAAACAAACAAACAAATAAAAACAGCACTAGAAAAGTATAAAGTGCTAATATAGTAATCATATATAGTGTCTGTGGGTAAATCAATGGACTTCTGTCCGTCTTGAGACCAAACATGTCAGGAAATCACTCTGATATTTTTCCACTGGGAAATGGAATGAAAATCTAGAAAACATTTCTGACACAATTCAGCTAACTGTTTATTAGCTAAAGAACTAGCCTTTAAAAATGAAGTTTCTTTTGCACATCCCTCTCACTTTGCCATCTATCAACCTTCTGCCCAGTGCTCTTCATTCAAAAAGTACTCAATATTGGCCAGAGCTGCCTTCTTCTGAAGTCAACTGGGAGTTTTGCCATCGACTTCAGTGGGAGACTTATCACACCCAGGATGCAAAACACAGGGAGAAAAGATAACATTGTCAAAGTAGGCATTGTAAAAGTAAGAAAAAATATTGAAATTATTTAGCAAAATCCACTTAAAAATCTCTGGCAAGAGTCAGCGTTAATCTTTCTTTCTCACCAAACTCACCAGCACCCTAGCAGAACACAAAGCCCCTTGCCAGGTGTCCCCGCTACGTGGTTCATGGAGTTGAACCCCAGCTCTAGAGGAGTCGGCGGTGCGCAGTCCCAGGCTTCGCAGAGCCAGGCACAAACTGACAGCAAACATTTTGCAAACATTAAGCTTTCCCTAAAGGACGAAGGGTTTGCCACCGGCACCCACTGCAGCGCCCGGGAAGGAACAGCCGGGACGGGGAGCGGGCAGGGAAGATGCGGGCACCCTCCTGCTGCGGTGCCCGACCTCAGCTCTCCGCCTCGGCGCGTCCCGGTGGGCAGCACCTGGGTGCTCCCCTCCGCAGGTGATGCGCCAGCCGAAGCTCCTTCTGCCCGGACCGCGGCACCACGGCTCGCAAAACACTGGACCGCGCTGTCAGCCCCGGAGTCGTCGCCAAAATCGAGGAGGAAAGAAGCACGGCGGAGTCCCCGGGGTGCGCCGGGGGCATCGTGCCCTTCGCGCCCCCGTCCCAGCAAGGAGCGGAGAAGAGCCGCCAAGAAGGGATTCCCCCAGCAAAGCTGGGCGCTCTCCACACCTTCCCCGTCCCCGGGGGACCCCGGCGCGGCACGGAGCCCCGTACTCACCGCGGTGCTGCAGGCAGCAACCCGCAGAGCAGGAGAAGGGCCCCCGCCCCGGCCGGTGCCCGCTGCGGTGCACAGACTCCGTCCCTTGGTGCCCACATCCAAGCCCCGGCCGCGCAGCTAAAAGTCCTTCTGAGGAGCACCCGGCAAGCCCCGCCGCCTCCTGCCTCGGATCGCTGTCACCTCCCCTCGCCCCCCCGCCCCGTTCTCCACCCCCACCCCCACCCCCCCCTCCGACCCCTCCCGCCGCGGGCGGCTGCATTATAAAGCGGTCCCTAACCCGTCAGATCACGCACCGGCAGAGGTGCCGGTCCTCGCCGCTACTTACCGGGCATCCTTCAGAGCGGCAGGCGGGCGGGAGCGAGGGAGGAGGAGAGAGAGAGAGGGAGGGAGACGGGGAGGGAGGGAAGACGGGAGTGGGCTCCGGTTAGACTGCGCTGCGCTGCTCGGCAGCCTGGGCAGCTCGGCGGAGTGCTGCGAGCCGGTCCGTGAGTGAGTGCGTGAGTGCCTCCGTGCGTGTCTGCGCCTTGCTGGAGACGGGCGAGCTGGGGCTCAGGCACCGAGGGGCGGCGGGAAGCGGCGGAGGACTCCGGAGGGTGAAGCCCACGCAGAACGGCATGGCCAGGTGCGGCCCAACGCGGCCCCGGCCCCGCGGGCCCCCGCGGCTCCCCGCGCCCCGCCGCCGCGGCGAGAGCTGCCGGGGAAGGGTTTGGGGGAGGCGCGCATCCTCCCCGGTGGCACACGCACCGCGGGCGGGGTGGTGGTGATGGGAGAGAGGGATTAAAAATAACGATAATAAAAAAGCCCAATCACCGGGAAAGAAAACCCCAGCAAAACTCTATCTCTACTTCCCGACTGAGCTTTGAGCCCCCTGCCCCAAAGCTGCAGTCCCGGCTCGCCGGCAGATGCCATCGCCCGCGGTGCAGCACGGCAGCAGCTGCCGCTGCCGGCAGCGGCCAGTTGAGAACCGGAGCCTATCCCCGCGCTCAGAGGAGCCTCCCTTCTTCCCTCCCTCTTTCCCTCCCTCCTTCCCTCCTTCCCAGCCCCGCTACGGAGGGCAGCGCAGGCAGGTGCTGCCGAGGGAAGGGCAGGGCCCTCCGCTGGCAGAGGCCTGGCTCTCCCGGGCACAGGGCTGGCTCTGGGAGGCTGCTCCCGCCGGGACGCGGCTGGAGGGAGGGAAGAGAGGGGCAGAGAAGCGGAGCCTGCTTGTCCACGGTAGCTGCCGGCGGGCCCCGGGCGCAAAGGCGGAGGAATGAAGAAGCGGCGGGGAGGGCCCGCCTCAGCTGGGCAGCGGTGCAGTGCCCCATCACATGCCTACAAACGCCGCTTCGCCCGTCGGCTCACCTTCTGCCGGTGCGGAATGACCCGCTGGAGAGGACCGAGGACGGTGCACCATTCCTGCCTGGATTCGTGGGGGAGGAGGAGGGAAGCAAACGGAGAAGGGAGGGAGGGCATAATTGTAACAATCACATGTAAAGGGAAAAGATGAAAAGCAGCACGCACACCAAAAAAGCCCGTTCTCAGGAGAGAAATCAAAAATAGCCACAACATTGAAAGTTGCTCGCTTTGTGATTTGCATTACAACGCTGCCGCTTGCTGCCTGCCTCCTCCAACAGTGTGCCCGGGAAACGTGCAAGATGGGAGAGAGGCAGCGATGTACTTTTTGTGTGCTTTCCCTTCCTGACGGCAGTTCGCTCAATCTCTCTCGAAAAAAAAACCTTGAACCCAACCCCCAAACCCAAGCACGGACACGCACACCCCCACACACTTGCAAGAGAGGCGGCTCCAGGTGGCTTCCGAGCTGCAAGCCCATTTCTCCGGGGACAGCTGTGTGTGCTGCTTACCCTTGGGAACGCTCCTTACTGATTTTGGATCCTTGGGTTTGGCACACCAGGGGACAGCCAGGTAATGCCCAGGGGTGGAGGGGCCGAGCTTCAGGACCCTGGAGATACCCGCGGAACTCCGCGCAGGTTGCATGAGGCAGGCAGCACGGCTGCGGAGCGCAGAAAATCCACTGGATTTCCAGTGGAAATCCTGTTCGAGGATAAGTAGTGCTGCTTTCGAGGAAAAAAAAATAAAAATATTGGATAACCCCAAACTTCTATTTACCGACAATTCGTGCCCTGATGAAAAAAAAAGAGAGAATAGTAACAAACCCCCCAAAAACCCTAAAAACTATCAGGGAATCTTAACCCAGATTCTGTGGTTAAATGTGTCAGCCGGCAGTAGCATGGCTGTTTGCCAGACCTATGATCCATTAACCTCTTTAGCTCATTGTTGGCAGGCAACAATAGCACACGGTCAAATTCCTGTATTTTAAAGACAAGCCATTTTCTTTTCAGACTACACTCCACTGTCCTACCTTGCTATTAAAAAGGACCTCTTTGGCAATAAAAGTACTAAGAAAGAAATATACTGTGTAGGTTTTTTGCTACTTTCTCTTCATTTTATGAGTGAAAACTTTGTGCTAGGCTTAAGGTGACATGTACACAGATGGACAGCAGCACGTGAAAAACTCTTATAATAAGGAATTTGGATAGTTTTACCTTCACCATTTAATTATGCATAATTTAGACTGTGTGCCATTTAAAGTTTTGGTTCCAGTTCTTTTACAGAGAGAAACTAAGCAAACCCTTACACAACGAAAATTAGAGGATGAACATCATAGAATCATAGAATGCATTGGGTTGGAAAGGACCTTAAAAGGTCATCTAGTCCAACCACCCTGCAGTAAGCAGGGACATCTTCAACTAGATCAGGTTGCTCAGAGCCCCAGCAAGCCTGACCTGGACAACCTGTTCCAGTGTTCCACCATCCTCATAGTAAAGAACTTCCCAATGTCCAATCTAAACTTACTCTTCTCTAGCTGAAAACCGTTGTCCCTTGTCCTATCACTACAAGCCCTTGTAAACAGTCTCTCTCCAGCTTCATTGTAGGCTGCCTTCCGGCACTGGGAGGCCACTATTAGGTCTCCTCGGAGCCTTCTCCAGGCTGAACAACCAAAATTCTTGCAGCCTATCCCCACAGGGGAGGTACTCCAGCCCTCTGATCATTTTTGTGGCCCTCCTCTGGACCCACTTCATCAGGTCCATGTACTTCTTGTGCTTAGGACTCAAGGGCTGGGCACAGTACTCCAGGTGAGGCAGAATCACTTCTCTCACTCTTCTGGCCATGCTTCTTTTGATGCATCCCAGGATGAGAGATTTGCCTTTTGGGCTGCAAGTGCTCATTGCTGGCTCATGTCCAGCTTTTCACCCACCACTGCACCCAGGTTAATTTCTAGGATATATAGGGCCCTTTGCCCCTCCTGTGCATGTTATAAATGTATTGGTCCAAACACATTCTTTTTGAAGTTATATATTTCTACATAAATGTGTTCACATGTGCATGCTGTATATATATCTGTTATATAAATAACAAGTTCCAAATAATTAAAAATTACTACAGAAAAATTAGTGTACAGAAGAAGCAAAGCTCAAAAAAAACAACTCTCAACCTCCTGCTGAGTGCTATAAAAGTTTCCTTCACCTGGAGGAGAAGTTATAGGATCATCAATACAGAAAGAATATGGAAATTATACCTTGCACCTTCTTTACACAAGCAACTCAGTTCATAGAAATATATCTGTGTGACAATGGAAGTACCTTTTTGGGTTTTTTTGGCATCAGACATTTTGACATTGGGCTGTAGTCCTGACTGCCATGTGCCAAAATATTTGTTTTGGAAAGTTTGCATTTAGAGAAGTTAAATCTGTCACTGCTAAATCAAGCTGTCTGGTCTGGGAGTGGAAGATAATATTGTACAAAAAAGACAACTGATCCCATGAGGATCTGGGGAAAAGAAATAGGAAAGGGTATGGGGAATAGGGCTTAGCTGGGTGGTAACAGTGAGTACAAGAAGCTGGTTTGTTACAGAGGAAACTAGGCCTGGAAAAAAAATATCATATCCTGTGAAGGAGGCAGCATGAAAGGAGAGCTTCATGTCCATTGTGATGGTCAGGCTGTGCTGTAAAACACATCCTGTTGCTCATTAGTAGATGAGGAGTGTTGGATAACACCTACAACCTTTCAAGACCTCCACATGTTCCTTCTAAATCCCCTGTGGCTTAGGAAAAGTCCTGTAAAAAAAAAAAAATCTAAGTTCATGGGATTCACTCATTTCCCAGAGGGCCTTTGGTTATTTGTTTATCCCAAGGAGGAAAGTTTTCAGGGTGTTTTTTTGTCACCCTAACCAACTCCTCTGACACAGTCAGCTAGCACCATGCTGTCTTAGTCTGAAGAGATAAAGGCCCAAGATTATTTGCTTGGTATCTGATGGTTTTAATCTGAGAAAATGAAGTCTTGATCCCATTTTCATTAGTAAGAAAATCAGGAAGTGACTGATACATTGGCAAAACATTTTGAGTTCATGAGATTGCCTGACTTCAAGAGCAGATGTTTGGGAAGGGAAAGAGGTGTAAATATACACAGTATAGCATTAAATTTAGGCTATATTTCAACCTGTTGTGGCAAGACTAGTCATTAACAGCTAAAAAAAATGAGTTAGTACTGATTGCTAAACAGATAGCCTGTTAAATATTAAAAGTAGGTATATTTTATCTGTTTGCTGTTTGAGTGTTTTCTCCACTAAGTCCAAAGTGTTTTCTCCTCACTTCAGTGTCATCTAAAGCCAGGAAGGGACTTTTTGCAAGGGATTGTGATAGGCTGAGAGGGAATGGATTGAAGCTTGAGAAGGGTAGATTTAGACTGGAGATTAGACAGAAATTCTCTACAGTGAGGGTGGTGAGACACTGGAACAGGTTGCCCAGGGAAGGTGTGAATGCCCAGAGGTGTTCAAGGCCAGCTTGGATTAGCAATCTTCTCTAGCAGGAGGTGTCCCTGCCCATGGCAGTGGGGTTGGCATTAGATGATCTTTAGGGTCCCTTCCAACTCAAACCATTCTATGAATCTATTAATCTATGAATCAGGCACTGGTCACTCTTTGCATATGTTATGTGGGATGATCACATGGACATTAGCTGATGCATGCTGTATGGCCTCAGTGGGTTGCAATCTCACTGACCACTTTAAACCAAGAGAGCTTTTTGATAACCAAGAGGATTTTGTAAAGAAGTTGAAATGATGGAGAAGATGGCACTGACTGGTACAGCATGGCTACTCTTATGTAATGGTAAAGAACTGAGATGGTAGTTTGAAATGGTGGCATTTTGACAAAACATTAAATTTAGTTTGTAAGACAATACCTGCACATTAAAAGCAATGTTGTTTCATCACACAAGATACAAGGTCTCAGCTGTTGAAAAATAATGTAGCTAATGGTGATAGGAATCTATTCTGCCTGCATTTCCAGATTAATATCAAGTTTCAATAATATTTCTGATTATCACAGTAAGGTGTTGCTTTATTTGTTAAACATCTGGTCTGTCACAAAAGTATGGTTTATGCAATTATATCCCAGTCTTCCAAATTTGCATTCAGTTCCATGTGAAGTGTCTCATACCCCAACTTAATACTAATTTATGGCAGGTTGTTTTTGTTTTTTGAAAAGGGACAAAAACCAAAAAGTACTCTTCAAGGACTTCATAAAAAGTTAAGGTGTTTAAGGATGTTACAGGATTATGTAGACTCATATTACAAGAACCATAGTGTCATAGAATGGTTTGGGTTGGAAGGAACCTTAAAGATCATTTTGTCCCAGTCCCCATGCTGTGGCCAGGGACACCTTCCACAGTGTACAGGATATATAAGAACAAATAAAATTTTAAAGAAATATAACAAATGCACTTCTGTTAGTTTGGAACTTGCCATCAAAATCCACTAAAACCATGCTTCACTGAATCTGTAAATACTACATTTTTTTCACCTGTCAGCATGTTATTGACTTTTCTGGTTTCTGCAAAGCATTCCATCAGAAGTCCCTTCCCCTCGTTGTTTTCACGTCAGAAAAATCAATTCAGATCTTTGATATACAAAGCAACAAAGGTAATCTAAGATTGGTACATTTCAGAATTTATACCATGTCCTTTACTTTGTTGAAACTCTGCTTTCAAGGCTTATCTGCAGCACATGAGAGTTTTGAAAACTCTTTCTAAATAGACAGAAAACCATAGTAAACCACAACAGGCTGAGAGGCAGGTTATTCAAAATCACAGTGATATGTGGCTAGCATGTTAAAGAGATACTTTGATGTTGAGGAAAAAAAGATTTCCAAAGATACTAGGTTTAGAATCAAATTATGCCTTTGAATGACCATGCACGATTCTCCCTGTAGGAAGAAAGAAATTATATGCAAAGACCTAACATTCATTTTAATCAAAGATCTATGGATATGTGCAGTTATTTGGTCAATGGGTACCCACACTAGTCACCATTTTCACAGTTTTGTGATGGTATTATGACTCAGTTCAGTTCCAGACTAACAAACAAAGCCTACTGACTCTTGTTTGCCATTGAGCTAAGCACTGACAAAATAGCTGAGGTCTGCATAGAAGAGAAATAACTCTCAACTATTTTACCATCCCTTCCATGTCCCTTTCTGACTATGCCATTATCTTCCACTGCTTTTAGCTTCTTATGTTTGCCAAACTTCTGTGATTCAACCTGAAATTCTGTATGCTGGAGCTCTGCCCCAGGCTGCACGTTTTTTATAGTACCCAACAAAATGGCTCAGCTACACCTGAGAATAAGATTGAGGGATATTATTCTGGTCTACTTCTTGCTAAGATATTTTTTATAAGGCTCACTTTTTTTAAGAACTCTAGAACCTGAAGGCAGTGCAGAAGAGACTTGTAAGCTGTCAGGATGCTAAGTATTAATTTAACTGAGGACCACCAAAAATTTCAACTTTTCCAGTTCATGGAAGTTCTGTTCACACATGCTAAGCAGCAGTTTTTTATAGTTATGCATCTAAATGTGGATGTTTAGCTGTTCTCCAGCCAGGTACATTCAGATACTGCCTGGTTTTGTCTCTCCCAATGCTGTTCTTAAGTAAGAAAGTCTGTCCTTTGCTTGCTCTTCATTTGGTTAGAACCAAAACCACACTGAGAAGGAGACTGATTCAGCTGAGCACAGGAGGACAAGAAGTCTTCCCTGGATTTCTTGGAATTGAGGAGCTGGCAAAGGTGAAGTGACAGGGATTTCAATGGTAAAAAATTACAGGAGAAAGATCTAAGACCTGGGATGAAATGGTGAGGAAGAAATCAAACTCAGATGACTAACTGCTAGGTGCAGGAAAGGAGCATGGGAAGGCACAACAGCTCTGTCTGTGCAGCAGTCAGATGGGAAAACTATGTGAGAAAGTTTATAATTTTGGATATGCTGATAAGGAAAAAGAACAAATCTAAGAAATCTAAATACTGAAGACAGCAGTCAACTAAATGAAAAAAGTCAGGTGGAAACAAGCCAGTGAAGATGTGAAGATGAGAATGAAGTTCCAGAAGTGGGGGAGAGAGTGAGAGAACTGGAACGACATGAAGAAGGAAAAAGAAACAGAAAAGTGTGTAATGCTACTGCATACTGCCATGCAGAACTTGGAAACTCACCAACCATCCCAAACCTCAGTATTTTGATGTTATCAATAAATATCTGTGAAACTTCTTGGCAAAGTGTGCTCCTCACTCTTCTCTGGTGCTGCTCTACACAAGGGGTGACCATCTGTTACCATTGTCAAGCCTGACATTAGCTCTACTGTCAGAAGATCTAACTTCCCAACCTCAGTGATTAATCTTGCTGGTATCAGGCCATTCTTGGAACTATTTATGTGCATTATTCTTTGAAGAACAGAAAAGGGAAGATGGAAAGGAAGAGACTGGGAGGGGGGAAGGAAAAAGAAAGGGAAGAAGGAAAAAGAAAGGGAAGAAGGAGACTATCCAGTTCTTGCTACAATAAACTCTTGCTGTCATGTATTTAGCACCAGTAGAACTGAAGTTGCCTTTATTAATTTTATTCATCTTCTCCTTCCTTTTTTTGTGGATGTACATTATAACAGTTTGAAATTGTAAAACCATGTAACTTTTAATGAATTTATTCAAACTCTAAATAAAAAAAAGTATTAAATGCATCTGCAGAAGATTTTTCTCTGATGCCAGAGTATGACATCTGCATACCTCACAAATGAATATTAATTTATTTTCACAGTGCTTCTGTCTTTCCCATTGTAGAGATGAGAGCTGAAACATAACAAATTAAAACAAGAATATCCACCCATTTTGAGTCTAAATGTAAATTATCTAGGAGTTAACATTTTACTTTTTAGAAGGCTATTATATGCTCACTTCAGCTGAGAGTTGAGCATCTCTACAAATAAGATCCAGTCTTTTAAGTGGGGCATACAAAACTAAAATATTCATAATTCAGTTCAGTTTGGGTGGCTTCTCCTGTTTACCACTGGAACTTCACAGCAATACAAAGAGATAATATCCTGCTCTTCACATCCCCATTCAAATGGTTGAAGAATGTAAGTATTCATTGAAATGAGCCCTGAAACTTCTTTCCCCTTATCCATTCTAAAAATTAAAACAAACAAACAAACAAACCAAAACAGCAACAACAACCACAAAAAAGAGACAAAATAGATCATGGCAACATTATAAAACACATCCCACTTTATCTCCAGAGGTGAGTCATCCTGTGCTCTGATGAGAAGTGGTCCTGCAAAAAGGACAAACATCTTCACAATCCATGTACAAGCTAAACCAGGAGCCATCTGTTCTTCAGACTTATATCATAATTGAGGAAAGGAAAAAAAAAGGATCATAATTAAGGAAAATTCCCTTCACATCTCTAGGTGTTTTTTGTCACCTAAGAAATCCTATCCTCAAAACTGCAGGTCTGAATCTCAGCAGTGAGATGTAACAATTAGTTCTTCAAGCATAATGAAACTCCAAATCTCAGAATAATTTGCTACTTGAAAAGTTTGCTGAACATTTATTTTGGAGAAAAACTGGAAATATTTGTCTACTGTCTAGAAGATCTTGGAAAATTTCCAGCTTGAAGTTGACAACTTCACTTTTGGTGCTGTCATCTCATTATTTTGAGCACTTAGAACACTGTGCTTACACAGAGAGAGAAAAGATCCAAGCAGAGCTAGAGGGAAATCCATGTGCATGACTGGGGGCTGGAAGCCTTTCCTTCTCTTCCCAAGTTTTCTAACAGCAGTGCTAGGAGGACAATGTTTCCAATTTTCTGATTTGGAACAAATATTGACAACAACAAAAGAAATATGATCTTTTCTTCCTTTATTTTTTACAGGAAGAATCTTCTTCTATATGTGTTCAACGAATTTCATCAGGACATGAAATTTTACAATTCTTTTCATATTCATTTTCCACTGGACTCAAAACACAAAGACCTTTAGCTTAACAAGGTCTGACTGATATATAATAGGGGCTTCTGTTTTCTCTGTTAAAATCCACAGGTGGGGACTTTTGTGTGGGGGAAATTTGTGAAGAATCACCAAATGAATGTCACAGAATCATAGAATCATAGAATCAGTCAGGATTGGAAGGGATCACAAGGATCATCTAGTTCCAACCCCCCTGCCATGGGCAGGGACACTTCACACATGTCTCCTCTGAAATGATCTCATCTTGCCTGGGATACTGTTGGCCAAGGATTGCTTTGCTAGACCAAAAATAGGCAATCAAACAATTCATCTGTAATCAAAACACAACCTAGTTAAGGTCAAACCTGTAGGCACTAAAGCTTAAAGACTTTGTGTTTTGTGCATCATTTCTTTAACCAGCAGTGGTTCTCTAAGTTTGGCAGTTCTGTTGGAAACACTCTGCAGACCACAGCTCTGAAATTCAACTGAGCGATGTGCCTGTTTGAATCCACAGATCTCACTCACAGTGGAGAGATGTTGCAGAGCTAGACCTTCTGCTCTTCTATACAGAATTCAGAACATTAATCATGCACACTTCTCCTTGCTGGTGTATTTTTCCTCCTTGAAATCCGCAACAATCTCTGGACAACAGAAACAGATTAATTTCTTGAACTCAGACTCTAGGTTCATGGAGTAAAACCAGTAAATACATACAAGTATATGCTGAATAATGTATTCAAGAGCTGCCTGTGAGCATGACTGTTTACATTTACTTCCATATTTAAACAGTTTTTTATTTTTTCTGAAACAAATCCAAACTCTCAGCATCACATGCTTAGGAGATTTGCATTTCATGATACCTGTAGCTGGCAGAAATAGCAAGAGATAAGTGGCACCTGCATTGCAGGTGACAACCTAGAAAGTATACATAGTCTTTCTAGATGCCATATTTAGAAGGTGGTGTACAAATTAATCTTAATCTTTCAAGTCTATATTTGGTACCTGATTTTTGGTCTTGTTGAGTTCAGTCTCTATACATTTAGGTATTACAGAAACATGTATTTCCCTTTTAGAGTAATTTTGAAGCACCAATGCTGCTAGAGTCTTGCTGGTGAGATTGGAAGGGACGTGTATCATGTATCTCATTTCCTTCCTGACTCAGGTATATGCTAAACAATCCTGTTCATGATGTGATTACATTCTGCCAAGATCTCTTTGAAAATGTTTCTTCCTATGTAATCTAACTGGAAAGCCACTGCAGTATTTGCTTGGTGTAATGGCTAGAAACTTGTTTCATTCCCACCTCTATGTGTCCATCTAGAATGTTTTTTTATTTCAGTATTATCATTCAAGTAGCTCTTTCATTAATCCACTGATCGACTAAGTCCACTTATGGACTTCAGTCACCTCTCTCTCTCTGTTTCATTTTCCTATGTATTTTCCTGCCAGGAAAATAGTTTCAGAGTCCTAAAAATATGTCCTCTTCTCCTCTTCTGTTGCTGGGTTGTTTTGTTTTGTTTTGTTTTGTTTTTTTTTTTGGTTGGTTGGTTGTTGGTTGGTTTGGTTTTGGTTTGGTTTGGTTTCAGAGGTTCCCTCAACACCTGTTCTCTTTCAAGGTTACCTTTCCCAACCAGAAAACTCAATATTCTATAACCAGCATCTAGTGCAATGGTACTGGTGCTTGCCTGGCTCTGATGGATTCACCTTTTGCAATATATTTACAGATTGTATTTGCTATTTTTATGCTGCATCATAGTGGCAGTTCATTTATTCAGAGACTGACTATCACATCCCATCTCTACAAGCCATTTCTACCTGATAAGCCTCCAGCATACCACAGAACATTTTATTATTAGCTCCATGTGCATGACCTTGCATTTCAATCTAGTCCTATTTCTGTTCATTCAGATCTTTTGGTATTCAGTTCCAATCTCCTCTGTCCTACCTTCCACACTCATGGCACTGGCAAACTTTATCACTACAAGTCTAAAACTGTGTTAGACTGAAAACAATAAACCTGATAATTTCTAAGATCATATTCTGAGGAACTTGATTAGGAGCTACCTTGATACTACCATCGGAAATATCTCTGTGCTACTCTCCCTAAAAATGAAATTTGACAACTTCTCTATTAATTCCAATTTTTTTTCCCAGATATATTAATAGTGTACCATGTGTTACTGCATCGAATATACTTATCCAATCATTGAATAAAAAATCCACTACACTGGGGAAAAAAAGTTGCATTACCAAAGGTATATACAACACTAAATGCCTGGACAAGGCAAAACCTGCTAACAGTTCTCAAGGAGAGAGGGATAGTTATGAAATTTTTTTGAGGAAAAAAACCCACCAACCCAAAGCACTATACCTGTGTGTAGCTGCTTAGATATTCAAGCATATTAATGCTAGAATAGTTAAGTACTAAGTGATATGTGAGGGTTCTATGAAATCAAGGTGATCCTTTCCAGTTTTCTATCTGTGGGCAGCTGTTGCTTTCTGAAAAACTTACCCTTTGAGGTGGAGTTTTCAATGAGTTGCATGAACCCATCATTTGCCACTAAATCCCAGGGTAATTCTCTCACTGATTTCACTGGAACCAAGATTAAGTAGTAGTAATGAGTAAGTTACTCCTGGAAAAAGTGACCAGATCAAAGCAGGCCTCTTGTTGTAACAGGAGACAGAGTAGTCAGGGAAAAGATTTATTTCCCCAGGCATTTAACAAAAAAGCCAGCTGACTTTTGTTTTGTTTTAAAGAGCTGCAAAGCAGTTGTGATACAAAGAAGAAAAAAAAGACATAGAAGTAGGTCATGACCTAAGCAAGAATTATCTACACTATACAATAATTAAATAACTATCATCTGAAGTCCTTTAGGTAGGAAGACTATGGTGGGCAGTGATTATAGAATGTTCCCATAAGATCTTTTTACCAATTAATCAGACATCTCAGAACATTCTCTTCATATAAATTAGGGGATAAGTTGTTCCCTACACGTTTCCATTACTTTTAATGTCAACATAATTCATATATCTGTATTTCTCTGTGACTGATCATATATATTGCATAAAGTTTGAAGTGGATTATTAAAACATTCATATATACTCTATAATTTCCTTTGTACATGGCTGCATGAACTGCCAGCTTTACCAAATCTTGAAGAGATGTGGGTTTTTTTTTCCTCTCTAGCTCAGACTCTCTTTTGTAGCTTTATATGTGTGTTTCCCACAGAGAAACAAATGTTCTCATATTCAGCCTAAATAAGCATTTTAGTAGGCATAAGTTTTGCTTATTCTTGTCAGGGCAAAATTAGATATTAATCCAACGCCAAGCAGAGTTTACAAGAATGTAATTCAGACAACAGATTGCAAAGTGCTTTCAAGTACTCCTGCACCATTTCCCTGAAGAGGTTGGTCTCTTAACACGCTGAAGGGGAAGAGCTATAGAAAGCACAGTGGAAATATGGTGAATATTTCTTCCCTGCTAATTTATTATGGTGAATTGACATAATGAAGGATGACAAATAGGGCTTTCTTTTTTTTTTTTTTTTTAATCCCCCATCAACACAGTGCTTCACATTAAAATGGGAATGTTTTCTGTGTGACTGTCAAGAGCAACACATTTAATTACACAAAAGCCACACGTCATATGTTGCAAATGTAATATGGGGCATGAGAGAAAACGTAGTGTGCATTGCTGAGTAAAGTGTTAAAGGGGTAACAGAGGGCTGCACTTTAATGCAAGCCACTGCAGTGTTTGAGCTCACTGGAAAAAGATCATTTTGTTTGTTTGGTTGGTTGTTTCTTCTTCTTAAAGGTAACAGTGGAATTAATTACATGAACACTTCATCTTGAGCTTTTCCTGTGGGATTGAACTTGCTGCTGCCATTTCAGATTAGACATTGGTACACTGAAATATCCATACCTAATGTATAGCAGTGACATGCTCTGTGTAACATGTATGCAATGACATGTAACCTGCTGGTTATAGATACAAGCTATTCATTGTTCTCTCTACACACATATAAAACATGCACACATATTCATAAACACATAGTAAAACATCTCAGTTCACATCTGCATTGAATTTGATGAAAGCAAAATGGACATGAATTTAACCTTGTCTGGAAGCTCACTATGAAACTTCCTAATTTCCCATGTAAAAGAAAAGTGATAGTCATTAGCATTGCTCACTCATTAAAAACAGATCTATAAACAGATTCATCTGAATAAATTATAGGAAAAAATATTTCTTTTCATGCTGCATGCACTTACAGGTGTTTGATATCTACCTTTTATCTACCTCTATCAGCAAACTAATAGACTCACAATACAGGCAAGACTTCAAGAGTTAATGCACAATTAGTGTTGCTAATGAAAGTATTTTCTTATTTGACATTGTTGAGCATGACACTATTTTTATTGTGATTAAGTCCAGGGGAAAAAAAATGGTGAGAATTAGCATACTTAATGAACTTTGAAATATATGCAATCTTAAAAAAAACCCCGACAATCTAAATACAAAATGAATTAAATCTGCTTATATGCAGATTGTATACTTCTACATGACAACATTTCCTTATGTTTCCATTTTTTGCTTGTTGTTTGCCTTTAGATATAAGAATAAGAAAACAAAATATGTTAGTTGGTTGTCTTCTTTGTCTGAGTAAAGGATTTTGTAAAGGTTACTGGGACTTCAAAAACATATCTAGTATTGAATATCCACTGAGTATAAGACTATCTTAAGGCAGTTTGTAGAGAGGTAGAGTGCAGGGAGCATTACTGTTCTGTTATTTTTAGTGGAGAAATTTTGCCTCAGATTCAGGAGTTTTTTGCCTTGCAGATTATTTCTAGCTATTTCCTATGTTTTGCTCACCTGAAAAAGGAGAATAAGATGCATTGCAGTGACAAGATCACAAACATATGAGCATAACTTTCATTGTTGCCTTAATCTAAGTGGGATGTGCTCACTAGTCTCATCACAGTGTAATTTGTATCTGAAGTCTGGTACTGGGACAGTTTCCATCATACTCTTTCCCTCTGTTTCATCTTCTTTTGATAATAATCTCAATAATTTTAATGTTTATAGGGAATCTTTACTTCATAAACCACAGCTTGAATTAAATCAAATCTAACATCACAGCACTTGTAAACCAATTGCTATTTAAAACCTGGTTTTTGACTCCTTGCATGTACAAGATTACACAGAGTTTAATGAACTACCTGGAAACCATCCATCAAGATCTACTGGCACAGAAGTTTATCAGAGTGGGGAAGGTTTAGCTAAACAAAAGAAGCA
Organism: Indicator indicator; assembly: GCF_027791375.1. Classification (NCBI taxonomy): domain Eukaryota; kingdom Metazoa; phylum Chordata; class Aves; order Piciformes; family Indicatoridae; genus Indicator; species Indicator indicator. Next base: position 8,348,016 of record NC_072036.1, on the reverse strand, counting down.
AAGTAATGGAGCTAAAGTCACTATTTTGTTTTAGCAGTTATTTCTGTTTCTTTGCAGAAATCAACCTTTTAATATTTTACTGGTCAGGGTCTTCTATTCAAAGTGCTTTGTGATGTATGTCTGATAAAAGATCCTCTGTTTTGAGTGCTGACTGTAGCTCATAAATCTTCAAAGTCATCATACAAATTGAGATATTTTGGTTTAATGCAATTTAATAATACCAGTCCTTTAGGTCACTAGTTCTTATTCACTTCTTTTGTGTGTCCAGATGGTCTTTTAGTGCCTATATTTAGTGACTTTTGCTGATCTGAGTATTTTACCGGAATGTACTACTACACAATGGCAGATCTATCTGAATGGTTTTAGCAATCTCTCTTTAATGTGCAGAGATCAGGTTCATGCCATGAAACCACAGACAGCATTTGAGGCCATGCCAGTGTCAGATCAATTTGGGCTACAAACCCAGGGAGACCGAAGTAACCCAACCCAACTGTGAATGAATTTTTTTCATTAGAAGGGTTGCTGATGACATCTCATAAGTAGGGTGTCCTTCCCCAAGTTGCTGTGAGAGGGTGATGTGTGTTGTCCAGAGTTTGTGAGGCTGAGGGGAAACTTTGCTAAGCAGGGTAAAGAGCTGAATGGGTGAGCTGAAGCACTTGAACAGCCAGACATGAGGATGATTGCAGAGCCCATCAACTCACTGTTCAGATGAGAGACACCCTCAGAGAGAAATTCTGCATTTATGATCCGTATAACAGAAGGGTGGTTTTGTCCCAATTGTTTCTGGACAAGTTAACAACTAATCTGAATGGGTTTATTCTGTGCAATTAACACAAAGAATGAAGGGTATTAATTCAACAGCATGTACTGCTCCAGGCAGATATATTAGGCTCAGGCAGAAATGGCAGCACTGACACCCTTGAACACACAGCAGCTCCCTCACCCCATGTATTGATAAGCTCACCTAGCTGCTACTGGTAGATCAGACAAATCAGAGCTGTCTCTCACAACTTGAATGAAGGGCAGCAATGATCTATTTAACATTAAAGGCTGCTTTCATTTCAGGGATACTTTGTTTTTCTGACTAAGAATATTTCTTTATATCTGTTAGAAGTGGTCAATCCATTACATTTATTCAATCCATTACATTTATTTTGTGCCATATAGTGCCCTTTTGCATCTCTCTCTCCAGATCTGTTCAATCCTTCAATATTTAGTGCTATCTTATGAAAGTATTATTGTAACACAACAATCAAGGCAAGAAAGCAAAATTTTGAAGCATAGTGGCAGGCACAATAAATACATATTTTTTCATATGAAGGCACATAGGTCTTGAAATAATTCTATGCAGCTTTCACTCAAGGATGTGATATGCTGCTGAAAGAAGTTCACTAGGGTTTATTGTAAATGGTATTTTTGCAGCTTGTTTCCTTATGCTTTTGTCACTCTGCACTTGATTTAGAAAGAGATTCATGGAAAGTCATAATTATTTTAAGAAGGCAGCAAGGAAAGTGTTCTTTCACCATGTCTATAAATCTTTACTTATGCTCTACAGAGAACTCTGCTCCCTGTGTCTGCTTTACCAGTGTAAGAGGAGTATATCATAGTGCCATGTGTTGTCAGAGCTTCAGGGATCTTTATAATATGAGATCACAAATGGAGACAATTTCATTGTAATGGTGCTGGCAACAAAAGAAAAAGGATACCAATTCAGCTGGCACACTGATATGATAGCAAGGATATGTTCTTTCTTGGCATTAAAGTCCATGTGGAATTCAAATGTATGTGCATATATATGTACTTATGGGGCACACACACACACACATATATACACAAATACATGCAAATATATATGTACAACCAGGAAGCTAGTAAATCTGAAACTCAGAAAAGGAGATGACTACTGAAAATGTAAGCTCTTTGGGGAGTATTATTTCTGGAGGAAAACAGCATATAAAATTTTCCCCCCACACCCCCCTATTCCTCCCCACCCCACCCTCAGAATGCTAAATAACTGCCTTTCAGAGGAAGAAAAAACTGTTTCTCCTGATGAAGACCCTAGCAGAGAGCAGCCTGAACTGTTGCCTTTCATTTTGCTCAACACAGTCTTTCAGAAGACGATTGTTTGTTCATTTTCTTTTTCTGGAATGAACTATCCCTTTGTAAGGCTTACAGGCCATCAAAGAAAAAGAGTGGTTCTGCTGATCAATCATGGACAAGATTTGTTGTGGAGGTCAGGAAATCTTTTTCACTGAAAATTTGGAGAGAAGTAGTCGTCAGTAAGTTTTTAGTCACAGCTAATTCTGCTTTTGGTAGCAGCTGAGCTAAATGACTTTTTAATGGTCCCTCCACATTTTAATTTCTTTCTTAGCTCCCTATGAGATTCACAGATTGTATCAGGTTGGAAGGGCCCTCAAAGGTCATCTTGTCCAGCTCCACTGCAGTGATCAGGGATATCTCCAACTAGATCAGGCTGCCCAGGGCCACATCCAAGAACTGATGTCTGAAGGACCTGTCTATAGTCTCAGAGTCTGCTCTTCAAGATAGATGTGTTGCACAGTAAATACTGTACTCTAAGTGCATATTAATGAGAGGAGGATCAACTAAAAAGAGCATGAATTATTCAAATTGTTTGATTCTGACATCCAGACATTTCATTTTCATACATTATTTTAAAAAATGTGAGTAGTAAATAATAAAAAATCCCCCTCAAACTAGATGAAGCTGAGAAAGAGAAAAAAATAGGTCAGTTATCAAAAAACAGCCGGAGTGCCAATGTATTTTTGATGGGTTCCAGTCTACAATTTTCAGACAAGTTAAAAAAGATAATTAATATGTCCTAGTGGTTATGTAAAGAAAACTTTATCCATTGCAGATATCTAATGCATAGCTCTCTTTTTCCTATTTTTCATTGCCAGTATGACAAAGACAAATTAAGTTCTGTCACACTCTTGCCTCAACATTTTTTTTTTATTATTTAAGTATGAAAACCATGTATTTTATAAGTGTGTACACTTCCAGAGCAAAAAGTTTACAACAAAAACTGTTTTGTGTACACCTAAGTAAAATCCAGGGTTATTACTTTTTAATGTCAGTCTTTAATCATGCTCTTTCCACTGAAAAAAAAAAAGTAAATTACATGTAAGAGATTTATTCAGCTGATTAAATCACTTACTATTTTTGTAACCTCAATAAAATATAAACAAGTTATAATTTTGCTGAAGCACAGTACACTTAATGTGACATTTTAGGAAAATATGTAATCTTCCAGTTATTACAATGCTATATATTTAGAGTATTCAGTGTTAGAACATGAAAATGTCCTCTTTGTAAACTGAAAAAATGGCCTTTATTTACAAGAGATCCACAGAACAAAATTTATTTTCCCAGCAAATTTGATATAAAAAATTGAAGTATCTCTAATGATTTCCTGAAGCAATGTATAAATATGCTGTATATAGTTTATGTATACTTAAATTAAGACAAGACCTTTATGACTATAAAAAATACTGAATATGTATATCTAAAGTCATTGAGTGAAAAGAATTAATTTTGTTATTTCTTCCACTTCTAAATTTCAAAAGTTTTCCAAACTCTCAGTAGAAAAAGCAACAGCTGTTAGGGCTCTCCTTCATGATTGTGCAGCTTTGATGCATCAAAACCCAGATGAATTCTCTCACATGAAATACCTTTGCCCAATTAATACCTAACCCAACTGCTGCCAAGACAGGGAATTTCTCTCCAAAGGCATTGACTGACTGACAGAAAAACAGAGAAAGGAAGCAAGCAAGCAGCACAACATCAGAATGATCTTAAAAAAAAAGTTCTTCACAGAAAGAGAGATTGCCCATGGGGATGGGATTCCCAGGGAGGTGATGGGGTCAACATTCCTGGTGGTGTTTAAGACAAGCCTAGATGAGGCACTTAGTGCCATGGTCTGGTTGATTAGATAGGGTTGGGTGATTGTTTGGATTTGATGATCTTGGAGGTCTCTTCCAACCTGTTTGATTCTGTGATTCTGCGAATAGAGCAGAAATTTGGTTTTGTGGGAGCCCTTTTTTTGTATGAATAGCTTTTGTGCAATGTATGAGTAGGTGCTACAGGCTAGGCACACTAGAATTTCTAAGATCTAATTAAATATATGATTGCCATAAACTTGGGAGAACCTGCTTTTGTAAGACTGTTCTATTCCATACCAGCCTAATCTGCAGTATTGGTTCTGCAATCCTCCTCCTGTTATTATCAATGACTGCGTTAGACCTGGTCACTTGAGGTTAGGAAAACATCCTGAAACATTAAATATTGGTTGTTAGCATTAGAAATATTCTGGGTGAATCTGTTTATTTTTCCATGTGCCTTAAAAAAAAAAAAAAGGATCATTCTGTCTTGTTTAAAACATTTTTTATATCAGACATAAGTAGGTTCAGACATAAAGTTTTGTTTTGTTTTGGCTAAATGCCAGCCTCACACAGAACAGTCAGCTAAGTCTGTGTAATGGTTCCAAATCTTCAGATTGAAATCACATCTTATATCAGCCTGAGCCCTGCTGAAGACAACAGGTAGAATCATAGAATCTTTTGGGTTGGAAGGGAGCTCCAAAGGTCATCTAGTCCAAAACTCTTGCAGTGAGCAGTCACAAAAATCCACCTGAGGATTCTCTGTAGCTGTTATCCAGGTTTGGACGCAGTTCTTCTCATACTCCAGGTAGATGTGCCAAAGAGGCATTTGTTCATTGCGGTTCAAAATCATAAATGAAGCAGATCACTTGCCAAAGCTAACAGGAATTGCATTTTCTAAGGACTATATACACGTCACGTGTGCAGAACTAAGATATTTCCATCTGCTCTCAATTCATTCTTCACAGCTCCCAAAAAAAGAGCTAAACCTTGCAATATATTTTCCTTAATATCTATTTATGTGATGTTTTTCTTAATTAAAAAGTACAACTTGATTATAGTTTGTATGTGTGTGTAGTTCAATGCACAAACAGAAGAGGGAAAGCTTATATCTAGCCATAACAAGCTTTCAAAGCAATTCCAAGGAAACAAACATCATATGTCATGCCTTTTTTTTTTTTTTTTTTTTTTTTTTTTTTTTTTTAATTTTAAGTGGAATGCCAAGCTGTTGAAGCTTGGCTTTTCATTCATCTGGAAGTAAGATAGCTGCTGCTTTAGCTAGTTCTCCCATAGAGGTGATTTAGGGGGGATTACAGTTTGGTGCATTCGAAACGGAATCAACAATCAGTTCAGAGAGAGGAAGAGTGGGTTTCTAACATGAAAAATTGTCTGCTTCCTCGAATTTTACCAGTCATGTCATGTTACATTAGACAGAGTAATAGAACATTAGCTGGGTAATGAGACACGACTGCTAAAATGTAAAGGAGACCACACTTTCAGATTGGCTAGTCCTGTTGAAAGTGATAGCTTGCCTCTAATCTGCAGTGCTTGTAGATATTATGCAAACCAGCTGGTTGTGAATTCCACAGTGTTTGGAAATTGGGAGAAGTGATCAATTTTCTCAAAATACTTCTGCATCTTACTTCTGGCTCCTGGGTGCAAGGAGGTTTTTCAGAAACGCAATTATAAATTATTTTCATTTAATGCTTGCTTTCTGAGATCTTTTGGACCAGAACTTCAATTGAATTACAAAGGGATTTGTTTACTGGTCAACAGTGCTTCAGACAGTCAAACAATTTTAAATCCAGTCTGCTTTATAAGGGTGTAACTGCATATACTTAACAGGCTTGGTCCAAATCATTGCCTTTTTTGGGAGATAATGCTTCATTGCAGCTGAAGTATTTAATAAAAAGCCTTTGCAGGGATTTTATCAGGAAAAAAGAAGATAGAGATTTAAATTTTGTAGTATTTTGCGTAAAGATCTAATATTTGAATTTCAAGGTATGAGGTGTGCTCTCTAACCACTGAGTTGCCAGGTATGTTGAGTTGTGCTAGATGGTCTTCTCTGTCCTGTGACAGATTTTACCAGGTCTTATTTCCTCTGATTTTTCAACCACTAGAAAATAAAGACAAATTTCAGAACCCTGATGTTTTTTGTCTTTTGTAACTATGGTTTTCAACTATATCTCCTAGCAAATCAAACCACCTTCTTCAAAATGTGAATATTTCTGGTATTTTGTCTTTGTAGTACCTGTTAGAGCAGTGCATCACATGGGAAGCCTGCAGAACTTGATCACATTCCTTAACTGCATTTTGTGTCTGGAAAGGGATAACAAAATGGTTGGCATCTCAAAATGGGCCCTTAAAAAACTAGGAATTAGATTTATGTTTTGACTGTGTCGAATAACACTGACACAATAATTGATGAAAATAAGCCCAGCAGTGGGAATGTGAGATTAATTTGTTCAGTCAAAAGAACATTAAAAAAAAAAAGAAAGATTACATATATGGAAATGCAGCTCTAAGAGAAAGTCAGGAGATACAAGTTTCTAATGCTATCAGATCAATCTGCTCATTATGTCCCTTACATTTAATATTTAGAAACGTGATTCTGCTTTCAAGCACTGCAGTTTATTCAGAGTGCTGCCATTTTATTAAGATATGTGTCCTAGGCAGACCTAGCTTCCTCTGAAATCACTAGGAATAGTCAATCTCATAAATAGCAACTCACACTTAGAACAGGGGGGTGGGGGGGGAAGAGAAAAAAAAGAGATTGATTTTTGCAGTCCTGATTGAAGATGAACATTTAGAAGGAAAATGCAACAAACTGAGTCTGTGAACTGTTATTTATGTAATTTTTGGTGAAAGTTTCTCATTTATTATTACTGTGCAATTACAGTCTTCTATATCTATACCAACCATAATTTAGCATCAGTGTAGATGAATTGCCAATACTTGGCTTCCTCTGAGCTGAAAATGCCAAACTACAGAGCTGAGTTATGTTATTAAGCAACATACAAGTTTTTAACTGTTCTGTCTTTATTTGCATCTTGGGAATCACATTGATAATTCTTCACATGGCACCTTGAAAGAGGACCCCTCTATGACTCTATTTTTTTCCTATAAGTACTCTCTATTTAAATTGAAGATGTCTCTGCTTAACTCACATTTTTAATAGCAGAGAAATCCTTTGGGTTCTTATTAGATGGAACCTGAGCCCAAAATTCTCTTATCTGCTCTGTTCTGTGGATCCTTTATTTGAAGGGCAAAAAGTCTTTTTTATATTTGCAGTTGTGGTACAGACTGATGTGTTGATGTTCTGATATTGCCAAAATGATCAAGTTTTATACAAGCAGTTGAAGTCACATTCAAACAGGCAGAAAATTAGAGGAGAAATTAATGTTTGGTTTCGTACTCTGCTTTTACAGACATCTTGGAATTTGTATTCCTAGAACAGATCTTTCTCCAAGTCCTGGTACCCTTTTCTTTGTTTTTCTTTTTGTGAGGGTTTTCTATTGATCTTAGTAGCCTTGCAGTGAAAACAGACCCAAAAGCAAGACTGGCCACCAAACCATGCTTAGGACATAGAGACTCTATTGTAAAGAGAATATTATTGTACAAGGATGACTCCAAAAGACTGCATGCCTGGCCTTAATTCCCGCATGAAAATTTGCTTACAACTTCTCAGTGTAAATTTCATCAAGGAGGGTTTTCAAACATACAAAAGCAGAATTTGGATCTGTATTGGCAGGGCAGCTTATTAAAACCAAGAGGGAAATCCACTATAGATCCTGTCTGAAAGGCATCTTTCCTAATATATTGGCTTGTGATGCTGACTAGAAATTGACTAACTATCATGTCTAGACTAAGTGAAAGCTAGAGATAGCTGTCAGTGATTAAAAACAACAACAACAACAAAGAAAAAGAAAACTGGAGGGAAAAAAGTAAGAAATTTATTAAGCAGGATCTCTTTTCCATCTAAAATCTCATTATTAGTATGATTAATTGTCATTAGTATGTACACAGGTAGTTGCACACACATTTCAGCAGCAAGAGATTCCATTGTAAGATGACTGACAAAATATGCAGTGAGTTTTGTGGGAATGTAGCATCTCACAAATCACTATGTAATATACAGAGCCTTTCACACTGCAGGCAGTAAAATAAAACAAAAACAAATATAAAAAAAAAAAAACACCCTAGCCTACATAATTGAAGTTCCTCTTCATTATTCTAGCATTAGCTAGCCTCAGGCTTGAGAATCTGCTCAGCTGTAATGAGTTGTTAAGATTTTAGTTGGACCAAGTAGAAGACAACACCCAATTGTACTTTGTTGTTTGCAAGATTGTAACAAAATAACATCTGCTATCTTAGATTGGGGATGATTTAATTTTTAAACATTTGTTCCCAATCTTTAATTTTCTACAAAACAACCGCATAAATTATTAATTCATCTAGATTTCCTCAAGGCAAGCTAGACTTAAGGTCCTTCATAAATAATTAAGAATTTGACTACAAAATAAACAAAAACGTTCACTTAATTTTAATTGCAAGTCTCAACAACCAGCCACAACATCATCAATAACAGTAGAGGGAAAAGTTTCAGGAAGAAGTGCATTTTTGTGAAGGCATCTTGCCTTTTTAACTTGTGGAAATCCCAAGTGCATTGCACTAAGGTTGCAAACCATGCATTTCATCAGCAGTAAATGCAAGAATAAAAGTTTCAATGTTAAAATGTAATCCAGTCTTGACTCAAAAGGCTCTCTACTGGTTCCCAGGAGCATGAAGGGCAACACACATGTACAGCTTTCTCCAGGAAGACATCTGTCAGTATTAACACAGAGTACTCTCCAGGCCTAAATCTGGTTCCTGTTTAATTCTGGCACTGCATCTGAGAAGTGAAGGGGGTCCCAAGCTTCAGGGACAGCCTAATGTAACCTCATCTGCCAACTTCTTCCCTTCCCCAAAGAAATTGTTTAATAACTATAGACCATAACATTTGCTATAACTCACACCATCACCAGAATGGTCCTCACTTGCTACACAAAACTTCTTTCCTAACCCTGTGGGGCAGTGCAGAGATTCCAGCAAAATTACCATCTAGGTCCTATGAATGAAAATAAATTTAATAATAATATCTTAAAAACAGAATTATCTTTTTGCTAAAAAAAAAAAAAAAGTCCATTCCCACACAATTTGTGAGGCTTTCCCCCCACATTTCACCTGAGAAAAACACTTTAGAAACATATTTCAATGTTTTCATCTTTCAGTTTTGCTCTGAGTTAGACACAATGTTTGTCAAGTGTTTATTAGTTGAATGAATGTGTTTAGGCATAAAAATCATATTTAGAAACTTTTTTCTGGTTTACCCCCTAAGGTAAAATCAGCAAATTGATTTAGAAGGTTCAGAACATACCTCACTTCATTTAAGAAGCAATTTTATGGAAAGAATAACTAAATACAAGTTGCAGAAGGGAAAGATTCTGCCAGAAAATGTAAAAACAGTGTCAGTATTTTCAGTTTTCCTCTAGAAAAGTAATAAAATTATTTCCTTAAAATATGAAACTTGCTAAAAAAACAGAGACCTCAAAATAGTCTGAAAGAACTTGAGCTGCAACTTCTTTTTCTCTTGTTTTCTCTTTTGTTGCTCCTCACAGATAGAGACTCATTGTGTCTGGCCATGTTGTCATCTTTCCAGTGCCATCCAGACTGAATTCCAAAGAATGACACAAAACACAGGGATGTGAAAGGGGAGTAAAAGAGACTTAAGGCAGGCCCATGAAAATATTCCTCCTGCCTTGCCATATGGATATTGATTTCTCTCCCTCAGGCTGAATATAATTGCCTGCTCTAATTTAGCATTGATCTACCCACCCAAGTTTCTTAAAACACTGCACAGGCTTCAATTAAATTGTTCCTAATACCACCTTTGTGAAGCAGGATAGCTATAATTATTCACATTTAGAAGATGGTGAGGGATGAAAAGTGATTTGTCCTGAGCTATGCAGTGAAACAAGTCAGGATTAAATCATAAGACAATTATATGGTGCCATGTGCCCCTTATCAGATCATTCAGAGTTTTTCTAAAGGCAAAATATTTGTTCACCTAATGATTTGGGATTCCAGTGAGTCGTATGTGTGATAATGAGTGCAGCACGACTGCTGCTGCTCATGTCAGATGTGCCTATTGCTTTCTCTCCTTTCCAGGATGTTTCCACTGTCTTAATTTTTATTTTTCTTCTATCAACTCCACTCCACTTAAAATGTAAGAGGCTTTTATTTCATATACTTCAGCTCTTGGCACTTGATTATTGGTTTGTTCCTTGATCAGAACTTTTATGTGTTATTGCATACAAGAAATAACACCTCTGGTTGTTGAGGATGACAGACATGCTATTACCAGTCTGATTTGAGTGTCATTTGGGTTAGCAGCTTAGGAGAAATCAGGTAGGGTGCTAATGAGGATAAACAAGTACAAAAATATCTCATGTACACACCCAAGAGTTCAGAAAAATTACAAGTTCTATCATATCCACTGGGAAAGTCCAATGCTAAGGTGACACGTGGATTAAATAATTCATTGAATGAGATAGTAGCAAAGTCAGACTGGAGATCAGATTGAATGTAGCTGGTTTCTGTAGGCAACATATAACTTGAAGTCCATGAAAACAGAAACACCAACACCTAGAACACTGTTACAAGGCTTACAATCTGCACAAGGGCAAACATTTACAGATATGTCCAAATGTATCATAGAATTGTTAGGGTTGGAAGGGACCTCAAGGATCATCCAGTTCCAACCCCTCTGCCATGGGCAGGGATACCTCACACTAGATCAGATTGCTCAGAACCACATCCAGGCTGGCCTTAAAAACCTCCAGGGATGAGGCTTCTATCACCTCCCTGGGGAACCTGTGCCAGTGTGTCACCACCCTCATGGTGAAAAACTTCTTCCTAACATCCAATCTGAATCTACCCCTTTCTATTTTTTTTCCATTCCCCCTAGTCCTATCATTACCTGACACCCTAAAAAGATCCCTCACCAGTAAGCAAGTAAAGTAGACATGACCTTTAACATGTTGATTCTAGCTTTATCTAAGAGAAAAGGAAAATCAAAGTGATACAGAAAAGCTGTCCAAGATGTGCAGACTTTCATGATCAGCTGTGCTGTGCTGCCCGACACTTGCATGGACAAACTACAGGAAGGTCAGTAATGAAGTACTTATTATTTGACCTCATTTTGCTACACTGCTTGACTTAAACAATGTAACTCTTTGCATTTTGGGCCAAAACTTCCTATTTCAAATAATCCCCTCTAGGCTGCACTTAGAGCCCTGGATTAGCTTTAAACGTGTTTATAATATGACTCAATTTGCTTCAGGCTTCACTGCTAACATTCTAGGAAATTGGGGTTGTAGAATATAAATTCCTTAGGTTGTTTCCTTTGAAGCATACATTTTTCAGCATAGGAGATGAAGGAGAATGTAATGAATTCACTCTTACTTCCCCATGAAGCAAGATGATGAAAATTAAGCAGTGTTTCCTTGCTCTGCCCTTACAGACATGCAACAAAATGGAAAAAAAAAGAATGTGTGCTGATTCTTTTTTTTTTTTTTTCGGGGGGGGGGAGGTGGGAGGGGGGAAATCTTTATATTTTTTTGTTACTTTTTGTTTTGTTTTTCCTAAAAAAAAGGACCAGCCAAATAGTCTTCTTCCAAGAGACTTCAGTTTAAGGAGAAGTTTGGGCTTGGGTGAGGCCTTCCCATGAAGGTAATGACATACAAAGGATCAAAGAAATCCAGCCCAAAAGCTTTGGCTCCCTTCACTGTATTTGCAAATACATGTTCTCTGTACATCTCTTATCTACATGATGATACATGCCACTGTAAAGTACTTGGACTGCAGTGTTTGCAAGTGAAGGGCCTTGGGGCAAGCTGTCCTGCTTGCATACATTTAGTTCACATGTACAGCCTGGCAAAACTGCATTATGCCAGAGATATCATTCGTTTTATACACTTACATTACAACACAGGGAATCATGCCTGACCCTAAACAGGGGAGGTTGTAGTGAGGTGAGGGTTGGTCTCTTCTCTCTAGTATCAGGTGGTGGGATGAGAGGAAATGGCCTGAAATTGTGCTAGGGCAGGTTTAAATTGGAGATTAGGAAAAATTTCTTTATGGAAGGAGTGGTCAGGTGTTGGAACAGGTTGCCCAGGGGGGTGGGAGGGTCACCATCCCTGAAGGTGTTCAAGAAGCATATGGACATGGCACTTCAAGATATGGTTTAATGACTGGATGATCTTAGAGGTCTTTTCCAACAAAAAAAAAAAAAATCTATGGGTCCAGCATCAACTCAGAAGAAAGGTTTTTTGACTTCTCTGGCTGTGCTGACCCTGCCTGTTCTCTTCTCTTGTGGAGCTAGTACTGCCCTTTTTCAGATGCTCTTGTCCCACTTACCATGAAACCTATGATACAGGTAGCATCTAAAGTGAGGGCAGTAGAAAAGTCAATACTGCACATGTATTTGTCATCCAGAAATATTACTTCTACTGTCATTTTTTCCCTCTGAAGTAACAGTAAGGTTTGGGGAATATATATTATCAGTGCTCAAATAAAACATTTTGTTTATATGCTATTTAAAAAGGGCTCTGTGCCTGCAAGTGCAATTCAGTGAAAAAACTGAGATAATTGCTGTTGCTAATTTTCCACTTGCAGAATGCAATGGGGAGCTTTCACTTATACATGTGCATCAATCCATACACACTTAGGGAATAAAGAGTAAGTAACAGCAAGTACTTCACAGAAACAGCAGCACAGCTTTATGGTGTTGACCAGGAGGTAAGGCAGATAATAGCTCTCACTGATACAAGTTCCCCAGTCAAAGGAAAATGTTTGACAGCAGCAATACCTGAAGCCCATACTGTGCAACTTTAAGCATCCCCTGAGCCAGGGAACAGCTGGACGTGTTCATAGGGGCTTTTGGATGACCCCAGGACATAATGTGTGCTCTGATCATTTACAAGAAGGAGGAATGTTTTTCATATGCATGACCTGCTCATGCATTTTAACTGGGAAAGGCAAGGTACTTATCAAGATAACACTGACAGGTGGCAGAGCAACTTGAACAGTGCAAGACAGAAATTCTCAGCCAGTGGGTGGCAAGGGAAAACAGGATAATGCTGACCTGTGTAAGCTGATACATCTCCAATTACAACCTCCTGATTGCATGAAACAGGACATTGGAAGACACCTGAACTGCTGATGCTGATAATTCTTAATTTCCCCCCACTGGAGTTCCTGGATTTTCCTTACAATATCCCTTTCACACTGAATGCACCCATGCTTTATGCAGCAGCTGGGAATGACAAGTCCTTTCCTTGCCTGCTACAAAAGAACCATCATTAGGTTGTGAATTATGTGGCCCCAACAAATCTGTTTACATGAAGACAGGTATTTTTCAGGCATCCTTTTATATAATTTTCCCTTTTCAGGTTTCCTTTTCTATAATTTTCCCTTTGTTACGTTTTGCTTTACCTTCTCCATGACCTGAATAAGCTAAAAATAACTCAAGGAGGATTGTTAGCTGTTAAGTTTAAAATAAGTTCTCTTTCTTATACCTTTCCACCACCAAACAGAACAGGAACACCAGTTAGGCTTAGATCTCAAGGGGTCTTATGGTCTCAGGGTTTTGTGGCTTTTGGATTGTTTGTTTGAAGAGAAAACAATTTTTTGATGGATATAAAGGATTATTTTTTCCCTAAATTTTCTTTCTTTTCTACTGTGTAATGAAAATGTTTTACTAAGATTACTTGCAAGCATCACCAGCACATTTTAGCTGCTTTGGATGATTTTTCTAAGCCAAAATCCTCAAAAACTCCCTCTCACACACACTTCCCTTGTTATTTCAGATTTACAGTTCTTTTGTTTTGGTGTGAACTACAGCAGCTCACAGCTGCCTGAGGTGAACTTGATCCTCCACATGTTTTTGTGTGACTAAATTAATCAGCTGTATCTCCGCACTGTGCCAATATCAGTGGCAACAAAACAGTGGAGGTCAGATTTAAAGTTGCTTTTAACTCCCTATATGCACCTGCAGGTGCACACCTGATCTGTAAATACACAGATTCCTCTCCAGAGAAATGTGTGATTACTAGCTTTAATCACTTCTCAGTAAACTAAAATTGTTCTAAACCCCCCTCCATATTATCTGATAACGTACGGGGTTTGTTGCAGTTTGTATTAAGTGTGAGTTCATCTCTTACAAAACAGAGTTTACCAAGTCTCAAGGTTGGCTGTAGGACACACCATTTTAGCTAATATCACACAGGAGATCAGTTATTTCCCCTGGTGATTCCCAATTGGCATCTTGCAGTGAGCTTGTTTACTGCTCCACAGCAGAATGGATTGGCTATCGTTAAGTACAAAACAGCTGCATAGAAATAGTATTAAGTCTCTGGCTTAAGCTGCCAAATTTTAGGGAAGTCTAAATTAAAGATGGAGTACCATGACAGCACTTGTTATGTGCAGTAATATTACATTGGAATGGGAGGACAGGGCAAGCAGTAGCTTTTGTCTAGCCATTACCATGGCAGTCTTTTGCTTGGATTCAGAATAGTAAAAGTTTGTAAAAGGTCCTTGTTTTCCCTTTTCAGATCACAGAATCACAGAATCAATAAGGTTGGAAAAGACCTCAAGGATCATCAAGTCCAACCTGTCATCCAAGACCTCATGACTACTAAACCATGTCACCGAGTGCCACGTCCAATCCCCTCTTGAACACCTCCAGGGATGGTGACTCCACCACCTCCCTGGGCAGCCCATTCCAATGGCCAACCACTCTCTCTGTGAAGAACTTTCTCCTCACCTCCAGCCTAAACCTCCCCTGGCGCAGCTTGAGACTGTGTCCTCTTGTTCTGGTGCTGGTTGCCTGGGAGAAGAGACCAACCCCCTCCTGGCTACAACCTCCCTTCAGGTAGTTGTAGACAGCAATGAGGCCAGATATGAGCAAAGCAATACAAGTGGCCCAGTACTTGTAGGCCAGCTCTTGGTTCAATTTACAATGGTTGAGTTATAACAGGAATAGTATTTCTGATGGATATGTTGACTGACCAACAAGACAGTACATGTATAATATTGGCAAGATGATAAAATCAGTTCTTCAGGAGAACAGCAAACCTTCTTGACTTAAGAGATCTTGGATGAACTGGTTTGAAAGGCACTAGCCTGATATAAATAATCCACAAGGAGTATTAAAAATCCAGTATACTGAAATTTTGCTTTCGCTTTTACCCGAGTCCAGCTGAGTCCTTAAAGACATCCAGTAAAATAAATAACACTTAGACATAAAATTATAAAGCAAGCATAGCAAGACAAACATGAGAAAAAGGATGTATTCCCATTGTTGAAACAAGATGGAAATCTAAGAATAGGTGGGTGGGTGACAAGGGGAAAAGTGCTCATCCAGAAGGGTGGCCACAGAGCAGAAGATGTCAAAGGAAAGTGGATGTGGCTGTGAAACAAAACAGAAAATAGAGTCTCAAAAAAAGCTAAGTGGTTAAGAGAGACAACAAAAAATAATCATATTTGTTGGATAAACTACACACCTAGGAAAAAAATTAAAACTACAATTTTATTTGAAGGTAATATTGTGCATTTTGGTACTTGCTACCAGAGAAAACATAAAATGAATAATAAATTTAAGATAATTCAGATCCCTCCAAGCTTTTGGGTACACAGAAGGACTAGGCTAACAAAACCAGAGCTATCCCACCAGCCACATCTCCTCTCAGTACTATTTCCAGGCATAGAGAAACCTTTGTTGATCAGAAAACAAACTTCTGAGCAGCCTTCGTGAAGGAAAGGATAATCTTTGTACTCTCCACCAAACAACAACAAAAAAGAAGCATAGTCATATTTTAAACACAAGCACACATGGGTTGAAAAGGGAGGTTTGCAGAAATGGTATTTCCACCAGTTACTCTTCTAGGCTCAGATGAAATCACCTAGAATGGACCACTTAAGTCAGGAGAGTTGCTTAGACTTTGCATATGAACAGTAGAAATAATAATAATTTAAAAAGCACCTCTAGGCCAGTGCTATTCTAATACATTTGTAGAAATGCCTTTGTCTGGTGGCAAGTGTGCTCCTAAAATAGGCACAATTGGCAATGTAAATTGAAGGGATTTGAATCTGTGCTCTATATTTAGCTAATTGTCCTTACTCTGTGTCACTGTGTTTATTCAGTACATCAATAGTAGTAAGATTTTCTCTATGCAGGGAGTTTTATCAATAAAAAACTACCCTGAAGCTTTACGACTTCTGCACAGGCTCTGCATGGAGTAGTTGCTATTTTGCCAGAAAAAAAAAGAAAAAAAAATAAGGTGGGTTGGAGCTATAGAGAACAAAGTTTGGCTTCTATTTTCAAAGCCTGAGGCTCTGGTCTGCAGTCAAAGCCAAGCTCTTGCTGCTTGAGTTGTGCAGTGTTTAAATAAAAGTAATCTCAGTGTTAAATTCAGGCTCTCCATGCCACAGTAATGAAAATAACATACTGTGCCTGGGAAGTGTCTGTAGGGATGGAGCCTTGCAGGTGTGTGCATACAAATGGCAAGCAGGGAGAGAGGAGCCCTCAGAGACCACTGGACTTTAGTGGTTCCTGGAGATTGTGTGGCTCAGCACTTCAGTTGCTGCAGCAGTAGGTGGCTGGATAAAGACACCTCCTTCCACACATACATACTAGGAGGATACTTAGAGATTTTTTCTTTGTGTTCTTTGTGTTCTGGCTAATTTTGCATAGGAAGCTTTAAGGCACAAATAAACTACTGCCACTGAACTAATGTAACACTATTCCATATTTATTTATGAATAGGTATTGCATATTGCTCACACTGAAGTGAGTAAACCCATATTAATAAGAATCTTAGGTACTTGAAGAGCACAGATGTGCATATCTGTCAAAATACAAGGAAAGCAATTACATTTTAACTGCATCCCCAAACCAGTGTACTCAGCATAAATAAAAGGAGATCTCTGTGTCACCTTTCTGTGGCACCAACAGACCTTAGTGGCTCTGACCAGCCTCACCTGGGTCCTTCTCCCACACTCTGCACCCAGGCTTGGGTGCCTCATTTCAGTTCAGCCTGGAGATATTGCTGAGCTATAATTTAGATGTACCCATTCCTTGTCCCCTGTTGACTCTGGCTGAATTTCCTGAGCTGACTTGATCTTGGACTTGACTCATCATCTCATGTTTGTCTCATGTTGATAGTATCCACTTCTGTGACCACTCTGCCCTGCATGCCTGCTTGGGTTGTCCAGGGTGGTGTCTGTCTGTGATGACACAGTCTGTCCTGACATCACTTACTGCTCTTGCTCATCCTCCTTCACAGAGCAGCTCCTGCTGCTCCCTGATACCCAAACTCTTTAAAAATTCTTTATTAATATGAATGGTGTTCAAAGTAGATCTCTCTAAGGAGTTCCATTAAAACATTTAACAAGCTTTATCAGCCATTTTAAAATGTTGCAGGTTCATGATTCTGCTGAATTTTAGTGAATAAGAAAGCTTAGTAAGCAAAATACTACCTTCTGCTCATAGATTTCTGCTCTATGAGGAATAATTAGGAATATCATGATTCAGATATCTCAGATCCTCTTTTGTTCTTTTCCATCACACAACAGAAAAATAAAGGATTATTTTGGCTCTCTAGTCCTTGCATTTTGTTTGTCTTCTAGCATCAACTGAATTGACAATCCAATGTTTTTACAAGCAAATGATGCTGTCAATAGCCTTGCACTAGATCTTTTCTTGGCACAGAAGAGGGAGAGTTTGTCAGTGTCTAGTTAAGGCTGTCTGATTCTAAAGGCCAGTTTCAGTCTCAGGCAGTCCTAACTTTCACGTGTATCAGTGAGTCCTTTGCAACAGAGGAAGGCTGGTGTAGTGTAGCAGTGTGTCCTGCTATGAGAGGATGCTCATGGACATTGGGATGCCTGGAGATCAGCAGAAGTTCAGACTCATGGACTTTTATGACCTTCTGATGTAAGGATCCCTCAGGCTTGCCAATTATTTCAAGCAGAAGCCTGTCTTAGACCTCTTGTCTTCTGCCTCTAAATAATTCTCTTGTGACCATTTATTAAGATTGCTTAGACTTCCAAACACCTGGAGATGAATGTGTTTTGGTGTAGGCTTTTAAACCACAGTGAGGAGGACATGGTCACCAGTATAAGTGGTTTCATCATACAGATGATGCAAAAGAAATCCATCTAACTCCTATTACTGATTTTTCTGGACCCTTTAAAGGGGTTTTCTGTAGAGTCTTTGTTGTTGAATACGCTTCCTTATAAAGTAGGAATTTCTTTTGAAGTCAGCAGAGATTATGAAGTTGGAGCAATAGGAAAAAAGCCCGTACAAAATAGAGATGTGGTTGAACCAAACTCAGGCTACAATGTGTGTGCTTTGAGGTCAGATTTATTCAACAGAATTTCATTAACCTCCCAGACTTAAAACTGCATTATTAGTAACACAGATTTCCTAACTGAAGGAACTAGAACAGTGCTGTCTGAATTTGGGGTCCTTAGGGCTTAATGTTGTGATAAGAGAAATAATATAACAAACATGCTTACTTCTTAGTATTATCTGGTAAACCTGGACTTTTAACATTGCTTATATTCAGTTTTCATTGTCTTATTCTTGCATAGAAACCCTCTCCCAGTGTTGCTTTTGAGCACTTCCTAGCTGGCTTATAATCCTACTTAACAGGCACAGAGAACATTCTTCCAATCACTGATCCTGCATCCCAAAATAAAGAGAGGGATCCTTCCATGTACAGTTAGGTTAATAAAGACTTAATTTAGAAGCTGGAAATTTTGGTGCACAGACATATATGTCATTAAAGCTCTTACATGCAACATCTGCTTACATCCTATAATGTCATCCTATAATGTCATCCTATTGTAAGTGAACATTTAATCCTAACTCATTATGCCTCTCCAAGCAAGCTGCAGCTCTGAAACCTAGGAAGGACATTTGCTTCTGTTCACAGAGATTGATGCAATCTGTAATTAGAACCCCATACTCTTCCCAGCTGCTGTTGCTGGCACAGTTGCATTTGAGAATGATGTAATATATCTTTTATTGCAGTGCTTCCTACTCTTTTCAGTCAAATGTGGAAGCTTGCTGGCTTGAAACTCACTCGTGCCAGTCACTAGCCCTTATTTTCTGTTTGACTTTGTGCAGTTAAAAGGAGATAGCATTAGGCATTAGTGCCATGAGAGCATCTAGTACAGAGATTCATTTCTAAATGAAGGAGAGGGACAGCTGAAGATCAGTAGAAAATGCCTGAAATGCAGAGTAGTAACAAAGCTTAGAATTGTATTTGCATATATCTATGTTCTACATCTAAAACTGAAGTGTGCAACTATTATTGTGGAATGAAGACCTGCAGCTCCAAGAAGTGGCTATAGCAGACAAGAGATTGTCCAGTGTGATGCTGCAGTAAAAGGGCAAAACAAATTGTAGAATCATAGATAAGCAAGCAGTGAGTCATATTTAGCATATATTTAGGTAGTTCTACATCTGAAAGTGGCTTACATCATACTGTTAGCTACAAAACATTATTTTCCTTGTTTCTAGATCTATATTAAGATCTATGGAAGGAAAGAATAAGGTATTTTGTGTCCCATAAAGACAGATGATTTTTAAACTAGAGAAACTAGTTCAGTGTAGCTTCTAATTAACTAGAACTAGATCAAGATCTATGAAAACAGACAAGTTTGTTTTGTTGGTTAAATGGGGGACTTATTAAGTTATGTATTTCCATGAGGAAATTTCTGAGGAAAGTAGTGGGTGGTCAAAGGCTAGAAACTTATCAGTAATAAGAAGGACAACAGCCAATTTCTACAGTCATAAATCAAGCAAATTCAACTGCTTGAAAAGCACAAGTTTGCAAATGTTATTTTCTCACAGATTTTAATCTCTGGAACAATGTATCTATATGGATGTGACCAGTCCTTCAACTACTGAGGTCCTAAAACCAAGGTTGGATGCCTTTTTTGAAAGAAAAGCTTTAGCCAAAAGCAAGTTAGGGCAGACACTGGAAAGTTAATTGGATGAATTTAATATGAAGAAGTTCAGACTAGAAGATTTAATTATTTGTTTTAGCCATAAAAGTCCTTGAAGCCAACTAAAAGGCTCCAGGTGACCTCAGTAGATTTTTTTTTTCTGTGAAGATAACTAAAAGTATTAAGCAATCTTAGACCACACACTGATTACTTATTTTCCATTCTCAGTAAACTTTCCAGAAGAAGCACATTCTACCAGGAATAAACACATCTATTTTTTCAGTGAAGAGATAACAGGCTTCACACAGAAGAATACAAGAGATATTGAACTGTATGTATGCAAGAGAATTACAGCACCTGGTACCAAATCAATGGACCATCTTCAGCATATCTGGGTAGAAATGATCTGATGGCCTTCAAGTGCATGCAGCAAGTTAGAAACACATCTGCATTCAACTGGTAAAAAGGACAGGTTGTTGTTCAGGTTGTGGTAGCTAAACTGAGTGAGTGAATTTAATTGCTAGTCCAGCATTTCTTGTTTAAACTGTATTGAAATGAGCCTTTCATGATGGCAGTTCCATGAGGGAGGTGTAACATTGTCCCCATCAAAAGAGCTGAGAAGGCAAAACCTTGAATGCTTTCCTTGCCAGCTGATATGAGGAACATGAGATAATGAAATAGGTTTTGAGACTGTTTCAGTAAATGGCTTGTTAAGATATGTTGCCTCCCTTTCACAATGTGGAAAATTAGAACAGAAGATTCTGTAATTGTCTAAGATGTTTTAAATTTATTTTATTTTACTGGAGCCCATATCCTCCCATAGATGTTTCCATTTTTTGTGACTGTTACTGCAGAACATGGACCTGGAAAAAAAAAAATGTGGATCTTTAGTCCTGATGACATTTAAGAGAGAAAGGAAATCAAACCAGTTTCCAATTCTTCTTCTTTTCCCTTTCTCCAAAAATACTCCTGCATGGTGTTGCATTAAGGAGCATCCATTGGATGGATTCTGTTTCCTGTTCCATCTGTACAACCCCCTTCCCATCTGTGAGAGGGTCCACATGGGTATTGCAGAATTCATTTCTACATATCTTGCAATTAATATCAAGCGCTTCTTTAAGCATGAGGTTCAGATTCTGTGGGGAATTTCATAACAAGATTTTTAGTTTCCTGACAGCTCTTCAAACTAAAATAGTTTCAAATAGGCAGTAAAAGGGAAAATAGTTGCTGTGGGACGAGCTGAAGGGTCATTTTTTAGAAGGACACATTCAGATACAAGAGTAATGCTCTCTTCTGGGCTAAGGGACCTATTCTCTAGTCTGTGAATCTGTGTTTCCTGGTAAAGTTAACCAGAGTTATATCTGCCTAAGTAGTGGAACCTACTTCCTTTATTGTCCTGCTTTTATTGCTTGGAGTGAGATGATTTTGTGTTGGTATGTTTCTTTTTTTTTTTCCTCTTTTTTTTTCTCCTTTGAAGGCCTAAGTGTTTTTTTTTTTTTCCCCATTCTTACTGCATGTAGACAAACAAATAAAAAAGGAAGGGCAAAGATGCCCTTTGGGATTTTAATTTATTGAAAAGGATGCTGACTCTAAGAATCAAAGGAACAAGAATACAACCCTGACTCCTACTGTTAATCAAAAGGATTTAATAGAAATACAAAAGCAGAGGTTCTTCCCTTGTAAGAACATAATAAACTCATGTGGAAATCTGGGGAAAATGAAGACAAATGTCTTATGATATGAATAATGTTGTGATTCATTTCTTAGATAAATGCTGAGCACAGCACCATTCTAGGATTCCCCCCACAATCCACAGAAAAGGATCTACATGAAAATAAAGCCATAATATAGTAAAAACAGATACTTTACATGGTCCCATGAGTAACCTGAAGAAGAACATATATACTGTAGTCCTGGTGCATGGAAGATATTTTCCCTGTAGAAACAACCTCATGATCACCTGCCATCTGATCACCCTGACCATCCTACCTGCACCACCAATGGCAGGGGAGACTGAAGCCTGGGCAGGTTTGTGGTGTCCATGGAAAAGTCACACCCTGGGATCCTGTTTAGGTCTATGTTCAGGGAATGTATGACAGGTTTCTAACTAAGGGACTTTTTCAGTAACCAGGTAATCCTTTTGTCTTTGTTTGCCTGTAGAAGACATCATGTTCTTTCATGTGGGCTGAGACACCACACAACCCGTTGGAATGTATGTTGGTGGTCTTGAACAAATATGGCCAACTCTTGGTATCCTGAGTTTATGGGGTCTCAGATGCATCAGGACCACTAGCCTCCAGAGATAATCACAGTCTCACAGTATGTCAGAGGTTGAAAGGGACCTCAAGATATCATCAGGTCCAACCCCACTGCCGGAGCAGGATCACTTAGGGTAGTCCATACAGGAATGCATCCAGGTGGGTTTGGAAAGGCTCCAGAGAAGGAGACTCCACAAACCCCCTGGGGAGCCTGTTCCAAGGCTCTGTCACCCTCACTGTGAAGAAGTTTCTCCTCATGTTGAGCTGAAATCTTCTCTGTTCGAATTTGAACCCATTTGTTCCTTGTCTTGTCACTGTGAACCACCCAAAACAGCCTGGCCCCCTCCACTTGACACCCACCCCTCAGATACTTATAGACATTGATCAGATCCCCTCTCAGTCTTTTCTTCTCAAGACTAAACAGCCCCAGGGACCTAAATCTCTCTTCATGGAAGAGATGCTCAAGTCCCCTAAGCATCATCATGGCTCTTCATTGGATTCTCTCCAGCAGGTCTCTGTCTCTCTTGAACTGGGGAGCCCAAAACTGGACACAGTATTCCAGGTGTGGTCTCAGCAGGACAGAGTAGAGAGGCAGAAGAACTTCCCTAGACCTGCTGGTCACACCTTTCTTGATACATCCCAGGATCCCATTGGCTCTCTTGGCCACAAGAACACATTGTTGTTCCAGGGAGAACTTACTGTCCACCAGCACTCCAAGGTCTTTCTCTGTGGAGCTGCTTTCCAGCAAGGCAGCCCCTAACCTGTACTGGTGCCTGTTGTTATTCCTCCCCAGATGTAGGACCTTGCACTTGTAATCTCTGTCCTCTTAAACATCTCCTGCCCTCCCTCACCATGCCCTGATGTCTTTTTATTTTTAGATTACCTGGAAATAAAAGCGAAGTGATAATATTGGGGGATTCTTTTCCTCCTTGTAGAAAAACTCTTTCTCCTTCTTCTGGGAGCTATTTGTACTCTGTCACTTCAAAATTTGTTAGTTTTCAGCAATTCCAATGTAGCAGATGTATATGGAGTTAATATAATGTGGCCTGGTAATATCACTATGAAAAAGTGTCCAAAAGTCCTCCAACATCTTCTGCAGTCAGGAATCACCGTGAGGTTCTTCCAGCTAGGGAGCTATGAATGCCTCCTGCTTAGTTATTCTATAAATTACTGAGCACCACTTTTCTGCTTAGAAAGGTGAGAGAAAAAAAACAGAAACAGCCCCCCCCCAAAAAAATCCACAACTAAAGAAGGCCCATTGTTCTGAATCGTAAAACTGCCAAAAAGGTAAATTGCAGGTCTGAAAATGAATTTATTAAAAGAAGATGGAAGACCTGTTTTTTTCAAAACCTTCCAATAGAGGCACTAAATCAAATCCCAAATCTTCACTAGCAGATATTAGACGTCAAGCTTACAGCTCCCACATTCATCTCCCCATGCTCTGGGTGTAGCTTGTTTCCGTGCTGGAAAGGAGAGGGCTGCTATAATTAAGATGCAAAGACACTGTCCTTGTGTTCTTTCTCACACTATCTATATTGTTAGCCCTTGAAATATAGGCATCTGAGACTTAAAAAAAAAAGAAAAAAAACAACAAGAAAACAAACTTAGTGTGGGAAAAGAGAGTATTTATTAAGGCAATAGCTGTTGATAATTTGCAGCTTATTCAGGGAATCAGAGCATTATGTTTTCACCATTTCTCCAAAAATCCTTATGAAGTTTTTCTTCTTAAAAAAATAATTCATCATTTCTTCTGCCAGCTCCTATAGTGTCCTTCTGAAAATGTTTCCTTTTAAGATTCAAACACAAAGCTCACTCTCTTTTTTTTTTTGTCAGAAACTGCTGTGGATATTTCTGAAGAGTGATTTATAGGCTGCAGGCTCTCTTACAAGTACAGGGATTCAAAGTGAAAAAAGGAACACAGTAAATTACAAACCCGACCTGAAAAGGTAAAGTTCAAGCCTAAATCTTTGATTTGGTAGGTTGCACCCTCATGCAGCTTACAAATTGTTAAAACACAATTTGGTTTCTTTTCAAAGGAAAAGAGATACTCTCCATTGAAAAGCCTGGAGACAGGATGGGGCTAGTGGTTTGCTGGGATGAGTCAGCAATGATTAAAGCTCCTCCTACGACACTCTGGAAAATCTGAGCAAACAAGGCTAGAAGTTTCACAGTGATGACAGCCTTGTAAATTCATGGGCAAGAGACATTGACTCTAGTACTGAGTTAATTGCATCTGTACAAAAAGAATCAAATCTTTACAGAATGATCATTAGTAATAACGTGAAGGAGACTTTGGGGAGGAAGGAACAGGAAATTTTGAGCAACCTAAATACTGCTGCAGAATAAAAAAAAAGTAGTTTATAAACATGAGGGGTTGTGCATGAAAGCTCAACAGGTTTATAAAGATTCTTAGCATTTGGTCTGTGTATATGCTGCAAGTTTTGTCTTACTATTCAGCCCCAATTTTACCTCACAACTGGCATATTTAGAATCACCTAATGTTAAGATAGCAGAACCTCACCAAAAGATGTGGATGTATGGGTTCAAGGGAGACTGGATATATTCTTGCACTGACAAAACCTATCTGGTTCAGAAAATAGCCTGAGCTGAGAACTGTTGAAACCTAGGGGATTAGTTGGTAGACACAATAGTTACTCCCTCTATGCCATCTGGTTTGGGCACTGCTGGAGGCAGCACACTGGGCTGGAGGCACATCTGATGTTCTATTCATTTAGGCACTGCCAATTCAAAAACACTCTCCAGAACATACTACATACTTTGTCCCAGCATAATTTCATGTTGATTTTCATAGAATCATAGAATGGTTAAGGACGGAAGGGACCTTAGAGATCATCTACAACCTCCCTGTCATGGGCAGGGATTTTTCTCAACTGTTCTTTCTAGATATATCAACTCCTTGCTGCTATTGATATATATTTCTCTTCTGAGCTACCACTGTTATGTAGAAAAGTATCTTTCAGAGTAATTTTGATAGAAATTACTCAATGGCATTTTAAATTGATAGAATTTAGTACCCTTAGATCTGTGATCTTATTTCCCACCTTCCTCCCCCCCTTTCTGTTTATATATACATACACACAGAGGAACACATATTGAAACAGACTGAAGGAATGACTCCTTTAGGAGACCAAGCTGCTGCACACATTGTGTTTTAATGAACAGCTGTGCTCTTCCCCCTCAATTAGTGTCCACAGCTCAGGTGGAACTGAAAACAGGAGAGAAGACAGAAGGCTGTGTCAGCGGTATCAGGAAGTTCCTTCATTTGACTAAACACAAAGGTCAGTTTATGATTTTTATCAGCTGTTGGGATGAATGAGAGAGAAAAAGGGTTGAATAAACTATGTGAAAAATAAATTTAAAAAAAAAAGTCAAGGAGTATCTGCTTAAACACAGAGTTCAAAGAAGAATATGAGAAATGTAGTTGATGGCTATAGAGACATGGTGAGGAGTGAAATCTCAGGGCACCCTTAGAAGGATTGCACAGGTCAACCTTGTGATGACTTCTGCTCAGAGTACAAAGGAGAAGCTCTGTGGTTTATAAAAATCACCAGAATTATTTGTATTTTTTCACCTTCAACATAATTTACTATGGACCTAGATGAAGCAGTTGTTTTGTTTATTTCACTGAATTCCCTTCTCTGTTTTTCCTTATGACCTTAACCAGTCCTTGCTCTTCTACTCTGTTGGAAATGATGTACCATTGCCCACTCAGCCAGTATTCCTCCCATATGGACTTGTGGAGTTTGACAGGATTTACCTGACAAGGCAATCAGGGACAGCAATAGTACGTAACTCAGGCTGGTCATCATAGTGGTTTTTTCCTGCACAGCTACCCAAGGAGCTGAATGACTGTTGAGGGAAGAGGGAATTGCAAGCACCTGCAGATGTAGTTAGCCACTAATAGTGGGGAGGTAGCTAAAGTGAGATTCCTGTCACTTAAAGGTCAGAAAGCACAGCAAGGACATCCAGATCTCAGATGGTCACCTTTAACTGTGGGAGAGAGCTACACAGTGGAAAGAGAAAGGCATTTTTATTACATGGTTGGTCTGACCAGATGTAGATGTTTAGTTCAAAATAAGAGAAATTTCAGCATAGAAATGTCTATTTGTCCACAATGATTAAGAAGGAAACCTCACTGAAAAGTAGAAATCCACATTTGCTGAGCAAAATTCCATGCAGAGTGCCTCCAGGTTTACTGCAGAACTTCCTGTGACTAATGACTGCTGTTTGAATTTACTGTGGAAGAATAAAATCATCTCCAAGGGTTTCACTTGCTGAGTTTTACCTGCTAATATTCATTATTTTTTTCTTTTATATCCTTGCTGTGAGTGTATATCCTGTGTCAGTCATACCAAATTAAAACAAGCTTAACCATGAAGACATTTTACCAAACACTCATTCATTAGCATTTTTAACCCAGCAAAATTTCTTTAAAGCAAGTTGCCCTATTTCATTAGTGTAACCAAGTCTGTAGTTGTTTTCTGTGTTCTGAAGCCAATAAGGAGCTGTAAAGCTATGTGTATGTGCCCAAACATGTCTACTGATGGAAAGTTCTTTGTGTACATTCCTACTGAGAGAACAGTGCAGCCTCTGGAGAGTTTGATTTTTCCAAAGTGCAGGCAGAGTGTTCAACACACAATCCTACTCCTGTGTGATTAATTATATCTCAAGTTGTGTGAGACAGGCACTCTGCACTTGCAAAAGCATGAAAACCAGCACTCAGAATGAATCCACTCAAAAATATGTATGAAAAATAAATTGGCATCTCTTGAAGTTTCATATGTTGGAGAGATAAATGAAACCCTATAAATTTACTTCCAAGAACTAAATTCATATCTGAAACAACAGGACAGAGTGAAACAATGTCTCCTTATTCCCTCTTGCATTTTAGATGAAATGCTGTCTCATTGTGTGACCTGAAGGAGTTGTTGCAGCATAGAAACAGCGCAAATAAATCAAACTATGCCTCATTTTTTATGTAGGCCCATAACACTCTTTAAATGTTAATATGCATGCTAATTGCTATTGCTATATTTTACAGTTCCCCTCTCTCTAGTCTCTAATTCCTTCATGTCAGTAAGAATGACAGGCCAGGCTCTAGCAGAAAAAGACTATTTGACCTGTTAAATTAGCAGAAAATATTTCTCCAAAGGAAGAACTGAAATACGTATTTGCTTCAAATAACCCTACAGTGGTTGCCATTAAATAGCAAAGAGTTTTAAAACCCAGGCACTCATTATTTTGTGTTTTTAGGATATGGGAAATCTGATACTTTGGATGTTTATTCCGATGTCAGCAGAGAGCTCATTATTCAAATTACCTGCAGGAATGTCTAGAGAGAAGCTGCTTTAGCCTATGCTTTTACAGTTCTTGTCTAGTCAAGAAAATCTGTCCATTTGTTAAGATTGTTTTTAGGATACTCTAACTTAAAATGCTGCACGCTCTACTCTTAGCCAAGGATCAAGTAAGGCACTGCACACACCATCCCATCTTTTCCAGCTTCTCCCTACGCCTCTTTCCTCAATAACACTTCTGAGAAAGGCTGAGGACTGGAAACTGAAGCAAGTGGATCAGTTTTGCACTGCATCAGCAACATAAAACCTTGGAACAGAAGCCAAGAGTTCTGTCCTGACTACTTAACCATGACCATGGCATTCTCCATCAGAAAGATGCTCATAATTTCAGGTAATTAAATGAGTAGAGAGCTCATTCTGTGCTTGGCAGCCAAAGTGAAACATGTCAAATGAACAAAACCTGCTTAAATGAGTGAAATACTGAGGCTGCTATTGATTACAACTGGTTAATTAGTTTTAGGGAATATTTTGATCAATGTTTTTGACTGCTGAAAATGATGTTATAAATGCAAAGACAACACTCACTTTTTTTCTATTGTTGGGATTGCTAAGACTGAAGGAGGGATAAATTTGTGGTTTTCTACTGCAAGAGCAAAGTTACTGCATGGTGGTTTTGGTTATTTCTGCTTCTGATAAAAATATCTACCAAAAAATGAAATAAAAAAGAAAAGATAAGGATCATTATTTGGTAAACACTCATTAGAAAATAAGTGCATTCTTCAGTTAGCCTGCTACTTCAAAATAGAGCTATAGAATTCTTTCAGTAATTCTTAGAACACAGCTATATCTAAATTAACATGTTCTTTGGACTACTGTGTTATTCAATGAAAGAAAATATTCTTCAGCTCTGTAAATAGATTCTTCTAGTCTGCAAGTTCATAAAGTAAAACTCTTCAGGAACTTGATTATGTGCAGTTACCAGATCTGCTTTTAGAATGTTAAATGCTGCACTAAAAAAACCTCACTAAAGCCCCTAGCACTGCCAAGTCCATCACTAAGACATGTCCCTCATCTACACATCTTTTAAACATCTCCAGGAATGATGACTCCACCATTTCCTTGGGCAGCTTGTTACAATATTTGACAACACTTTCAGTGAAGAAATTTTACCTAATATCCAATTTAAACCTCCAGTGGTGCAACTGGAAACCATTTCCTCTTGTGCTATCTCTTGTTACTTGGGAGAAGAGATAACCTCCACCTTGCTAAAACCTCCCTTCAGGTAGTTGTAGAAAATTATAAGGTCTTCCTCAGTCTACTTTTCTGCAGGCTAAACAATCCCAGTTCCCTCAGCCACTCCTCACAGGACTTGTGCTCTAGACCTTTCACCACCTTCTTTGTTCTTTGGACATGCTCCAGCAACTTAATGTATCGTGAGAGGCCCAAACCAGAACACAATACTTGAGATGTGCAGCCTCACCAGTGCTGAATACAGAGGCAAAATCACCTCCCTTTTCCTGCTGGCCATGCTATTTCTAACCCAAGCCAGGATGTTGTTGGCTGGTGAGCTGATCAGGATCGACACCGGGTCCGCTGTGCCTGCTTTGGGTTCTCTCTCTTTTCGTTTCTTTTCGGGGTTTGCGGGGCGGAAGGACCCTGGCAGAGAGCGACAACCAGCGGTCGTCCTCTCGCGTGCCTGCTCGGGATTGTGACGTCAGCCGCGGGAATGTTTAAAACCCGGCGGGGCTGAGCGTGCGACGCCATTTTGGCTGGTGAGCTATAGGCTTCTTGCCTGCTTGCACGTGCCAGGTCAGCTGACAGGGTACAGGGGAAAACAAACAAACAAACAAACAAACAAACAAACAAACAAAAAAAACCCCCCAAAAAAAAAAAAACAAAAAACCAACCCTCAATAAAATCTCTGATCTTAAGATCTCTTGTCTGCAGGTACCTACCATGGTAGCAACTCGGACAAAGGGTGTTAAACATGCAGTAGGTTCTCAGACTGAGTTTCTCTGCAAGCATGCTGGTGTTCAGGCTTCTGGCTGCAGTGAGTGTTAAGCCTGGCACTTGGTGTGGAGGGTGAAGGAGACACCTGTGTCAGGTGTGACCAGGTGAATTTTCTCATAAATTTGGTAGCTGAGCTGAAGGATGAAGTGGCTGAGCTGAAAGCAGAAGTAGCAAGGCTCAGGACCATACGAGAATGTGAAAGGGAGTTGGATATGTGGGAACAGGCTTTGAAACCCTCTCCAGTTGAGGGGAGCAGTGGAGGGTGGATACGGGTCCCTGTCAGGGGAAGCAAAGGGAATGCACCCCGACCCTCTTCCCCTCCCCCGCTGCCCTTGAGCAATAACTATGAGACTCTGCAGGCTGAGGGCAATGTGGATGAGAGTATTGTAGAGGAACCGATCAAGGAGATACCAAAGACAAAGCAGCCCCCCCAAACCTTAAGGACCAGTGCTACAAAGAAAAAGAGAAAGGCTATAGTTATTGGAGACTCTCTCTTGAGGGGAACAGAGGGACCCATATGCCGTCCTGACCCATCCCATAGGGAGGTGTGCTGCCTACCTGGGGCCCGGGTGAAGGACATCACCCAGAGGTTACCTAAACTAATCCAGCCCTCTGACTATTACCCATTGCTGGTAATCCAGGCTGGAAGTGAAGAAATTGAAAAGAGCAGCACCAGGAAGATTAAAAAGGAAATTAAGGCCCTTGGGAAATCGATTGACGGGGCAGGAGCTCAAGTGGTGTTCTGCTCAGTTCCCTCAGCAGCTGTGGTGTACACTGAGAGGAACAGGAAAACCCACACCATCAACAGTTGGCTTAGGAGATGGTGCCAGCAGCGGAATTTTGGCTTCTTTGATCACGGGGCAACTCTTACTGCACCTGACCTGCTGGACCAAGATGGGTTGAATTTATCTAGAAAGGGTAAGAGGGTGCTGGCACTGGGGTTGGCAGGACTCATTGGGAGGGCTTTAAACTAGGTCTGAAGGGGGTGGGTGTGGAAACCAGTCTCCCTGGAAAGGAGGGAGGACCACACAAACTGGTGAAATCAGCAGCCCAGCTGAAGTGCATGTACACCAATGCACGCAGTATGGGCAACAAACAAGAGGAACTGGAACTCTTGGTTCACCAGGAAGACTATGATCTAGTTGCCATTACAGAAACGTGGTGGGACGATTCTCACAATTGGAGTACCGCACTGGGGGGTTATAAGCTCTTTAGGAGAGACAGGCAAGGGAGAAGAGGAGGAGGGGTGGCCCTGTATATTAGGGAATCTTTTGATGCCTCAGAACTCGAGGTTGCAGATGAAAGGATTGAATGCTTATGGGTTAAAATCAGAGGGAGGCCACACAAAACTGACATCCTGGTTGGAGTCTGTTATAGACCACCCAACCAGGTGTGCTGGTTTGGGGCCAGACAGATGCTCTCTTGCCTCGAAAGGGACAAAAGAATGAGACTCACACAAACGGATTGGAGAGTGATGGAAAGTTTAAATGGAAAAGCAATTGGTGAAGCTACAGAGAACTACAAACTACAAAGCATAGTGACAAAGAGTATCCCAAAACGTACAGAGCCCGTTACATAATTCCCAAAGCTTCCCAATCCTTCCCTTCTTCCCACCTGAGGGTAAACCCAAACCCCCCAGGGCGCTTTCTTCCCCCTCCCGCTGCTAGGCAAGTCTCAGGCTGGCCAGGTCTGAGACTGCCCCCCCCTCTATTCTCCTCCTGGCATTAGGCCTAGACAGGCCTAAGAGGCCTTGAGGATACTCCCCCGGCATTACCCGATAAGAGAGGACATCTCCCAGGGGAGCAGAGAGGGAAGAAAGAGGAAGAGAATGACTTTGCAGATGGCCTTATAGGGTGCAGGATTTATGGGTAGAAATATGTCGTTTCCTGTGTCCACCCCTGTGGGTGGGTACCCAGGACACCAGAGGTGTATCTCATGCGGCAGTGGCAGGGGGCACCCAGCCTAAACTGCCACATGCCACCCCTTATTTCATACCCATAATTCCTGCACCCAAAACATATCATCAAATCAGAAACAACTTTCAGATGACATGTCTGGCAAAGTCCACCCCTCCATCTGGGCGTCCTTCCAAAGAGTCTCTCTCTCGGGCTCAGGTAACAATTCAGTCCAGCTCTTCTCCCTCATCCTATGGAACCTCCCAGCGACGCAGAGTTCATTCTTCTGCACGGTGAACTCTTCATGGATCCGATGGAGCATCCTGGTCACCTGGAAACAACCTCATAACTTCTCAATCAAGCATTTCTCCATCCACTCAAGCGGCATGTTTCCACCCCTCGGGGCAATCGAGTCTGAGCAATCAGGCTCACCGACTCGACTCCTTCCACCCCTTGCAGGCAACAGCACGCTGAGACTTTCCAAAGCTGCACGGACCTTTCCCAAGCCCAGTGCTGACCGCTTCCAGCCGCGGCCCGAGGCTAATACGGATGCACACTACGCACAGGCACACCGCTCCCCCTGAGCGTACGCATGCCGAGGCATGGAGGCATCCGGCTACACAGCCCTCCCCCGGAGAGGGAGTGGCTGCACTGCAACCCACCGAGAAGAGAGGCGGAGCCAGGTGCTAGGCGCCATTTTCGGAGCGCGTCCGAAAATCAGGGGAGAGATAACAGCGAGAGCCGCCGTCACCTCTGCAGCCGCGGTACAGATCAAAACCGCCGCCACCCCTCGGGCCACAAGAGCGGCTTTTCCAGCCAAAGCTATACTCGCTCCCTGGGCCCTCGGAAGCAGCTTTTGAACTGGAGCCACCGCCCGCCCTCTTGAGTTGCGGGAGCCACCGCTCACCGCCCCGCTGCGGCTAGCCCCCACCGCCGCGGGACAAGCCGACCCTGGTCTGCTTCCGACTGTCCCTCCCCATTCCTCGGCTCCGCGCCACTCTGCTCGCCGCTGGCGTCGCAGGGAACAAAAGGGAAAGGGGCAGGCACCGCATTCTTAAGCTTTCCCCCAGTGCCTGCAGCTATAGAATCGCCGCTGCCGCTTCGGAACAGCAGGAGGGATTCTACGCCACGGCTACGCACCAGGGTGCCCCCTCGGAACCCATAAAACGCCCACACGGTCGCCCCAGCACAAAACCTTGAGCCCAGCCACCAAAAACCAACAACGCCCAGATAACATTTTAACTTTTCCACCCCTGCTCTTCTCCAATCCAATTCGCAGACTTCAGCACAGGAACCATCCTCTGCTACCAAAAATCTGTGCTGGTTTGGGGCCAGACAGATCGTCTCTTGCCTCGAAAGGGACAAAAGAATGAGACTCACACAAACGGATTGGAGAGTGATGGAAAGTTTAAATGGAAAAGCAATTGGTGAGGCTACAAAAAAACCTACAAGCTACAAAGCATAGTGACAAAGAGTATCCCAAAGCGTACAGAACCCCTCACAGAATTCCCAAAGGCTTCCCAATCCTTCCCTTCTTCCCACCTGAGGGTAAACCCAAACCCCCCAGGGCTCTTTCTTCCCCCTCCCGCTGCTAGGCAAGTCTCAGGCTGGCCAGGTCTGAGACTGCCCCCCCCTCCATTCTCCTCCTGGCATTAGGCCTAGACAGGCCTAAGAGGCCTGACATACCCCCCGGCATTACCCGATAAGAGAGGACATCTCCCAGGGGAGCAGAGAGGGAAGAAAGAGGAAGAGAATGACTTTGCAGATGGCCTTATAGGGTGCAGGATTTATGGGTAGAAATACGTCGTTTCCTGTGTCCACCCCTGTGGGTGGGCACCCAGGACACCAGAGGTGTATATCATGTGGCAGTGGCAGGGGGCACCCAGCCTAAACTGCCACACCAGGATGAGGAGGCCGATGAGATATTCTATAAGCAGATGGAAGCTGTCTCAAGATCATCAGACCTTGTCCTTGTGGGGGACTTTAACCTACCAGACATCTGCTGGGAACTTAATTCAGCAGAGAGGAGACAGTCCAGAAGGTTCCTAGAGTGCATGGATGACAACTTCCTGATGCAGCTCTTAGGTGAACCTACCAGGGGCAAGGCTCTGCTTGATCTGCTGTTCTCAAATAGAGAAGGGCTGGTGGGAGATGTGATGGTTGGAGGCTGTCTAGGGTGCAGCGACCATGAGATAGTGGAGTTTTCAATATGTAGGGAAATAGGGAGGAGCAGTAACAGAACCCTCACTTTGGACTTTCGGAGGGCAAACTTCAGGTTGTTCAGGCAACTTATTCGGAAAGTTCCCTGGGTAACAGCCCTTAAGAAGAAAGGGGTCCAGGATGGTTGGACCTACTTCAAACAGGAGCTCCTAAAGGCACAGGAACTGGCAGTTCCCACATGCTGTAAGACGAGCCGGAGGGGAAGACGACCGGCCTGGATGAGCAAGCAGCTCCTGAAGGATTTAAGGGAAAAAAAGAGGGTTTATCGCCTTTGGAAAGGGGGGGAGGCAACTAGTGATGTGTTTAAGGATGTTGTTAGATCATGTAGAAGAAAAATTAGAGAGGCAAAAGCACAGTTAGAAATTAAACTGGCCGCTTCTGTGAAAGACAACAAAAAGCATTTTTATAAATATATTAATGCTAAAAAGAGGGGCAAGAGGAACCTCCACTCTTTACTGGACGTGGAGGGTAACATTGTAACTAAGGATGAGGAGAAGGCTGAGATTCTAAATACCTTCTTTGCCTCCATTTTCAACAGTAAGGCAGGAGGACTTCAGGATAACTGGCCTCCTGAGCTGGTCGATGGGGTCAAGGAGCAGTGTTGTACTCCTGAAATCCATGTGGAATTAGTTCGAGACTTGTTGAGTCACTTGGATATTCACAAGTCCATGGGACCTGATGGGATTCATCCTAGGGTGCTGAAAGAGCTGGCAGATGAGCTGGCCAAGCCTCTGTCCATCATTTTCCACCAGTCCTGGCTCACTGGAGAGGTGCCAGAAGACTGGAAACTGGCCAATGTGATGCCCATCCACAAGAAGGGACAGACAGAAGAACCTGGGAACTACAGGCCTGTCAGCCTGACCTCAGTGTCAGGGAAAATCATGGAGCAGATTGTCTTGGGGGCAATCACTGCATACCTGAAGGATAGCCAAGTAATCAGGCCCAGCCAACATGGATTTAGGAAGGGCAGGTCCTGCCTCACCAACCTGATCTCCTTCTATGATCAGGTGACCAGCCTGGTGGACGTGGGAAAGGCTGTGGATGTAGTCTACCTGGACTTCAGCAAGGCCTTTGACACTGTCCCCCACAGCAAACTCCTGGCCAAGCTGTCAGCCCATGGCTTGGACAGCAGCACTCTGTGCTGGGTTAGGAACTGGCTGGAGGGCCGAGCCCAGAGAGTGGTGGTGAATGGTGCCACTGCCAGCTGGCAGCCTGTCACTAGTGGTGTCCCCCAGGGATCAGTGCTGGGCCCCATCCTGTTCAATATCTTTATTGATGATCTGGATGAGGGGATTGAGTCCATCATCAGTAAATTTGCAGATGACACCAAGCTGGGAGCAGGTGTTGATCTGTTAGAAGGTAGAAGGGCTCTGCAGAGGGACCTTGACAGGCTGGACAGATGGGCAGAGTCCAGCAGGATGAGATTCAACAAGTCCAAGTGCCGGGTGCTGCACTTGAGCCACAACAACCCCATGCAGAGCTACAGGCTGGAGTCAGAGTGGCTGGAGAGCAGCCAGGTGGAAAGGGACCTGGGGGTACTGGTTGACAGCAGCTGAACATCAGCCAGCAGTGTGCCCAGGTGGCCAAGAGAGCCAATGGCATCCTGGCCTGCATCAGGCATAGTGTGGCCAGCAGGAGCAGGGAGGTCATTGTACCCCTGTACACAGCACTGGTTAGGCCACACCTTGAGTACTGTGTCCAGTTCTGGGCCCCTCAGTTTAGGAAAGATGTTGAATTGCTGGAGCATGTCCAGAGAAGGGCAACGAGGCTGGTGAGAGGCCTTGAGCACAAGCCCTATGAGGAGAGGCTGAGGGAGCTGGGACTGTTTAGCCTGGAGAAGAGAAGGCTCAGGGGAGACCTCATTGCTGTCTACAACTACCTGAAGGGAGGTTGTAGCCAGGAGGGGTTTGGTCTCTTCTCCCAGGCAACCAGCACCAGAACAAGAGGACACAGTCTCAAGCTGCGCCAGGGGAGGTTTAGGCTGGAGGTGAGGAGAAAGTTCTTCCCAGAGAGAGTGGTTGGCCATTGGAATGGGCTGCCCAGGGAGGTGGTAGAGTCACCATCCCTGGAGGTGTTCAAGAGGGGATTGGACGTGGCACTTGGTGCCATGGTTTAGATAGTCATGAGGTTTAGGGTGACAGGTTGGACTCGATGATCTTTGAGGTCTCTTCCAACCTTATTGATTCTATGATTCTATGATTCTATGATTCTATGATTCTATGATTCTTGGCACCCTGAGCACACTGCTGGCTCATATGCAGCCAGCTGTCAACTTGCACCCCTGGACCTTTTTCTGTGGGGCAACTTTCAAGCCACTCTGCCCAAGCCTGGAGCATTCATGGGATTGTTGTGACCAAATTGCAGGACCCAGCACTTGGCTTTAGAATCACAGAATCACAGAATGAACAAGGTTGGAAAAGACCTCAGAGATCATCAAGTCCAACCTATCACCCAGCACCTGATAACTAACTAAACCATGGCTTCAAGTGCCATGTCCAATCCTTTTTTGAACACCTCCAGAGATGGTGACTCCACCACTTTCCTGGGCAGCACATTTCAATGGCCTTGTTGAATGTCATACTGTTGGCCTCAGCCCATCCATCCAGCACGTCTGGATCCTTCTGTAGGGCCTTCCAGCACTCAAACTGATTAACATTCCTGCCCAACGTGGTGCTGTCTGAAAACTTACCGAGGGTGCACTTGATCCTCTTGTACAGATGACTGATAAAAGTGTTAAACAGAACTGGCCCCAGGACTGAGCCCTGGGGAACACCCCTTGTGATGAGCTTCCAAGTCCATTTAACTCCATTCACCACCACTCTTTGGGCCTGGCCATCCAGCCAGGGTTTAACCCAGGAAAATGTTGATAGGTATTTGTTATACTGTGTAGTTAAACTGATCTTTTAAGAGGTTTTCCCAAGGTTGATATACATAGGATGGTGTACATACGTATGAATATGTCTTTAGGTATGTATTGGTCAGAAATAAACTAACTCATATTTAGCACAGGATTCATCATCTTGGCTGGTTTATTTCTCAGAAAGGCTGAAGGGTTTGGATTCTGAGCACCCACTATGTTTCCATCCTAATGAAAATGCTGATAGAGGTAAAACACCACAAATAGTTTGCTAGAAGAATTCATTTTCATTCTTTGCATTTTCATTATTTGAACTCTTCTTATAAAGAGAACATAATAGTAAGGGAAATTTGGACCAGGGATATTGTTACAGCTACCACTGCTATAGCTTCAAGTAGAGCAGTGCATTGCAGCAAAAGTCAGACTCAGATTTTAAAGTGTTTCTAAGATCAGATGGCCCAGAGGTGCATGATCTGCTGGGAATTTTGGGGGGACTTGGTTTCTAAAGGTACAGTGGAATGATAAGCAAAGAAAGTGAAGACGATCTCTCTTTGCTTTTAAGTGTTTCCCTGCCTCTTTCATGTCAGTTGGCCTTTCATTACCATCCAGCAACTCTGATGGCAGTGGCCTACGTCTCAAACTTTATTTCTTTGAAGTAGTAGAGATGATTTTTACACAGAACATGTAAGTAGATGGAAAATTTCCTGTGTCCAGCTATTTCCCACAATTGCAGAAGAGCCTAGGGAAAGCTTGACCATTAATAATTACATCCTCTGCTCTGGTAGACCCATGAGTGCACATAACAAATAACTTCCACAGTCATTTGCACTGAACCTAGTGGGCTACAAGGACGTGTAAGAGCTTGAGGTTTTCAGAACAGAGTGCTTTTAAATACACTTGCCATCTGATATTCCCCCTCTGCAAATGTCTTTTGCTGAAAGCATGATGAAGTTCAGATGAAGCCCTTTGACAGAAAGATGGAAACAAGTTGAGCTTCACCCTAGTATGGATGCACATGGATGAGATTTTTTAAATCAGCTCAGCTAAATGAAAATGCAGTGTGTCCCCTGCAGAGCCACCAAGGTCAGTGAGAGTGCTGGTAATAAATGCCAGATGCACAAGGTATAGAACCTCCAGGCATTTTTAGTTCACATTGTTTATAATGGAAGTCAAACGCCAAGCTTCATTACAGTAAAAAGTTTACTGTTTTTTCCTCTCTTGCTCTGACATAAATCTGAGTACAAGCAAATAAATAATGGTCTAAGGGTATAGGCAGTGTCTTTTTCCAGGATGACACAACTCTCCAGTAAACTTTAAAGGGGACATGTAAGAGTGGAATGGAATGGAATGGAATGGAATGGAATAGAAATAGAAATAGAAATTAGAAATAGAAATAGAAATAGAAATAGAATAGAATAGAATAGAATAGAATAGAATAGAATAGAATAGAATAGAATAGAATAGAATAGAATAGAATAGAATAGAATAGAATAGAATAGAATAGAATAGAATAGATAGTTTACTTTGGGAATCATCTTAAAGATCACATAGTTTCAACCCCCTTGTCATGGGCAGAGACACGTTTCACTTGATCAGGTTCCTCAAAGTCCCACACAAGCTGAGGTTCAGCACTTCTAGGGAGGGGTCATCCATGACCTCGCTAGGTAACATGTTCCAGTGCCTCACCACCCACTCTGTAAACATTTTTTTTCCTACTAGTTAATCTAAATCTACCCTCTTTCAGCCTGAAACCATTACCCCTTATCCTGTTACTCCTAAACTCTCCTATGTCTTTCCTGGAGGTCCCCTTTAAATCCTGAAAGGCTAGAACTA
The DNA here is from genome assembly GCF_027791375.1 of Indicator indicator. Lineage (NCBI taxonomy): Eukaryota > Metazoa > Chordata > Aves > Piciformes > Indicatoridae > Indicator > Indicator indicator. The sequence goes on along the minus strand of NC_072036.1, from coordinate 8,309,679 downwards.
GGTCTCCCCAGATCCTACTCTTCCCCAGGATGAAGTACCCCAACTCTTTCATCTTCTTTCCTCAGAAGAGGTGCTCCAGTTCCCTGATTACCTTCATGGTCCCCTTCTGGAGCCTTCAGATCAGGTTTGTATTGCAGGGGGCCACAAAGCTGAACACAGTACTCTAGGTGGTGTCTCATGAAAGCAGAGTAGAAAGGAACAATAATCTCCTTTGATCTGTTGGCCACATTTCCACTGATGGAGGCAAGGATGATATTGGCTTTCAGGGCTACAAGTGCACATTGCAGGCTCCAGATTAACTTTTATTGTGACTCAAAGCATACAGACAAATTATGGGGAGATAAGGTGAATTAGTGAAATGCATTTGAAAGCATCAAATTTTTTCCCTAAAATGTTGACTTTCTAAAGAAAAGAAAGACTGTCTTTTCTTTATAGAGAGAGGGCTTGAACTGATTGCAGGCTGGAAAATACAGAGAATACTGTGTACATGCTGTGTAGACTTAAATCTTGACACTGGTTTAGGAGTAACATAAAAAAATAATAAAAACCATTCAACAATTTCCTTGATGCCATTTGAGTAACACAATGTGCACATCCTCTCTCTACCTTGACAAGAAGCTTACAGAGGAGACTTTAATTAATTTAAATGAGGGAGTGAATTAACAAAAATATTATGACTTCTTGAAAGGAAATAGCAGAAGACGGTAGGCCAGTTTAAAAAATAGTGCAAAGAGCAATATTTTTAGACTCAGTGTTTTACTTTTGCAGTAATCCAGGCAGAGGCTTTGATTGCTATCCTAAACAATGTGAACTCCACACATGGAGCTCATGAATCCTTCAATTATTTAATCATCCAAATATATATCATTTTATACAATCTATAAATGAGCAGCACTTGATAATCCCAGATCTGAACAATTTCAGAAACACTTCAGATTTGCATCCCTTCCTTACCAAATGCTGTCATTTCTTTGTCTCAAGAGCTTCCTTGATCACACTGTTGAGAGGGAACGAACCAAACCACTTCCCCTCAGTTATTTTCTCCCTGGCTGAGTTACAAGTCTGTTGTTTAGCAAGTATTGAATGGTCTTGTCGTAAAACATAGGGTGCAAGTGAAGAAGTTTGTATTGTAATCCTGGCTGTGTCCCAGGTTTTGTGTGAATCCACAGGCATGTAGTTTAACCTCTTTGATCTTCAATTTATTTTGCAGCAAATTGGGGGGAAAATGATACAGTCTGCCTTGTGAAGGTGTCATGAGGGTACCTTCTGGCACTTTTAGATGGAATTGAGTGCTCCAGAAAAGCAAATCTTATTACCTTTTAACCTACTCCTGTCTATTAATCATTGGTGGAGATGGGATCAGGGGCTTTAACCATATGCCAAGGGAGATGTATGCAAAACTCAGTTTGAAGATCTACCTAAATGTCCAATATTAACTAATAAACCCTTCATTAATGAATCCCAAATAGGCAATGATTCCTTCAGTTCCACAATTCCCTTGCCCTTTTAATTATGACCATTCAAATTTTGAGGAGGAGGTTAATTATTCCTGCTAAGCATCTCCCCTCTCTAACAATTGTAACTTGAACATTTACTCTAGGTAAAATCCTCACTTCAAATAAAGCTGGGTTCATAAATGAATGGCAATATTGGAAAGTAAGCTTAGCATCTGGACATTTGAAGCTGCCAGGTGTATCATGTATATGACCACAGCTGTTCACTGTGGTAACTGAGGGAGAAAAAATGAGCAAAATAGAGATAGGCATTAGGAACTAGCAAGAGGCAATGCTATGTTATTATTTTAATTACAAAGGGATGCTGATTTTCTTTGTAATTGCAATGCAAAGTCGCTGTTGAATGTTCAATAAGTGGAATTATGCTAGGCTGCTGGCAAGAGGGCTGCTTAAAAACACTAAGCAAAAAAAAATGGAGAAAAGTAAAATGATGACTTTCTGCTATAATTTTGGAAGACTAAAATCCATCTCTACAACAAGCAAGTCAACACAGCAAAATGACACAGGAAAAGGCATCTCTAAAAATCACTTTCATAGTCTGTGACATAACAGAAATGTATCACATATTACTGCCATAAAACTCTTGGACAAGCTGTCAGCCTGTGGCTTGGACAGCAGCACTCTGCACTGGGTTAGGAACTGGCTGGAGGGCTGAGCCCAGAGAGTGGTGGTGAATGGTGCCACATCCAGCTGGCAGCCTGTCACTAGTGGTGTCCCCCAGGGATCAGTGCTGGGCCCCATCCTGTTCAATATCTTTATTGATGATCTGGATGAGGGGATTGAGTCCATCATCAGTAAATTTGCAGATGACACCAAGCTGGGAGCAGGTGTTGATCTGTTAGAAGGTAGAAGGGCTCTGCAGAGGGACCTTGACAGGCTGGACAGATGGGCAGAGTCCAACAGGATGGCATTCAACAAGTCCAAGTGCCGGGTGCTGCACTTCGGCCACAACAACCCCATGCAGAGCTACAGGCTGGGGTCAGAGTGGCTGGAGAGCAGCCAGGTGGAAAGGGACGTGGGGGTACTGGTTGACAGCAGCTGAACATGAGCCAGCAGTGTGCCCAGGTGGCCAGGAGAGCCAATGGCATCCTGGCCTCCATCAGGAATAGTGTGGCCAGCAGGAGCAGGGAGGTCATTGTACCCCTGTACACAGCACTGGTTAGGCCACACCTTGAGTACTGTGTCCAGTTCTGGGCCCCTCAGTTTAGGAAAGATGTTGAATTGCTGGAGCATGTCCAGAGAAGGGCAACGAGGCTGGGGAGAGGCCTTGAGCACAAGCCCTATGAGGAGAGGCTGAGGGAGCTGGGACTGTTTAGCCTGGAGAAGAGGAGGCTCAGGGGAGACCTCATTGCTGTCTACAACTACCTGAAGGGAGGTTGTAGCCAGGAGGGGGTTGGTCTCTTCTCCCAGGCAACCAGCACCAGAACAAGAGGACACAGTCTCAAGCTGCGCCAGGGGAGGTTTAGGCTGGAGGTGAGGAGAAAGTTCTTCACAGAGATAGTGGTTGGCCGTTGGAATGGGCTGCCCAGGGAGGTGGTGGAGTCACCGTCCCTGGAGGTGTTCAAGAGGGGATTGGACGTGGCACTTGGTGCCATGGTTTAGATAGTCATGAGGTTTAGGGTGACAGGTTGGACTCGATGATCTTTGAGGTCTCTTCCAACCTTCTTGATTCTATGATTCTATGAAAAGTAATTTGTTAATGTAATGGGCTTTCAGGGTGATTATTTGGATTTTGTGGTAGTTTTCCCCAACATGCTACAGAAGAATGCCCCATGCTGAATAGATATGCACTGGGCTGGCTTAACACCTCTCATGCATCAAAAAAAAAAAAAAAAACCAAAACAAACCCAAAGGATCTCCCAAAACATAATGCATCAGTGACTGGTGTGCATGATTGCATTTCAGTTGATTTGCATTTTGACAACTTACTGCAATTTCCTAGAGGTTTTGGCACGCCTCTCCAAAATGCTAAACAGCTGCACATATGGGAAACATGCCTGGCAATAGGAGTGAAGCAAGGGCTGTGACCTAGGAGTGGAAGTCCTCCTCAGCAAAGGGTTGCTGGAGGGTGCAGGCACAAGCAAGCCTTACTCCCTGCTGCTTCTGACACTCAGGAGGATGGCTCAGAGAAGCCAAAGTAGCATTGGCTGTGGAAATGGGAACAGAGAGGGGAAAAGAAAGGCATGCATGAGGTCTTGTGAATAACTTGCTATACTTCTAAAGTAATGCTGTAGGTGTAACACTGGGTTAGTATAATTGTAGCAGTCTGTTTCTCAGTGCAGCATCTATTTCAGGGTGACAGCAAAAAGCACATCATCCTGTTTAACTGTTTCAGCATGCACCATCTCAGACAGCAGCTGAGGAAGTGAGAGAAGTTCAAACAATACAGGTAGCACACACATTTCTTGTTACCAAGCAGTCCCTCCTGTAAGGTGTCTCTTGTGGATCTGGCCAAGGAGATGCCTGAATCTCCTTGGCAAGCAAGACATGAGCATGCTGCAGTGACCCTTTGGTGAGTATACTGAAGGTTTTCTAACCCAACATTTCTATTTTTCCAATTTAGGGAGGGGTGTGACTTCAGCAAATTACAGCAATGCTGAAGTGAAAGAACCTGCATAAATTTTAAATGCATGTTCTGCTTGCAGAAGCAGGTTTGTACTGCTGAGGTGAGGAAGCATGGTCTTATGACTGGAATTTCAAAGATAAATATTCAAGTCTCAGGTCTGTGACCTCACGTCTTTACATGCGTCCTTGAGCAAGTCATCTGATTTCTGTGATTTAGGTCATCATTTCTACACTCATCCTTTGTTTTCTTTCTTCTTCCTGACAACGAATATTTATCCCTGTGTATTTGTACAGGGCTTATCATACAGGACTCTCAGTCTTTGAACAGGTTAGTGAGGTGTAAGTTAGAGTTGGAATTTATGGTATCAGCTACTCTGTTACAACTGCCATGGTAAATGTGAGCAGCTTTCTTCTTCAGTGAGGTATAAGCTGTCTTACTGCAGAGTGTGAGCAAGGAGTCAGGCTCTTCTAGCAAAAAACATTATAAATCTACATCCCAGCCACCTTCTGACTTGTGGTGCATGTTGCTCTCTTCTGTGCAGGGATTTGTTGATCTCAGCCATAATCACCACATGTAGATGAAGCAAGATAATACTGAAATTGTCAAATCCTTAACAACAGCCTTTCACATTTGAAATCTAACATAGTAAGGATTTTTTTTTTTTTTTGAGAAACACAACACATAAAACTTCTCATCCTATCACATCATACCTGCCTAGGAGATTTTTAACTGGCTTTTCCTCTTTGGTTGCTTTCAGAAAACTTCTGGTGTTTTTTTCTTTGCTATCATCATACTCCTCCTCTTCCTCCAAATGTTTGAAGGCCAAACAAGATGAAGCCTGTCGGTAACCTGTGCTTGCTCATTGATGAAAGTTAAGCAATTAATAGAAGACACAAGCAATTAAATCCTCCAGTCATTGCCAGTCACTACATTTAGAATAAATAATTGAGGGTCAGCCCCTAAGAAGTTTCATTGTAGGTACATTCAGAATTGTACCTTTTCCACCTTTCTACTATGGATTTTCTCACTCAAGAATAAACATTTCTTCCTCATAGATAAAAGTTTTTTTTTCCTGTTTCAAATGCATCCTCCCAAGTTTTAGCATAAATTTTCACCAGTTCCTTTTAAAAGCCACTTATTTTTCCTCACAAGAAAGAGTTCTTGAACTACATTTTTTTCCTAAAACCTTACCTTCCAAGAAGTATAAACACACAAAAAATGATGTGATTACCAAAAGAGGTGGAACACTTATAATTGTGCTAGTTGTGCTTTCTGCCAGCATAGCTTGATGTGAGAAAAATTTAAATGATTCATGAACGATATGGATTCTTGCCTCTTAAAAGTATCAGTATTTGTCACTGCAGCATCATTTTTATTGTAACATCTGGGATTCCCAAAAAGGTTATCTCACTTTACAGAAACTTCTATACTTTGACTCTTTGCAGTGTTTCCATTTTCCTGTTTGGCCCTATTCAGCCCAAGAATTAGTGTTGTTTCACAGGCTGAGTTGTGAAATAATCTTCCTTCCCATCATAAAGGTTTAAAATGTTGGAAAAAGATTTCCTGTCCTTGTGCAACATTCCAATCATAAGCAGTATCTCTATTAATTTTAAATCATTCTTCCATTTCAGCTAATTCATCCTTGTTTTCTGCTGGCTTTTTAATTTTTTAAAAAAAATTATTTTATTTTTTATTGTCTTTTCTTTTTTTAACCATTTTTCTATTGTTTGGTATTTAAAATCCAAAATAAATAAACATTGGCTGTTGTTGTCATCAAGTTGCCCTTTCACTGTGCTTGGCTTTCCTGATGAGGCTATGTCTTTTTAATCTCCACATTGGCTGCTAATCTGGTGTGTCACTCTTCTGTTTCTATCCCTTTTCTCTCTCAGTCTGCAACTGAAATAAAGTTTCATCAACTTGCATTTCTTATACCTAAGGAGATTTCATTGTAGTTTCTGTGTTGGGCAAAGTTTCCCAAGAGGTTGTTACCTCTTGTGCAATGTCTTTCCCTTTAAAAAGGAAAGGAAAAGTGAAGAATGTAGCCACGCAAATTGTGCTGCATTAAAGCTCATAGTTTTTCTAATAGGATCATCATTAGGATTTTTTCCTCCTCAATGTTCATTGTCCTCTAATGTTTCCTGTTATTCCAAATTAAAAGAGACAAGGGAAATTTGTTCCAAATGTGTTAGAAATCAGAAAACCATAAAAAGCTTTGAGCATTTCAAAGTTGGGAAAGAAATTGTATTTCCATGTAATTTTTAAGTATTACAAATATGTTACAGTGGCATCTTCTAAAGGTTATTCCATTGTGTCTTTGCAATCAAGGTATGGTGGATCCCATTTAATTTCTGGCTAGGACCTGTTTCACCATTCTCCCCCAGCAGTGGAAGTTACTGGAGCTAATCAGGGGTGTTATCAGCTCTGACTTTTATTGCTGCTGCATAGTAAATCAGGCAATAAAAAAAAAAACAACAAACCTGTAAATGCAGGATTTATTCTTTGCAGAGGTGTACCTCATGCTTGGAAGATTAATGAAGAATTCTTGGTTCACTGTTTACTAAAGACCCCTGTGTTCTATAGTATTTTAATTGTATACCCCTTATTTGACATCCTAACTAATGGTTCCTCCTGAAATAATAAAAGCGACGTATTAACTTTAAATCCCAGATAAAGTAAAGATTGCTGTTTTAATATCCCATCCATATCCTTTATCTTTCTACAGGGGCTTTCAGGCCAGTAGTTTTAATAACATGCATGAATGAAGATGCTTTTTTTTTAACACAAATGGTGGCAAGGAGTTTTTCCTTTATATTAGCAGGCAATCAATTCCAATAGCTTTTTAATGCTTTCTTAAAGAATCAATTTTAAAGCAGAAGCTCTTCAGGGGACCCTCTTAAACTTCTTCACAGCCAGTCTCCTAATTTTCTATTACAATGCAATCTAAAGCAGCTACAAAAATAATGCAGATAATGTTTGCTGGGTAATGATTTCCAATTTCCCCATTCCATGTACCCTGTTATTAGGAGGATCATCTTAGCTGTGTAAATTAATTTTCAATTCACTTCAGGGGAACATTACAATGATTTATTCAGCACTGGTGCTGAGGAAAGTGTTGGGAGGATTTTAGCAATCTGAGAAACAAAATCAATTTGTTCTGATTATCACCATGTTAAAAACTGGAAAGACAAAGGGTTCTCAGGAATATGTTAGAGGCTAGCATATACTCTAAAAGAGCAGTCAGTGTGATCCTGAGTGCAGTTAGCTGACCAGTGAGGGTGAGCAAAATGTCTGAAAGTTGCTGCTTTCTCCCTGTGCTTCAATATTTTGAAGGGAATGAACAGATTCCAGGACTGTTTATGTGTTATACAAACCCAAACAAGAGATCAGCTCTTCAGTCACTAAAGCCATGAAGGACATGCTTGCTGTAAGTTACACAAGAAGGAGATTGTTTCCAAACCAACTGTGTTACTGGTAATCATACCAAGGATTTGGGAAGAGTTCCAGACTAAGAAGAAGGAAGAGAGGAATTTCCAGTTTGACAAATAAAGGATTAGTTGTATGGTGAGCATCTGGTACCTGGTGCTCAGGGCACTTACACTGGAGTGCTCAGACACTGGAGTGCACAGACAGAATAAACTACTACCTGCAAGCACACATAGCTGAAATCTGAGCGTTTGGCTCTTTTGATTTAGCTCTGGCATTTTTAAAAGGGGGATTCCTGTCACCTGGCTTTGAATGGCCACAAAAGAAAATCTGATCCAGGTGAGGGTCTCCTTGCAGAAAAGAGAAAGATCTAGAGAAACATTGGGGAGCAGAACCTCTGGCTTATTTAGATACCTGTGAGGCAAGCTCTGGCATGACTCCTTCTCCCCAGCCACAGTAAACAGAATCTGGAAAAACTGTTTCAGGCACAATAGTATATATTGACACAGATATTTACATTGCAGACATTTACATTTGATTTTCTAATATATTCTACAGTTATACCTATGATATTACAGCAGTTGCCAGCAGTTAAAACAAGAGATCAAAGAGAAATATATTTTTTTTTGCCGTGTGAAAAGCTTTGAGAGGGTATTTGAAATCCCCCCAGGGACATAAGCATCATCATAAAAGAAACTGCAGTTTTGTTTAGTACTTTTTAAAGTGAAAGCAAACATATTAAAAAAAAAGAAGAAAAAATCAAACCCACATCCACGTAAAAGAGGAGCTTGTGAAATTACTTGGAGGTTTTAGGGTTAACCACATTCAATTACAGGAGAAAAACAACCAATCATTTCTCAACTGCCAGATTAAAAATTGCTACTTTCTGTGGCTACAGTGGTAGGAAGGATACCCCAAACATAATAAATAGCTTAAAATTAAGTGGTCATGGCCCCAAAGGAATTTCTGAATTATAATTGTGATCTGCCACTATTGCTACTGTTCCCACACATCTTGCAATAGAGAAATATTTAGTATTGAACTGCTGATGCATAATCTGAAGCTGAAAGAAGCCTGATTTCACGGAAAGCTGTGAAAGAGCATGACAAATGTTTTGCAAGTTGATTGCTGTGTAATGTCTTTCAGGATTTTCCTTCCCCATTGGTGCTGTATTGGGAATATAAAAAAAAAAAAATTAAGAATTGTCCTTTTTGTCATGAGACCACAGGTAGACATTGAGTAGATCACAATTATCATGCTTCCAGCCTGTTAGTAGTACAGCTGTCAAACTAAGATTTTTAACAGCATGTTGGCAGACAGCTGAACTGACAATATTTATTAAAAATAAAATAATAAGGAAAAAGAAACACTCATGACAAAACAGCAAGGGAAGATGCTGTCTTCTAGAACGCATATCCAGGTTGCCTGATTTCAAAGAAGCTGAAACTATTCTGAGGATATGACTTTGAAAATAAACAAAGATAAAGGGAAACAATTTCTTTATTTCACTGTGAACAGTCAGTTGCTTGATACTAGAGAAACATGACTTCTCTTTAAAACATTTTCTCAGCTTCAGTGAATAAAGCTGGTCGTTTAAATTTGCAATTAGAACACACTCAAACTGCTATGGACCTTTGCATTTGCAGATCTAGAATGCTGCTTGGAAATCTGAACAACTAGTCTGAGTCAAAGCAAATAAAGTTCTAACTGACTGAGCAGCATTTCTTTGTAGATGGGCTTATGAAAATACACATGAATAGGGCAACTATACTGTGATAAGTTGCCTGAAAGATCATGAAAGCTTTTGATAATGAGCCATTCAGGGATTTCTTGTGGAAGAGGCTACGTTTGATAGACTTCGATAGATCAAAATACTTTCAGAGTCCATATAAACTTCTGCACCAACAACATCACATTGCAAAGATCTCTGCTGTTTCAAACAAGATGGAAATAAGCAGAATTTCCTTTTTATATTTCAAGCTTCTCCTCTAATGATCACATTCTAGTCCTCTAAGTCATATTGTCACAGGAAGCAATGGGTAATTGCTCACTTCTTGCTTTTCCATGGTTTCGTTATTTTATTCTCCTTTATCTATGTCCCTTAGGTTGGAGAGTCCTGGTCATTTAAATCTCTTCTAGTATGTAAGTTATTCCAAAGTTTTATCCTTCTTTTCCCATTTATGCTCCTAGATAGCTAAAGCCTTATTGTTAATTAAAGGGAAGCTGAGACAGAGAGGCAGAACTTACTTTAGCTCTCCCAAATCCCAGGCTAGGGCATAAGCTTGTGTTACACTTCATGTATGTTGTACCTTAGCAGTTATTACCTTTGTACTTTATTTTCATTTATTTAATAGAAAAATGAAGTTCTGCAGCACATATTCTCAACTGTAAGAGTAGTATTGGAGAGACTATTCCCCTTTTACCTGTAAATTAAAGTGACAGATCTCTCTCATCAGTGCTAGATGTCTACTGCTTCCTTTACAGTCAGTGGAGAGAAAGAGGAGCATCTCTGGAGAGCTATTCATCCCACTTTAAGAGAGGTGTTTGTGTTATGCGGCCTAAATTGGTCACAAGAGGATGAGAATAATTGCACTATGAAGGTCCCACTCTTTCATTCCTCCAGGCTCTCTCAGTCATTGATAGTAAGTAATAGGTTCCTTTGATTAAAATGCAAACTTTTAGACAACTAATTAGATGAGATTACTCCTGTTCTAGTGTCTGTTTGCAGGGGAGAGCCAATACAATAAATCCTGTGATTTGGTGCCCTCATGGACAGCAAGATACAATTAAATTGAGGGCTAGGGAGGATCCCCTTCTCTCTAAGCTCCCACCTCAGAGGAGAAGGGGAGCCTGTCCTCTTTGTGCAGTGTGCTCCTCTTGTAGTGTGTAGATCTTCTTTCCAGGCTTCTTTAACCTCATATTTTATCAACACATCCACATGAGATTTCTCCCTACCTCCTTCCAGGATACACATCACAGTGGCAAAGGACATCCTCTTACCCTAGTAAAGAGGTTACTGAGACCTGTCTCCCTTTCCAGACTCCACCACTCCTTCCTCAGCCTCTTGCAATTCCCTCTCTTTCCCTTTCATGTCAGCAAAACAAAGCAACCATTTTCATCAAGGCTCATCCACAAGGTTGGCGAGGATAACAGTCTTAAATATCACAGTGCTATTATGATAAGCACAGCACATTCCAGGCAGAAAAACTGCAGATTATGGCAACTTTCAGTAAGTATGGATGATATAAAAGTTAGAATTTTATCTTCCTCCTTTTTTTTTTAGCCACCAAAAAAAAAGAAAAAAAAAAAGCCATTTGCAAGCCTTTCAAAAAAGAAAAGCCTATCAGGATTACAAATAAAAGAAATGAAAAATCCATTTATGTATCCTTGTCTTCCAGATCCTCTGTGTATCTTAAGCAGAAAATTATATATACTGACTTCAGAAATACAGTTACCATATTTGAACACCTAATCTAAAGGAAAAGAGCAGAAACATATGTATATTTAATTTGGTTCTAGTTTTATTTGAGGATATGAAGGTGATAAAGAAAGAAATGTACTGAAAAATCTAAGTCATCATCTGTCCCCCTCTCACAAAAAGAAACATGACTTCTTCATTAGTCCAGCAAAGCCTGATCTTGGCACAAGCAAAATAGATTCATTCCATACTTGACACAAATAAGGAGATTTGTATCAAAGTTTAGCACAGTATTTATCAAAGGTTTTATTGAAAAAGAAGAATCTGCACTGTGTGATCCTCTCTGAAGGTAACTGAAATCTTGTTACTACTTAAATTCTTGGATCTTTTAAATGATGTTGGTTCTTGCCCCCAACAACAGGAGGTTAAAAAAGAACTCATAGAAGTGCAACTGATGTGCAAATTGATTAGATTTAATAACAGAAGCATATATCAGGGATCAACTAGCACTTTTCTCTACTTTGATGAGATCAAAACAGTAGATATAATTATGTTTTTGTGCAAGCTTTACACAATAGAATCATTTTGTCATTAAAATTACAGTTTGTATTCTACTCAAATTACAGCAATATCACAGCTGTGTTTTATGAGAACATGCATAAATTCTCTGCAATCAGTTTGGGCTGGACTGACAAATGTCATATTTCCATTTCTCTTTGGAATGATGCCCTTACAGTTGATTTTCCAATTTGATGAGCATAAGATTAAAAACAAAAAAAAAAAAAAAAGCCATACAGTATTAAAATGAAGAACTGAGAATAACAGTTTCGGTTTCACAGTATCACAGTCTCAAAGCTCCTGTTTAGGGTTTATGGTTAGGATTAGGGTTAGGGTTAGGGTTAGGGTTTAGGGGTAGGGTTAGGGTTAGGGTTACGGTTAGGATTAGGGTGAGATTTGGGTTAGGGTTAGGGTTTAGGGTTAGGGTTAGGGTTAGGCTTAGGGTTTAGTGTTAGGGTTAGGTTTAGGGTTACGGTTAGGGTTACGGTTAGGGTTAGGGTTAGGGTTAGGGTTAGGCTTAGGTTTAGGCTTAGCCTTAGGGTTAGGGTTAGGTTACGGTTAGGGTTAGGGTTCAAGTCGCTAGTAAAGCACGAGATTTCTTCTTCCATTTGGTGTATTTTGAGGAGAGAGACTAAATGGAGCTTGCAATTCTGGCCTAGCTCTTTGCTGTCACCAGTTACAGCCATGTCTAAGCATGTGGAAAAAAGTTGCTTTACAAGCCACACAAGAAAAGCATTGGGGGCTAACACATCAAGGGAACCACCTACAACCAAATTTCTTCTTCCATTTAGTGTATTTTGAGGAGAGAGACTAAATGGAGCTTGCAATTCTGGCCTAGCTCTTTCCTGTCACCAGTTACAGCCATGTCTAAGCAGGTGGAAAAAAGCTGCTTTACAAGCCGCACAGAGACAGAGAAAAGCATTGGGGGCTAACACATGAAGGGAACCTCCTAGCACCAAATTTCTTTTCCCATTTGGTGTATTTTGAGGAGAGAGACTAAATGGAGCTTGCAATTCTGGCCTAGCACTTTCCTCTCACCAGTTACAGCCATTTCCAAGTATGTGCAAAAAACTTGCTTTACAAGCCGCACAGAGACAGAGAAAACATTGGGGTTTACACATCAAGGGAACCTCTTAGCACTAAATTTTTTTCCCCATTTGGTGTATTTTGAGGAGAGAGACTAAATGGAGCTTGCAATTCTGGCCTAGCACTTTCCACTCACCAGTTACAGCCATGTCTAAGCAGGTGGAAAAAGTTGCTTTACAAGCCGCACAGAGACAAAGAAAAGCATTGGGGGCTAACACATGAAGAGAACATCCTAGCACCAAATTTCTTTTGCCAATTAGTGTATTTTGAGGAGAGAGACTAAATGGAGATTGCAATTCTGGCCTAGCTCTTTTCTGTCACCAGTTACAGCCATGTCTAAGCAGGTGGAAAAAAGTTGCTTTACAAGCCGCACAGAGACAAAGAAAAGCATTGGGGGCTAACACATGAAGGGAACATCCTAGCACCAAATTTCTTTTTCCATTTGGTGTATTTTTTGGAGAGAGACTAAATGGAGCTTGCAATTCTGGCCTAGCACTTTCCTCTCACCAGTTACAGCCATTTCCAAGCATGTGCAAAAAACTTGCTTTACAAGCCGCACAGAGACAGAGAAAAGCATTGGGGTTTACACATCAAGGGAACCTCCTAGCACCAAATTTTTTTCCCCATTTGGTGTATTTTGAGGAGAGAGACTAAATGGAGCTTGCAATTCTGGCCTAGCACTTTCCTCTCACCAGTTACAGCCATGTCTAAGCAGGTGGAAAAAGTTGCTTTACAAGCCGCACAGAGACAAAGAAAAGCATTGGGGGCTAACACATGAAGGGAACCTCCTAGCACCAAATTTCTTTTCCCATTTGGTGTATTTTGAGGAGAGAGACTAAATGGAGCTTGCAATTCTGGCCTAGCTCTTTCCTGTCACCAGTTACAGCCATGTCTAAGCATGTGCAAAAAACTTGCTTTACAAGCCGCACAGAGACAGAGAAAAGCATTGGGGTTTACACATCAAGGGAACCTCCTAGCACCAAATTTTTTTTCCATTTGGTGTATTTTGAGGAGAGAGACTAAATGGAGCTTGCAATTCTGGCCTAGCACTTTCCTCTCACCAGTTACAGCCATGTCTAAGCATGTGGAAATAAAGTTGCTTTACAAGCCGCACAGAGACAAAGAAAAGCATGGGGGCTAACACATGAAGGGAACATCCTAGCACCAAATTTCTTCTTCCATTTGGTGTATTTTGAGGAGAGAGACTAAATGGAGCTTGCAATTCTGGCCTAGCTCTTTCCTGTCACCAGTTACAGCCATGTCTATGCATGTGGAAAATGTTGCTTTACAAGTCGCACAGAGACAAAGAAAAGCATTGGGGGCTAACACATGAAGGGAACATCCTAGCACCAAATTTCTTTTTCCATTTGGTGTATTTTGAGGAGAGAGACTAAATGGAGCTTGCAATTCTGGCCTAGCACTTTCCTCTCACCAGTTACAGCCATGTCTGAGCATGTGAAAAAAAGTTCCTTTACAAGCCGCACAGAGACAGAGAAAAGCACTGGGGACTAACACATCAAGGGAACGTGCTAGCACCAAATTTCTTTTTCCATTTGGTGTATTTTGAGGAGAGAGACTAAATGGAGCTTGCAGTTCCTGCCTAGCTCTTTCCTGTCACCAGTTACAGCCATGTCTAAATAGGGGGAAAAAGTTGCTTTACAAGCCGCACAGAGACAAAGAAAAGCATTGGGGGCTAACACATGAAGGGAACGTGCTAGCGCCAAATTTCTTTTTCCATTTGGTGTATTTTGAGGAGGGAGACTAAATGGAGCTTGCAGTTCCTGCCTAGCTCTTTGCTGTCACCAGTTACAGCCATGTCTAAGCAGGTGGAAAAAAGTTGCTTTACAAGCCGCACAAGAAAAGCATTGGGGGCTAACACATCAAGGGAACGTGCTAGCACCAAATTTCTTCTTCCATTTTGTGTATTTTGAGGAGAGAGACTAAATGGAGCTTGCAATTCTGGCCTAGCTCTTTCCTGTCACCAGTTGCAGCCATGTCTGAGCATGTGAAAAAAAGTTCCTTTACAAGCCGCACAGAGACAGAGAAAAGCACTGGGGACTAACACATGAAGGGAACGTGCTAGCACCAAATTTCTTTTGCCAATTAGTGTATTTTGAGGAGAGAGACTAAATGGATCTTGCAATTCTGGCCTAGCTCTTTCCTGTCACCAGTTACAGCCATGTCTAAACAGGTGGAAAAAAGTTGCTTTACAAGTCGCACAGAGACAAAGAAAAGCATTGGGGGCTAACATATGAAGGGAACCTCCTAGCACCAAATTTCCTTTCCCATTTGGTGTATTTTGAGGAGAAAGTCTAAATGGAGCTTGCAGTTCTGGGCTAGCTCTTTGCTGTCACCAGTTCCAGCCATGTCTAAGCATCTCGAAAAGTTTTTTTACAAGCCGCACAGGTACAAAGAAAAGCATTGGGGGCTAACTCATGAAGGGAAGCTCCTAGAACCAAATTTCTTTTACCTTTTTGTCTCTTTTGAGGAGATAGTCTTAATGGCCCGTTTTCCGGGTCTCGTGGACATGCTAGACATTCAAATTCTCATACTTCATTAGCACAGCCAAAGACTGTAACAAGAGTAGGAAATAGCCTTACATTAATCCACACACAGGACAGACAGCAACAAAGAAGACAAATGTCACAAGCCACCCTGTTATGACTTTAAGATGCTTATTTTGTGGTTACTTTCAGATGCTTCTCAATCATTCTCAGATGAGTCATAAACAATGAAGCTACAGAAAGCCACTGCTGATCTGTACGTGCTCTGTTGGCACTCTTGCAGTCACACCTGGTAGCACCAGTGCAAGTTCTCCCAGTGAGATTGTCCCTGGCTCCCGTGGGTACTTCTGGATCTGTTTCAAAATGCTCTTTCAATTGCACTTTCTTGTCCACTTTTCTCTCGAATTCTCACTTCATGATTTTTTTTTTTGTTTTGGTTTTTTGTTTGTTTGTTTTTTACTTTCAGCCCCATCTTTTAAAGCTCACCTTCTTCCTCCTCCTCCTCTCCTCATTTATTTGCACTAAAATGATGGGGTCTATGCTAGCAAATAAAATAAATAGCTTTAATTACATTGTGCATGTGTCACATGTTAAAGGAGGAAAAAAAGTGACATTGTGCATATGTCACATGTTAAAGGAGGAAAAAAAGTGATATAGGATGAATCAATGGCCAAAGATTTGATGCTAGAAATTAAAATTATGTGTAAGAGTGTAATACATTGATTAGCCAAATATTTAGGAAGATAGTGACATTGAGACAGAAACACACATAAATACACAGAGAGCAAAGGCTGTTCCTGCCTTAAAGAAGACACTGTGCATCACTGAAAAGAGACTTATTGGACCATTGCACTCTCCTTTCAGGTACTGATATACATTGATAAGACCATCCAGAGCCTTCTCCTCCAGGCTGAACAGCCCTAGCTCTCTCAGCCTTTCCTCACAGGTGAGATAGTAGAGTCCTTTTATCATCTTCATGGCCATTAGCTGGAATCTCTCTAGTTTGTCCACATCTTTCTGACACTGTGAATCCCAGAATTGGAGCCAGGACTCCAGCTGTAGCCTCAGCAGTACTGAGTAAAGTCCCTGAGTAAACTGTCCCTCAACCTATGGGCAATATTTTGCTTAAGGCAGCCCAGGATACCATTCACCTTCTTTGCCACAAGAGCATATTGCTGGCTTGGTGTCCTCCAGGATTCCCAAGGTCCTTTCCTGTCAAGATGCTTTCCAGCAGGGCAGCCCCTGGCATACATTTGTGCATGAGATTGTTCACCCCCAAGTGCAGAACTTGGCACTTCTCCCTGTTGAACCTCATAATGTGCTTTACCTTACCTGGCTGCCTTATGGTAGCAATGGCACATACAGGGTGCCATAGAATTTGCCATGTAACTTTTCTGCAAACTGATACCTAAGGTGCTAAGTGCCAGAACAATCACATTTATGAAAGTGATGTCAAATATGATGAGCATGTAATTTGTCTAAAAGGTATTTACTTGGAGCCTCTAGGCTGACCACATTAGATTGTGTTCTCAACAACTTAAACTAAGTAAAGTTAAATTGATTTGTTGTTTGCTCATGGAAAACCTTGAGTGCTATTTTATCTTAGCAGAGGATTTGATCTAAAAAGAAGTTTTGCAAGCAGTATCTTAAGCAGTATGTTTCTCTTGAGTAAATGTTCAGGTGCTTTGGGGATTAATTCCTCCCTTTTACATCAGTTTTACCACTTAGGTATCCATTGATTCAATAGAATAATTGCTGTGTAAAAATAAAGAGTAACCTTGGGAAAATCAAGGTTTATCTCTCATTCTGTTAAGGGAACTTTTTCTTGCAGTAGCTGACAGGGCAGTCACTTACATAAAAGCAATAGTTTTGCCACCATCAAACATGCAATAAAGGCTTTCACAAGCATACAGCATTAGCCAAATTGTCTTAGCCCTGTCAAGTGTTTACATTAGGCTTATGAAAGCTTTCCTTTCATTCTGAACAAGGTGTTAATCTTAATTTCTTCTCTGAAACCACAGTCAAACAGCTGCTGTGTACCAACCTAGAAGGTGAAGAAAGTGATTCTTGACAAACCCCAAGGGGGAAGCTTGCTAGGATGTACTAAATTTGTATGTCTTGCTCCTGTCTAAGATTGATTTATAGGAGACATTCTAGTTTTGCAAGGTGGTTTGTTGCAGAGAATATGGTAAACTACTCAGTTCAGGTTTTCTCATTTAAACACAGATAGTATCTGCATTATAGTACAGCTCTAACAAGCTCTTTAATGTACTGGGAAAATCTTGAAGAACCCAAAGAGTAGTACATTTTTATAGCCACATCTCTTCTGAGAATCAGCATAAGTATTTCTTACTGAACAAAACTGTTCTCTTCAGATGCTAGAGATGCAGAAATTCATGCAGTGAAATATATGTCACATTTACCTATAACTTTTCTACATATTGGATCCTATCTTTTCTGTCCTTGGTTTAATATTAAAAGCAGAGAAGCAAGAATGAGCATGGGGTTGAAACTATTTTTTTCATGGAAAGAACAGCAGACACCTGGCATTAAGTCATGCAAAGTAAAAGCCATGCAGATAGCTGCTTTAGGAAGAATGAACAGTCTTGTGAAACTGTTGGGAAGTAAGGTTGAGTCCTGTGTGAAATTAGAGTCCTGACTCCAAAGGACTGGTTGAAGCACCTGTCAGGTCAGACTTTCTGCAATAAACTCATGGATACTAAATTGCTACACAGTTTTTGTCCTATGTACAGGTCAGTTTGTTCCAAGTTGAGGACGAAAGCTACTGTCCCTGCCTATCTCCTACATACTGTCACTTCTATCCTCTGAGGTCCTGAGCTTCCTTAGGAGAAGGTTTTTACAGTTCTTGGGCAGTTTTCCTCTGAGATGTGTCCTAGTAATTAGTACTGGAAGAAATCAGCCCCAAGGCTATGCAAGCGAACACAATGCACAATACACTTTTGGAACTGAATGTATTTTGATGATATAGTTGTGTCATTCAAGAGTTATAAATCCTGAATTCAGACTGATTGAATCAGCTTGACTTACTATTACAGCACGATTTAATTGCATTGTTGATTTTTTATTCCCCTCTCTTGGTTAGAAAGTCAATAAAATGCTCCATCAAATTTTCAACCATTGTAAATTGACAGTACACAAGCAGAAGTACATGGACTTGCACCAGTTTAGGCACAGGAATTCCTTTCCTGCAGGCAACCAATTAGAGAGAAAATAAATTGCCAATGAAGTACTCAGCTGCCTGATAAAATTCATCACTGGTGGTTCCATGTAGGCGTCGGTCCTGTGACAAAATTAGAGACTATGACACAGAACTTTGCTCAGAGCTAAAAAATTCTGAAAGGCTGAAATCATAATTTGGGTTAAAAGGCTCCAAAGAGATAAAGGACTCCTAAAACCCAAACCTGTGTATGAGATGTTCCCATGTTTGCCTTTATTCTCATTTGTACCTAAATTTCTCTAAAGAGCACAATTTATCACGGGCTAAGAAGTAATGAGGTGGAAGATGGTGTGCACCAAGTGAGGCAGAAAAAGACCTTTTTGTAAATGGCATGACACCTATGGTCTAGACTGTCATGTGTGTTATAAAATGACTCCCAAAATCACCCATTTGTTTAATGGTTTCCTAGAATCCTTTCAAATTCCAAAATCAATGAACAATTCACTGAAGTTGAAATCCAACAAAGCCAAAATTGATTGCACTTCTCATGCATCTGTGTCTGTAATAAATACTAATGCCCAGCTATTTGCCAAAGGCTTGCTAATAGCTTCAACTCTCAGTTGCTGCAATTAATTGAGACCCAGATAATTTATTCTGGGAAATCCTGAGTAAGGGATAATAATAAAATCATACGGAGGTAAAGAAAATGTTAGTGAAAATTTGAGAACATCAGTGGCCCACCTATATGACTTTTTAATAAGCTATCCTGAGGACAATAATTCTACTTGGACATGCAGCATGGAAGATATTGGCTGTTGGGAGCTGATTGTGTCAGACAGTCTCAGAATACAGGTGGAAATGAGTTTGATCCATCCAGCATGAGCAGCACTTTTCTACAATCTCCTCTTCTGTTGGAGGCACCTAACATAGGCACATAATGAACTCTGGAGATATCTAGGCAGCAGAAAATGCATAACTAGGAACACTGCAAAAAAAAAAAAAGTTAAATGTAGTTATTGTGCCAATGTAATACGTGTTTGTTTGTAAGTAATTGAAACAATGTCTGTCAAGGAATGGAAGAGTGTAGGAAGCCATTCACAGATTTCAAAATAAGGAGTAATGGATTCTAGTCATGTTTTTGACAGCTCCATTTTAATGCAAAATTGGCATTCTTTGGGTTTGTGTTCCTCTGCAAAATAAATTTGGATAGATGCAAATTAAGAGAGGAGAGCAACCTCGCTCAGGACATAATAGGTGAGCTGTGAAGATTTATAGAAGTATAATTATAACATTGTGCCAGCCAAGACAAGGACTGCCAAAACCACTTAGCTAGAAAGTTTCTTGATCAGACTTCTGAGATGAAAAAAAAAGAAAAAAAAAAAAAGACAGCAATTGCTTGTCCCCCCAAAAAGCAGGAAGAAAAGACCATCTGTTCTCCTTCACTAAATGCATCAGAATCCTGTTATTCCTTCCCTGAAAACATTTTGTATCTAGAAGGAAATGGCTTTATTGCATCTGCTTATGGAAAAGTAAACAATGATAACAACAATAATAGAAAATCAATTAATAATTAATAGTAGAGCATAAATAATCATCATAATAATACCTTTTTTCCCCCTTTATGGGTAAAAAGTCTTTTAACTCTATACCTGTAGGCCTATTTCCAGAACCTGAACCAAATTTCTTCAGGTCCTCCTGCTTCAATGCATCCAGTTTTAAAAGGTGTTTTACGATATAATTAATGTGGAAAACCTAAGTCTGTTTCCAGAACCTGAACCAAATTTCTTCAGGTCCTCCTGCTTCAATGCATCCAGCTTTAAAAAAGCATTTTATTTATTATAATTAATGTGGAAAACCTAAAATACCAGGAGTTCTTAGAACCTGTATCCTTTTGGATTTTTTTTTTTTTTAACACTTGACATTGAAAAGTTTAATGGAGAAGACAAACTTTGGGAAAGCAGCATAGATTTTTACATTTGATTTCTTTGAATAACAACAGTCAGCTCAAAACTGAGTATTGACTGCATGAGAGAGATCACATCTTGATTCTACTGCACTGTAAAGCTGCTAGGGCAGATTTTGTTGTGAGTATCATGCTTTGATAAGGAAATCTTGGGAAAATAGTGTTTAGGTTCCTGAGGTAGTGCCAATTTGCTATTTTCAGTGCCAAGAAGTTTTGTGTACAGGAAAAAAATAGAATAAATAAAGAAAAAAAAAGCCACCTCACCAGCCTGATTTTAGTGCTAGTCCTTTTCTCTTTCTTTCATTAGAATAACATCCATTCCTATCTGTATCATTTACCTCTCCACAGTTGATAGATGTTGTAGAGGATTGTGAGTTCAGATAAGAAGATGGATTTTCCAACTATATATAAAAAAAAAGAACTTAATGCAAACAACAAACATTGAAGCATTTAATGGATGCAAAGCCAAAGGTTGCAAATGATTGATATTCAAGGAGATAACTGTGTTTGGAAGCTGGGTGACACAGAGAGGCAAACATGCTACTCACATATGAAGACCCAGGTTCAGGTTGCAGTGTTTTATCTTGACAGAATGAAAACACTGACTAGAGATCATCTACCAACCCAGAATCTACATGGGCTCAGCTAATCAACTGTGTCTGTCATAACAACAGGGAAGGAACATGCACACAGAGTATCTCAGCTAAGCAACAGAAATCCCCAACTGTAGGAGGTATTTTCGTTCAACAAATTAACTCACTGACTTGAGATCACATAAACATATCCTCAGAAACAAGGAGACAGAATCTGGCTCAAACTCTGGGAGAGTTACCTAAGCTCTGATACTCAGTGTGAGAATTAACTAGAGACTGAAAGTGGCTCAGAGTTTGGAACTAGAGACTCTAAACATTAAAAAGTTAAAGAGGGAATGATGGGGAGGGACAAAAGGCTTGCTGAAGTGATTCATTATGTAAAACAATGTTCTCCACTCCAGATTCCTCAAAATTCCATATCAAAATTTATAAGGAAAATGCAGCTTCTTCCAAATGTAGTAATTTCTGAAACTAGGAAGTTCCTGCTTTTATCTAAGTAACCTACAAGTTGTCTATCCTAAAGCAACCTGTACATAAGCGAGCAGTAGCAATCTGGTAGCTTTGTCATTAAATGTCATCTAGAGAGCTAGTGAGGAAAAATTAAAAACAAGCAAACAAAACTAACCAAACAAAATAAGGCCAAACAAACTCAAACAAACAAAACCTAAAGGGAAAAAAAATTAAAACCCCAACCCAAAACCTCAAACCAAAAAGAGCATCCAATGTACAGTAGATGCAAACAATCTCAGCCAAAAATGTGTTTGGTACAAGAGTTTAGGCAGCTACCAATTCCTTAGAGCCTGCCTGTGATTGTTTGCTGCTAATCATCATCAGGTCATGCTTGTTCTCTTCCCCTTTGAAAACAATGAAGTGCACCAAATTATTTTCATATTGTAAGTCTATGTCACCTTTTCCCCATCAGCTGATCAAGGTGAAGTTTTTTTTATTCTGACTCTCTACTAAAGGCACCAAGATCATTGTCTGTACAGAAGGCTTTACATAAATCCAAGTTTTCTGCTGCGTGTTCTTTGTTTGTCCATTTTTTATCATTCTCAAAGCAGCAGTGCTTTAGATGAATGTATCATCACAAAGCAAAACAATTTGTGCTCCAGGCTTTGAAAATGCCAGGGGTTTAGCTTTCCTTTTGTCTTGGTGAATTGATAAAAATATAACTGATTCTTTTGCTTATAAGTGGGGCTTTGCTGATGATCTTCCTCTGGTGTAAAAAAAGGAGGGCCAGACTCAGGTATTTCTGCAGCATGGCCTGTGTGCTCGCAAGGAGCATACAACACAGTGCTGTGATTCCCTGCACACATTCAGACTAAAACACTCCAAGAATGTGCCTTCTACATGGCAACTTGCTTTCAAACCTTTTGTCAAGGTCAAACTACTTCAGCCATATTTGACTTTTTTTTTTTTTTTTTTTTTTTTTTTGGAAATCCCTGCCTATGGGAATTTCTTTCCCTCTTTCGCTCAGTTCCACACCTAAGTCCCATTTCCTGGTGCTTAAAGTCAAGCACAAGAGAAAGCCTAGTCAACTGCATGGACCAGATTCTGCTCCAGCTTGCAATGGTTCTCATGATTGTAGCAATTGTTTGCATGAAGAAATGAAACTTCTTTTTATGTTGATCCTGTGTGTCCCTCAAAGACAACTCTTTTAAAACATCTGTGGAAGCAATCCCTTGCTTGGTTCATTTTGTGAGGAGAAATAATGACTTTCAGCGTTGTTTCAGGCAGGTACAATGATTGTGAAGACGTTCCCAACAATTCTCTGTGGCATTAGGAAAAGCAAAAGATGGGCTGGATGACCTTTAAAGATCCCTTCTGACAGGAATGATTCTATGAAAAGCCATAGCAGTAGGCATTGTTATTTCATCATTTCTGCTGGGTTTTGCCTTTCTTTACATTGCAGAACCAAACTTCAACAGTAGAAAAACTGTGCACACAGCATTTGCAGTAGTGACCTAGTCCCAAGTCAGCACTCTCACAGAACCATAAAACTTTAAAGAGAGACTTGGCTGTAACACTGACATGTGCAGACACAGCACAAGGTCATGAGTCAAGCAAAATGGCTGTCAAGGTTATTCCCACCAAGAGCATTAATTATTCAGGCTGTGATGATTGCAGCAGAGCTGTGCTTTTGTCTTATGCGTTGCCAGACTTTTCGTGGCAAGCAGTAAGGAAATTTCCTTCGTCTTTACATCATGCACAAAAGGGTTAGACACATTTCTAGGGCCCATCTTTGCTAAGCACCAAGATTGATTTTTTGGGTTTTTTTGTTTGTTTGTTTGTTTTCTGGAGGGAGCATGAATGTAAGGAAGGAAGAATAGACACCTGCTGGTTTGGGGTACTTGTGGAAGTGATGTGCTTAGTGGGCAGAAGGGGGAGGAATCTGTATGTCCACTAAAGAACAGACACAGTGTGATGCAGTGCAGTACCAAACCTTCCAGCATTATGCATGATTTCCCTGTGGGGCTCAAGGAAAGGAACAATCTATGCTCCAGTGACTATCTGATTTAGCTGAATACACAAAGTCAAGGTTTTACAATTAGAAGAAGAGGAAAACGAAGTCACATAAGGAACTTTATTACTCCATGGTTGTGCTGGCTATTAAGGTGTTCACTTACCTATCTAACCTAAATTGTAGACTAAAATGTGACTAACAGATGAAGAAGCAACAAAAAGAGGAGATAATAATGTAATATTACCATTAGTGAGAAATAACTTCACTTTATTAGGTACCCATTTAGAACTAACACATACAACTAAAAGCTGCTGTAAAATCTTCTCTTGTACTCTTCTTGGCATCTCATCAGAACTTTTTGGTAAAGGCAAAATCTATTTTGTTTTTCCTAGTGCTATTTTTTAATTAACAGTTTCAAAATGACATTTTTAGTGAGAAATCACTTTTCTTAAAGGTGTCATAGGGAAATCATGGTCAGTATGTCAAGCAGAGCTATAGTGCAGGAGTTCTGTGTCCAAAATTTGGATTTTAAGTTGGCTGTTAGAATGTAAAAGTGAGATATGACTTTGAAAAATGTAAGCATCTGACTTGTGTCAGTAGGTACAGATTTTCAGCTGCTTTTTTTTCACTATTACATTAGCTGCTCATAGCATGGTCCAGTTGCTATGTTGTGGACTGGACAAAAACCATGTGTTGAAGTTAGTCCTTCCTTTGCCTCCATGTCTTAAACCAATGTGCTCCTGCCTATATGAGTGGTTCTAAAGATACAGCCAACAGGAGCTGCTCTGCCTGTGTGTCAGGTGAGAGGATTTCCACAGCTGGGATTTGATCCTGCAGATTAGACCATGCTTGACTAAAACACAGCATCTGCTTGCTCCTTATGAATTTTTAACACATTAACTCTACATTAACATTTAATTACAGCTTGATTATATTTACTAGTCTTTAGGATAAAGCTTCTAAGTAATGAAAAGTTAATGTTTAATAATAGATATACAGAAAAAGAAAGCTGCCTCTTTAACAAATGTTTGCCTTTTTCCTTCTTTCCCTTTTTTTTGTCAAATGCAGTTTTTCACCATGTTGGTTTTAGCTGGGAGAGTTAATTTTCTTTCTTGGATTTGTACTGGAAACAGTGTTGATAATACAGGCATGTTTCAGTTATTGCAAAGCAGTGCTGACCCAGCAGCCTCTTCTGCTTCTCACACCATCCCACCAAGGAGTAGGTTGAAGGGTGCACAAGAAGCTGAGAGGGAGCACAGCTGAGACATCTGACCCAAACTGACCAAGGGGCTACTGCATGCCATGTGGTGTCATGCTCAGCAAATAAAGCTGGGGCTAGAAGGAATGGGGGAGTATTTGGGGCTGTGCCATTTGTCTTCCAAGTCACTGTTATATATGATCCATAAGTTTTCTGACTTCTACCCTTCTGATTCTCCCCCCCATCATAAGGGAGAGAATGGGTTTGTGGGGCTTAGCTGCCACCTGAGCTTATATCCTCTCCTCTTCTCCCTCGATTCCAAACATCTGTTGCTTCAGTTCATTGTCCTCTGTCTTCCTGCCATGCACTGCAGTGAAGAGCTGCCTCCATCTTCTTGGCACTTTCTTGGGAGGCTGCTGCTGGATAGTCTGAAACTGACCCTGTTTGTCAATGCCTTTCCTCCACTAGACAGCCTGCAACTAGATGTGGCTCAACAAGCACTGAGTAAAAGGCCTTCATCAAGAGGATAACTTCACTTTCTTGCAAAGTCTCTTATTTTCAGCATACTGAAAAATGCTGATACCATCACCTGCATTCTGACATTTCACAGAACACATACAGTTATTTTTTTTCTGGCCAGAGCCAGAAACAAAAAACTTGCTGTGATGGGATGCTGGCATGCAGCCACAAGACTTAGTAGGTACTGCACCATCTATCACACTAGGAGGAGCACTGGGAGATAGCACAGACACTGCTGGTCCCTGCTCAGGAGCTCTGGGCTCTGTGCTCATTGTTAGGAGATGTGACAGGCTGCTTCCCAGAGCAGCAGTACTGTTTAGCTGGTACAGAGGCTAAATGTGATTTATCCTACCCTTTTAGCTATTGGAGCAAGGCAGAGATGAACAACATGTTTTCTGTTGCAAGTTATTGTGAACTACCTGAGCAAATGTTTTGGATGCTTGGGATGTGGCCAAGGGTGGGTATTATACAGTGCACCTGCAAGTCAGTAGAGTTTTGCTGCCCTGTAGTCTCACTAAGGATTCATATTACACAATAGGTTACAGATTTTATCTGTGTGATAGATTTTAGTTCCTGATTATGCTTCATGAGTAAGCCCAATGAAGGGAACGAGATTGCTTGTGCAGGAGTCCAAGAGCTGCCCCTCTCCTGCCCAGCTGCAGACCAAACCTGCCTGTGTGACTCTCACTGTTGATTTTTTGTCCCCATCCCCTTGTGTCTAACTCTCACTGAGGCACTGCTCAGCACCACCTCTTCATCCTTGATGTTCATTTGAAAGCAGGCAGCAAAGATGAGCCATTAAGAACTGATGTAGAAGCCTGTATCTCCAATAGAAAGAGGAGCTGTCACATTACTCATAAGAACAAGGATCAGTGTAAAAAGTGCTAGAGGCAACCATGTAGACAATGTAACCAGGCAGATGGGGCAAGGAGAGGAACTTCCTATTTACAGTGATGTCTGGTTTGCCCCCAGACTGATCTGTAAACCTGAACATCATACAGGTAGAGTCGTGACACCCATTAACCTTCACATTATTGTGAGGTAATGAACCACCTTCAGATTTCCTCTCCTATGGAAACACTCAAGTTACAGCAGATGAGGTCTGAGTGCAGCCGTGTGCAAGATCTTGTTCTGCATTGCACTGTCTAGAGAGACAGAGTGTGACACCGCGAGAAGAATATAACTGATACATATAAATCTGACACACACTGCTCTGTTTATCACTATTTAAAAATGTTTTATTATATCAGTCCTTTGGATGGAGAAAAATGGCATTTCCTCTACCTTCAGGAAGCTATTCTTTCATGGCACAATCATGCTAAATTTTCAAGAAGGTATTCTTCATTCTTCTGTAAGGCTTTGTGAAATGTAAATCTGCTTTCCTCTTCTCTTTCACCTGAGTGTGGTATGACAAAAGCAGAACTACTGCAAATGAAGACATCTTTAACTATTTTTCTCTTATTTTCTCTTTTCTTTTCTTCTCTTCTTTTTTTCTCTTTTCCTTTTCCTTTTCCTTTTCCCTTTTCCTTTTCCTTTTCCTTTTCCTTTTCCTTTTCCTTTTCCTTTTCCTTTTCCTTTTCCTTTTCCTTTTCCTTTTCCTTTTCCTTTTCCTTTTCCTTTTCCTTTTCCTTTTCCTTTTCCTTTTCCTTTCCTTTCTTCTTTTTCTTTTTCTTTTTCTTTTTCTTTTTCTTTTTCTTTTTCTTTTTCTTTTTCTTTTTCTTTTTCTTTTTCTTTTTCTTTTTCTTTTTCTTTTTCTTTTTCTTTTTCTTTTTCTTTTTCTTTTTCTTTTTCTCTTTTTCTTTTTCTTTTTCTTTTTCTTTTTCTTTTTCTTTTTCTTTTTCTTTTTCTTTTTCTTTTTCTTTTTCTTTTTCTTTTTCTTTTTCTTTTTCTTTTTCTTTTTTTCTTTTTCTTTTTCTTTTTCTTTTTCTTTTTCTTTTTCTTTTTCTTTTTCTTTTTCTTTTTCTTTTTCTTTTTCTTTTTCTTTTTCTTTTTCTTTTTCTTTTTCCCAAATGCAAAGAAGCCTACTTTTATAAAATACCAAACCTATCATTAGTTTGATAATGTGTGGAAGTGTCAGCAAGTAATCAGGACTCCACAAGTACCTGAAGAGGCACACTGGAAATACCTCTCTAGATACACATGCACATGGAGAGGAAGCAAAGCAAACCAAAACAAAACTTGTATTGTGGAGGTTTGCTGAACTTGCCAGTTTTCTCAAAGGTAGCTATTGTAAGGTGCTGGAAGTCTGGTTGCAATCTATTCTCCACCACTCTTATCAAACACAGAGATAATGCTGGATACAGTTTCAGATACAGATCAGTCTCTATCCTTTGTAAAGTAGCATATTTGTTCCCTTTCTGAACAAAACAGTCATGGGGAGAGAGATCTGGTTTGATTAATTAGTAATCTGTGGTGTCATTCTACTTTCACAGCTCTGTTAAGAACTTGAGCCTTGATGGCAGCAAAATGGTCTAGCAGAGAGCTATTATACACAGTGGTGTTAACAGCTGGATTAAGAACTAGTGCAACCTGGTTTACTCAGTGAGAGGGCTTTGAACACATCTGTCTGATACTCAGTCTCCTCTCTGAGTGACACTCTCTTATTATTTTCTCCATTGTCTCTCTCTCTTCCTTAAAACACAAAATCATCTCAAATCGTTCGTCTGTGTTACTTTGCAGTTAACCCCTGCAAATGTCAAGATATTAAATACAGAGTTTGACTGTAAAAATAAGATGCAATGAGATGCTATGAATGACATTGCTAGCAATCTTGTTAAGGTCTGGGGCATATGGAAACCCAGTGAAACTGCTTAAAAGGTTAATAGAAATGCCCTATCTTCACTTCTACCAGCCTGATCTCTGAAAACTTGCTAAACTTTGCATCTTCTGCACCTCTGTGTGATAAAGAGGTGAGTTGCTGAACAGATGGTGAATAAATGGCTCTCACTTTTGCTGCTTTCACACTTCCCAGAAGCAAAGCTGGCAAATTGTATTTGGAGCCTGGAATGTGATTTCTTTATTTAAACTACATACTTAGCACTAACAAGGGAGCACTCAGGAACATTAATTCAAACATGCAGAGAGTCTCACTCTGGGAACTGTGTTCAGCCTTTTTGAGAATTTATTATTTCCAGAAAATATTCCTCATTGCATCTCTGTGCTAAAAACACAGTCATGATCTCTTCATTCTGCT
The DNA here is from genome assembly GCF_027791375.1 of Indicator indicator. Lineage (NCBI taxonomy): Eukaryota > Metazoa > Chordata > Aves > Piciformes > Indicatoridae > Indicator > Indicator indicator. Next base: position 8,281,502 of record NC_072036.1, on the reverse strand, counting down.
GTCAAAAACTACTGAAGCCAAGGCATGTTTGTATACATATGTACATCAATAAATAGAGGTACATAAGCATTATGTATATAGCAGATAACTCTTGAGATAAATGACATTTCTGTGCTTGAGAATGTAGTCCAAAAAAGCTCCAATACATTACTCTGAACAAATAACCTAATCCTTCAGGGAAATGCATTCTAACTTTTTCCTCTGTCTTTAATATAATGTCCTATTTCATACTGTGCATATTGTACTGCCTCCATCCACAGTGAATTCAGTATTCTATCCCTCCCAACCATTAGCTTAATAATGTTGTGTTCTGCCTCATTCCTCTTTACAGTGCTGCTGCTTCTACATTGTGTTTCATTTCTTTCTACTCCCCAATCACATTCCTCAATGCACATCGCCCTGTCACCAAACCCTGATGCATCCATTACCTGTCTAATGCATTCTATTTCCTATCTGCTACAGAGAACATTTCCTCATCTTTACTACATTTGTTGCCAGCTGAGCTAATTGCTGTTTAGATTTCAGAAGTGCTTGGCATCACATCAGGCAAAAGAATGAATTAGGAAGAGAACTCCTGCCATACTTCCCTTTGTCATACACTTCTCAGCATGAAATTATTCCTGCTGGAAAGGTATTGGGGTCACATGGAGAGGAAGCAAAGCAAACCAAAACAAAACTTGTATTGTGGAGGTTTGCTGAACTTGCCAGTTTTCTCAAAGGTAGCTATTGTAAGGTGCTGGAAGTCTGGTTGCAATCTATTCTCCACCACTCTTATCAAACACAGAGATGATGCTGGATAGTTTCAGATGCCTGTGTATAATAGCTGTCTGCTAGACCATTTTGCTGCCATCAAGGCTCAAGTTCTTAACAGAGCTGTGAAAGTAGAATGACACCACAGATTACTAATTAATCAAACCAGATCTCTCTCCCCATGACTGTTTTGTTCAGAAAGGGAACAAATATGCTACTTTACAAAGGATGGAGACTGATCTGTGCTGTTTGCTCTCCTTTTCTACTACATCACCACATATAGCAACTGAAGTTCAGGTTCTTCAAAGCAGATTGTATTCAGGTTTTCTGTGACAGTCATAACTCAAAGTAAGCTTGTTTTCTGGTTTGATATATTCTCTTCTGCTTTCTTTATTCTGATTTCCCTACTAATTTAAAAATTCCCATAATTGTTACTATTTTGTAATGTAGGTGCATTTGTTAAAAAACATACTTTGTTTACTTGATCATGTGGCTATTTAGTCTGATTTCTGCTAATAATGGTCAGAACCATCAAGGGATTATTTTAAAAACAAAGCACGGAAAAGCAACTTCCCTACAACTGTCTGTTGTAGAAAGTAAATAAAGTTATTTGCAGATGCTGGGTCTATATACCTGGGAAGTATCATACCAGGGATATGGGAAACGTTGGATGTACTCTAACCTCAGCAAGATAAAACCAAAGTTTATCACCAGTGACTTGGCTACAGGTATGATCAATTGCAGTCCCTAAAATCTTCTGCTGGGCTGGAGGAAGTTGGACCTTCAAAGCCACAGCAGAAGGAAAACAGGAGTGTGCACAGCCCAGTTATTCTCAAAGAAATAATCTCTCTGTACTTCCAGTCACCCTCCTTAAGGTCACTATGATAGTTTTTTCCTAGCTTAATGGTTGGCAGAGTGCTGCAACTTAGTGCTGTCAAACAGCCAACTGTTGTTTTACTACATTTATTGCCATCAGTGCACCGTAACGAAAGATGGCTAAGAACCATTTCTTGTTTCCATCTTCTTTTTCTCCTCCTCTCACCCAGTTTGCTTACTGATGCATTGGATCAGACCTGCAGAGGATGTAAATCAATGTAAATGTGCTGCTCTTAACAGTTACACAATAAACCCTCTTGTATGATTTCTTATTAATTAGCTCTAGCAGGCAAGTACAGAAAGAGGACAGATGCATTATTGGACTGTTCATTGCACTGCCTGGAGATTGTATTCAGTCTGCAGCTCAACAAATGGTAGCTGTTAAGAGCATGTTAAGAGCTGATGTGAAAGATCTCTTAAATGGGGAACTTGGAAAACAGCTGAAATCTCTGAGTCAACAAGGTAAACTGATTTTATTAAACAGGCTTCCTACTGCTGAGTGTAAGTGCTGCCTAGAACTTTGCATTTTTAGTGTATGGAAGGAGGAGGGCTGAATACAGTATTTATAAAATACCTGTAAGTGAAGCTGGCTTTTCAAGAAAGATTTCTGTGCTTTTAGTGTGTTTTCATGTTCTGTAGTATTCCACATAAGCTGCAGGTTGCGACTGATGGTGGTAGTCTCAATGCTGAGAACAGTTTGTGCTCTACTAAACACTGCAGAGTCATCCTAGAAGAGAAAAATACATAGCTATTAGTTTTCACCAGGATGTACCTGTTAAGCAATATTGATTCTGGCAACTGAGAATACTGTAGTTTATTAATCAAATATTTATTTATTTATTTCCCCTAAATGGTTTCTTTTTTGTACTTGCATTTTACAGAGGACTGTCTCCCACTGAAAATAAGGTAGCACCTCTTCAGGGCACAATGACATCTAGAAGAAATCCAACATGGTTCCTCCTAATCCCTCTTGCGATCCATCCCTGTCCTTAACAGACTTCTCAGACCCACTGCCAGGGCAAGGTGTTAATCTATTTCAAGTCATCTTACCCCATGGCAATGTCCAGAACAGTTTAGAATGGATAAAAACTCTTCTCTTGCTCCACTTCCAGTAGCCATCCTGGCCAATATAATTTCCATTGATGTTTCATCTCAATCATATTTGTGTGAGGAACTCTGATGATCCCACACACAGGATTTGCAATGGGTACTCCTAAACAAAAGTATAATTCAGCTCTGTCTTCCCTGCTTCCTCCAAGTTGTGGAGTCTCCTTCTCTGGAGACTCAAAACCCACCTGGATGCATTCCTGTGCAGTTTGTCCTGCTTTGGCAGGGGGGTTGAACTCAACTATCTCTGGAGGTCCTTTCCAAACCCTAGCATTCTGTGATTCTGTGAAAACAGAATTAGAATAAAGAAAAGAGTAAATATGTGCTGAAAAGAATATTACTCATTTGAACAGATGCACCACACAAAGAAACAAATGAAGAACAATAAAATATACAGATATTTAAGGGCTGAGTCATTATAGTGAGGATTGTAAAGAGGATTATAGCAAAATCTATCAATATATCACCTATGGAGCCGAGGAGATTCTGTTGCTTAGTGTATGTAGTTCAAAAAAGTGAAGCAGAACTGTGCAGGGCAGGTTGGTCTATTGGGGCAAGTTTCCTTGCATTAAAGGCACAGGCTTGCAAGTATGACTTGGATAATGAATGTGAAAATAATGTCACACAGAGGAGCACAATAAGATTAGAAATGTACAAATGTTATAGCATTTAATCAGTTTGGTAGGAAGCAAATTCGATTTAAGTGTAAACCTGTGCAAACCGGTGTAAAAAACTGTGACTTTGTAGGCAAGGCAGAGTTATTTCCCAGCCTGAATGGTCAAGAAAAATGATCATGCTGGTGTAGCTTGGTTAACTCAATAAGTATCTGAGAAATACTTCTACAAGGAGAGAGAAGACTCTCTAAGTTGTTGCAAAATAGGTTATGGGAATGAAATGAAATGAAGCAAAGTAAAACCTGACTTACGTTATAAAATATATCTGGTATGTCTAAGGATATAATGGAAACAGTTACAGATCAGCAGAATAATTTAGGGTTGGACTGGACATCACACTTAAAATCATAGTATATCATAGACAAGCAATCTTGCTTTGGCAGAAGAGCAGACAAATGACTTAGTAGATCTCTTCCATTACTAATTTTTTTTTCATTCAGTGCTCTTTGTAGACCAATGTTAAGTACCTCTAAAAGGTACTGGAAAGATGAGACCTCCATTTACTTGTTCTAAAAGCTAGCCTTCGATCACAGAGCAGCAAGACACATCTATTAGCTTCCATTGTTTACTCTGGAATGAAAGAATATTTAAGGACAATGGATAAAATAATAGTTTTTAATCAATCAATCCAGGAGTTTATGCCAACACACTAACAACCTGCCACTTATGATGAGTTATGATGGTTTAGAAACAGTCGTGGCTGCTAAGCTATCATTTCATTAAGAAGTATCAAATGAAAAATGAATTCTTTATCCAGGATTCAGGGAGAGTTAAAGAAGCAAAAGTTGGGATTAATTCTTTAGCAAAATTATAGCCATCTCAAGGCAAGTGTAAAGACTGCCTCTTTAAGGCAGTATAAAAAAAATCACACAAGGGGAACACCAAATTCTGTGTTGTACACTCCAAGATGAACTCAGGATTATTTTTCTGTTCTTATTTAAGATGTTTCACAGGGTTTCTTCCAGGAGACAAACTAATTAGCTACTTCTGATATCCTAAAATCCATTTTAGGAGAACATATTTCCCTGTGTTCTGCAATCTCTCCAAATTTATTCCCTTGATCTTGTATCATCCAACATTGTTATGGAGTAGAAACAATTAGGTGTCTTTGTGGAATATGAACAATTAGGTGTAATAGTGTTTTAGCATAACCACAAGGGATTTTTTTTTCCCTGGGTAAATTATCAATTAATATTTTCAGTGCTTTGTTATTTGATGTATTTCTTTCAATCTTCCAACGCAGAAATTTGAAAACACAGCTGGATTTTTTTGTAAGCAGTTTTAAATACCTTTTCCTCTTTGTCTTCATTATGAAGCCTTGTTTCTGAGTGCAAAGACAACTACAAGTGATATTTTGACATTGTTTTGATTAATGAGAAATAATTACACCTTTACTCCCTTAGGCAGGAGTTGAGTGTAGAGCAAGCTCTGTATACACAACAAAGCAGAGGGTAACTTCTCTGACCTAGCACCACCCCAAATTTTAACAGAGATGATCACAACTTCCTTGCCCATTTCGTTTTTTATTTGCTTGTTTTGTTTTTTGGTGGTTTTTTTTGTTCGTTTGTTTGTTTTATTTATTTTTGAAAAGTAAATTCCATACTTCACTCCATGTGTTTGTTCCTCCCAGCGTTGGGTGTTTAAAAAAGAATAAACAGATAATGTTTTCCTACCCTGCAATCTGCAGCTGAAGGTAGAACTTGCCATTTCAGGATCCTTACAGTGTTAAGGTTTACCTTATTGTTTATTGTCTTACAACCCCTTGCTCCTTGAAGCATGTGGGAAGGCTCTTAGGGATATTTCTGTAGAGAATTTGTTATAGAGCATCCAAGGAGAATTTTCCTCCTAACCTGTTTACTGAGATAAGATTCAGGATAACTTAAGCACCTTTGTCTGTTTGGATTCACAGGAACAGTAAGGCAGAGAAACTTTAGCACATTGAATTTATCCCCAAAATCATGTAGTTTTTGAATAAATTCGGCTTCCATTATCAGAGACTGATTTAATTATGTTAATTATTTAATAGCTACTACAGGGCTTGTCCTGGTATTGGATTTCCTAGAAAGAGATGCCAGTCTGATCAAGAAATATGAAAGACATATGGATACTAATTTGACTAGAAAGTTTTCTTTAAGAAAAAAGAAAAGAAAAAAGAAAAAACAAGAAAAGAGAAAAAAGAAAAGAAAAGAAAAGAAAAGAAAAGAAAAGAAAAGAAAAGAAAAGAGAAAAAAGAAAAGAAAAGAAAAGAAAAGAAAAGAAAAGAAAAGAAAAGAAAAGAAAAGAAAAGAAAAGAAAAGAAAAGAAAAGAAAAGAAAAGAAAAGAAAAGAAAAGAAAAAAAGAAAAGGAAAAGGAAAAGAAAAAAGGGAAGGGAAGGGAAGGGAAGGGAAGGGAAGGGAAGGGAAGGGAAGGGAAGGGAAGGGAAGGGAAGGGAAGGGAAGGGAAGGGAAGGGAAGGGAAGGGAAGGGAAGGGAAGGGAAGGGAAGGGAAGGAAGGGAAGGGAAGGGAAGGAAGGGAAAGGAAAGGAAAGGGAAAGGAAAGGAAAGGAAAGGAAAGGAAAGGAAAGGAAAGGAAAGGAAAGGAAAGGAAAGGAAAGGAAAGGAAAGGAAAGGAAAGGAAAGGAAAGGAAAGGAAAGGAAAGGAAAGGAAAGGAAAGGAAAGGAAAGGAAAGGAAAGGAAAGGAAAGGAAAGGAAAAGATAAAAAAAAAGAAAAGAAAGCTTATGCCATATTCCTTTGAAAAGTGATAGTAAATAACAGCTTCCTTTCTAGTTTCCTCGCTATTATTGTATGAAGAAGGATGTTAACTGCAGTCACTGGTGAAAAAACAACTTGACAACTGACTATTGCTCATAAACAGGGCGAATTTTCACCTAAGGAAGCACAGGCATTACTCACACAACAGAATCTCAGCCATTTTCAGGAAAGAAAAGACTTAATCTGTTAAGAAATTTTAAAAAGACCACAGATCCTCTGGAAGAGAAACAACTCCAGGGAAGGACATAATCTTTTTAAGATTTCCAAGCCAATTTGACAGCCCCTGAGGGAGTGAGAGCAAAAAAAATACTCATTGCCAAAGGGTTTAAAATATTATTTATTTATTTATTTATTTTAAATCTTGCTCTGGAAAGGAAGGGAAAAAAACTCCTGGAACCTGAAGAATGCTTTCTGCTGTGATGCAGGATTGAACTAGGCTGTTGAAGCAGAGTGAAATGTTGGTCCATTGGTCTTTGGAGAGAATCAAGAGGTGAACCATTCTACTTTCTGTCATATTCCATTCTCTGCCTCTTTGGAAGAGATTCCCTGCACTTCCTTATCTATGACACCACAGTAGTTCAGGACCTGGGCTTTGATTTTTTTTCCCTCTTTTCAGCATCCTGTGCACCTGTAGAAGCTAGCAGGGCCCTTACCCTTCATGAATGAATTATTGCTGGTATTTAAAGCTAACACTTGGCTCAGCTGCAAGCTGGTGTAAAAAACCCATACTTCAATGAAATCATATGGTATTTACTAATGTATTATTAATGGACAGCTGAATGGCTTCAATAAGAATTCTTAGTATTTATCATCCCTTACAAGGGTAAAATAGACAGGTCTCCATTAATCTAGGTTATTTTAAATGAGGTACACAAAAGAGCTAAGTGGGCTCCTTATTTCCCTCACATCATCCCACAGCAAGAAAATATAATGTGACAGGGACTTGTCTTGAGTTATATCACATGAAGAGCAGGCCTGAAGTAGACATAAAACTGTCTTTCTTTAATGTCTTCTGATTGTTTCACTGAATTTATATTGCTTTGGTACATTAATCATCAGTCTTTGAGAATTCCTTGATATATCAGCTAGTTGTCTCCAAGGCACTTGTATGTTAGCCTATTGTAGCATTTCTGTGCTTGTCTTGGAAAACTAATCTTACTTTTTGATGGATTTACTAAATGTGTGACTAGATTACATTGTAATCCTGGGTATAAACAAAATTTACATCATTATTATTATTCTATTATTACATGATGTGAGCAGGGTAGAATAATCAGACTTCCCAGACTGACTGAAAGCTTTGGTGTCTGAGAGACAAAGCTTTTCAGTATCCTGCTAACTTTTCCTCTTTTCTGATAGCTTTCTGTTTATAGTGTTTGTTTATGACATAGATGCACATCACTTTTTAAAGTCATTTAAATGATGGAGCAAACTACAGGAACACTTTAGGCTAGGTTCTGGTTTTCATGCTGAACAGAAGCTCTACTAGAGACCAGAATCCTGCAGTGTAGCATCCTCTGCCTGCTGAATGTTGTTGATGCTACAGTTTGCATGTCCATATTGATTTCTAGGAGGACTACAATGTCTTTAGGATACCTAATACTCTTTGCACTCATTATTGGTTATTATGCAATTCCATAGTTTTTCAGATCAGACTTCAGGCCAGCTTTGGCTTTATCTACACTTTAGTTTTTGATGATACTGCTATCAATTAGGAATGAATGCAAAGTCATTTAGGCTAATCTCTGGGGAAAGATTTGGCTCTTAATAATTCACAGTTTTATGGGAAGATTTCCAAAGATGTTCAACCCCTTTGAAGAGCTTTCCTTAAAGTAAAGCAGCCAGTTAAGTACTATGGGGTTTATTTTTCCATGCTGGAAACTCAAGCACAAAGCATGAAGAGAGGAGACACAGAGAATCACAAGGAAAAGTCAGAACTCACTTTTGATTCACGGAATGTTCAGTACAAGACAGGTTGCTTTTCCTACCTGCCCAGGCTCCAGCTCAATGAGATTAATAATAGTCTAGCATGTTACTCAGAGGGTGTGAGAGGAGTGGAAACATTGTGTATCATCCTGGCTTTCTGTAAGCTAGAGCTGGCTGCAGACTACAAAGGATGGCAGAGATGAAAGAGGAGAAAGAATTGAATTTCTCCATTTAACATCCAGCAAGGCATTTTCCATGGATTTCTACCATCAGTTCAGATTTTTCAATACTGCTCTGCATAATCATTTCAGTGTTCTGACTGATCCTGTAAGGACCCTTTTCATTCCTGGTGGATCTAACCTGAGCCTACAAAGTTACATGATCTGTGGCCAGGTGACAGATGAGGATGAAAGTTCTGTTTGCAGGGGCTCTAGGGGTATCTTAGTTCAGTGAAGTGCCATCTGAAAACCCCTCAACTTGCTAGTGGGTTTGAGGAAGTGTTGGGCTGAAAATTTCTGTTTGCTGGGAATTTTCATACTTTCCTTAAATTAAAAAAGGAAGTTTCCTGCAGAGACTAAACTTGCTGTTTCCCCCCTCTCTAGTTATTAATATAAGAAGTTTCAAAATTCACTAAAATCTCTTTTTGGAGAAGACACAATGAGCTAACTGGCATGATTTGTGAAGTGAGTGCCAGACTTTCAGTCCGACTAAGAACAGTAAGTAAATCTCTAAGCACAGATTTTCAGCTTGAGAAAATAAATAAATAAACACATGAATGAAATAACAAGGAGACTATTATCAGTTTTGTTAGTAAAAGGTCAGAATTTTCCAAATGAAAAGCACTGATACATCAAGGACAAGCAAACAGGCTGCCTTGCAAGCCATGTGGATTTCTATGGCAGTTTATTTGTGTATATCCTGGGGGATCTACAACACATTTAAAGAATGCATTTGATCCTCCTATCCTAAATAGATGTTTCTGTTGCTAGGTGATGTAATATCTTTGTAACCCTAAGAAGTCCAAGGACGATGGCATTCATTGACATTTCTGTTGTCAGCAGCAAGCTGCTGGAAAAGTGGGATGGAAGAATTTTTTAGCTGATGTTTGTTCTAGAAAACTTTCCAGTTCAATATCTTTGAATTAATCTGCTAGATTTTTAATACTGTCTTTCTCCTAGAAACGTAGCTATACTGTTTGTACTCTTGAAATGCTGGCTTTACCAAATGCCCTTTGGAAAGTTTCAATATTTAGTTTTAATCCAAACTATCTAATCCCATACTGAAGGGAAAACAGACATTGGGAGGAGTTATTCAACTCTTGACTGTTCAGTGAGCCATCCACTGCAAGGCTTCAGTGGTCCTGAGTATGCTCCAGTGTGTGTACTGGGAGAGGAAGGAAGTCTAGAGAAGACAAAGAGGTTGGAGATGGAATGATTATAGCAGAAAAAGAATGTTGGCAAGATAGTCAAATTTAGTTTGAACTTCAACTTCTAACAACTGAATTTGAATCAACAATCATTTGTTCATAACCAATAAAAACTGTAAAAACATAATTTTTAAAGCAAATACTGGTTTAGCTATCGACCCTCTTTTGTCTTTAAATGATAATTGCAGCCTATTGGATTTCCACAGTTTGCTTTCTGAAATAATGGTTGTCATATGCTTCTACACATGTCTGAGTGTGAAAGACTGCACTTAAGACTCTTTATAAGAGAAAAGTACTGTTCAGTAGAAGTCCAGACATCTCACAGGTATTAAAATACGACCTGAGACCTGAACACGATGCCTATCTGTCCAATACTGGGCATGGAAAAGAAAGTAACAATGCTAATAGTAAGTGGAACATGAAATATTTGTGGAAGATAAAGGCTGCGTAAGGTGTGGAAATAGACTGATTGATAATGGCTTTTGCCATCTGTGATAGACAGCAAAACTGTTCAGTGGATTTGTTTACAGTTTATGGTGGCTTCCTGCACTTCGTTGCCAACTGCATTCTGCTCTGATTATAGCCTCTTGGGATAATTGCTCCTGCCTCAAGAACAATGGAGCCTGCTTCATTATGGAGACATTTCTGGGATGTAGGAGGGAAGGTGAAGGATTAACATGGAAAGCAGAGAGACTACAGATCTGGAAATAGAGAGGTGGTGGAAGGCATAAGGGATGTATTAGTTCCAGATACTGCCTTGACAACAGCGCTCAGAGGTGGTAGAAATGAGACTTTCAACACAGCCTTTATGCAGGGCACAATGTAAGGCTTCATCCAGGTGGCAATTGAATACTGCTTGATTGAAACATAAGACTGGAGAAGGGAAATGCCTCTGCAGAGGAAGGTTAGGAAAGTAAAATTTGTTTTCTGGTCTTTTATTTTATTTTTTAAAATATATGTGCATCAGATCTTTTTTCTTACTTCTTTTTTTTATTATTATTACAAGTTGGTTTTCTTCAATTAATAATAAAAGTTGTAGAGATTTCTGGAGAGAATGTGCCAGAAGGATCCAGAAAAAAAATCTGAGTAATTAAACCCCATATCCATCTCAGAGCCCAGTGACATACTGCACCATGAAACAAGCCTGATGAAGGATCTGTCCTCTTTTACGTGGTCACTTTGGAATCTTCTAATTTCTGTCAGGAATAGCAAATCTCTGGTTTTTTGATCAACCACTGTTTTTCTTAACTTTTTGGCATGTGAGGTTCTGTTTAATTTTTTGCTTTACCCTGATGCTGGAGGAAATGTACTGGAGCAGAGAAATTGGCTTTTCATGTTTGTGCAGTACACAGGTAGCACTCCTATCTGCTCTAATAACAACAGTGCTGCATCTACATCTTCGAGATAATCACTGCCCTTCTGCAAGGCTGCCTTCAGCAGCACTTTTCATCTCTGCCAAGCCTTTTCTTAGCACTGCCTGTGACAAAGCAGTGCTGGGCGTACACAGATTCATTTATCCTGCTCCAGCTAATGTTGCATAATTTTTGCACACAGGCACAGGAGCTCTGCTATCAGAGTCCAGCAGTTTTCAGATGAGAATTGCTCTAGCTGGCAGGAAGACAGCAGAGGCAAGAGTTTGTGTAGCTGCATTGCTGCACAGTTCACCCAGGGGGTCATGCACACCAGTGGGCAACTGCAAGGAGGCTGGATGCAGCCATGTAGGTGCAATGAAACATATGCCCTTGGGGGGACATAAACAGATGGATTCAGCAAGAGGAATTTATAATTTGCCCTTTATAGCTATGTTTACCTATATAGCACATAATGAGAAAAAAAAAAAAACAAAACACAAGCCTCCATTTTTTCTGGCTTCCTAAGCTTGTGTTTCTGTTAAGTCAACAGCTCTCAGAAATAGGTGTCCTGTGTACAGCAGAATAAGCACTATGAAGGCAGCATCAATAAGCAAAACTAAATTGACATTATCTGGAGAAGTTCTTTCTGCTTTATTTATGTGCTATGCAAATATGCAGCACGAGTTCTTCACTCAATCTCCTCTACACAGATAAAAGCTTCTATTTTTTCATTTATTCCACCTTCTTGATCCATTAAAATCTTAAATTGGGGGTTGTAGAAGAAGGGACACTGATATTGTTTTCTTTAATAGTATAATTTTTCAACTACTGTAATTTAGTTGCAAGAACTGATTGCCTGGGATTTGGGTGATTGTTAAAAGCCAAAATGCAGGATTTCAAGACCTGCACAAAAACATAGTGTTTCTAAAAGCTTTTGAGAAAAACTACTTAACACTAACCAATTTTGACTAAATGCCATTTAATAACCAATAGTAACTCTTGGTTTGCTTAGTTCTTGGTGAATTATATCCATCCTTGACTTATCTTTAGTGAAATCATTACATTAAGAGAAATCTGAAGTGTCATGTTGTAAGAATGTTACACTGTCTAAACTAACTTCTTTCTTAATAAGTCAAAAGTTGGAAAGGAAAAGGCAGCACCTTTAGCTTGTGTCAAGATTAAGCTTATCATTTATGACCATACAAAAATTTGGGAACTCAAATGCTACTTACTTGTTGGAGAATGCTGCTCATCTCTGTTCCCAAGGCAAGGTAGGATCGCTTCTGACTTCTGTTTTCTCCTGTTCTTCCTCACAGAAGTGGGAAGTCAGTGGTACCTTTCCATGCTGCCTTCTTAAACTCCAAAATCTAACTACATATTTTTAAAAAGTAGGTTTTATTATACACATAACAAAAGTAATTGGCAGTTGAACCATCTTTGTATGTTTTGATATCCAGTTAGTTAAAAAAAAAAAAAAATCTCTATTTTAAGTTGCCACAAGTGAGTTTCTGAATGAAATGAGCACTGAAATGTCATCACTGCTTTGGACTCACTGCTTTTTATCTTGAACATTCAGCATGAGCCAAGATGATGATTATAAATGAAGATCAGTGCTATTCACTTTGACTAGCAGATCAGCTAAGAAATGTTGAGAGATGGCCATGTCTATCTTCAACTCCCTGGTTAGAAAGAGGAAGCCTACAAGAAGTCTACAGGGCAGCCAAATGCAAAAGTCTGAGGCATGAAGGAAGAAAATTCCATCTATGCTGACTGTAAGAATCCAGACCTGTACCTCTCTGATCATGTATTGAAGTTTCTAGGGGTTTTCAGAGTGTAGTTTCCTATGAGAAGTGCAGAGGAGCATTATTACCTTTCATTCTCAGTGGGGTACTTTCTAAAGTGTTCACCCTTTAGCTTGAAACAGTGTTTAATGGGTGACTGATTAAATGCATATTCCAAGGTTTGTGCAAATATTTTCTAGGAAGGAACAAATGTAGTGGAATATTAGTACCTTGGATGCAACTGACACATTTTCCTACTATAAAGACTTCCAACACATTGGTCTTATATTGCTCAGAAATAAATAATCTTAGCAAATATCTAACCTGTCTCCAGTCATCCCTTAATGAAGTGATAGCAAGCTATAGCAGTTATTTTCTAATTTCTTAGAGTTCTACTGGCTAGATTTCACACCTTACATAGATAGTAATGGACTGATACCACATCTGTCACCCACCTTTAATACCAGAAATTACTGATTTTGACATGGAATGCTACAGGGGGAAGATATTCCAATTATTTTCCCATGTTTTAGCAGCTAGTGTTGTCAGTAGCTGAATTGAGGTCAGTTCCCATGAAGTGACTTCATTTGACACAGCCTACATCCTTTGGCAGCAGGAAGTACTTGGATGGACTAGCAAGGAAAATGAATGTCTCCTCTACTGAAAATAAGGGACAAAGGCCAAACTCCCTTTGACTGGAGTCACCAGGTGTTTGGGATTATATCCCAGTACAGAACTCTCTCATTTTGGCTTCCTGAACCCAAAGCAGGTTCCAGGCATCACCTCTGATTTAGGATGCATTTTCAAGCTTGCAAAGAAAGATTCACTTGATAGCCCAGATATCTTTTGCTGAAATATAAATTCAATCATCCCTAGATACTCAAGTTTGCATTGAAAAAAACAAACAAACAAACAAACAAACAAATCAAAAATACCACACCAAAACCTTTTCACAGCTTCAGTAGCATAGGCACTTTGATGGTCAGTCCTTGAGAGGTTTCCATAGGATTTTAACACAGTTATTGCACATTTAGCATGCCAGCACAAACAACACACTAAAGCCTATTCCTCTGCCTTGGAGATCAACACCAAACAGGTTGGTTTGGTTTTGTGAAGAGGAAATTATTCTGCCCCAGCCCCTGTTTCTTGCAGGAAAAAGAAACATCTCCCCGGTTTTTCAGCCACGTGGTTCTCCTGAGGCACTTTCATAGGAAAGACAAGCATTTATTCTGATGACTTCAAAGACCTCTTTGTCCCCAAGGAACGTAATACCAGTCATGTTGGCTGATTTCTGCCTCTGTGTATTCTGAGACATTAAGTGGCCTCAGAAAAACCAGCTGCAGTTCAAAACCTGTTTGCATGCAGCTACATGTCCTGAAGTTGCCGTACTACACAACTGTCACAACTCATGTCAAACTGTTACATAATCCTGGAGACTTCCCAGCCCTTCTCTACTGGAAACAAATGGAAAGAAATGCTTTCTTTTTTTTTTTTTCTTTTATATTTTTTCTGTCCAAAACATTGTGCCCTTTTGTTTCAAGTTCAGAAAGTAGAATTGCTGTCAATGCATTTGGTGTGTCCGAGTTGGGACTTTCTCTCTGACTTCCTAAGACCTACAGTGAAATATAGGGAAAGACTATTCTTCAGAAGACTGGAAAATAAGACAATAGAATATTTCATCTCCAGTGGGTTTTGTTAGGTTTCAATTTACAATAACCAGTCCCTCTTATCTTAGCAGCATGTGTCACTGACTGTCTTTTACTAGCATCTAGCATCATTGGACTGTCTTTTGAATCTTGTAGGCGTTGAAATTTCATTTCCATTTGCATGTTCCAGCCTTCATGTGCTATCATTGCATTTTCTTATAAATTTCTGTTGAGCTCTGTGTTTTAAAAAGAGATTCAGCTTTTACCTTTCAGCAAATGAGACATAGCTTCACTCATCATTAAAGAACAGACTCTGGGCTCCCTTTTGCCTTTCCTTTCCACAGCACTTGCAATGGAGATTGGATGTATTAAGACTTTTAAATTTTCTTTTTCCTTACTCTTCATGAAATTAAGTACTTTGTTTCCCTGTCTCCTGCCAACATGAATGATTGTTTTTGTTTTTCCCTGGGTCATTAATAACGCAATTATGAAATATGCTATTACAGAGGAATGTAGGAAATGATAACTATAAAAGTAATGTTCAGTTGAAAAATCTCCAGACTTAACCCTAGGCTATTCAGTGTGCATCAGTTACGTTGTGAGTGGAAGCACAGAAGGACCACTATGGTGCATAGCATAGCATTTCTTTCCTTATTAATTTTCTTCACATATCTGATTTTGGCAGAAAGAGAATATGTAGCCCTAGATGTGTCTGAATCTGGCTGCTCAGCTTTTCCATCTCTTTTCTTATGGTGTTTGTATTAGATCCTTGTTGCCCATCCAATGAGAGTTTTAAATACCCTTACCTGACCAATTTTTATTAGATTTATCAGACAACATTTGCATCTGGAATGGAAATCTGAAAGGATTTTATACAGATGAGATATTGAACTTGCAAAATGAAGATGTACAGATGCATAGTCAAGAAGTAATGTTGTAATAGACTTCACAAAATTATATTCTAAGGAGAGGATAGAACACATGATCAAAACAGATTTTTCAAATCTTAAGTACCATATTGCAGTCATTTCTAAATTGAAACGTCCCAGAGCCACATTTCATGCTGCAATGTGACAGGTTTTCCTCATTTCTGAGCAAGAAGACCTTTTCTTGAAATTAAAAAAAAAAAAAAAAATACGGGCAAGGAGAGAGACAAACCACAAGGAAAAAAAAAAAACACCAAAGTTTCTATTTTCTAACTGTTCAGTAACAATCTATTAGCTTTATTTTATCTACCAGAAACTGACTTTGCATATCAGCTGCATGCTTCCTTCCTAAGGAGGGGAAGGCAATATATTTTAAAAGAATATCAAGCTACACTATTCACTTTTGAAAATATATATTCACCAGGAATGCTGATGGACATTTTGCCTCAGGACAGCCAAATGATAGCGTACAACATCTCTATAACATCACTAAAGGCACCATTTGAAGCACATTAAGAAAAGGAATCAGGGAACTGCTAAAATGGTGGTGTATCCTCAGCAAATCACCTTTCTAATTATTTCACCTATTAAAGTGGTCAGCCTTAATTCAAGTCCAAACCAGTTACTGTAAAAGCTGCAGTCTCATCTTAAGGGTTTGTTTTAATGGGGCCTGAAAGTTCTTTTGCCTATGCAAAGGCTAAACCTGTCCTAAAGTGAGTCACATGCAAAACGCTGAGAGCAAATTATACTTGCCTCTATCTAGGTTTTACTCCATTGTTCAGAGAAAACATTGGGTTACCATTTGTGCTTGACATCTTGTAGAGCCCATACATCAGAGAAATGCTCCAAGACCATCTTTTCTTAATTAAAGCAATTTGTTACTGGCTGAAGCAAAGTGTCCTTTGTCCTTCTGCCAAAAATGCCTTTCCTGTCATCTGTCTTTGCTGAGCTCACATACAATAACAGAAACACTGTGAGATATGTTTAAAACAACAGCATTACAAGTAGGACACACTTGATTGTTCTGAAACAATAGACATGAGGATATTCTTCTTCCTCACACTTTTATCTATCATAGAAGCTCATTGACACGGCAGAGTTTCAGCATTTCTTAATTGCCTTTTTAATTTAGTCCAGTTTTTCCCCAGGGCTGACATGCTGATTCCTCTCATTGCTCCCTCCTCCCACTCTCACCAGTGCTGCATTTATGGAATGCATTTTAAAACAGCTGCTTCTTTTATTGTGTTCATGTATTCTTACAGAACTATTTTTCCTTCCTTTATGAATTTAATAAGGACTGCAATGCAAGGGATAGGAATACTTAAGGGAAATACAGATGTCCTAGGAGCAGAAGGTTTTTAAAGGGAGGTAGGACCAAAATGATCAAAAAAAAAAAAAAAAGGAAAAGAAGAAGGAATAACCTAGGAAAGAAAAATTCAGGCTTGTCATGAAGAGTACAGACAGTAAAATGGCTCTTAACTAAACCCATTACCACAGGCAGCCTTAGGAGAGCAAAGCCATATAATTCCGTATACATGGCCTTTTTCTGTACAGTCAGCACTTCATGGTGGCAGTACAGAAAAGAATAGGATTGGTGGGCAAGTGGACATAAGAATATTTAGAGGATAGATGAGCTGCTTAATGTAATACTCATTACTGTACAAGTTTTTGAGTGCTCTAACAGAACTCTTCAAAAATGACAGGAAAACTCTTCAGAAATCCTTTAAGTACCTGTAGGATACATGAAACAATATACATGAGGTTATTCAGGCTGGTAAGATCAGGGGTATACTTTACATGGCTGTCTTTCCATTACAAAGAAAGAAAAAATTAAAAAAAAAATCATCATATATTGTGGAAAAGAAACTGCACAGGAATATGAAATATTCATGACTCTCCTCCTCTGAACAACTGTGGTTAAACCAGCAAGCTAATGTAGACAGATAAGTCAAACAAAATGTTGTATACCACTGAAGAATGAAAGCATAAAGGAAAGTTCTATATATGATGCGGTATAAATCAGTTGTATTAAAAGCCACAGCTTGTGTAGCACCAGAATATCCTTCTTCTCCACCTACAATATGCTCAAATCATATTTGCTGGAAATCAAAGGGATTTGTCTAGAGATTATCAAAAGAGAAATGCTCCTAATGCAGGCCAACTGGCAATGCTTTGTGCCATGTTATTGATATTAACAATGACATGGTATGTATAGAAACCTATTTTTTAAATGAATTAATAAACATTTGTTAAAGGTTCCTGAAAAATATGAATGTAATTTTTCACATTTATATGGTTTGCCTTCCAGGAAAAGAATGAGAAAAGGTTAGCACCAATGCTGTGGAACTTTCTCTGCTTGCAATAAAACCTAACCCTGTTTAAAATACAGATCTGAATGGCTGGTTAATTAATTAATTCATCTTTAAAGTGCTAGTTAGCTCTTGCTAAAGGTGCTGACTAAAGTAGAGGTATCACATCATGGGACAATGCAATGTTAGCTTTCACAAAGACCATACTAGCTGCCTTTTTTTTTCTCTGAAAATAATAGAGATTGAGTCAGTCTGAATCCTGGCCAGACCATAGCTGCCAAAACTAAATGCCCTCCCTGCTTCTCCGTGAGTTTACTCCCCAGTATCCCATCACATGCCAACTACCAGCTGCACAAAGACATGTTGGGTTCAAGCACCTGCAAATTAGGAATGAGAGACTCCCTTAATTTATTTCACAGTATCAGTTCATTGCTGAGTTATTGTCACCCTGAGCTGGGTTTGAGCCTGTCTCTTACACACCTATGCATGAGTCCTTGCATATAAGTGACAGGTTTAGCTTCCTACCACTGGTAGGAATTAAAATAATATGTCAGGTTTTGTTAAATAAAATTATAAGAGGATTTTTTTTCTCCTTAGGAGAGTCCTGAGTGTGTTACTGTTCTTGTTTCCTCCCATACAAGCCCTCTCACTATCTTCCACACACCTTTCAAGTCACTTCAACTAAAAATAAATATATGGGTTAGAAATAATTTTAAAATCTCTGTCTTATACACCGTAGAGGGTTGTACAATGATTTGCTAAATTTCATTTTTGGATGTGATGAAATGCTTTACATGGTCATAACTGAACATGGAAAAGAATCCTCTTTGTTACTTATGTACCTCACCTAGTTACTTCTCCTGCCTTCCTTCTTCAGCCATCGTTTCCTCAAATAGCTGCACACTTCTCTTCCTTTCCCTGTTCCTACCTGGCAACCTGTTTAGAAAGTAGAAATCATCCAGGTGTGCTGCACTGCAGGGAAGATGCCTTTTGAATGCTGCATTTCTGGTCTTTCTAACTGTAGATGAAATGGCAGAACTAAGCAAGGAACAGAGAAGTGTACAAACACTGTCCACAAAAGAAGAGGTACAGCAGGTGATGCCTCTTCAGCTCAGGAAGCAGGCAGTTGAGCAGGAATATGATGGAAGTTAATGAAATCCTTTGCAGCGTGGAGAAGGAGGTAATAAATACATTGTGAAACTTGCTGCTCTGGGATGTTGTGAGGGCCAAAAGGATAATTAGTTTTGGAAGGAGGTTTCAGAGCCCCATGGAAGATAGTTGTGTATATACTTTTTATCACCAGATATATTGGTGGCGATTAACCATCACAATACAGATATATGGGTGAGAAAATCTTGACTGCTGGAAACTGGCAAGGTGTGCCAGCAGTGAGATTGTTCTTTTCTTGCCTTCATTAATAAACTGTTTGCTTAGAGACAGTACTACTCACTGTCAAGCCAGAAGGTTAGGTGGACTTTTAGTCTGATCCAGTTTGGTCAGACTTCTACTGCTGCAAATCACAAACCTCCTCTTCTCCACAGAGCCCTGTTTTCTGACTTGATGCCTGTATCAGATCATGCTCTTTCCTTTGCAGACTGTTTTGCTGTCATTAACTCCAGTAGCCTGCCTCACTAGACACTTTAGAAATCCTGCTTCCACTGATTTTATTTTGTTTCCTTTTTTTCCTGCTTCCACTGATCCATGCCAAAGTTAATTTATGCTGAGTAAAATAATTTCAGTATTTTAAAAATAAGTGATTTCTGTTATGTGAACGTGGATATGGTCCTGTTTGTGTTCCCCTGAGGCCTGACATTCTTGTGACAGACACACAGGCAAAGTACAAATTGCATCCTGTTTCTTTTGTGGCTTTTTTCCCCTTCAGCCCACAGTAAAACCTGCATTTTTTTTGCAAAAAAAGAAAAGACACTATTTTTGTATCCAATGATTTAGGTGTTCAGAAGCTAATGACCATTTTGATGAAGGTTTATACCAATCCTGGTTACATTCACAGAGAAGAAAATAATTTTTTTTGTGTGTGTGTGATATTATCTGTAAGACATTACAGTAAAGAGAGAAATGGGAGGGACTATTGTCTTTCAGATTTTGCTGTTGTTGTTGTGTTTTATTTGTAGTACTCTATTTGCTTAGTCCAGGCAGAAATGTGAGTACTTATGCAAAGGTTTCCTGTGGTTTCAAAAGTGGAATCCAATATGCTCTAATGCACTTCTCTATTGGAGTTTCTGTCATAATAAGGTTGATTCACTTATTCAAACCACTCTTATTCCCAACTGTACCTTCACTAGAAATAGATCCTAATCGCTGTCAGTTCCCTCGAGACTTAAAAAGCTGAAGCAATACAAAAGTGTGTCTAAGTTTTAGATAATGTAGCCACATTTTTCTAATCATATTTCTAATTTCACTAGCTTGTTACACAAAAGCACTGATTGGGGAACAAGACCATAAAAGCCTAAGAGATAATACTGAATCACTCACACACCAGAATGTAATAATTGTAGAGTTGCTTAAAGAGCTGGCATAAAAATGTAATGAATCCCTAAAGCTGCATTTGCAGGGTACTTTTAAAGAGGAACAAATAATGCCCAGGGGTGAGGAATGATGAAGCTTATACAAAAACAATGATTTCTTCAATAATTAAATTTTTAGTCAAACCATTGGTTCCCTTCCCCACCCCATAATGTTTCAGTTCAAACAGCGAAAGGGGCATTTGTCAGGAAGCACTTCACACATGCATCCTCATGTACATTTGAAATAAAGGCGAAAACAAATGTACTGTAGCTGAAGAGCAGATGCCTTTGTAGTTCTTGTTTTCACATGTGTCTTAAAAGCACTGGGATCACTTTGAAGTTTAAAAAAGTCTGATTTTCAAAGATTGCCTAAGATAGAATAAAATGCCATCTTTGATAGTTCTGTATGTATTTTTTCACAGCAGTACTGAAGGGAAGTCTTATGTGTTGAGAAGGGAGCTGATGGCAGTGCATCATTGTCTCAGTTTTCAGCAGAGGACTGTGAGATGCTTACCCTCTCTTGATTTTCCTTTAGGCATGCCTTAAAGGATGTGATGGACCTAGCACATCAATATATAGAACAGTGAGGATGAACAGTACTATGAGGTATCTAGAGGATATCTAGCTCTCTTCTAGTGTGGAACCCCAGGGCTCAGGAGCAACAGAGAGCAGTGAAATCTCTCCTTTTCCACCACCCTCCCATTCCAGGCACAGCAGATCACCAAGTTAGGAGACTGACTGGCATCTGCCTGTGCTACAAAGGGTCACACCACCAATCTACTGAAGCTGTGCAAGCAGAACCCCTAGTCTGTGAGAGTCTGAGGCAAAACCACATGCATAAGGGAACATGTGCAAGAATACACAGGCTTGGGCAGGTTCTACCCTCAGAGCCAGGTTCCCAAGCCCAAGCTCTTGCAGCAGCAGGATAGGATTAGAGAGTCAGCCATCACTGGCTACAGTAAGAAAAATCCTTCTACCCTTCCACACAGCAAAGCAAAGATGAAAAATACAACCTGAGTGTGTCTGTCTGGAGCTGCTGATACCATTAGTGTAATTATTAAAAGACTTGGAGCCTGGCCAGATGACTTGCAGCAGTTGAAGGTCTTATCACTTAGAACAGACTTCTATCAGTTCAGCCTGATGGACACAGGTGGGAGTCAGGCGGTTAAAGCAGAAACTCCAATAATGTCTTTTTATGGGTTCTGTACTTTTGTGACAACAGAACAGAGTAGGCTCTTAGGGACAACTACATCTTCCAGGACTTATCTGCCAAAACACTAAACTGACTCAGAAACTCTTCTTATTAAATCAGTGGAATTGCATCCAAGGAGAGACTCTGACTGGAGAGACTACCTCCTAAAAATTGGTAGTGTAAATTTAGGATGTTGTTGGAGGTAGTTTCAACCAAGGTGCTTGACTGCATCAGAGGGGTCTGAGGAGGTCTTGCACCTCCAGTCTGCCTTCTCTGATGTGGAGCAGTATTACCTAGAAGAGAGTTGACATTAAATAAATGGAGACCAATTTAAAGTGCTACATCAATTTCTTTACCTAATGTCTGTCTACAAGTCAAGTGTGGGTTTGTTTTTTTTTTTCTTTTAAAATTCAGGCCAGTATTCCCAAACCCAGTGGGTAAAGGAATTATTTATTTCTATCTTTTTATCCAGACAGCTGTCATATTGTGATGGTGCAAACCCCCAGAGCCACTTTGCAATGTCAGGACCAGCCAATATTGTGCTCTTGTTTCAGCTGTGCAGTGAGATGGCAAAATCTGGTGCTTGTCCTGGCAGTGGTGGTACAGTGAGTTAGGACAAGCAGGCACTTCTTAACTGCGCCTGAAACTCCTGCTGCCTGGATTGTGGCCCACCCTACAAGGTATCAGGATTACATAACAAGATGCGTGGCCAGAATGGAAATATACTGACCAAAGCCAATCATCTTGTGATCCCCTTCATAGTGATCTCAAGCAAGATCATTTGAGCTGTCTGAGGTGGCAGCAAGTGTGATCCAGTATCTCCCCCTGAGCTGGGATGGCTTTCACAGTAGATTTCATGAAGATTTTGAAGAGTAGACTTTCACAAGGATTTCCAAGTTCATCTGCTGATAGATGCTGATGAAGAAGAAGGGGTCAAAGATCATCTGCTGACAAATGCTAATGGAGGATAATAGTGAGTAATTCACTACAATTAGATTTTGCAAGGTTTCAAAGATCATTTGGTACCAATAATTTACTACAATTGGCAAAGAGAGAAAAAAATCTTTATCATAGGTTAACCTCTGTGGGTGTCTGTGCAATTCAGTTTAGGAAATTTTGTGGTGTTGATTATAGCCTGATCTTGTGATTTGCCATAAAAGTGCTAGCAAATTTTAAATTGCTGCTGTCTCAAAGTTGTGTAGCATCCATAATCACTCACTGTGAGCAACTAGCATAGTAACTCAACGAGAGGTTTTCCTTGCCCTTTGTATTAATTCTATTAAACATAAACAACTGACCAAGTCTGGGATTAAGTCTGGCTCCAGCTGCACCTAGTCTCCTGTCTGAGAAAGAATTTAGAAAGTAAAGGGATCTGTTCTGAACCTTGTGACCCAATGAAAGGTTTTTGCTACCCTTGTATCCATCCATTTGACAGTCTGGGACTGTGACTGAATCTAACTTCACTGAAGATCCATCAGGAGTTTAGAAAGGAGGAAGGTCCATTCTAAACCTCATGACTCAAGAGGAGGGTCTCTCTTATGCTTTTGCTTCTCTGGTCTCTGTGTAAATCATTCTAAATTGATTCTAAATCTATTTTCCTTTGCACATTTCTTTCAAGAAGCAGCAAAATGAACCTTGCCATGCGTGGCAAGTTAAATTGCACTTTTAGAAATTCCCATTAAAATAATTTTTTGCTTATACCTTTCTTTAATCACTCATTTCCATGTTGTGTTCAATTTTCTTTGAACAAATGGACATTTTTTTTACCCACCTCTGAACTGCTTTGGTTGGGCTCTGTAGTTAGCTACCACTCTAGGGATGGTAAACATTTCCAAGATGTAAATGAGAGAGCCATGAGATGTAGGTGTCATGGTTTACTTTGCCCCTCTATAGTCACAACTTGACTACATTTGGGAACATTTGCCTGTGAAAGTATTCCATGGACTCCCTGATGTATACAAAAGTCACTGTTGTGAAGCAAATCAAAACATTTCTTTCTTTTTAATTTTCTTTTCTCAAACTAAGAAAACTTTGTCCCCCAGATCACAGCACTCAAAGACAGACCTATTGGTAAGTTTAGAGTCTTTGAAGGAGTATTTGTTGTTCCAAAATTAGATTGACTGCTCAGATGTTTTACTACAGTCTAGTAAGCTAAAAGCCGTACATTTCAAAATCAAAACAGAGATTCTCATATAATTATTAGACTGTAGGAGTTAAGTTTAACAAAGACATGACAAATACCCCAAAAGGTTCTAATAGAATTGCAGGAGGTGACCAACCTTGAAACTCAATTCATGGTGTGTAATTGCCTTGGCAAGGCACAAAGTAGTGAGAACGCACATTTTCTTGTACCGTATGGGAATGACCTGAATTCTTGATTTCCCTACAACTATCTACACAAGCAACATGGTGTAGGGAATGGTTAGATGAAGTTCCTGTGAGAAAAAAGAGAAAAAAGAAAACCTTTCAAGGTGCTTTTGTCTCCATGTGTAGCCCCTGAACATCACAAATGTCATCAAATCAAAATCTTCACAGATAGTGCTGGCCTGTCCCTTTCACAGCACAGTAAGAGAAATAATCAGTAGTTTTACTCTGAGCCTTCATCATGCCATTTGTATGGATCTCTCCTAGACAGCAGCTACACTAAGTGCCATAAATTTTCCAGACACCTGGTTTGCATTATCTTCTGTATACAATGCAGAGAAAACAAACAGATTGCATCCATACAGACAGGAAAAAGGCTGTTACTGCTGTGGCTTCCACAAGACTTGAAAAACTTATGATGCCTCTCACAGGATTTGGTGCCTTGCACATAACTATTGCTCAAACTTTCCAAGGATCAACCTTATTGCAAACAATCATGCTTGTTGAAAGGTTTAATAAATTAAAACTATTATGTTTTTGAGAGGTCTAGAAGCTGTTTTTAAAAGGCACAGTTTTCCTCAGTGGAATTGAGGACCTCTGAGAAGGAATGGATTATGTTTGGCTTGTTTTGAGCATCAAGAAGCAATTCTCCAAGGCATGTTGAGATCAGTGATGCTGATGTATAACAAACAGGAAAAATGAAAGAAAAAAAAGAATTCTTTTTAGTTTCAAGGTGGGTTGACAGTAACAGTAAGATATGTAAAACACTCCACTCTCACCATGATAAGGTGTTATAAAGACAATAAGAATACAACAGTGAGACAAAATTCAAGTGTTTGTGTCTGGGAGTTCTCACAATATCCAAAGCAATAATTATTTGAATGTACTAGAAGCCAAGTGATGAAGCAAATGAAAAGTGAGAGCACTCCTGTGGTTGATATTTAGACATCACTGCAACTGCATACTACAACTGCCATGAAAACCTCCAGAATGCAATCAAGTTCCAGATTTTGGGGAGGGAATGATTAACATAGCACTGTGAAAGCCAGTAGCAGTCAGTTCCCAAAGAAGACAGAGATCCTTGGCACTGAGTATTATCTTCATCATTTCTATGATGTTAGGTCATGTTTATGCAACCTGAAATCTCTTTTCATGACTGTAGGAAAATCATTTCACCTACTCTGATTCTTTGTTTCACTAGGCCTCCTTGCTTGATCACTCTCTTAGAGCATGTCTGAGAATTCTCTAATGATCTATAACTTCTTCAATGCCTCATTTTGGCAGCCAGCTGTTTGAAAGGCTAAAGAAGAACCAGCTCATGGACTGGCTCTAATTTCAAGCTCCAATTACTTTAGATCTCTTAGAAGAGCTGTCTCCATGGCTGTGCCACTGAAGTTTCTGGATTTCTAACCACATACAAAGAGTACATGAAGTAAAGGACTTTTGGGAACTTGTTTCTAACCAGACCTAACAAAAAATGAATGTTCAAGCAATGTGTGCACAATAAAATGTTCACAGAATTTCCACCTCTTAATTTTTTTTGGGTTTATTTTTGGCTTGACTTTGACTATGTGAATTTACTACAGATTGGAAACCTACAGTCAAGTAAAGATGTCTCACTAGTCCAGAACAATTCCTTTCTTCCCCCAAAAGCATAAAGCTTTGGAATAGTCTGTTGGAGAATGGAGTTCCTATCCTGTTGCTAGTGAGCAGACAAGTTCAATGAAACCCCCCCTTGCTAATGGAGAAAGTATTGGAAAATAAGCCATCCTATTTCATTTTATCCCATAGCATCTGGCTTTCCCTTGACAAGAATATTGATTTTTGAAGATAGATAAGGTAAGCAGCAGAACTTCAACTAGGCTGAAGACATGTCCCTAAGGATCTCTTCACAGACCTCTGGGCTCGCTAGGTGCAGTTAATTGCTCAGGCTGAAGGAGTTTCTGTTACTTCATGATGAAA
The DNA here is from genome assembly GCF_027791375.1 of Indicator indicator. Taxonomy (NCBI): domain Eukaryota; kingdom Metazoa; phylum Chordata; class Aves; order Piciformes; family Indicatoridae; genus Indicator; species Indicator indicator. The sequence goes on along the minus strand of NC_072036.1, from coordinate 8,255,933 downwards.
AGTGTTTGGTGGATGTCCTCAGAATTCCTCAGCCCTTTCTGAGGATGGGCCTGGAACTGTTCATTCCTACAAATACTGTTAGGGGTTTCCAAATCCAAGAGCCCAGCAGAAGACAGGCTGCTGTAGCTCCAACCATGGCTGAGCATGTATCCTCTGCAGACACAAGCACACAAACCTGTACACAACCCACATACGCAATGTGGATGCTCTAGAACTGGGCTCAGACATTCAGACTGCCCAGTAGCTGTCCCTAGATCCCAGTCTGACAGTTATTGTCACCTAGGCATGCCAGCCCTTGAAGTCACAGCCCCACTCCAGCTGCTGGTGCAGATCTCATGCACACACTCGCTGTGTGTAACCAGACACACAGACCATCCAGCAGCTCTCCTGGTTCCTTACCCATTGCCTCTCACAAAAAATACACATAGAACACAAAATTGATCTCTTAGTCAAAGCCCAGGCCTCAAAGTCTCCCTGGCATTTGGTTGGGACTCCCTAGTCCCTCTAGCATCCAGCTCCTCCCCGACACGTTAGAACAAACTAAACCTGACTCCAGCTCTCCCTTAGGAGATGTTTATCAAATGGGAGGCAGTAACAGGAGACAAACAATGAAAACTTGATTCTTTGGCCCTCCTTCTGTTGTCACTGCCTGCAAAGATATTTCTAATCTCTTTCAGAGCAAAACCAAAGAGCTAAGAGTAGTCTCAGCTCTCAGATTTATGCTTGTGATGTGACATGTTGCTGAGCAATGCTCAGTAAGAGTTTTGCCTCCAAGAGTTCCTAGTATTAAGTCCATGGCAGACTTGATTGCAGAACTCAGGGACCATTTATTTAACCATGAGGCAATCAGAAATCCACCACAACCAACCAACACCCACTACCAACCACAACTGAAATAAAAATAAGGGGTTTTTTTGTTTGTTTGAGGGGTGTTTTGTAAAATTTCAGGAAGATGTTGCCAGTACAAACTTGGCATTTTTTTACAGAGAATAAATGTCTTAATTCTCCAGCAGCAGCAACAGCAAAATATCTTAAATCTATAATCTAGAGATAATTAAAAGAAGTATTTAAGCATTGTATATGACTACATAAATATCCTTCCATGTTATTTAAAATATTTGTATTTTGGACTTCCCCCCCCCAAATCTAACATAAAGATACAAGGAAAAAAAATAAATCCCTGAGCAATGTAAATTATCCTGTTTTGATCTGCATTTAAAAAGAGTATACACATGAATTCAACAAATCTGTTTCACTCTCTTAGGACAGAATGCAAATTTAATTCATTAATTGCCTTTTGCTTTATTTACAGGTTAAAACTCCACTGAGACACATCATCTCACATGTAGGAGATCCTGGTTGCATGGCTATCAATCAGCATTACAAATTAGTTAATCATATAAAAATTACTTTTATTTTTTAATTTTTTTCCTTTTTTTTTTTTGTTACCAGCTGGCTGAAAATATTCACCCACAAGAAATACATCAAAACATCCATGTTCTGCTCTGGATCATGTGAGTTACAGCTCTCAGTGGCCTCAGAACAATCAGGATACCCCATTAAAGATAAATTAAACTTCAGTCAAGTGGCAATGAATGCCTGGCACTTAATGGTAGCTGCAGTCAGTGGGGTGCTGTACCTGTGTGACCTGACTTTCATTTTTAAAACACTTTTTTTTTTGCCTGTAGGTGCAGAGGTATTTGCAGCTGACTGTTTGGCATGGACTGAACAAACTCTGCCCCTGAACAAACTCTGTCCTCAACCATGTTGAACTCTTGCACTGATTTTACAATCATAAAAGATGAATTTTAGCTTTGTCAAATTTTAGCCAACCAAAGCTCAAAAGATCTTAGGACTACAATAGAGAGAGAGGAGTAAGGAAACCAGGACAGTCTCCTGGTGGAAGAGGATACTTGCAGATGCAGTTTACAGCTTTGTGAATGTAATGGTAGTGGAAATTCAGTCTGTAGGTAACCTGAACTTTTGTATAACTCACACTGACCAGTAACAGGAGAAGAAATGTATCAGTGACAGAATAGCTTTGGAGAACAGAAGTCAGATTAAGCAGAAAGAGAAGAAGACAAGACAAAAGAGACTCAAGTTTCTAATATTCATGTCTGTAACCTGTGCTGCTTTTGTTCTGTTCGGTTTTATTATACAGCAGTGCATGTGAATGTATGGTATCCAAATCCATGTACTAAAAAGGAATTGCAATGTTTTGCAGTCACACAGCAGCCCACAGAAGTCAGAGATGTGCAAAACCATACATCACACAGGACTTCACATGAAGGAAGCTGAGGATGTAGTACAAACAAGAAAGGTTCCACAAGAATCATCAGATATGTGATTTCCTTATGTATAATGATGTGGAATGGTTATATAATAGAAATCAATAACATTATGAAGGGTGTGGAAAGAATAAATAGGAAAACTTCATTCAGTTGCTCATAATAGAAGAGTAGAAAAGGAATCAAGAAATTATCAAGCAGGAGATTTCAAATAAATTTAGTTCTCTTACCCAAATATAACTGAACTTTGGATTAAACTACCAAACATAGTTGTGGAGACCAAAATTATAAATGGATTAGAAAAGTAACTGGGCAAATTTATGGAAATTATTTCTGTAGGAAATAGAGCAAAGGTCTAAATACAGCTCCCAGTTCTGAGAAACTCTAAGCTGTAACTTTCCCCTCACATCCTATTTTAATTCCTAAAAAGTCTACCTGTTAATTATTGAGAAATGGAATTTTGGTTCTATATTTCTTATTTCCTAGATTCCTATATGCTGGAACTGCAGCAAGTGGTTTTAATAGATCATGCTGGATCCTGTAAGAAAAAGAAAATGCTTTTTTCAATCAGCAAGAACACTAGTACAGCATTTAACAAGTCATCTCAGGATTCAGATGTCATTGTGTTAAGCAAGAAAAAGCCCCTTAAACCACAGGCCATAAGCTTTTCTTTAGCAATGGGACACACTTCACTTGCCCACATACAAATATGTGAGGGGCAGTTATACAAAAATCTAATCACAAATAATTTGTCAGCCTGGCTTTGAAGTCTCACACTTCCAGTGTGAGAAGAGAGATGCAGGGATGAAAAACCAGTTCCAGTGTCACAGCCAGCTGAGATGGGAGTAACAAGTTGTACAAATGATGAGGACTCCCAGATGAGGTGCTTGAATTTATTTCAGTTTTAATAAATCAGAGTTCTTGCTAGCAGCATTGAGACAGACTCTTTCTCATTCTGAAATAATGCACACATTACAAAAGGAGCTCTGCTGGGGCAGCACTGAGTGCTACACTAAGAGCACGTTTTAACTAGACTTGTCAACAGGTTGAGGGCAGCAATTTTTGCAGGCATAACACTTCTTTTACTATAAAGCTGGCATAAAAATTTTCTTCACAGTTGGAAAAGTATTTAATATTTGTTTCTCTGAAATGAACTACACCTAACTGAAAGAAAGCCTTAGTTGTCCTTAATAATACGACCCTTAAATTGCTGTACCTTTTTCGCTACACAGGTAGCATGAAATAGAAGATGAATTCTACTACATGCCAGCAGATGAGCAGAGAGGTGATAATTTTCTGCTTTTCTCTGCTTTTCTCTTCTTGTAACAATTGCATATTAAGAAATATTTGCTTTCCCCTTCTTCAGCTAAGATCAGCATTCTTTTCAGAATCAGGCCAGCTCGCTTGCATAAACAGCACATGACTTCATTGCACCAAGGTGACTGAGTACCAGATTCTGCAGTCCAGAGGAAATATTACAAGTGTGCTTTATGTCTGCACAGACTTAAGATTATTTCAGATGTGGAAGAAGAACCAGTAGATGGTACTCAGTAATACATTACATAAACAGCTATGCATGGGCAGAGAGAGAAGTAATCGGTAATGCCTTTCTGAAACAATCTTCCACCAGAGCAGTAGAGGCAAGCAACCTTAGCTATTCCAAAATGTAAGTGGGGGAGAGTAAGGAAGCTAATATGGCACAGAGTAAGGGAGATCCTGCATGAACAATTTTGTGATATGAGACTTAGCTGTAAAAACTACCTAACCTACTTTTACTACAATGTCTACATCACAGCTTGTTGTTCACACTCCCTTTATGTACAATGGGGAAAAAAACAAAACAAAACAAACCCCCCCAACAAAACAAAAAAAAAAGATTGCTAGTAAAAACCTCATTTTCTCTAAGGTGGACACTTGGATTTCTAGGCTCCACTGATGTATGTTGTATGCAGCATAAGACTTATCATAGTCATAGAATGGTTTGGAAGGGATCTCTAAAGGTCATCTAGTCCAACCCCCTCTGCAGTAAGCAGGGACATTCTCAACTAGATCAGGTTGCCCAAGCCCTGCTGAGCTCACCTTGAATATCTCCAGAGATGGGGCCTCAGCCACCCCCCTGGGCAACCTGTTCCAGTGTTCCACCACCCTCATGGTAAAATCCTTGTTCCTAACATCCAGTCTAAATCTACTCTTCTCTGGTTTGAAATCATTTCCCTTCATCCTATCACCATAGGTCTTTGCAAACAGTCCCTCTCCATCCTTCTTGTAGGCCTCCTTCAGATACTGGAAGGTCATTATTTGGTCACCCCAGAGCTGTCTTTTCTCCAGGCTGAACAACCCCAGCTCCCTCAGCCTATCTTCATAGCAGAAGAGCTCCAAGCCCCTGATCATTTTGATGACCTTCCTCTGAACCTGCTCCACCAGGTCCATGTCCTTCCTTGTGTGCATCAACAGTTCACACCAACTTTTTGAGAAAGTCTCCAGTGCTGTATTGTGCTACATCACATTAATTTTTGGCAACTGTACCATTTTGTGTGTTTGATAGGGAGCCATCATTAGTGTGATCCTAAAACCTCTATCAGAGTAGAGAGATTAGAAAACATGCAACACAAAGATGCTTCAAGATGAAAGAAGTTCAAAGGACTTTGTGATCATCTTTCTGACTCTTTAGTGTATTTATTCCAGCTGCTCTTTGGACATATATGGGCTCTGATGTCCACATTCTTAGACAAAACCAAAAAGAAACCCCAAATTCCCCCAAACAAAACAAAAAACTCCAAGTTGAAAATATTTTCTCATGCCTTCAGTGTTGAACAAATAAAATGAGCCCCTAAATGGGTACTTGTTTGATTGCTGTTTTTTTTAAAGTAGATTCTATACTTTATGTGTGTAAATATATAAACACACACACACACAGATGAATATCTATTCCTACATATAAAGATCCTTCACTTTGTTGAATTATGCCTTTTAAAAGGAATTTTAAAAAAAAATCTAGCCCAGATATTTCTAATAGGAAAATAGAATGGAATTTTTTACTTGATTAGTCTCTTTTCCTTTGCATTACCATGGGATATTTGACACTTAGAGGAAGATGGTGATTTGGCATTCTTCCCTCTTGTAGTAAAGGATTGGGAACAAGATTGCGTTCAAAGGAAAATCACACTGGAAATCATTCATAGTGGCCTCTTGTGGAATAGGCATTAAATTGAAATTCTGTATCTGCCAGGATATTTGCCACCTTTTTCAGAATCCTTTCACTTAAACCTTGTGGCAGTCTGATGAGATCCATGAAGGAAATCCCTAGAACAATGTTTACAGTGACCTATTTATGGATTCTTTCTGTACCTCTGAAGTGACTGTTACAAGGTGATTTTCCTGTTTTCCATTCACTTGAAGCACAAAGATGGTTTCTGCCCCAGTAATATCAAATATGTTTCACAAGGAATACTAATACTGTTGAGGTTCCATTCCATACACAAGTCTGGCAGCCTCCATAGTAAATATGCAAACAATATTGCAACCTTTGCAACAGAAAATCTCCCTCTTGATAGCTCCACCCTGTCAGAGTCATCCAGCTAAGCATTACTGATGGGAATTTGAAGACAGAAATTAATTACAAGCTTGAATTGTTTCACCACAGTGTGCTGCCATGTTTGTCACATCCCTTTCAGCTTCAGTGCTTGATGCCACTTGTCTCTCCAGAAGTATTAGATTCTAGTAATTTTACAAACATGTAAAAAAGATGTATTTGGAGATGCATTTGTGCAAATTAGAATTCTGTTGGTGGCTCAGAGCCAAGGGAGATCTACTTCAGTTTTTCAAAGCTTTGAATGCAAATCATTCCTTTGAAATGTGACACTATCATCAGTGGACAATGAGACAAAAGTAGGGAATGAAGAGACAAAGGCCAGCTGGCCTGCTGCAATGTGTGCCAGCAGCACCAAGTAATTACTTTTGAACAGTCTGTGAAATTTAAGTTCATTATTTTCCAAAGACATACCTGTCACAGCCTTTAAAAGCCCACTATGGTTGTGGAAATATGCCCAAACATACGGCTTGCTTAGCCTCTGATCAACAGGTGAGCTTCAGCTCTGCCACTTATTTTGACAGAGTCTATTTTTATGTCATTCCTAGTAAGGGTTGTTTGAATTACAATCCCAGTCTAAAAAGTGATTTTTTTTCTTTTTTTTTTTTTTTGGGGAGGGGAAACAACATTGTTGGGCTCCAAGTTAATTTCTGACCCAGTAATTTGAAGTTCAGACTAGTCTAATATGTGTTAAAAAGGAAGAGAGGGAAAGACTGCTCCTCTGCATTGTCCCTTGTTAATTTCTTTTTCCATTTTGCCTGTGCTTCTTATTATGTTTCTTATTACACAGATTCTACAGTCTCAGCCCGGAGTCTACAAGGTAAATTGACTTCTTTTTCTTCACAGCTAGTTAAATAGGGTTCACCAAATCAAAAGTCAGATTAGGATAAAACTTCTTTTGTTTCATTCAGAAATCATTCACAGACTTTCTGACATTTTAAATGTAAACTTTGTCATTTGTTTTGATGGAATTCCAACTTTAGGATCTGTTCGTTGCAATTATTTACTAATTTTGATAGTGAGTCACAGTGATATTGGCACTGCTCCAGAACTCCATGTCTAATACTTTTTCATGGAGATAAGCACGGTAATAAATTATCCTGTGATATAAGAACATGAATTCATGAGGCCTCATCTGGAGCACTATGTCCAGCATTGGTCCCCACAGTCCAAGGAAGAAAATGCAAATGCAGCAAAAGGCTCCTGTGGTGGGATTTATGGAAAAATAGAAAACCACAATGCTCTCAGAGATCCTTCTTCTGTGCAAGGACAAAAAGCAGTTTCTCTGCCTGATAGTCCCAGTATCTAACACTTATACCCATCCTGGTATTACTGTCATGCCTTCTTCATTCAGCTTTTGTCTCTGCTTCCTTTCCCTCTCAGTGTTCCCCCTTTTAGCTCCTTTTACAGACTCCATTCCCCTTCAGTGTGTTCTCCTATCAAGACCTTCCTTTGAAGGCCCTCATTCTAAGTTTCCCAGCCCATCCAGTCTTATCTAATTTCAGATATTCTTTTTCACAATAGTCAGAAATTCCAGTCAGCAATTCTAGTCAGCATATGCAGTTTTTCTGTAGCAGAATTCCCTTATGAATCTATCTCAAATTGTTCTGACAGTGCCAAATGTGATGTTTTTTACATGGTAAACCAGCTCTGCAAATTTGCAATGAATAGGATGGAAGACTAGAGCTTGAAAAAGTTTTTTATTTCTTTCTAATGAAATATTTGCAAGAATTTGTTTTCAATAGCAAAACAACATATTTTACCATTCCCAGAAATGGTCAGAGTGTATTTATGGAAATCTCAAGAAGTCAAGTTGCCTCAAGGCAGATACCTGGCATGGGAAATTGGAGCAAGAACAGTTAAACTCTGTCAAGTCTATAAGGAGTTTAAAACTGCATGTTGTATGTGAAGGTATTGGATAGAGGAGATGCTTCTCATCTGACTTACAATATATTGTTTCCCAATTTTATTTTTTGTGCCAATGTAACGTGGTGCTTTGTGATTCTATTCCTTCTCTCACTTATTGATAATTTTACACTGGACACATGCAACTATTAAGTCTTGAACAATGTCTTAAAATTACAACTGTTCATTTTCTTTTTCTTGGTGCTCTGACATACTCTATGCAACCTCGATTTACTATAGGTAGCGTTCCCTACATTTATTATTCCCTACCTGTTGGTAGACAAGGCAGGAATCTACCTGCTTTGTGAGTCAGCTGTGTTCTTCCTGTTTGCTCTTGCAGGCTGAGATATTTTTTATCTCATCTTTGTAAAACATGAAAGCACTTTAATTTCACCCAACACTATATGCAGAGCAGCTCAAAATTATTACAGCATTGCAATTTTATTATGCCTTTCGAAATGCAGTCATCTTATGGTTTCACAAGCTACTTTTTTTTAACATAGCTTTAATTAGGTGAATGATTTAAATGTCTTTTCATGTCATTTTTCTGTATAAAAAGCTAGACTAAAATGTATGAACCTGTAATATTCTAAGCATGAGCCAAAGAAAAATCATCTGTGTCAGTGAAGGAATAGCTACTAGTATGGATTTCTGAAAAGAAGAATTGTATATTGCAAAATCCAAAGGAGTCCCTGATGCAGTATTAGAATTTCTGGGATTTTATGTTCAGTTCTTATGACTAAAACATTTATGGCATCATAAGAAGTGCTTAATGAATGCACTGCCCGGTAATACCCACAGGGCATACTTCATTCTCTTCCTATTATGGTCTCTGTGTCTACAGATAATTCTACAAGCTCACTGTTAAGAAAGCAGAACAGCTACTGGTCTTGTATGTTTATTAGAAGGAGTTGGTCATGGAGTGGCTTGAATGATTCAGACTTAGCTGGATGCTTTGCACATAATTACACACAAATGAGAATTGATGACTGCTGGGATTTTTTTCTGATTTGCATATTATGCTTGATAATGTAGTGGTATGTACTGAAACCACATTGTATCTACTTCTTGGAGGTTCCTGGGAGTGATCTGGTGTATAAGCTCACATCCCCATATTTCCCCACAGATTAGTAATTCGTTGTGATCACAGAATCACTGAATCAAACAATGATAGGGGATGGAAGGAACCTCTGGAGATCACTGGTTCTTTGGTCTCCCAAGAATCACTTTCCTTTTGATGATTCATTTGTTAAATCCAGTATTGTAAAATAGTTAAGAATCTTTTACTCTGTCTTTATTGATTAAGGTTTTATGGCTAGGACTTCAGGATTGTTTTTGGTTTTTTTTAGTTCTACTATATTATATAGCACTTTAATAGCTTTAAAGAATGTCTAATTCTGGACTGATTTGCTACATGCATATTATCATGTAGGACAGATCAATGGGAGCAATTCTACAGAGTGAAACCAATGCTTCTGAGGACATTATATTTACAAACAATCATATGACTAGTTTAATAAACTTGTCCCTTAGAATCACAAAGTAACAGATGTTGTATCTGGAACATAAAGGAAGCTTTTTTCCATCTTCATGTTTATTTAGAACAATGCTGACTCCTGAGTGTAAAACTTCTTCCTGCAGTAACATGGAAAAGTTGTCTTTGCTAGTGCAAGAGAAGTCTATATGAAGTCTCAACACAGTCTCAATTGTGGTCATATCCATGGCAGGCCACAGGGCACAGAGTGTAATTGGGAAAACAGCAGCAGCAGTGCTTCTGCTCGTTTGTAGATAGGCAGAATTTGTTTCTTTATTTACTTATTTATTTAATCCCCTCAGTGATAGCAGGGATTTTACTTTGCTGGATGCTTTAACAAAATAAATCTTACTTTCATGTTCTAAAATTTGCTCTGTAAAAAAAAAATTATGTGTGTGTATATATATATATATATATAGGAATAGTTAGTTACAAATGTGTTCTTTAAAATTTACTGCTTGGAAAATACTTCCTATCAGTGAGCTACTCCTCTCATTTCCATGAAGAGCTCAAATTTTAAGGTGATGTCCATCTGAGGGACAACTCTGCACAGCTGAGTTCAGCTGGATACTAAAATAGTCAATTATGTAATGAGAGATGTGAGGTACTCTGGACAACTTTGGAAGAAAACCATTGAGTTCTTGACATTCAGCTTATGATCTGTGTAATGTCATTTGTGATCTCCCTATACTGATTTTTTTCTTCTACTGTTTTGTCCTTTTTTGGATTTTTTTTTTCAAGAACACCTTGACCATATAAAACACACACAGCCAAATGTGCACACCTGTGTGTACACATATATAGTGCCAAAGGAATAGTTGAATGCATCTTATTTGAAGGATTTGTGAAGCTATGTTAAAAGTTAGTGTGGGAGTATCTGGAAAGTCACTCTTGGTATCATAAAATTAGAGAACCAGTACAGTGCTCATAGATTCATGCATTCATAGAATGGTTTGGGTTGGAAGGGATCTTGAAGATCATCCCTCCTGGCTCTGGAAGGGACGCATTCCGCTAGACCAGGTTCTTACCTGTTAAAGCAGAAATATTGGAAACATGGCTTGAATCACAGCGTGGTCAGCAGGACTAGGGCAGTGATTGTTCCCCTGTCAAACCAGGACAACTTGGCACTGATGAAGCTGCACCTCACAAAACAAAAAACAAACCCTAGAGGAAAAAACAAACAAACCCCAACCAGAAACAAAACAAACAAAGAAACCAACCAAGAAAATAAGTAAATACCAGCATAAACTTGGAACAAAAGGTTAGAACGTTTTCCTTCTAGAAATATCTTCTTTACATATTTTTTGCTTGAAGTTTGGACTTGGGTTCGTATCCCAGTTTTGTGTGTGTACATCTAAGTGATAAACTGGGTCTAATGTGTTGAGAGAGGAACACATCTTAGGATCATTTTAGTCAGATGGAAACTAAATCATCAGAGCAAGAGCTTCCTATTGATCAATATAGGATGCCCTGTAAAAGCACAGATTTGCAATACCTAAGTCTGCATTTGGTGTTTCTGCTTCTTTGTAGCACATTTCTCCATATGCCTGACAGGTAGACCTTTGCCAGCAGAAGTCAGTAACTTAGACTTGGTCATAATTACCTGATGGTATCCCTATTAAGTGGAATTACCATCCTCATTAAACAGCAGTTATTGTTATTAGGTGTCATTAGTCTTAAATTACTTCCTTGGGAAACATCTCAGTTAAGCAAATATCCCTGTTAAGTGCATCCTGATTAACTGAAGTGCACCACACTGCTTGCTTCCTTCAGGTCCCCACTTCAGGAGCCTTCATCCCTCATTTACAACTCTCATGCAAATGAAGTCTGGTCTTTCTAAGATTCACTAAAAAGTACACTCAGCTGAAGTACTGACTGCAGAAGACTCTCACTGTTTTTTGTCTTGCCACATTTGAAATTCAGGGTCCACTTTTACAATTCTTTGTTTGTTGTTTGGTTTGTGGTTTTTGATTGTTTTGTGGGTTTTATTTGGTTGGTTTGTGGCTTTTGTTTGTTTGGTTTGTGCCTTTTGTTTGGTTTGTGGCTTTTGTTTGGTTTGTGGTTTGGTTTGGTTTGTTTGTCTTTTAATTGTGCATTCATTTTAATTAGCGTGTAATTGTCTTGTTACAGGGTGAAGGCACAGTCTGAAGCCATGGTCAACTGTGGCCATGCAAAAGAATGAGTGATGGAATTTTAGTTTCTAGCACACTTTTAGAGAAAGGTATAAAAATAATTCCATTGCTAAAATGATGTCATTTTTCCTCCTCTAGAATGCTGCTTCTTCAGAGGTCTGAGGCAGTGGTTTTAAAAATGATACAGCAATGAATCTCACCACTTTTATTTCTTGAAAGAGCAGTTTTACTACAAACAGGTTAAAGGTGAAAATAGAGCCAGATGTATTTATTGCAATCATTAACTCAAAGTTCAGTTTTTAACAGTTAGCAGAGTCCTGGATGATGCTGTGAGGAGAAAAAAAAATCCAAACAAACCTTTAAATCAAATAAAACCTTTCAAGTCAAATTTAAATCCATGAATATTAATGTGCCTCCGAGAAAAGTTAAAAGCAGAACAGCATTCTTTTAAGATGTTGTTATATGATTTTAAATTTAAAATGGTTTGCTTATTTATAAACTTCTTAAAAATCCAGATTATATTCAAATTTTATCAATGAAAATTAAGACATATTTAATAAGTCAGGCTACTGAAAACTGGTCTGTTTTGCTGCTAGGTGCAGGGATAGCATTTCAAAGCAGTGAGAATCTTAACATCAAATAAAAATTAGATTGTCATTTCTTGTAGTCTAGCTCATCATGGAATACAACTCAAAAGCACCATACCTGTGCCTTTCTTATCCAGTTGCATCACAGAATCACAGAATGTCAGAGGTTGGAAGGGACCTCAAGAGATCATCAGGTCCAACCCCCCTGCCAGAGCAGCATCACTTAGGGTGGTCTGCACAGGAATGCATCCAGCTGGGTTTGGAAAGTCTCCAGAGAAGGAGACTCCACAACCCCCCTGGGCAGCCTGTTCCAGTGCTCTATCACCCTCACTGTAAAGAAGTTTCCCCTCATGTTGAGCTGAAATCTTCCTTGTTCAAGTTTGTGCTACATTTAAGGCAAAATATTCAACTGAGCTATGACACATGTACTACTGGACTTGTGGTTCATGTCTTCAGCAATGAATTAACCAAGAAACCCACTCTAGATGTGATCAACCTGAGTATGTCATTTGCTTGCTCCCAGCTCATGTGCCAGTTCAAACAATGTGCCACATGTTCTTGTGAACTCAGGCAGCATTGACTTTTGTTTTGAGGTGTTTGGTTGGTTTGGGCTTTTTTTCCAGATTATGGAAGGCAGCTAGACAGTGTATGGCAAATAAATGTGTTCAGGAGACCTGTCTCTAATAAATCATGTCACGACAAATTGAAATTGCTTGCAAGGGGCCATCCAGATAGGATCTTCCTGTGCCACGTTGAAGTTGTGCATCTTCATACTTTGTTTATCGAAATGTCATGTGCTGATTTATATTTAACCATTGCCTGTGTGTGAGAAAAATGTTTAATCAAGAAATCACATCATCTTGGTTTGACAGGGTCTATTTTCCAAACACATTCATTATGTTCCCATCTTTAATTCCTTATTAATGACTTTTAGATTGACCATTCTGTTAGTTCATCTAGGTCTGACAGCTGGAAGACAGATGAATATTCACACAGGCTTCTTCCTTCATTTTTATTGAAGAAATTGTGTTGTTTACTAAGGGAAGCTCCTTTGATCTGTGAAAAAGTGAGTTAGACAAAGATTTTTTTTGGCAAAGAACTACCACAGATACTTTAGACATCAATGTGAGACCAGCAGAGGTCAGGTAGGTCTGTTGTGGGAACCAGGCACCTCCACAGCAGAGATCAGGTAGGTCTGCTGTGAGAACCAGGCACCTGTGGAGCTGTCCAGGCACCTGGACAGCTATAAGCTAGATAAGATGTGTTAGAATGCCCAAACTGACAGTAGGTGTTCATGGGGTGCATAGTGAACGTAACCAAATGCAGAAAGTTCTCATTAGCAAGTGATGACTTCTGATTAGAAAATAGAGCTGGGCCTCATCTGAAGGAATTAATTTCAGTGAAAAAACTGCCAACACACCACTTACAGTTAAAACCTGATTTTATCTTTACTGCTGTTTGGGGCTTTTTTTTTCTTCCAATGCAACCAATCACTTAGCCAACAGGCAAATTTGCTTTTAGCATTTAGTCAAAACTTTAAAAAAAAAAATTAATTACTTCATATGATAATTAGGGGAAAGACATGAACATCTCTTAGATTTTTGACATGAGTAAAGCATTATATTAATCTAGGCCTGACCTTTATATGAAAAATCATGACAATACTTTGCAATCTCAATTTTCCAAATGATTGGGAAGTTTGCATAAATATTAACCCAGTCATCTGGAGTCTGACATTTAGTTGTTGACAAATGGAAAAGAACAAAAAGCTGGGATGTCCATTTCCTTTCTTTTTGCTTAATTTTGCATTGCAGGAAGACAAAGGTTTCCTTCAAAAGTAGGGAGATGCAGGATGTGCAAGAATTTTACCAGCTAAATATTTCTTATATAAAAAGTATGCATTTTAAAGACTAAAGAGATGCAGTTTGCTCGGTTCCCCCTCCCCCCACCCCTCCCCCCCCTATAATCTGAAGTATGTTATATGTTTGAAATAAGGAAGAATCAAGGGGCCATCATTTTAATATGTAACTAATTGTATCATGGAACTGGTCACATTTAAATGATGATTCTCAGTCAAAGCCTCTCATGTGAAATGGGATCCAGAAGTGCTGAAGAACAGACAGCTCTCCCTTGGGCACTCTTTTTTTTGGTCATATTTCTCAAGCTATAATATTTCTTTAAAATCAACAAAATAACCTCTGATTTCAAGTGAGAGAAGAAGAAACTCCTGTCCCTGCTTTGTTCCCTTGCAAGTTTTCATTCTCAGTATTATAGAATCATAGAATCAGTCAGGGTTAGAAGGGACCACGAGGATCATCTAGTTCCAACCCCCCTGCCATGGGCAGGGACATATTGATATATTCATCTTTGTGAGAAGCCTACTTTGTCTAAGTGTTTTTGGGGTGAAACTATGATTTCCTACCAGATCAAAATGTTATTTTGGAGGCAAAATGAATTTTCATGGTTTGTTATTGGGTCCTAAGCCATTAGGGTTCATTACAAAATGAAGCAAAGGTTTGATATGGGTTTTTTTTCCTATGTTGGATGAGACAGTGCATTATTGATAGGCCAGTTAATGTGCTTCACATTTGTACTGTGCAAGGAGACCCTCTGGGAAACCTCAACTTATTTACAGTTGAAATGATCTGCAAATAAGCTGACTAGGAAACTTCAATATATTAAATGGAGAGAGAACATTGAAATGGCAGCCTCAGACTATATAGATTTTTGGCTTTAATCCCTCAGGTCTATAAAACAATTAGAAAATCAGTGATGTGGGCCTCACTTAGTACTAGTGGGAACAGCTACACTATCACCAGTGAGATATTTTCATTTTATATCAGCTGTGTATGATTTATTTAGATATGTTGAAAATCGGAGATAACTACATCTAAGATGAAAAAAAACCCCAACCCCATAAATTCTCTAACAGTTGATAAGGGAAATGTGAGATGAAGCAACATGAACTAAAAGCAGGGTTTGCTATGCTTAAGATTAGTCTTAACCTAGTATTCAGGACTAAGCTGGAAACACACCCATTTTGGGAAGAAGCAGTGAATAGGAGGAGTAAGGAGACAAGCTGACAGAATGTCAGGGTCCAATTAGGATGTCAAAGGAACAGATACAGAGCTTAAAATCAGGCTTTAGGGTGGCAAAACATAATTACTGCATCATAAGCAGAAGAGGAATTGCATTTTTTTCTTCAGTTTTACAGCCTTTTTTGGAACTTCTTCAATAGTATTTTTTCTTGTTGTGATGATGTGTGGATGCCAAACTACCTGCCTCAATTCCCATATCTTTATCTTGCCACAGTTTGGGATTTGAGACTTCATGGCTAGGGAGGTCTGGATAAGTCTGCTCTAGGTCTTATATATTCTTTGCTAACCTTAAGGGGAAAATCCTGATGTTGCAGAGTACTTCTAACTGATGCTCTACAAGAAGCAGAAATATATATATATATATATATATACATAAGATGCCCTCTGTCCATGCCACATAGTCTTAGAAATGCCTGGTTCTTAAAAAAAAAAAAAAGACATCTGCTTTTCTGTTTTGCATAATACTAATAATTATGTAATTATAGTTCATTAGCATGCACAGGCACATGGTGGTTTGTTCTGTTTTGTGGTCTGACATAGATAAACCTCACTAGTATCTGGAGGATCATTTAAAAAATAAACCATTACTGGATAGAAGCCAGAAATGTGTGACAGGCTCTATTCAGAGCTGAAGACTCAACATTTGTCTTGGCTGGGGTTTAGCTGCTGTTTAATAGACTATTAGCTCCAATTTAGTACTGTTTTATTTGTGTCAGTGCACTCTGATCTGAGCATTTTTGTGTGTGTGAACTGTTTTGCTCTGAATATAACTAGGAAAACATTCAGCAGCGAGGTGCAAGTTGAACTTGTGTGTGCTCAGCAAGACTTGCACATTGTTATTAGCAGGATGCTTTTACCTTGGACTGAAACCTTTCAGACTAACAATTTTCTACTGAGAAAAAGAAAGATCAATATCACTTCCACAAGGTCATGTTGATTCTAAATTTTCACTAGAAACTTTCAATTTATTCAGAATTTGACTTCAACATCTCTGGCCAGCAGAGAGGATCATTCTCAAAATAACCCAAAAATCAGCCAAACAAATATCCCCAACCCCTCCCAAACAAACAAGCAATCAAACACTGCTTTCACTCAGGATATCTCATTCTGGTGAACACAACATGTTAGTGGGGAAAGTAGGTTGACTCTTCAGGAAGAATAAAATTTAAAAGTCAGGCCTTAAGGGTTTTTTGTTTGCAGATATGCTGCCACCAATTGTTTCAGAAGCATTTCGCTGCCAGATTTCTATGTGTCAGATTTCCAGTCAGTCGGGATAGGAAACATCCTAATTTGAGTTTGCTATCACAAACTCTTCTAGAGCGAAGCTGTATTATGTTTATAATGCTACTAATCTACCTTTGTTTGTTTGTTTTTTTTCCTACAAGATTACTAAATGGTTACTCTGAAGCACCTTTCATGTCCCCTTAGTTTAAGAGAAATGCACTTCGCTTGTTGAGTTGAACTGGCATTAGGGCTGAGTAAGTAAACCTAGAAGGTTTATCAGAAGCCTTTGATAGTCATAGTTGAATTCTACCCTGTTGTTTGTCCTGGATTCATCTTTCTGAGATCTAACTTTCCAAAATAGTGCAAAGGTTCTCTCTCATGAATATTATTTCTCTGAGAAAGAAGGAAGGGCATGAACCAAACTGTCAATCTGAAGTCAAGGGTGAAAAATGATGTAGCCAACAACTACAGGGGCACAGTTCAATGCCAGTGTGCTGTTAGAAGCAATTCTGAAGTAGCAAAAAGTTGCCCAGGTGTTTCTGGTCCTAAGAACCTCAAGAGTGGCTGTGTTGTGTTGAACATACTTATTCTATGTGCTGCATTGCATAGCTAAACAGTGATATCACCAGATCAATGCAAAGAGGCAACCAGAAAACCAGTCTTAATAAACACAGAGTAACCTGTAGCAACAGATAACTTTTCTGTAATCTCATTGTGTAGAACCAGCATTATTTAGTCTTTGCAAAGTAGCTAATAATAGCACTTCCATGATTTATTTTGGATAAATCCATATATAGCTCAAAAACACTCTCAGCAAAGCATCGTTATTACTTTATTAAATACTACTTTTGCCTGCTTGAGCTTAACAAACAAATCTAATGGTATGAAAGAATTTAATTTCAGAGCTGAATGATAATTTGTCAGGCATGGTTAATTCACATAATTCAAAGTTAATTATGTTTGCAGTATTAGAGAGTGCTGTAATTTTGTTCTGTTCAGCTGCAGCTTTTATTAAATCTTACATTTTGATTAGGAAAGCCAGGCTTAAAGAGTGTACAGCAAATCCAAAAGAATGGCAAGGTATGGGGAAGGAGTTTATAGGCACGCGCTCTTCTTTATATTCACATCCTCTCTTCTGTTACATCATTTTGTCAGTCCAAAGCTGACTGAGACACACAGAAATATTTCTCTACAGTTTGTCCTTTGTGTGTTTCCTTTCTGCCTTCCAGCACTTGGGAATGTTACAATTGGTGTTTCCTAATCTAGATGATATACTGATGTACATCGTGATCTTCAGCTGTACTTTTGGGGCTAAGCAGTGCTTCCTCAGTTACATTCTCCCATGGAAAAGAGAAAAATCCACACCACAGAGATTTGCAAAATCAATTAGAAAATATCAGAGACTTTTTGATACTGAGTCAGCTCATTTCATGGTTATATTTGCAGCATTGATTGGACATGGCTAAGTTCATATTCAAGAGGTACATTGAAGCAGCAGCAAAAGGCGTAACACTCTGTACAAACTGTGCTTCTAGAAAAAGACAGACAGGTTAGTGGGGCAAGTTGATGCAGTCTGCAGTCTGAGAATGTGGGCACTGTTTGTCTTCAAAGGCATTCACATGGGTTCCTGTCCCCTGCTGAGCTGCCTGCTGTATAATTTTGATTATCCTTTTTTAAATTGAGGTGAGTAGATTAAGATGGAATTTTCTTCATTTGAGGTTTTGTTATATGCTATAGAATGGGAATCCCTTAGCACTGTATTAGAAGCAATACAAATTTCTGGCTCTCTTCACTGCAAGGACTCACACACTCTGGTCCAAATTCTTCAGGAGGCTGGTTCCACTATCACTGGACTTTATCTCTGGCCAAATTCTTCAGGTGGCTGGTTCTACTACCATTGGACTTTATCTCTAGATGCATACTTAGAACATGAGGCACCTTCTCCAGTATGAGCTTCTCTCCTTCTCAGAGTGGCTTTGAACTTCCTTTTGCTATGGTAGGGTTTTTTGTTGTTGTTGTTTCTGGGTTAATTTATTTGTTTTACCTAAAGTAAACTTGTCCATTACAATTTTCAGTTTTGTTTTCCTTATTTAACAACAGCAACAAAAAAATAGAGATGCTTCTATATTTTCTTGCATGCAAAACAAAACTATGGCAAAACTATGCTCTCAGTCTTGAAAAGAAGAACACAGAATAATCTTATTTACTGACCTTTCTTGGTTCAATTAATCACAGAAGCCCATTGTACCCTAAAGAAGGCAGGGCCCTATAACAAAAGCAAAATGAAATCTATTATTCATTAGCTCAGAGCTCATCACATACTGCTGGAGTCCTAACTGCATCAATAATCCTTGTGTCAAGTAAGGAGGGAAGCCTGAGTAAGATCTTGAACAGGTAACCTTAATTCTGGTCTTTCTTATCTTTGGCTGTTCTTTCAGTGTAGTGTTTCTGTGAGCATTGTATACTCATATTTGTTCTTGGAGATAATTGCATGGAATATGTCATCACTGCTGTCAGACTGCAGGAAACTGAGAAATAAACCGGTCTTTGAAGTTAGCATTTTTATTAAAGTGCTAACAGCCAGTGAATATCTGTGGACACTGAGGACATAAGTCACTTAATGACTCAAAATTCCAGGCCAAAAGATTCCCATGGACCTGAGAATCTATGCTGCACAGGAGGATTGTTATTGTGGTGAAAGCTATTTTCTCTCCTTGTACCAAATTTAATCACATGGAATCATGTTCCTTCCTGATCAGTCTTCCCTCTCATGCTTTTGACAAGGTAAATATATCATTTGACTATGCTTGGGAAGAACATGAACAAGATGAAAAGAAACTTCTGAAGAATAGTGAGATCACTTGTGTGTAATTCAGCAGTGTCAGGCCCTGGGTTGGCTCTGAATGGATTTACTAATGCAGTCATCATCTTATTCATAGGTAGAGGCCACACTGCTTCAGTTCTAACCAGATTCATACTAAAGCCATAGATTTTTTTTTTCCAGAGGAAATACAGTTTCCTAGTATGTTTGAAATGTCACTGATAATGACTGGAACAAAAAGTCAAGGTACTAAACTTGTGTGGGATGCCAAATAGTAATGTCCACGAATGCTAGCAATTAATTTTCTTTGATTTTACACAAAATTATGCTCTCTAATATGAGGAAAAGTTTTGAACCTGATAAGATGAAATGTCTCTCCATCAGAATGTGGTGGTGCTTGATAAAGAAAGCCTCACACTGCACAGCACTGTTGGGATAATGCCTTTCAGCTTCACCCTTGAGTTTTCAGGAAGAGAAATCATGTCATCATTTCCCAGGCAGCAGAGGCAGAGGGAATGGTACTGGGTTCCAGAGTCCGTGTTGTTACATTACTAGAAAAGTTACAAAAATTTGCTTTTGCTCCTGCACTACTCATGTAGCTGCTCACAGATGCTCACAAAGATCAGCCTGCACAGAAAGCTGGTTGCTGCAGGTAGAGGTTTTGCAGTTTGTGTTGCTGAACCTCCCAGAGACTTCCTTGTGAGCTGAAGTGCACTGCTCCAGGTTAAATGTGTCCAGTGGTGGTCTTCTTGGTATATTTGAAAACTTCAAATTCTGGATGATATCTATCAACTGTAGTTCACCTAAAAAAAACCCTCTCTGCTTTGATTCTTGTTCTCCAAACCTCCAGGATCTCTAGTCTACCACCTAGTGACATGTAATAGCTAAAACAAATGGGAACAGACTTTGCAAAATAATTTCCAAAGCAAATTGTTTTTCACATTGAACAGTGTAAGAAAAAACACAGATCTAAGCAAAAATAGGAAATGTTGAATGATTTTCTGACTGTTATTGTATGCTCTTTAGGATTTACTTAGAGTGCATTATGGAGTCCAACACAGCACAGGTCACAGCACCTGGAACTGGAACTTCTTTATGGTTTGTTTGATCTAGTTTACTGCTGATGGAGACAAGTGGCATCCCAGATTAAATCATTCAAAACTTTCATGAAAGCCACTGAGTGGATGTTCTAGAGCATGACTGCTCTCACAACTATAAATGCCCTGAATTGGGGAGCGCTTTACACATTTATTCTTGTATCCAATGTGTGTGTTAGCTTGAATAGTTCTTCTTCTCCCTCTTTATTTACATACATTCTGGTGTAGAAATAGATGTGCAATACATCACAGTTCAAGCTGCATTATGCTATAAGTTCTGCTATAAAGAGCTTTGTAAATACAGCAGGTTCCTTTATCATGTTTCTGAACATTTCCACAGATCTGAAAAAAACCTCAAACTTTCTTGCAAATTTCAAGAATCAAGAATCAAGAAGGTTGGAAGAGACCTCAAGGATCATCAAGTCCAACCTGTCACCCTACACCTCATGCCTATCTAAACCATGGCACCAAGTGCCACGTCCAATCCCCTCTTGAACACCTCCAGGGATGGTGACTCCACCACCTCCCTGGGCAGCACATTCCAATGGCCAACCACTCTCTCTGGGAAGAACTTTCTCCTCACCTCCAGCCTAAACCTCTCCTGGTGCAGCTTGAGACTGTGTCCTCTTGTTCTGCTGCTGGTTGCCTGGGAGAAGAGACCAACCCCCTCCTGGCTACAACCTCCCTTCAGGTAGTTGTAGACAGCAATGAGGTCTGCCCTGAGCCTCCTCTTCTCCAGGCTAAACACCCCCAGCTCCCTCAGCCTCTCCTCATAGGGCTTGTGCTCAAGGCCTCTCCCCAGCCTCGTTGCCCTTCTCTGGACATGCTCCAGCAATTCAACATCTTTCCTAAACTGAGGGGCCCAGAACTGGACACAGTACTCAAGGTGTGGCCTAACCAGTGCTGTGTACAGGGGTACAATGACCTCCCTGCTCCTGCTGGCAACACTATGCCTGATGCAGGCCAGGATGCCATTGGCTCTCTTGGCCACCTGGGCACACTGCTGGCTCATGTTCAGCTGCTGTCAACCAGTACCCCCACGTCCCTTTCCACCTGGCTGCTCTCCAGCCACTCTGACCCCAGCCTGTAGCTCTGCATGGGGTTGTTGTGGCCGAAGTGCAGCACCTGGCACTTGGACTTGTTGAATGCCATCCTGTTGGACTCTGCCCATCTGTCCAGCCTGGCAAGGTCCCTCTGCAGAGCCCTTCTACCTTCTAACAGATCAACATCTGCTCCCAGCTTGGTGTCATCTGCAAATTTACTGATGATGGACTCAATCCCCTCATCCAGATCATCAATAAAGATATTGAACAGGGTGGGGCCCAGCACTGATCCCTGGGGGACACCACTAGTGACAGGCTGCCAGCTGGATGTGGCACCATTCACCACCACTCTCTGGGCTCGACCCTCCAGCCAGTTCCTAACCCAGTGCAGAGTGCTGCTGTCCAAGCCATGGGCTGACAGCTTGGCCAGGAGTTTGCTGTGGGGGACAGTGTCAAAGGCCTTGCTGAAGTCCAGGTAGACTACATCCACAGCCTTTCCTACGTCCACCAGGCTGGTCACCTGATCATAGAAGGAGATCAGGTTGGTGAGGCAGGACCTGCCCTTCCTAAATCCATGTTGGCTGGGCCTGATTCCTTGGCTATCCTTCAGGTATGCAGTGATTGCCCCCAAGACAATCTGCTCCATGATTTTCCCTGGCACTGAGGTCAGGCTGACAGGCCTGGAGTTCCCAGGTTCTTCTGTTCGTCCCTTCTTGTGGATGGGCATCACATTGGCCAGTTTCCAGTCTTCTGGGACCTCTCCAGTGAGCCAGGACTGGTGGAAAATGATGGACAGAGGCTTGGCCAGCTCATCTGCCAGCTCTTTCAGCACCCTAGGATGAATCCCATCAGGTCCCATGGACTTGTGAATATCCAAGTGACTCAACAAGTCTCGAACTAATTCCACATGGATTTCAGGAGTACAACACTGCTCCTTGACCCCATCAACCAGCTCAGGAGGCCAGTTATCCTGAAGTCCTCCTGCCTTACTGTTGAAAATGGAGGCAAAGAAGGTATTTAGAATCTCAGCCTAATGCTATTTTTTTCAGGTATGGTCTATTATCTTGCTGGTAACACTTAACCTTCGTTTTCCTACCCTCCCTTTCCCTAAAAACAATAAATGAGTAAAAATGCACCAGGAACAATCCTAAAATGGCAATTATGTAAAACAATTACAAGATACAAAATACAACATCATTTGGATTTTATCAACACCTTGTCAGAATCTGCTCAAGAAGTACAGACTTTCAGTTCCTTCCCTGTTCAGGTGAGTTTTCCTCAGGAAATCAATGGACATGAAGATTCACTGAATTGCTTCTTAATTTCTTAGCCAGAAGTAAGCAGCTGGGAAGCTAGGGAATAACTTTCCCCATTTTTAAGAACTCTTCCCTTTCCCTTGCTAAAGGAGTTATTTGTTCAGTAAGAACTGAAGTACTTGCCTGAACAGTGTAGAAGATAAAACTAATTTGCTATTAATTATGGCCCTATCCTCCTCCCACACCATACTTACTTTCTGCTTGTTTTCCAAGTCTGGGCTGAAGCAGCAATCCCAATAACAAGTATGAGAGTCACATTTTTCTCTTTTCTTTTTTCCTTTTTTCCATGATACTCCTAATATAATGACTATAATGAGTAGCCATGCTTCCCTTGGCGCTGCTTTTGCATTTCTTATGCAATATATTAGTACCATGGTGTGAGGTAATAGTTAATTTTGCTCAGCAAATCCTGCCTGAGAGTGTTTTTTATCTCTGTAGTACTAGATAACCTACCTGAAATAAAACATCTCTCATACTAGAGACATATATATACACTGAGAAGGCAGGTCTAATGTAAGAACACATCCAAATGGACAAAAGCTAGGAAAAAGGGCAACTGATTATTTCCTATCTTACAGATGGTTATGCAGCTCGACAAAATAGTGAGCCAGATTTTCAAGCATTTAACAACCTAAAAATGCAGATGGTGCCTTTGTGTCTTCAAAAGCACCTGTCTGTGCATTAATGCAGCTGTGTGTTAACTGGCTCTAAAAATCTGGGTTGGAATTTGTTGTCCAGCTTGTACAGGAAATCTGCAGTAGAACTAGGAATCGAGCTCTAAATCAGGTATTTTAACAATGATCTTCTCTATCTTCTTTTATATAATGTACAAAAGCACATGAGATGACTTTTCAGCTGACACAGTCTATGAACAGAGCTCCTGCAATTAAAGCTGACATTCACACAGGCTAGAATGCTGGAACATTTTCTCAGATCTTTCCCCCTGCAATCCTGAGCTCCTTTCTCAAAGTTCCCTGCAGGCTGCACTATTTTCCCTGCCTTGACTAATCCATTTTAAGCTTTTCCTCCTCTTCTTCCACCCAGCAAACAGAAAGTGGAAGTTCATTTGTATGAATTCTGGAGGGCTGGTTTGGTTGCCACTCATTTTTAAAAGGCCTGATTGCATTTGCTTACTAAGAGCACATCAGGAACATCATTATAATTCCAAATTTATATTACAAAATTAGACATGACACAGTGCTTATAAATGGCTTACTTCAAACACAGGGAAATACTACCTTGGAAAAGGGTTAGCAAAGCTTTGTTTCATGTGTATTTTATTTTTACCTGATTCCTCTCCAAGCTTTGAAAATACACACACTCTCACACACACCCCCCCTTAGCATCACCTCTTGTTTCCCATTAGCATCTATGCACAGGTAAGCTCATTCTATTGTACCTCTTTTCTTTTGGGCTGCTTTTTTCCTCCTTATTTTCTCTTGTAGGGAAGAGATCAGTTAAGTGCTCTGAGGAGCAGACCAGTGTTCACTAACTGGCATTAAGAATTGCAAGTGGGATGGATACGCTGAAGCTCCAAGCAGTACAATTACTCTAAATGTGTTATTCCAGGACAAATCTGTAGACAGCCAGTCTGGGGTGCAGTATTGTGTGTGTGTGAGAAGAATAAGCCAGAATTTTAAAGGCAGGAATAAAAGATAAATCTTCACTAATTTTGTCTCAAACTTCTAAATGCAGATAAAGAATTCTGCAAGTACTTCCCTAGGGATCTCCCAACATTTGCTATAGATAAAGAATCTTCCCACTACATCCAGACTCCATATTCTGTTGTATCAGCAAGTTATGTTAAAAACCCACTTAGTAAACTTAGGGTCTAGGTATGTTTTCCTCTTAATTAACCTACATAATCTGTTTGTTTTTGTTTTTTTTTTTAACATAATTCATCCCTTAATTTGCATTTTAATTAGAGAGCGTGCAAAATGTCAAGTTTAATTGGCTCAGAAAGGCTTGGTACAACAAAGCCCTGGACTAAATGTAGCTGTGGGCAGTTGGCAACCAAACAGCTGGCTTGTGGTTCAGATTAGGACTTCAGTACATGTTAAGGGGTTTCCTCAACCAGTTTTCTGTGATTAAATGTATCGACACTAACTTCCCAAGAAGGATAACTGGAGGACTTGCAGACCTGTTCCTTCCTCTTCTCAATTCACTCTCTTATTTCTTTATTCCCTCTGGCAGGATTTTTTAAAAGTAGATCATTTCTGAAGGAATTGTTTATAGATGTGAAGATATGTTGAATTATTTCCAGTTGCAAGTGTGGCAAGTGTACAGGGCTTGGTAGGTGTAAAGCCCTTCAAAATAAGGATGGAAATTATATTCAGACTTTGGTCAGGTGTTCAGAAATGTTCTGCGTATCACTGCAAAATGAAAACACTTCACAGGCAACCCTTCTGTAGTTAAAATACTTGATTGAAGGGTTTCTCAGACTGAAAAACCTGCCTGGTGCTCTGATAGTTTTGGTTAACACTATGTGGGGTTTTTAGTGCACATCATTATGTGACAGTGGGAAGTTAGCACCAAACCCAGGCAGCTCCCATTATTTAAACAATATTTAACTTGATACCTCATGAAAATATATGCAATGTTTTATGTTTTACTAATTTTCTCTTTTTTTTTCATTGTTTTTGATTAAGGGATACATTTAAGCCATCTCATTTCCCTTTTATCTTATTTCTAGGGTTGCTTCCCTAGTGCAAACGAGAAGGGCTGAAACTGAGTCTGCTTGTTATTCATGTCAAATAAACACATATCCAAGTATTTTTTTTATATTACAACTGATATTTTTGACACTCTTACTGATGTTTTCCATGTTGACACATGACACTTGTATAAAACGCTGAGCAAATATAAGGCTTGCTTAACAAATATCACATCTAAGAGAAGACTTTCAAGGTAGGTTTTAAGTAACATAGTGACAAAGGCAGGTATGAAAGGAATTGATCCAGAGTTCACCAACAGCATAGAAAATTATATTGGGTCAAAAAGATTGCTTAAAAGACTTAAATAAGATGCATTTCCATAGGTAAGTATGTCTGAAATTTGACCTGTCAGAGGTATGGGTGATACCTGTGTGACTGCTGCCAGCTGTTTCATGCAGGTAAGACACTACTTAGATTTAACATGCAAATTGAAGCAGAATAACTTAAAAATATCTCTCTTTTTTGTTCTTTTTTTACAAAAATAACTCCACCCCAACACAAATTTTAAGTCTGTGAAGTCTCTTGCAACAATCATTAAAAAGTGGGATGGAAAAACCCCCACAAAACCAATCAAAAATGTCAATACAATGAAGTCCTTCCCATGAAGTTTAAAACGAGCTGCTGAAGTTGCCCTGCAACACTTTATCTGCATGCTGAGTGGCAGATACAGCTCTAGCTAGCAGAAGCTGACAGATTGGAATAAAATTTCTACTATTACATTTTTAATACTATAATGGATGCCACTAAAATAAACAACAGTTAATTTTCATCTTTTTTTTTCCTTTTTGTAAACTGCTGTATTTAACCTTTTGTGGCTATAACTATTGCCAGAAGTTGGAGACTCAAGGTATAGCAAAGAACATGCATTGAAAAAGGGTTGTTTTTAATGAAAGAAAATGTAAATCTCCATTTCAGAGGAATTTTATAGAAACCTTCTTACTGTCCCAAAGCTCAAGTCACTAGGCTGGCAAAATCTAGGCATGCACTTGAGCTAGAATATAATATTTATTTCAACATCAGACAGAAAAGTTAATAGTACTTGAACAGAATTTACTTTGAGCTATGCTCTTTCACTCCTTATATTTAGAGGATGCCAGCTGAGGACTGGCAGACAGTTCCATGCTGTACTGAAAAACTACTAAACCCTCCAGTCACAATCCCATCCTTGCTAATCCATACCAACAGATCTGAAATATATTCCATGTTACCTGGGCCCTTTGCCCTTTCACTCTCACTGATGGCATTATTCATTGGGAAATGCTAAGTTACTGAGACAGGCTCTGATCTTTCCTGTGCCAGTCTTAACCCAGCACTGTTCCAATGAAGTAGGTAGCTTAAAGGAATTATTATGGATTTAACCTTGGTCAGTGTCTTTAGGTTTTTTTTGGGTTTTTTTTTTATATGTAGATACCCAGGAAATTAAATTCTACAATCCAGAAGAGAACTTAAGAAATTTCATTTACAGGGAAGT
Source organism: Indicator indicator (assembly GCF_027791375.1). Classification (NCBI taxonomy): domain Eukaryota; kingdom Metazoa; phylum Chordata; class Aves; order Piciformes; family Indicatoridae; genus Indicator; species Indicator indicator. Next base: position 8,229,114 of record NC_072036.1, on the reverse strand, counting down.
GGGCATTACAGAGAAAATATTTTTTTTTTCCTGTCCTAGGTTTTAAGAAGATGGTGTTTTCATTGGTATACATCCATGTCCTGGGTTAAATTGGAAGCACGATTTTTCCCTGACAGTATTGTTACATTCAAAGTCCTGTTGTTGTGAAAAGTAAATGTATCTTGCATGTTAAAGTCAAGAAATTATTGATACTGTAATGAAAGTCTTAAGATTATAGAAAAAATATTATTAATATTATTATTTCAGATAAATAATTATTGAATGAAAAGAAGATGCAAGAGCTTTATTGCAGAGAGGAAAATGTTGGAATGTCTTGCACTTCTGAATATTTACTCCATTTTCTTCTCTTAGATTTGCATTTCTTTGCCTAATGAGTGAGTTATTTACAGCCTGAGGGCTTCACTGTCATCTTCTGTCCTTTCCCTTATCTTCTCATGTCTATAATCATCTACATTGTGTCTTGTGTCCCCACTTTCAAGGTCTCTGCTATCATATCAGGTCTGTGTTCCTCTACAGTGCATCACTAAGCTAGGGACATAAATTTTACATCATGTGGAATTGCTGCTCTGTTCTATAAAGGAAATATGGTTATGCTCCACAAAGATAAGTAAGAGCAAGCTGAATAAGGCACAGCCACCTGATCATTAGGAAAAAAAATGCATTTACAAGCATTTTTAGCCAAATAAGCTAAAACAAAGCTCCAGAAAAGGCACTACAAGATCAGACCAAGAAACCTGACAGCCCTCAATCCCAAGGCATTGTAAATCTAGCACAAAGGCAGTGGCTTATTATGAGATACAGCAATACTTCATGCACTGGGCTGCAGGTCTACAAGGTCAAGGGAGAGCACAGCAGTTCTGCAGCTCTAACAGGTCCAACAACATTAACAGTACTTGGCCATTTTCTCTTTCTTTTTTTTTCTCAGTTAGAAACCACCTAATAGTACATTTGATTTTTCAAACTCTCTTGAACAGACTGCTTGTCACATTCTGTGAGCCCTACCATTTCATATGCAAGTGCAATTCACTGTAGGTCTGTTAAAACTGTTTGTTTCCCCCGGATGTATTACTGAAAATAATGCAATACACTCGTTCAGTAAAACCCAGGGCAGTTCAGAGATGTGGAAAGCTCAGTATTAACATTTCCTGCACCTGTCTTCTCTAGAAGAAGTTCCCCTTGAACTCCTCTTGGTAGCCAGATTTTTCTTTGAGGGCTACTACAAAAATATGTTTCTATTCCCATAGAATTTTGTGCTGGCAGAGCACACATCAAGTGTCTCAACTGTTTTGCTGGTGTTGATTTCAGTCACTGTACTGACAACTGCTTTGTAGGGGTATTAGCATAATAAAGCTCAAGACAAGATGTTATGGATTGGAAAGCTGCATTTGTTTTCAATGTTTTAAAGCAAGTTGATTTTATGCTTTCACATGCTCTCACTCACATACTTACCAGAAGCAGCATGTCTGTGTCTAAGTGGTCTGACCAAGATCACTTGTGCTCAATACAGAAGACAACACACACCATCTGTCAAGTTCTCTGCATCTCTGGAGCTCCTCTTGACTGGTGATCACAAATGAGTCTTTGGACAGATCTTTTCTTCTCCTTCAGAAGCTATCAGCTGTTTAGGGTTGATCTTTGCTGCAGAATCTGATTCCTTCAGTCACTACAAAGACAAAGCCACATTGCTGTTCATTCTCTGGTTTTCCAGCTTTGGCATGTGTGTCAAAGACATCTCTTGTCTGCTCTCCTGGCAGGTGAAGAGGGGAAAGAGTAACGTATGTGGTACACTGAAGCCTTGCTGCCACACTGCCAGTGCCAGGGAGCTGCCTTTTTTACTCACGAGTCACCTGATTTTCAAACTGCAGGCTTTCTACTTTCCACCCTAACCCTGACCATAACCCTAAACCTTGACCCCTAACCCTTTCTTCTCCATGCTTTCTTGTATAGGCATTTAGCCAGTTTTAAAAGAGCCCCAATTTAAATGCCTATAAAACAACAGAGCATAGGGAACAAGCAAGAGGAGCTACAAGCTTTCACATGCCTGCAGGGCGTTTTCATGCACACTTCCTTCATGCCAGTCTTAATATTGTTTTAATGAATCTCTGGTGTGTAAACAAACAACACACCACTTTTCTTGGGTGAATGCTTTTCCCCTAGAACTATTTTAGATTTATGGAATCACATATCACCATTTCTCTTGCTGTGTGGCAGATTCTCGAAGGTCATCATAGGTAAAATAAAACCAGAGGTTACCACAGAGGTAAAGAAAGTGCAATCTATACTCAGCACAGGTAACGGAATTTCATCATAAACCCATGTAAATTAGTGTCCTACAAAACCAGAACCCTGCCTACAGGGGGAAAATAATGATTCAAATATTGTATGATGGCTGTCCAGTGGCGTTCCTATTGTTTGTTTCGCCTTCCTTTCTTAGTGATTGCATCCATTTGTTGGGTCTTGACTTAAATTAGATTGTGAAAGGTCTCAAGGCAAGGTCATGTCATTCTATATGTTTGAGGCAGAGTGTCACCTCACCTCATAGGTTTCTCAGGAATTGCTCTAATAGGAATAATAACAAGTAACATTTGACCTAATAGGATTACAACATATCTGCCCTAATATATACATGTTGGCTTAATCCCTTGATGTTTGGTCAGTATGGGCTTCTTTAGCTTTAAAGCATAAAACTTTATCCTAAATATTTTTCCTAAAAACATAGCTTTGATATAACTCTTATTTTCCTCAAAATGCCATTGCTGTGCTTAAGCATTCTGCAAAACCAGTGCACAGCTAGCCACATGCTGCGATGTGAGAGACGGGACAAGGCCTGATGCAAGCCAAGTGTCAATTTATTGTACAAAGCTTTTTCTTTATATAGGTTAACATAACATCAGAAGGCAGATTGTCATTGGTATGTCCATACTACACTTGTAAATTCATGATTGGCTACAGAGAGAAAGTATCACACGAATGCATATATTTTTCAGAAGGCTTAAGCAAACGTCAAGCAAGAGATAAAGGGATCCCATAATTCTGTCCTAAGTTTTGCTTTGTTCTTGTTATCAGGTCCCTGCATAACTCCCTTAGGTCACAGTAGCCTCTAGGGAGCCGACCTGTCTGTGTTTTCCTTCTAGCTGCGCTCTGTTCCCAGGGTTTGCCACCCATCAGGGTTAAACCATCTCCTTCTATCAGTAAGACAGTGTCTGGGGTTCTGGTCCCTAAATCAATTCCTTCAGCCACACACTTCTTTTCTCTAGCTACTTGCTCTTACAAGAAAGCTGGTGAGGGACTTTTTAGGATGTCAGGTAATGATAGAACTAGGGGGAAGGGAGCAAAAGTAGAAATGGGTAGATTCAGATTGGATGTTAGGAAGAAATTCTTCACCATGAGAGTTATGAGACACTGGAACAGGTTGCCCAGGCAGGTGGTAGAAGCCTCATTCCTGGAGGTTTTCAAGGGCAGGCTGGACTGGGCTCTGAGAAACCTGATCTAGTGTGAGGTGTCCCCACCCATGGCAGGGAGGTTGGAACTGGATGATCCTTGAGGTCCCTTGCTAAGCAAGAGAAGTTCTCTATGCTAACCTTCTGTTTGGATTTCCATGTCTTGGTACATTTGTATGTGTGACAATGATTCAGATTCCCAGATGGGGAAGTTCACATCTCCAGTTTATAAGTATTAGAGACTCATGTGACTCTTGTGCCATGAGATTTAAATGTAACTGTGGCCAAAGCCTATTATGTGAGTACTGTGTTAGACTTCCAACCATAGGAAGTCTATTGCATTGAGAAAACAGCTTGAAAGATCTCATGAAATTGCAGTGTATGAAAGAAAGATATTAACAGCTATGTTTCCAGCCTACTAAGAATAAAAGGCAACTACTAAATGCTTTTACACAATTAATGTTGCTTTAGTTGCACAAATACCTAATCAGCAAACACAGGAATGGCTTCGTACAAGCTATTTGCTCACCTTTCTTTTTCCTTATGCTGCAATCTGTAGCTGGACTCTAGCAGCATACAACAGACTGACTTTTCATAGATACTCCAGACTTGCTTTCTCTGTTTCTGAAGAACTGGTCTGTTAATCCTTAAGCTTAATAGATTGCTGTTCTTAGACTGCTGCTCAACTGAAAGTTGTTTTTTTCTTTTTTTTCCTATTCTTTATTAATTAAGCTTAGTAGGATGAAAGAGAGACACTTCTGCAGAGAAAACAACCTGAGACTCTGCTGTGCAGTTGCAAAGACACTGCAGATGCTGAGATCAGTTAAATCTCAAAGGGGCAAAGGAAGACAGCTGTCATCAAAGTACAGGGATAAGCAGAAACAAGAAATAAGCAAGCTAGTTGAAACACCTGCTTACTGTAGATGAGTGTAACAAACATTCAGGGAAGTTTAAATCAAAATTAAGAACAGAAGTGCCAGAATCCCTTCCAGCTGGAAAACACTCTGAACAAAGCACTTCCCAAACCCTCACCAGCTTCAGCCTGCTAGTGCTTTTCCCACTCTGAACTGGGCTTAACCATTTCACAGATCTGTATTAAAGAAATACATTCCCCTCAACCTCCCCTCCTCCGCCCCCTCCCCCCCCCCCCCCCCCCCCCCCCCCCATTTGCTACCTCTCTCCCCTTACTATGAAACCTCAGCATGAATGTCCCATGTGCTTTGATCTGCCTATTACATTTTGCTGGCTCCACATAATAGTTCTGCACTTTTGGGGGCCATTCACTGTTGGGTGGTCTTTACATGCCCCCTGAAATCCCATCCCTTCACATTCTAACAGCTAACAGCTGCTTTAATGGTTTTTGTCATTCTGCAGATTTGCTTCAGACAGCTTCAAGTCCATGCAAGCTTGAGAGAATACATCCACAAGAGATGGGAAAGTGTTAGGCAGAAGTTGCCTGCATTTTTATAGTAGAAACACCTTTAAATTCAGGAAATATGAGATTGGTGTTTAATTAAGTCATAGTTCTCCTGATCTAATGGAAATTTGAGCATTGCTGTTTCTTTTCTGTAAACAGGTGTGGGATAAACATTGCAGGAACACTTCAAACTGTGTGTAGTTTTCTCTGAAATTAAGTGTACCAGAGACTATGGAAATTTCCAAAGTGTTTGCCTAAGTTTTATTCTTTTGGTCTTCTGGGAAAGAAATGGACAGTCCTAAAATTCTGCAGCATGTAGTTCTTAAAGTCATTCTGATCTCACAGGATAAGCTCTAAACATGATAATAAAAGCCCCAGTCTCACCTAGAACTTACATACAGGCTTAATACTTTTAAAAGAAGTTTATTAAATCAGTGGGATGTTCACATACTCTACTGTTAAAGCATGCATGTCCTCTCTGAAAGCCCTGAGTTAACCCTGGGCATTTTGTGGAAGTAAAAAACATTGGCTTACTTTCGTGCACACTCCTCAAGTATACTACCAGCACTGCTTGATTCTATCCAGCCCTGGAAATACTGAAAGATACACTTGGGTGGTGGCAGAGCCTTTGGCTTTCAGGTTCTTTTCATGTTCATCTACTTCAGTTTTAGACTTCTGTAGCAAATAGGATTTCTCTAATTCCTCTGAGGAATGGATTATGTTACAAGCTCTCCTAGGCATATTTTCCTTCTGTTGAGACTAAAATCAGCTATTTCCTCCATTTATTTTAATTTTTTTTCCTATAGTAAACATAATTATCTTATGAAGCCACAGAGAAGTGAAGGCAGGCATTTTTTGTAAGTGAAATCATGTCTAGTGTGTGCTGAGACTGAATATTTCTGTACTGGGGAACACCATGCTGCAACAATTCTTTTTTCATTTTCTTAAAGTTCTGGTTCTTGCTCTAAGATGTATTTTTCTGTTGTTCAAAAACAATGCATTTCCCCACCAATTTTGACAAGCAAATATTCAGCAGCTGAAGGATAAAGAAGAAAGAAAAAAAAAAAACCCAGCACCAACCAACCACCTTCCTGCTGCTGACAGTTATGAGTTATCGATTTCTGAGAAAAAAGTTAAATGATGATAGAAAAATGTGCAAGCAGAAAAGGAGCTGCTTTCCCCCTTTCCTCACCCACAAAGTATATTTCATAGTTTTTCTCCACACACAATCTCAGCACTTGCTGCCTTAAAGAAATTCCCATATTTCTCCAAAAGAAACTCGAGGTATTAGCATAGCACAGTCAAACGAAAATGTCTGGACAATTACACTTTTTCATAGCAAAGCATGTACCATTTAATAGACAGACTTCTTTATACTCAATACCCTGGGGCACTCTGATCCTCTGCTCAAGTCCCTGGTCTCATCTGCTGTAATTGCATGTGTCACAGCCTTCTTTTAGCTTATTATGTATATTGCTTGAGTTGCTACAAGGAATTTTTACTATGGGACTTGAGACTACATCTCCTTCCTTAGTTTTGCATTTTAGTCCACGTCAATATCATTAAAGCAGCAACAAGTGGAAGTGGCAACTGGAATTCTTTCCTTGACAGTGCATCTGGACATATGCAGAGATCTCTGTAAAATTTGGCTGTATTTATGTTAAGGAAATTTTGAATTTTATGATATAGAAATTCCATCTTTCTTGTGCTCAGAAGGGTTTCAGATCTTCAGTCGTGGACTAAATATTGCAGTGCTGAAAAGTGACTAGGATTCCACAACTGCAAATGCCTTTTCAGCTTAAAGAGTCATCTCTGTATTTATTGCATGTCTCTCCAAAGCCATGTCATGCTAGAGATCTCCCATGCCTGAGTGCATTCATTCATGCTGACAGAAAGCATTTCCTGATAAAGGAGAGTGAAGTGGGATGATTACTATGAAGAGAAGAAGGGGGACCCTGATTCACTTTATTTTTTCCCCTATGCTCTGTCTCACCTTGCACTTCAAGCATCCTGAGGGAAAGGACTCCTGGCAGATTAAATATGCTGGTGATCTCTGTATAGTCAAACCTGCACTCACAAGGATTTTAGATTCTTTCAAAAGGTTACTCAACTGTGTAAGTGAATAATGTTTAAAAATCATAGTAAAGAACTAACCATTCCATAGACTTCATAGATGACCTATGAAGTGGGAAAAGAACTCCAAGAAAACATGTCCTATTCTAAAAAATGATTTTATTCTTCTTAACATAGTAGAAGGAAATTATTTTTTCTTTTTCTTTTTCTTTTTTTTTTTAAGTTAATGCAATGTTGTTCCACCTAATGCTTACATGCAAGAAAAATGAGTCAGATTTCTAAAGCCCAAGAAAGAGCACCACATCATTTCCTAACCTGTTCGGTGACTAAGCTCTTACCAAAAATTGTTTCTAAGTACAAGAAGTGATTCTTTTGTAAAAGCCATCTGCTGCCTTTGAAAGGCTGAGCATCTGGGTCCCCATCTTTTGCTACTTACCACCCCCGAAGCTAGACCTTGCCCCATTTAGGGGTCCCCTGAGAAGGGCCCAATCTGGTATGTTTGCTTGCACATGCCTAACACAGACAGATAGAGACAGACCTTGCACAAACCACATCAGCCTTAGTTATATTTCATTAGAAATTGTGCTAGCAGGACAGAGCTGCTGTTCCTTTTCTATTTTAATTGGTTTGTAATTAGGCCAATTATCTAACTTCACAATAGCCAAAGCACTGGAGCACCTCATGAGAACGATTATATTATTATTATTATTATTATTATTATTATTATTATTATTATTATTATTATTATTATTATTATTATTATTATTATTGAATTTTAGCACTGCATTTTGTTATTTTTTCTGTAGTTAATAAATATTTTTCTCTATCAGTAATTCTGACCTTTAACTTAAGTCTGTTTGAGTTTCTGAGTTTCTAATTTTCTAAGTCTGTCTGAGTTTCTCTTTTGTTAAACTTGATCAGTCTGGTTTACACTGTGCACACTGACAAATCCATCATTCAGGTGTGGACTGATAAAATTCTTCCAAATCTATCCTCTTCCAGTTTGGCTTCTAAAAAGTGCTTAGGACAGCTTAGGGTTGTGCTAGCCTGGCTGCAGCTGGCAGCAGCAGATGTGGAAATACATTTCCTTTCGATGAGAGAACAAGAGACACTGGGGACAGCCTGAAACATGGGTTGCTTGGTCTGTGACATGATCAATACCTACAGCACTTTCCCAAGATGCTCTCAAAACCACAGGACATTTATACTACCTTCTTGGACCACAGATTTGTCAGAGTGGGGACATCTGGCATTGTTTCTGTCAAAACTACAAAATCAGTTGTGAAGAAGAGTTGAAAATTCATCATCCCACTGTAAGAGTGACACACGACTTTAAACTGGCCATGGGGGATTGTCCTTGGGAGAAGAAATCTTACTTTTGTTTCAAGACAAAATATTTTTTCTTCTGATTGTAACCTTTAGGCATCTTACTCTTGACCCTTGGTAAGAAGGTTAGCATCATTAACACCATTTTATAAAGCAAACAGCCATTCTCTGTGACTGAAATGGTTAAATACTGGTCCACTTTCTCTTCCTCCTGCATACCAGGCAGGTTTCTTCTTCCCCTTCCTATCAGCCTCAAGATTCTTGGTCTTTAGGCTGATTTCTTCCCTTCTTACAAGACTTGAAGGCCCCAGGCACTTAACCAACCAATTGGTGGTCATGACCCCATCACAGAACAGGGAAATCTAAGAGCACAGATAGCACTGTCTGTAAAATTCAGTAGTTACAAGTCCTAAGCAGGACTTGGACCCATGACCCTTGGTGCTCATGGATGCCTTCACCACCACCTCCAAGGATTAAATGAGTGACTCATACTCCTTTATGTGTTTTTCAGTACAGATTGTGATTGTTAGATTGGCACAAGTACAGTGGAATGAGGGAATCCTATTTGCAGAGCGTGCAGGTGATTAGGAGCCGTGAGCTAAGCTGTGTTATAAATTCTGTACTGTCTGCTTACAAAATTGTGCTACACTGATTCTGCTCATAAAAGTCCTGTGCTACCCTGATCATAAGATTCAATACTATGCTGATCATAAAATTCTATTAGAAAAATAAAGCTTTAATGGCAGCTAAAAATTAGTGCCATTGGCATTCTGCCCCAGGTCCCCAAAAAATCCTATTTGTCCCCAAAGTGTCAGATACAGGTGAGTCTTACCTACTGGCTATTTGTCAGGTGACTCACCTGTCTTCTGTGTGGTTAGTAAAAAGGAAATTAAGCTTCTGAAATGCTTTAAGCATTGGAAATCTACTTTTGAAAAAGTTATTGTTGTCCCCAAGGTCTTTGTGAATGTGTAAGAAGATGTATTGATGGTTGCTATGTGTGGTACTATAAAAAGCAACATTAAAAAAAGAAAAATAAATAAAAGGAAAAAAGGTAAAAAAAAAAAAGCAAAAGCAAAAATAAACCTTTTAATTTTAGCATGTATAATTTGATCCTTGTCTTCATCATTAAAAACAGTCTTTTTTTTTTCCTGCTGCCTTCTGTCTCCTTGTTGCTATTTCTGTGACAAAAAGACTTTCTGAATTGTGCAATTCTTGAGTTCCATGTCAATCACCTCTTGTATGTCAGTCCTAAATGTAAATGTTAATGAGCTAATTAAAGACCTTCTATTGAAGATGAATGCTCACTAGTAGGTGTGCTACTTTCTGTACTTTAAAAGTTGGGTTCTTAACATAATCCATACAACTCTGGCTGCTATTTGCAGATATAATTTTACCTGCTGATTAATTAACAGTTACTTAACAGTACTTTTTACTGCAATTACTTATTATCAGTTAAAATATTAAGAAGTTACCACTTAAACATTCTTTACATCAAGGCCAGGCTGGATGTGGCTCTGAGCAATCTGATCCAGTGTGAGGTGTCCTTGCCTGTGGCAGGGGAGTTGGAACTAGATGATTCTTGAGGTCCCTTCCAACCCTAACAATTCTATGCAATTGTTAAAATTCACTTCTGTATCATCAGTTTAGATCACAATCAAAATATGCTCTGAAACAAGACCCTCTGTAATCTTACAGAATTAGTGAGATCTAGGGTGGGTGCTATTGCTGTCTCTGGTCTGTTTCATGTTTGGCTCAAGATGCCAAATATCCAGTTGGCAGACATAGATTTTGGAGTAACGTGTAGCAAGTGCCTGCACAAGCACTTCTTGCAGCTGCAGTTACTATTTGTCACAGATATGAGTTTTGCTTATTTTTTGTCTTACATAAACATTATATAGATTTAGTTTCTAGTCTTGCACTGAGCTTGTTCTTAAGGCAAACAAAAAAAAAAAATCAATAACCTTTTCCAGGCTAAGTCAAAATAACTGCCCAAAGAAGAATAATACTCAACACAAAACTGCTTTACGACATCGCACAAGCAAGCTCTTTGTTTTGGGAAGCCTATGCAGAAGCCAAGGTATGTTGTAAAAAAATTAAGCCAGGTCTCAGTTATGTTCAGGATGCATGAAAATGTGCATCATCAGTGAGCATATCTGTCGTGAAAAATCACACACTCAAACTCGGTGTAAGTGACTGTAGACAATTCAATGGCGTGGTTTTGTTTGAAGGATAGCACATTTGTCATTGATTTGATTGTCCAAAGGATGTGAGATATACTTTTTTGAGTGTGTGTGACTTATTTTCAGTATTTTCTCTCTTTTCATTTCTCTGTTAAAGGGACATGAATTCCTCAGCTGTTCCATACTCTGCATATCTGACACATCAACGCCAATAAGTCAACATTGGCAGCTGTGGTTACATTTTGTAGGCATTCATCCTGTAAGAGTCCTTTTGCATGCTTCCTTCTTTCCTTTTGTCAACACAGAGGCTTGATCTTATGCTCAGACAAAATTTTTCAGTCAGCCAGTCCGTAAGATATCTCTGCTCTGAAGCAGACAGATGTTTTCACTGACGTTAATGCCACCTCGATTCTCAGCATGCTCTCTTGGTGCTGTAGCAGACATGGCAGAATTTGAACACTAGTTGTGAAATAAAGTTGCTGAACCACAGTGGACTTACTGGCTCAAGTCAGCCTTCATCTGTGATTGGAATAAAGATGCTGGACCATGAATGGCCTGCAACACTGAGCTTCAAGAGTGCATTTGGACTGAGCAATAACTTGCATAGGACTACGCAGGAAATTCCTCTGTAACTTGTTTGTGAGGAGATTCAGTTCTGTGTGTCATTGCCTCTTTCATCTGAGTGAAAAAAAGCATAGTTGTGACCATGTTTGATTGCAGGGAAAAGTCCAAAGGGAGAAAATTTCTTTGTAGCTTTCACACAGCACAAAGTTTGGATAGTCTGTGTCTAACACTGAGAGAAATCCTGCATTAGGCTTTCTGTCCATAGTCTAAAGAGGGCAGGGAGATAGGGATGTGACAAGGACTTTTGGACAAGAGTCTCTGTATGCCCAGATTTTTCTTTAAAGGAAACCAGAAAAAGACAACTATAGATGGAGAGTGGTCATTCACTTTGTTTCATAAGGGCTTATATCCAGATCCACAAGTTAGGAAGAGTTTTCAGCTCCAGCAGTTTAAATGTAGTGCTAGAGATTAGACTATAGCAGGGCTGCTAGTTAATATGATTGATCACAGTTGGATGCACACAGCCCTGAGATTACCACCTGTCTTCTCATTGCACAACCTGGTTTGAAGGCTGCCTAACCTCAACTAATATGAGTGGTAATGACGAGCAGAACACATGAGCTCGGATACAACCTTATGTTTGCCCAGCTACTGGTTTCCTGAGCCATAATGTTTAACCACTCTGGAGGGCAGGCAGCTGTGCTCTTGTCCATTTCATACACATTCAAAAGGAGGAGAGCCCAGATTCCTAGGAGGAAGTATACAGATGGTCAATCTGACCTTGCCTGTCCTGATTTGACACTGGGAAAGTGTAATGTTATGTAAAGTAGAAAATGTGGAGATTCTGCCTAGGCAAGCATATTTTTTTTAATCATGGAAGCTGGAAATGAGAGAAATTCTAGTTTTAGAATGAGAAAGAAAGAGGAACTTGAAATTTACCCTCGTGTCTAATACAAAATTAGAAACAGGTCAACTTATTGACTAAAGTAGTCTTGCATTTTTATCTGCTTTTTATGGCAGCCTGAAGCCTGTTAATTTCTTGACTTCCAAAAACTGCAATATCCCTGTCATCCTATGGATACCTATTGTCCATTTGGCTTAGAATTGCAATAATATGCATTTAAAAGATGTTACAAGCAGTGACTGCACTTTTATACAGTCATTAATAGTTTTAAATATTGCTTTGGGATAATCTTATTGATAGTTTATTGTAGAAAGTTGTACATTGTATTTGCACAAGCTTTCTATCCTAGCAGCTTGGCCATCATGTATTAAATATTATTTGGCTGTCATAATGTTTTTGCTTCACTTAAGAAGTGAGAAAAAGATAGCTTATTCACAGCTCTCTTCATGAAGTATCTTCATAAAGGACAGGGTTATCTTTAACATGTGATGCTACTCTCAGACTTCAAATACAGCACATTTTATGTTGTTAATGCTGTAATCAGTCTTGGAAATGTACTTTTTATTCTTATTAAGCACCTTTGCATGCTTATAGTGCACAAAATCACAGAATCACAGAACTGTCAGGGTTGAAAGGGATCTCAAGGATCATCCAGTTCCAACCCCGCTGCCAGGGGCAGGGACACCTCACACTAGATCAGGTTGCTCACAGCCACATCCAGCCTGGCCTTAAAAACCTCCAGGGATGAGGCTTCTATCACCTCCCTGGGCAACCTGTTCCAGTGTCTCACCACCTTCATGACAAAGAACTTTTTCCTAACCTCCGATCTGAATCTACCCACTTTTAGTTTTGCTCCTTTCCCCCTAGTTCTATCACTACTTGACATCCTAAAAAGTCCCTCCCCAGCTTTCTTGCAAGCCTTCTTAAAAAGGGAGGCTACAATATAAATATTAAATATTTATATATCTATTTAATATAATTCTTATATAATTTAATATTATATTTATTTATGTATTTAATATAAATATTAAATAGAAACCAGGTACCGCAGCACCACATCTCTGCCTCTTTGAATCACCTCCAGGGATGGGGATTCAACCACCTGCCTGGGAAGACTGTTCCTGGGCTTGAGAACCCTTTTAGTGAAGAAGTTTCTTCTAAGATCCAACCTAAGCCTCCCCTGGTGCAACTTGGAGCAGGTGTGACAGCTCTCATCCTGTCACTTGTTACTAGGGAGATCAACACCCACCTTGCTCCAACCTCCTGGCTTGCAGACTTCTGAAAACAACTTGCAGATCCTTTTCTTTCACCATCATTTTCAGCCGATAGACTTCCCACTTAGCTGCACTGTTTCCTATCATTCTAGTCCTCGCTGTTATCTTGCACTTTGTGTCTAGTACTCTAAACCTACTGAGTTCTGACATTACCACTTTAGTGTGTCAACAACAATTTTTCTGTGCCAGTATCATTTATGAAAGCACAAAACCGAGCGGTCCAAAGGTCAGTTTCAGAGTGCTATTACTGGTGATACTCTTTCAACCTACTCCTAACACCTATTTAACTCCCTTCCAAACAACTACATTTTAAGTCTTATTCTGATCCTTGTTTTGTGTGGGTTTTTTGCTAGCTAGAGGTGACTGAGCCCTCCATATACTTGTTATTTTTCTCCTTCCTTTCTTCTTCCTCCTGCTGTGCAACATTGCAACTGCTCCATGTTCTCTGCCTCCTTTGAGAACACCGTGGTCCATGCTCTGTGTCTCAGCATGGGTACATGACCCAGTGCCAGGAGTCTAGTGCAGACTAACCTCTTATGTTTAGGGTTGTATGAATTCCTACAGCATCAAATGCTTTAACCTATCCCTTGTTCACAAAAGACCTTTGCTGGTATAAACAGGGAAGTTACTTATAGCATTTGAAAATGAGAACAAATTCTGCATAAAAGCTTGGACTGTTAAGCAGCCACACAACTCTAGAATTAATTTGCAGGTACAGCCCTTGAGTATCCAAGATTTTGGATTTTATAATAAGGAGACAAATGGTGTTTAATTTTCTCTGCCCTCTCCAAGTCCAATCTCTATACAACACACAGCAAAACAGATCTCACACTGTTTGCCTACGGTCTAGATTGAAGCTGCTGTTGAAAAGTCTAGGAAGTTAAAACAGATATTTAAGGGGCAAACTAAATGCTTGAATCTGTGAAGGACTGAGTAAGACCTAATAACATCAAAGAAAGTTGTGCTTTGCTGCATTTGGAAATTGAAGCTTAGTCAGAGAAAATTAGGTTAGAGGATCAATAGAGAAGGATTATTTTAAGCAGAAAACATGGATTTATGTTGGTTCTCACACTACTTACAGAATGTTCATTATCTAGTTTTGGCTGGTTTTTAGTATCCATCTGCTTTAGCATCAGTTTACACTCTGATGAGTAGAATTAAGGTAATGCATCACTGTGTCTGTAAACACTGAGTCTCTGCCTTCCAGTGACAGTCTGGGACCACATCCTCTCATGTTCAAAGTTAACAAGCAGGAAACAAAAAGTTAAAAAAAAAAGGACAAAAAAAAAAAAGAAAAAATACAACTTGGGGGAGGAAGAATAGATTCTTTAAGTCACAAGATAGGTCCTTAAGAGGGAATTCAGTAATTTTATAGGTGGATTTTATCCCTTAAATCCATTCCTTAACTTTTTCAACAAAACTAGATTCAATTTCTCATGTCCATATTTGGAGAATCTCATCTCTGGACTGATGAAAACCCTAGCATCTCCTTCCTTTCTAAAGAGCTCTGAGTCCTGCAATTTAATAAATATTTTGAAAACAGGATGGGTATATGGCATCTCTTCCACTCTTCCTCTGAGCTAACACATAGCCCTAATTTGAGTGGTTTTTTTTTTTTTTAAATGCTATTTTAAAGGGCACTTGCAGTAATATTTTGTTTTAAATTAAAGCTCTAAAAATTACCTTTCCACTCTGTGGGCTGCACTTCCTCCCATGGCTCATTTACCCTGCAGTGCTATTTCCATTCTTGCTGCGGTACTCCAGGCTGAGACTGTCAGTTGTGCTTTCCTTTCACTGACAAAGAAAGAAATCCCATGGTTGCCACTGTCAAGAACATTTCTCTGCCTTCATTCCACAGGGACATCAACAAGATGTTTGATCCCTCTCTGTGCACTTCTCTGTCATAGGGGTGATCACCTAAGCTTGGGCTGCCTTTACTTCTTCCTTCCACTGACAGTCACTGCTTGACATGTTATCATCATGCATGCAGAATCCTGGTTTTCTCATGTCCAAAGGTCTAACTGAACAATAAAAACCTCCAGTCAGTCCTTCCACCTCCCAGGCACTGGGAAAAACTAAATAACTAAGCAATAGTCATTGTTTCAGAATCAAACTCTGAAGTGATCTCTAGTTCTTGACAGGAAGGAAATAAAAAGCTTAGAAAGATTAGCTAGAAGAAACAACAAAACATTACTTATATATGACCTGGCATGTTCTCATTCAGATGTACTCTTTCCAGGATAGGGGTAATGTTGGTTTAGTTTACACAGGGTTCCTATAAAACACTGCACAAAAAAAATTTACCAGACATTAGAAAAATAATCTGGAAAGGTCAAATTCATCATATATGAAATAATTCCTCTTGTTTACATTTAAAGCATCCTTTTATTACCAGTCTGGAACAGGACCCACCATTGAATACATCTTTCATATTCTGGTATCAGCTAATTCTCCCTCATCTTCCATGCCTGCACCTTTGCCCTTCCCTGTTGGACTAGCAGTGTCCCATCAGTTCATCCCTACTGATCTCATCTGATGCCCTCTATTTCTCTGGGCATTTAGAACTTCCTGATATGATCCACCAGAACTATTTCCTTCTAACAGTTCAGCCCACAGTATTCACTTCCTTTTCCCATTCTAATTGATTGATGATGAATAACGTATTCCTTTTAAATTTCAAATCTCACTCTCTTTAGTTTACTCTCTAGTTGAGACTGAGCAAGAAAATGAGAGAAATTAGTTTCATTCCACCAGAATTGGAATACAAGCAACTGAGCAAAACTTGGGAGTGGAAAAGTAGTAAAATGGGATGAAATTAAATGAGAGATGGACTAAAAAACAGGAGTGGGTAAAACTGAGGGCACACTTGCATGAAAAGGCTACACTAACACTTGGTGAAGTGACTGAACTGGAAACAGACTAGGGGAATCAACTCCCATGAGACACCAATGGAAAGGAGTAAATACAACTCAAATTCAAACTGAGAGAAGAAAAAGATCTCCACAGGATCTGGTGACATGAGGGACAAAAAAAAAAAACATAATAAAAAAATGAAAGGCTTTAATACCTTCAATCCCTGCTGCGAGCAGCAGTTCTGTTTACTACCTAGTGAGTGATAACTGCAGATCAGTGGAAAGAAAATGCTTTGTTACAAATATACTCAGTGTGTAATTAGAACTGTAGCACAGCTAATGGCAGTGCAAGCATCAGCCTGTCTGAGGGGCAGGTGTATTGCTGCTAGGACAGATATACGAGAATGCTCAATATTTCAGCTGAGTGAGGAGAAGGCTCTTGATTATTCTTTGATCTCATTCCTATCAGCTACGTGGTGAAATCTGTCTCTCCTTCACACTGCAGGTACTTCTGCTGTCATCAACTGGCAGTGTGGTTTTGATTACATTGTTGCAATAAAAACCTCCCTAAATTGGTTTCAGTGGAATTCAGTCACCTGCCTGGTAAATATTGTTAAATATCTGCATTGAGCCCAAAGCCTGAGAATTGTTTCAACTGAAGCTGACTTAATTTGCCAAAAGGTTACATCTAGAAGCTAGTGTTCTAATATTGTAGGTATATGACTCATATATATATGAATATATATTATAATGTATAA
This sequence comes from Indicator indicator, assembly GCF_027791375.1. Classification (NCBI taxonomy): domain Eukaryota; kingdom Metazoa; phylum Chordata; class Aves; order Piciformes; family Indicatoridae; genus Indicator; species Indicator indicator. The sequence goes on along the minus strand of NC_072036.1, from coordinate 8,212,326 downwards.
TAATATATGAACATATATATATAATTCAGTAGGTATAGGAGCATCATTGTAGCATGCTCTGTGTGCCTGTTTTAAATATAGAATGGTGGGAACTGCAAAACTGATCCAGCAGCACCCTTGGTGTGTTGAACTTACAGATAAGCCATCAAAAGAGGCTACTAAGGTTTAAATACCTACAGTGTTGGACCTAGCCATCAGACCAAGAGCTCTTATGGTAAAGGTGATTAATTGTAGCCTGGGCTGCATTAGAAGGAATGTTGCCAGCAGGTCAGAGGAGGTAATACTTTGTCTCTGCTCAGCACTGGTGCAGCTGCACCTGGAGTGCTCAGTTCTGGGCTCCTCAGTACAAGAAAGGCATAACTGTAGTCCAGCAAAAAAATGGAGAAAGTCCAGCAAATTGCCTTGAAGGGGATGGACTGAAGCATCTCACATATGAGGAAAGACTGAGAAAGCTGAAGGAAAGAAAGCTTAGGGGGATCTTATCAATCTATATAAGTACCTGAGTACACCTGAGGGTGTAAAGATACAGCCAGGCTCTTTTCAGGGGTGCCCAGTGCCAGCACTGGCACAGGTTTCCCAGGGAGGTTGTAAAGTCTCCACCTCTGGAAAGATGCAAGAGCTCTTTGGAACCATCCTGGAAAACTGACTGTGGATTTTGGGGCATTTTTTTTTTGTGTGTGTGTGTTGCTTTTGGTGTTTTTGTTTTGTCTTTTTGTTGGTTTTTTTGGGTTGGTGAGTTTGTTGGGTTTTTTTGCTATGTGGGTTTTCTGTGTGTGGTGTGTGTTTTGTGGTTTTTGGGTTTTTTTTCCTTCTGTCAAAATCTTAATCTAAATTTTTCTCATCTATTTCTACAGTAGCTTGGAAAAAATGGGGAAGATAAAGAATCTCAAGACTTGTCAAAATCCTCCCCCTCACTCCCACTTGCATTAAAAAAAAAAAATCCAGTTACATTTGAGCATCTTGTCAAAATGACAAATAAGCTAGCAAAGAGTCACTCTTGTCCATGTCTTTCCCAGAGAAATCCCTGAAGTGCAGTGACAAACTTTCATGGAGAAGTGGTATATTCCTGGGCAGAGAATCCACTGCCCTTCCTTTATCCTTGTCCTTTGCAATATTGTAAAGCAAGGACATTACATGTGGCTTGCTACAAAACCTAACCAGTGGTGGGATTTCTTAAGCCACACTCATAGAGAAACTCTGTTTAGGATTCTGAAGATGACACTAATCCATGGAATAGTGGGTGGACAGCTGCTGTAGTGTGATGATTTTTGGGGTGTGGGTTTGGGTTGATGTTAGGCACAGGACTGCCTGAATTCTGAACTTGTTTGATTGCAGTCTAAAATGTTTATTCATTTTACCTCAGCTGTACTTTTGGGAGGAGTTTGGTTACATGCCCAGTAACAACTTCAGCAGAGCATCATAGAAGCAGCCAGAAGAGAAAACTCACATTGGATCAATACCATTTGAGTCTGTAGGCATGTTGTGCAGCCTCAGAACAGCATGGAAAGCCAAATCTCTCAAAGTTCAGACAACAAAAAAGTGTAACTTGTGGAGAATAAAATTAAAATGCTCCACTGGACTTCTGAATGGTGCTTTTGGAGTCAAGGACTTTTCTGAAAGATGCTGTGGGAGTGTGGGGAGGAATCCCTTGTGCCCACCACTGGCCAGCTGCCTGCTGGCTGGTTTCTCAGCAAAATGTCATTATCCTCAACAGAGTTACTAGGCAACAGTCACTCTTAAAATTGTGGAGAAGTTTTTTAATTCTCTTCCCTCACTTACACAGAGGTGAAATACTCTATTTTCTTAGAGTGATATTATAGCTTTGAGATTCAGAGTTATTTTCAGCTGTGCTTTTGAAACAACCATGAGAATGTATTTTGCTATATAAGCACTGAAGAGCAAAACTTCCCATTCAAAGTGTTTGTTTGCACTTGTGTATTCCTAAACCTGTATCATCCATAGTACACAAAAGGACTACTTTGAAATTAAGCCTTGTTCCAAGACTTAGTTGTCAATAGAGTCCTTTATAAATGGAATGGATTTTTTAATTGTTTTAGCCACCTTCACAGTTCCTGCAACAGTCACTTGCTACAGCTTTACCCCTCACAAGTTCCCAATAGGTGTACTACTGATGTCTCAGATATGCAACTCTGAGTTTCTTTCAGGTGAGGAAGTTAATTCCTCCACTTTCAGACTTGAATTTAGAGTTTTGGTGCTCCTGTCTTCCCAGTGGGCATTAAGATGTCTCATACAAGGAGCTGCCCTGTAGCTCTCATAAAGAGCAATGATGGAGTTTAGTGCTGATCAGCCACCTTTCAGAAAATTTAATGGCATTTATTTAAGGCTGAAAAAATACACTGTACACAAAACAATCTCTCTGCAGTTATTGCACATTAGCTGCACATGGTACAGGCAAAAAAAAAAAAAAAAAAAAAATTTTTTTTTTTCCTAGTCTGTCTTGTTAGCTTTCTCCAGTTTTTGGCTGACCTTTTTTGAGTCTTCTCACCAGCTTCTGGGTAATGCTTTTTAAACTGCAGCAAACTGTTTTCCCAGGCTGCAGGAGGGATAGGATTTGTCTCCTTCACCTTTACACAGGATATCAAAGCTACCTCTCACATTTGTGGAATGGCACATTTTGGCAAAATCATACGTATAACATATCTAAGTATGATTCAGAACAAAAATCTTCAAAGAGCTTGTGTTTGCAAAGTCTCACCTGTAAAAATCTCAAAACTGGCTTTTAAAGACTGAATTACTGTCAAAGAGTTAAGATTTTCAACACTGAAAGGCTTAATAAGTTTAAAGGTTTAGGCCAGTTCAGGAAAATTACATCTCTCTGCAAGGTGGGCTAAAAATATTGGACAAAATAGTATGTCAATCTGATTTCCTTTGACTGCAAGAATGGTAGGTAAATGACCCCAGCTATCAGTAGAACTCAAGGGTTAGAAGGATGTTCAGATTTAGATTCCTAAAGCTTTCCTACTCTATTCAATATTTTCCTGTCTTTCCTAATTCCCTTAGAGCTCTTCCAGAGGTGATGACCTACCCATAAATAAGCTGAATGTAGGCCCTAATTGCATATGTAACTTTAATTCACAGGAAGTATTTTGGTCAAGGTTGTGAGCTAGTCATCAGCTGGGTTACAACATGACCCCAAAATATCACTTGCTGTGACAGACAGTACAGTGGTAGCTTCCACATATAGCACTGTTTAAAACCCTGACAGGAATCTTCTCTAGTGAAACTGAAAACTTTAACTTCACCTTTCAGAAAAAAAAAATGACATTTATATCTTGCCTGCTGTAACAGCTAATAATAGTTATTGTCTGCTACTAGCTGGCAAACCTGATTTGGAAGCTGCAAGACATCTCTTTTCACATGAGTTTCCCCAGATCAGCTGCTTAAAACAAACTGTTAAGAGATTTGTTGCCTTAAACTTTTCTTTCTTGTGTTTGTACTGCAGTTTTCCAGAAGAAGAACTGCAATACAGCTGAGAGATAGGACTGTTCCAAGGTCAAAAAGACAAGAATAAAAAAGTTTCCACTCCACAGTTTCAAATATTATAGCTGTGCTTTCAAACATCGACATCCTCTCTCTCTCTCTTTCTCAGTTTGTTGAATGTTCAGCTTCATTTGATTTCTCAACAGTGGCAGAGACACAATGAAGGGTTATATTTAAACAGAGGAGAATTTGGAATCTCATTCATGTACACAGCATTCTGGGAGTGCACAGATTTTCCTATGAGACAGAGCTTCTAGGCAAAACAGATATAAGCATTTTTAAGTCAGCTGCAGAGAATAAGGCTACATTTTTTCCCTGCCTCTCATTTTCCCATAGCACAGTTTGAAAAGTGTTGTAAGCTCTGTGCAAATTTTGATGTATTGGATAGCCTGTGATGCTTGCTTTGTTTCAGCTTGACAGTCTGCATACTGGTAGCAGCTTTTACTGGCATCAACTAGCACAGTAATGGCTGCTGCCCTGTTCAGTGTACCTTCCATTACATAAAAAGAAAGTGCCACTCTTTCTCAGTTTATTTCAGTTTTCCAGTTCCCCAAAAGCTTGCTTGAATACCAGTGGGTAGCAGAAAGGTCTAGGGATTTTTAATTTTTTTTTTTAATTAAATCTTTGAACTAATGAAGAGAAGATTATTAAATCCAAATTCCACATTCTGTGCCCCAGACTGGCATCCACTTGGATTTAGCTACATACAGAATCTAAGAAATAAAAGCTGTGAAGAAACAAGTGTTTGATTAGTTTGTTGGTTTGGGTTGGGGATTTTTGGTTGTTTTTTTTTTTGGGGGGGGGGTTTGTTTTTTTTTTTTTGGTATCTGCTGTTTTCAATATTAATTTCAAAAGAACATAAGACCCACGTGGCAGTGCCATGTGCAATCCACCAAGTCTAATAAACCTCCTAAACAGGACATCCATTTGCTGTTCGTTTTGTGAAAGAGGGGAGCAGATGCTCACATTTTCTTTGAACAGAAGAAGATATTTAAATATCCTTTCTTATACTTGTTGTCATATTTACCAGCTACCACTGTGCAGCCAAGACTATTACTGGATCTGCTCTATACAGATCCAAAAGGTAAAATGTTACTTTCTGACCCCTTTTTTTTTTTTTTAATTCAAATCTCAATGAAGGGTCTCTGGGATGTTTTTGCATTTTTTTTTTTGTTTGATTCTTCTGCTCCTAAGGCTAACTATATTTTAGAAAGGGAAGTGTTCACACCTCATGCTCATTAATTCCCCTTGCCATCCTCACCTCTCAAATACACATGGACTGCTTGAGTATCAGTTCCAAGGCTGTTTGAAATATTTGCCTAAGATCAACCTGTTTGATTAGACTTTTACTTGATTACTTTTTCATGTTTGACTAATGCTTTATGAAGCACTTGATGGCCTATATAAAGACTTCTGGGATAGGTGGAATCTCTGTGGCAAGAAAGGGAAGGGCTCCTTGAAATGAACAAATGTAACTCTCCAGAACTTTCAGGCAGTCCATATCAGGCATAGGAAGGTTCCATGTAACCAGGAGGAAAAGAATTTTCACTGTGAGGGTGACAGAACACTGGAACAAGCTGACCAGGAGGGTCATGGAGTCTCCTTCTCTGGAGACATTCAAAACCCATCTGTGTGTTCCTGTGTGACCTCCCCTAGGTGATCCTGCTCTGGCAGGGGGGGGTTGGACAGGATGATATTTTTGAGGTCCCTTCCAACCCCTAACATTCAGTGATTCTGTGATTTGTTTGTTTGTTTCCTTTGAACTGATGAGGCAATGAGTGAATTATGTAAATCTTTCCAAAAGCTAATAAACCTTTTATGTAACCCCAATGTGTATTCTGGTTAAACAGTACTGAAGTGTATTTTAGAAGTGGTTTGGGGTTTCATTATAACTGCTTTTCACATCCCTCTGGCTGTGCTCATTTTTCTAATACTTACAGATGGAACAGGGGAAGAAAAATAATGCATTGGAAGGAAGACAATATTTCAAAACTAAATATATTCTTCTATTGCAGTTCTTCCTCTCAAAAAGACAAAATCTTCTAGAGCTTTTTAGGTGGCATTTATGGGTAGCTAGAGTATAAGTAATGATTATTTCCTATAAAAAGCAGGCTTTAATGTTCAATTGTTTAAGGTGGAATACTATGTTACTGGACTTTACTGGAACACTGCTTCAGGAGCAAATATGCTCAGCTTGCATAGCAGTCTCCAGTAACTTTGTAAAGACTACTGCACTTTGAGGGAATAAAAAGTATTTCTTTGGTTTTGATCTTGGTTTTGTTTTGTTTTTTTTTTTTTTCCTGGATTGTTTGGGGTTTTTCCCCCCATTCTTTGTCTCCTTATAAAACAGTATTCTTCTGAAGATTATTGGTGAATAGAATGAAAGTGGAAGTTTAGGATAACGTGCAGGGCATGAACCTGGTCACCTTTGCTGTAGCAAAGATGACTCTGTTAACTGAACTGTGAGTAATTAGCATGATGTTTCTTTTTTGAACATATCATGGATGTTCTTGCAGAAAGGAGGGCTTTGAGAATGGGAGAAGTCCGACAGGAGACCATGAAGTGACATATGCAAGAGAGGGAATTTGAAAGCAATCCTGAAATTCTCTTTTACCATTATCAGTCCAGGGAAGAGTTTTTTCTTTAACAAGGCACTGAATTTGCAGAGAAAAAAGAAGATTTTTTAAAAGTCTCTGATCTGAGAGGGTAAGAGGATAAGGCTTTGTCAATGTTTTAAAATGCAAATGTGTAGTAGGCCTGTTGGAAATAAACTGATCAGCTAAGTTGGTTTCACAGCAGCAAGGAGAAAAAGTCAAAGTAGAGCTTTTAAAACATTTCTGTGAGCTCAGCAACAACAGTGGATTCAAAGGTAATGGAATTTTAAATGGAAGGTAAATACTAATACACTTGATTGGCATGAAAGAGAGTGGCAAGGCACAGCTTCCAAGTTATTCATGGCTAAAAAAATGAGGCTATGCCAAAGATGAGACAGAAATGCCATTCTTTCAAATGTACTCAAGCATACTCAAAATCAGTTTCCACATTTGAAGAAGACCATGGAGAAGCACATTCTTCTCAAGGGGAAGATTTGGACATCAGGGTATCCTGGTCCTGTACCAGGATCATGTCTGTGTATGCATCAAATTCACTCTCCTCCTCCTTATGCTTTGTTGTGCAGGAAAGAAGCCTAGACTTTTGCAATTGAAGGAAGCCTCAGCACACTGTCCACATCTCTGATCTTGTTAAATGGAAAACTAAGATCCTGGGACCCACCATGAGATACACTTAGACCCTCCTTGTTCTAGAAGCTGCATACTGTGGTTGAACCCCCTCTGAGGGAATCCTTTCCAGAAGAATGTCAGCTACAAATACGAGGAAATAAATTTGTGAACAAATTCCCCAAACACATCTTTAGATTCTATGGTAGCAATGTTGATGAGTGAATTCTTGCTTTCCCAAGCTCCAATTATCCCTATTGAAACAAATTAAATGAGCTGGAGGTGAAATGGAGGGGGAAGCACACTTTCTGTGGAGTCCACCAGATAGCATGGGTCTTCTCTGCTTCCACCCTTGTCCATACCCTAGCCATGAGTCAGCTGGCTGTTAAGCTGTGTACATCAATCTATTCAGTTCTTCATGAATCAGTTTTGACTCCACTGCAGCAAGATGAAGTGCAACACAGGGTTGTCATCTGCTGTGTGACTGCTTTGCAACACTGCTTTGTGATGGGAATATTAAAACCTGTCTTCTGCCTTTTGAAGGATGTCTTCACGTTTGACAGTCAGTTTGAGATAAGATTGCACATGAAAGGTAAATATCTTCAAGGGTATTGACATGTAAAACACTTACAAATATTTATACTCCAGACAGTTTTGGTAACAGATAACATTTTGAGTTCTTCTAATTGATCTCTATAAATACTTTATAAATCTTTTAAACAACTCAGAGCTGAGCTTAAGTGTTTGGATTACAGTGGTTTTAACAGCAAGAGAAGTGTTTGTTTATGTTGGATTTTTATTAAACCATAGATTACTTCATTTTCCTACAACAATCTAAACCCTGCACAAATTTTCTTAGAATAACACAGCCAACTATTTCATCAGTCTTTGATCAGGCCACAATTCAAGGGCTGTTCCCCCTTCTCCTGGACCCAGGGACTCCTTGGTCCTGATAGCTTTTGATTTCTCTGATGATTTCTCCCTTTCAATATTTTGAATGCAATTACAGCTCTTATAAAATCATAGAGTTGTAGAACGTTTTAGGTTGGAAGGGATCTTTAAAGGTCACTTAGTCCAACCCTCCTGCAGTGAGCAGGGACAGCTTCAGTTAGATCAAGTTGCTCAGAGTCCTGTCTAACCTGACCTGGAATGTTTTCAGGGATGGGACATCTACCACATCTGTGAGCAGCCTGGGGACCAGTGTCTCACCACCTTCACTGTTTGCCTTCTATCTATTCTGAATCTTATTTAGTTTTAAACCATCACTCCCTGTCCTGTTGCAACAGGCCTTGCTAAAAATTCTGTCCTCACCATTCTTATCATCTCCTCTAAGTACTGACAGATTTGCTTGCTTTATCTTATTTAAACAGAAGATGCCACAGCAATGAGCAGAGCAGGCAATGTGACAGCATCACAAGAGGCAGTGCACCCCTCCCCAGCTCCTCAGCACTGCCACCTTCACCTGACTTTTGTGCACCTCTACAATTTTCGTCTGTGTGTCCTGCTGTTGAAGACTGCTCTCTTTTGTTTAGCACATTCTCCCTTAGAAGTGCAAAGTGCCTCTCTTCCTCCCTGCACCAGCTGGGAATCCTGCCCTGCTTACATTACCTATGGCTGCCCAGGGAGCTTCTTCTCCCCACTGCAGAGAAGCACTGTGCTAACTGCTGCTTTGCACTACATCCACTGGACAACTGATAAAAAAGTAGTAATGAAGCTATTTATTACCTAGGGATTCATCCTGAAGGATCACAAAAGCTCCCTGCAAATTATAAGCCTCATGCTGCTGGGCTTTCCCCTACCCCTGGAAGTTTAATGGCTACTATGCACAAAGCTGTGAAATAGCTTTTTATTTATCTGTACATTTAGTCTACACAAAGCTCTGGTTTTCCAAAGAACTGCAAATAGATTTGGGATTGCAAATAGATTCGGGATTGCAAATAGATTCCTTGCTGAAGGACAAAACCTGGATGTATTCAAAGAAATGTATTAATAAGTTATTCTGGGGAGCCCACTGGGGAAGAAACAGGGCTGCTGCTCACAACCCAGATGTTTAATATGGAGTTGAGATAGAAAAACTTGTTCTTGCACCTAACCCCAGAATACACCGTGTCTTCAAAGCATTAATAAAAGGCAGCTGAAGGAACAGATAAAGACACAAAGCCCTGTCGGAAGAGAGTTTTAGACTAACTGAACATGAACAGCCTATTTTCTTTTCTGCTTAAACAGGCTCTCATATCTGAACAGCTAGATCAAAAGCCAACTGACTGAGTGCCAGTTCAACAGCTTTAGAGGCTTCTGCCATCTGCAGATGAGAGGCTGTCAGGTTTTTTTTTAATGGCAGTGCATAAGCTGGGAAGGCAAAGCATCCCCTAATGGCAGCTGGGGGGGAATGACTTGTGGCTTCCTCCTGCAGCAAAGGGGAATTATGACTCTGAACAACAGGCCATAAAGTATTTTACTGTGTGGCCACCAGTGTCACGTTCTATGAGGAGCAGAGTGGTAATTTAGTATGTTAAATTATCACTCTGTGAAATCCCATGTAACAATGACCTCTGAACTCACTTTTACTGAAAGGGTTCCAAACTGTATGGTGCTTTACTGCAGGCCTGTTTGTGTATGCTCACACACTTGGGAAATATGGATGTTTAAGCTCTACTCACATCTGGACAGCAAGGAAACCTTGGGTTTATGCATGCTCATGTTGCCAGAATTGCACATGCTTCCAGTCAAATAAGGAAAAAATAGCAGAAGAAATTCCAGTGTAAAAATCTACTTAAGGTAGTAAGAAATTAATAAGATATAAGAATAAGAAAGAAGATCCTCTTACTGAAACACCTAGAATTACAGATAGAAAAGGTAGTTAACATAAAGTAAATCCTAATGGACTTCAAAGTCTTTCTTAACAGCTAGTTTATTTGAGCTTTGAGGACAAGATGAAAAAATCAAAGCCAAAACCTCATTACATAACAATTACTTTTCTCCTTTTCCTCTGTTTAAAATAAAATAATATTAATTTTTAAATTGTCTTTTATATATATATATATTTTTTTTTTTTTTTATTCTTCTGAGCTGGTCAGTATGAACTGACAGCTCAACTGCCTGCTGACTAAGAAACAAAAAGTTGTCCTTCACTGGTAACTTGGTAACTCCTTTCCATATAGTGGAATCACACAGATAGATCTCAGTGCTGTTCTCAGTCACACTAGGGATTTTTGTACTTCCTACAGCAGAAGCATGTCTCTGACTTCCTATTCTGCTTCAGTGTCATCTTTGTTAGCTACAGCTTTCCTTTGTGTGTTCTCAATGGTCTACTTATTAGCAATGATCATTTATTTCTCTGAGCACTGAATCGTGGTAAATCATAGCATTAGTGTTAACATGAAATATTTGGATTACTATCCATAATTCAGACTGGCTCTGGCCATTTCTGCTTCTAACCAATGAATCTTTTATACTACCTGCCACAGGAAGTTGATTAGAAAGGAAAAGGCATCAGCCAGCTATTGTCTCCTGACTTTGGAATTACCAAGTGCATCACTTCTTATCACTTAAAGCTAGCCAGGATTGCTCCTGAGGTCTCAAATTATTATCATTGTGTTAGAAGACTGCCACCAATCAATCAGTAAGGTAAAGCCTGTACTTTAAAAGACAGGTTGGTAGAGCATTTAACTTACACATGACCTGTTTTGTAGCTGCTGCAGCCAGGAATCGCTGTTAGATAGATCAGAAAAACAAAACAAAACCAAACCAATGAAATCCCCAATAAAATGAGAATACCATTTAAGTAACATTAGAAACTAGTACTGGAGGGTTTTTTTTATTTTTTTTTTCTTTTCTATTTTTCTTTCCTCTCTGGAAGAAAAGAAAGAATTTCCACAATCCTGAAAAGGAAACTGGAGAAAAAAAAAAAAAAGAAAAGAAAAAGAAAAAATGAACAAAAACCAAACCCCCCAAACCACAGGAACTGAGCACTGTCTACAGCACAATGGTAACTAGTTGAGAGCACACAGCTACTGAACCCTGGTGACTATTAATTCTTCCAAGAAACTGAGCAACCAGTGTAAGTAAATGAAATTGAAGCAAATGGATGCAGGATACAAATGGGGCAATTTGTCACATAGGCTTTTGAAAAACATTAATGAAGATTTTCTGCAGGGTAAGCCTGTATAATCATGCTGCACCATATATTCATTATACAAGAAAAGAAATTTAAGCTGAGACTTCATGCTGATAATACCTTGACAAGGAGGGCTAATGTTGTTTCATAGACTATTTATAGTGGAAATTGAAGTACTGCTGCCATTTCTTATGCTTCTTGTCTTATTTTTCATCATGAATTTGGGACAGCAGTTAGATGTCATCTGTAGATGTCATCTACGTTGTGGCTGATTTTGCAACCAAAATTTTATATTGTTGTCATGATATAGCCTTTGTAGCTGGAAACAGAAATTTAAGCTGGGTGAGACCATCAGAACTGCAATGAAAACTCTATTCCATCAATTGCTAAAAATACTAGGTGAAAGAAAGTGAAGAAAGAAAAAACAGCTCTGTATTTGGAGTTCTGAAACAGAGCTTAACATGAATCTGTTTGAAATGTTACCTTTTTTTTTTTTTTTTTTTTTTGTCTGAAGGTGATTAGTTCTTTCCTGGTGGAATATTCTCCTTTTATTCTAAAACAGAGAGGAATGAGTGAGCACAGCTACACTGTGTTTAGAAGAGGCTTGCAGAGCTTAAATCTCTAAAGCAGTTAACAATCATGGCATGTCCTCTCAATCAAGGTGCAAGATATATATGTGTTTATCCAATTTAAATGTTTAAGTGACAGAACACAGCATCTAATGTAAGACTTCTTGAACTAAAACATGACAATGAGTCACCAAAATGCTAGATGACAGTTATTGCTCCTTAGTAAATTACCTGGAGGCAATCTATTGGCCTAGCAAGAAGATATTGTGTCATCAAGGAAGTAAAACTTGGTTTTCATATAATGAAGATGTATGGGCAGCCCATGATTTTGATAAGGAGGAAAAATGGATATTCTCAGGAAGAAAGTTTCTTACTTGGCACAGTTTGCACCTTTAAAAAGAATGGATCATGAACCCTCCCCAGATGCTGGTCCAAATAGGCAGGGAATGCAGCAGTAGCTTATGGAAGGGGAGAAGGCTTTCAGACATGAAGGAAAATATTTGGAATCTATTAAAACCACATGGAGTGGTCAATGGCAAGACTTCACTCTGCACCCCTAAGAATGCTTAGGGTTTGTACACTACTTTTTTTTTTCCTGAATATTAAACATCTAGAAGAAAACAAATTACAAATCTTCTTGCATGAGCTTTGTCCTGATTACTGAAAATCAAGCCCATGTTAAGATACGCAGCAAGCTAGGACACAGTGATTCCTCTCCCTGCAGGAGATGAGGTCCACAGCCAAGATACTTGAGTGCAGCATGATGAAGCTTGTGAATGCAATAGGACATGCAGAGGAAACAGATGACTGAGATGAGAGAAAAGAGAGACATTATGCTGATGAAGGCTCTCTGGCAGAATGATCTGTCAGATTTAAACTAATGCATAGGGTTATTCACAAAGAGGAAGCTTTGATTGCCAGCTTGTCATGAGAGAACAGCAAAACCTCTGAGTGAGAGATTTTCTGATCCAAAGGGGAACCTGGGTTGAATTGGACTGGCAAGGTAACATACTGACAGAACACAGATGAAATAATAGGGTAGATTACATACAAAAGTTAGTGGTAGGGTCTGAGAGAAAAATTAAAGCACATCTGAACAAAGCTGAAAAATAATTAGGAAAAAAAATTAAAAAATAAGAAGTTTTATGTCTGCCATTACAATAAGAGCCCATCCACAGCTCTCACAGTCCTGAGAAAGGCTGGCTGGAAAATACTGCAACTATTATGCTGGTTTAGGCTGGATGTTAGGAAATATTTCTTCACTGCAAAGGGTTCTCAAACACTGGAATGGTCTGCCCAGGGTGATGGTGGAGTCATCATCCCTGGAGGTGTTCAAGAAGTGTATGGACCTGGCACTTAGGGACATGGTTTAGTGTTGACCCTTCAGTGCTGGGTCAAAGGTTGGGCTGGATGAACTTGAAGGTCTTTTGCAATCAGTGATTCTCTGATTCTGTGATTCTCTCTTTGTTTCTGCAAAACAAGATTGGTTTTGTTTGACTGACAGCATGTTTTTAGGCAGCTATCTTGTGATAATTTAGGTTTATTTCATCTAACTATGGCTACTTAAAAATTTGACACATAGTCTAAATCAGTCATGCAGACTCCACTCTGGCTTCATTGGACTTTGTGTTCACTGCTATTACAGACTTCTCCAGAAGATGATTCATCCCATTCTGAAATAAATGTTTAAGACAGGTGAGACAGATTGCTCCCACAAGATTGAGAAGTTACCACTTCCTTGGTAACTCACTTGAGTCATTAGTTACAGTCTCAGATTACAAATATTTCACTGTATTACTGATCTGGATATTCTAGTGCCAGACTTCAACCTTTATGTGAGTCCTTTACCAGCTTCTTTTAAAATAAATACATGTATAAAAATATTAGGAAGGTATTTCCATGTAATATCTCGAATATGTAATTGTTTTTCTTTTGTTGGACTCCAAACTTTTATTATGCTCAGGTAGAAGATTAGTAGTCTCATTTTAGATGTCTGGAAGCTCAAAGTTTTAGAATCACATTCAAGTTGAGTTCATTGATTCAATAAAGTCATTTTCATTTAGACCATTGAGCAGATATAAATATGTATTAATTAATTAATCCTTTTAAAACCTTTAGAAATCTTTGTACAATCTTCAGCAAATTGCAATTTGGGGAAAAAAGATAAATAAAAAGAAAATAAAAAAGTGCTAGTCCCTTTATTAGATAATAGCTATATTCTGGCAATTTTCCAGTCCTTGTAGATCTTATTCAATCAGTGGGAATTTGTCTAACTATTTTGATAATGCTTCATCCAGCTTAGAATTGTGTTGTGGGATCTTTATCAATTAGCCACTTGTGGGATCTTGTTCAATTAGCCACTTCTAACACCTTGAATGATCATTCCTCATCTACTCTGTAGATCTCCTACTTCCTTTTGAGGTAAAAGGGATATTGGCAAATATCCATTTTACTCATTTGCTGGAAGAGAGGGAGAATAATTGTTTAACCCCTGATGTGGGTCACATTTTTTATTATCATTGTCAAGAAATGAGCTGCAGAAGGCATTGAACAGGCTACTTTCCTACCCTACGGACAAATTTGTATTTTATTAAAGCTATTGACTTAAACTAACCTATTCTAATAATGACTATCCTCCTAAAGATAGTGGAACAAGAAATAGTTTTGTGCAGGTTTTGAATATATCCAGAGAGGAGATTCCACAACCTCCCTGGGCAGCCTGTTCCAGTGTTCTCTCACCCTCACAGTGAAATTTTTTTTCCTCATGTTTCCATGGAACTTCCTATGCCTCAACTTCCACTCATTGCCCCTTGTGCTGTCATTGGGCATCACCAAGAAGAGCCTCACTCCATCCTCTTGGCATTCACCCTTTACAAATGTATAAACATGAATGAGGTCACCCCTCAGTCTCCTCCTCTTCAAACTAAACAGACCCAGCTCCCTCAGGCTCTCCTCAGTCTCCAGTGAAACACTGGAACAGGTTGCCCAGGGAGGTGGTAGAAGCCCCATCCCTAGATGTTTTTAAGGCCAGGCTGGATGTGGCTCTGGGCAACCTGATCTAGTGGAGAGTGTCCCTGACCATGGCAGGGGGGTTGGAACTGGCTGATCCTTGGGGTCCCTTCCAACCCTGACAATTCTGTGACTGTAATGTCCATGCAAGTTGACAGCTAGATTGGGAGAAAAGAACATTGTCCAACAGGTAATAACTGCATTGCCATATGGTATTAAGAAGTCATTATACTGGTTCCAAAAAGTCGTGATTATTTTGGGACTTCTTAAGAAGTAATGATAGCAATGTGATGGGGTTCATTTTTTGCCTTAATTTCCATATCCATTCAAACATTCACCAATTTCCTTTGACTACTCACTCAAACAGTAAAAAGTAAAGTTGAATTACCCTGATAAGCTACCTCCCACAAAAGTCATGATAGAAGAATGTGGTGTAGGAAGCCCACAGAAAAAGCAGCATTTAGGATTAGCTGCCTCTGGGGAAGCTATATCTGCTACTGAGGGTTATCCTAGTCCTCTCAGGTATGTGTATTGCAGTCAGCATAGAAGGAAATATACAGGTGAGTTTGGATGTCTTTGCTGTGCAATGGATCTCAGTAAAGCAATGGTTCAGCTGGTGGTTGCCCAAACTGCTGTAGAAGTACAGCATCTTTAACGTTTACCAAAATGAGTGGGAAATAGACAGTGAATATCTCCCTTGCCCTCAGGAACTTAGTTGCTTCCTTTAATGTAGTGCTCCCTCCTCTGTGCTGCCAGTCAACGGCAGCTGGTTGCCTGCACAGGGCTATGACATCAGTTACTGACCAACTGAAGGCAATTGTCTTTAAGAGAGCAGCTTCCTTTTTGTGCCACAGCACATGCAGATATTCATCAGGAAACTTCTATCTGACCAGAATATCCTTTGCCTGTGGGAGCTGCTACAGCACACTCAAAAGTATTCTTATGTTTAAGAGTGTCTATGTAAAGCTGCCTTCTTGTGCCCATGCATCCTGAGGAAAAGCTGGAGGAAGGGCTAACTTGTATGCACAGGAGTAAAGGGTGGTAAGGCACACTCAGGTAGGTGGGTGGCTGTGTTTGTATGCAATACATTCAACTCAAATATCTGCAAAATGAGTGCTGGTGGGAAGAAAAGAAACAGTAAATAAACACAAGATTATTGGTAGGTCTCTCCATGCAAAGGGAGCTGTATCTTTATTTATTCCAGGATTATAAATAAATTGGTGTTATTCAAAGCCAGAACCCAGAAGAATGGATCGAGGCACACATTTTAATTATCACCTGGGGATCTATTCCTCTAATTACTTTCCTCCATATTCAGTTCATATACCAGCTTTGTTGATGGCAGAGAAAGGATGAGCATGTTTAGGAGAGGGGAAAAGAAAATAAAGAAAAAAAAATAAGGACAGGAGGAAGAACAGGGAATGAGCTAATCAGGCACTGAGGAAGGATCTTGCCTTGCTTTCATCTTGGAAATATCTGAAGGGCCCTTTTCTTCATTCCACTTGGGACGAGTATCTCAGGATACTTAAAATCTGCCTCAGGATAAAGCATGTCCTAAAGTCAGAGAGAGATCTTCTGCTGAAGCCACCCCATTGTTGAAATATATTCATATTCTGTGCTTCAGCTGTGCAATTGAATCACTTCAAAGGTGATTGAGGGATATGGGCAAAGAAAAAATTACATTAATGAATGCCAGTGTAACAGAGACATTAATCAGAATATTAGTCCCTTCTTGATTAGGGGATAAGAAGGCAAAGATTTGAGATAAACTGCACACATGAAAAGGAGTATCTGGCATAGTTGTCTAATGATATAATCAAAGGAAAAATTAGTAGAGGTGATCAAAACTCAAAGGCTTTGCAGAGCTTCCCTACTTTTGACTGCAGCCTCGTGCCCTCCTGTTTTCAGATGAAAAGCAGGTGGAAGAGAAATAATTGATAAGCTTGTTTTTGAGGCACTTATTTAACAGTGATCAACAGCTCAGGTTTAATTAAATGCATATAAAGTACAAGGAGCAGTGAAAGAGACTTAAATCTTTTTGGTTGCACTTCTTACCAAATGCCACTGAAGTCAGAGTAATGTTTGTGTGTGTCTGCATATTTTGACATTAGACACTAACTAGTCACTGAACTAGTAGAAGTATTACTATGGTATACATTGCTTAGTTTGTAAGAAGATAAGAGGGACTTTGTCTTGGCATTCTTCAGAACAGGAGGTAGGAGAATGAGTAATAACTCTTGCTGCTTGAGGTGTTTGCAGTGACATGCTGTTTGTTATTAACAAAGACAACAGGCACAGCATTTCTCAGCCTTCTTTTAAAAGTTAGGCTCTCTGAGAGATTTATTGAAGTTTACTTATCTGCATTCAGATTGATTTGTTTTTTTTTTTTTCAGACTGATCAATCTTATCTGCCACTAATAAACCTTGCTGCCTGTATTTAAAATGTGCTAGTTATGTAGACTAACTGTAACTTTTGTTTGTTTGTTTGTTCTTAAAGCATTTTATAAATATGCTAGTAGGAAAAAAATATAGATGTGCTGGTAACCTAAAGAAATCACTCCTGTTCCAAGCACAGAGCTTGGAAGTGAGGAATTGTAGGTGGAGCCTCACCCAAATTTGACAGTGAAGAAGGAAAAAAAACCTTGAAAATTAAGTTGTTGGAGTGACTGATAAACATAACCAAGCTTTCAGAAGGAATTTCAGTGCTGTGTTTACTGCAGTGTGGAATTTTTCTTGTCTTATTTAAAAATAGCTCTTTAGATTATCCTTTGAGCTACTGAAAAGGAGCTGCCTTTTGAAACGTCAAGAAAATCAGGCAAAGGTATAAAATAAACAATAAACCTCACTGTAACTCCTTATTGCCAGGTACCACTCATCTAATTACATGCACAGATATTGGTGCTCAGTGAATCATTAGTCTTTATCAGCATAAAAAGGGAAAAAGCATCTCCTGACTCTCAGCTACCACAAATAAGGCACAAGGTGTCAGCACAGGAACTTTACCTCTTTCTATTTTATTTAAAAAATTAAAACCCAACAACTTTTAGGTGAGTGAATGACTCTTCAAGTGAAAAATAAACTTGCCCTCCATCACTGCTTATGTGAGCTGGAACAATTTTGGGACATGTGTACAAATCTGCAATTCAGCAAGGAAAGTCTAACACACGCACAAAAAAAAAAAAAAAAAAAGCAGCAAACCAAACCAACAAGCAAAACCCCCAAAGCTATAACTCACTGGAAGACTGTTCCCTCCTCTGTGTAACTGCTAGATTTCATCTCTTTGTTTGCTTTAGGTTAGCAACTTCCTCATTCAACCTCCAGCAACAAGTTTAATGCTTATTTCCTGCTGTCTTTTGTAAAGGCAAATCTTTCTACAGGGCAAAGTGCAACCCACTAGTCAGCTTAATCTCTTCTACTTTCACCTGCTTCTTTGCTGATCCAGGCTCCTGTGACTGCAAATGTGGCCTCATTATTGTATTTTAGTCAGATAAAATATTCCCTTCTGGTTTAGGATTCTTCAGTGGGAAAACATAATAATGATGTCATTACAAGGCTCTGCTTTCCACCCTGATTTGAAGCTACAGAATCTACATGTAAAGCACCTAAGCCATTATCCTAATAAGATTCCAATTTTTACTGATGGAAAATAATTTGCTAGAATGAGTGAATGTGGAAGAATAAAGTTCCGTGAGAGAGGATGGGTTTGGTTATAATTTTAAGGTGATAAATTGCAGGAGCGCATCTCACTTCAGGTTACTAGACCTTTTGACCTTAACATCTTCTCATGATGGTTTCCTGTTTCTGTTTCACTCTGATTTTTGTCCTGAAGAAAAGAGATATTATATATGCCACTGCATGTGTTGAATGCTTCCTTGGTGCCATTCTGTGGTATTTGCAGCCCTCTTTGACATTATCAAATGGATTGACATTTCAAATATTTGCAGTGCTCAGCGGGTACTAATTCAGGGAAGGTGAACCATGGGTTGCACACATAGTGGCACAGCAAGTGATGTGTGTCTATTTAATCACAGCTGCTGAAATGAGATCAAAAGGCACTGTGTTGTTAAACCCTTAAAGCTGCTGTCACAGCAGAGAGATCAGGAGGGGCCCACCACAGGAAGCAGAGTAAAGAAGAAACTTAGGCTTGCTGCTTAATGTCATTCTACTGTCAGCCTGGCCTGGGTCTGCTTTAAGTGGAGATGGCTGGAAGAAGACATTCAGAAGTGCAGCTATGCAGATGAACTGCACCTGGCCAAAACACTCTCTCACGTGGATTTTTCAAGTGCCAGGAGGACCAAGGAACACTTCTTTAAGTGAATTTGTGTGATCCGTTCTTCCTTAGATAAATGATGGCTTTAACCTCACTTTCATTACTATTACTATTATTTTCTCTCTGAAACTGTATTTTCTCAGCTTTTAGCTGGCATTCTGCATCCCCAGAGTTCAACCACAGCAGATATTTATTTGGCCCGGACCAAGATCTTCCTGGTCAATTTTCCTTTGCCTGCTGAGGGCATCCATTCATTGCACTGCTGCACTGCACAGTTTGCAGCCAGGAGAGGGCAATAGCATCTACCAGCTCCTGTGCAGGAGTGGGAGAATGCTTAAGACAGGTGGGGTAGGTGATGGCACAGAAAGTGGGGAAAGAACTGGTACTGCACTAAGTGCTGCAGATAGACTTTCTGTCTGCTTTAACTATTCTCTAGTCTTTCACATTTTTAGAAGCATTAAGCTTATCATCTTTTCTAAGGGCCCAGTTTTAAATTTGCACTGTTTTTTAGTGCTTTGGGTTGATTTAATTAATTTCTATTTATGGTGCTTAATAATAATGTCGAGCCTGCGTTTTTAGACAGGAATTTTGTGTATGGCCCCTCTGCCAATTCCCACTTCCATTTAATGGCTCTTGCTGCCTAACCCACAAAAAATGCTGGTTACAGGTCATGTGAGTTTAAGTCTGCTCACTGTTCTGTCAGTAGATTCACTGGTTCAGGAGCACCATGTTTACACTAAAGAAGTCACCTCTTCCCAAAGGCCACAGGAAGAAAATGGCAGGCAGAAAAGAAGTCAAATCAGCTAATTTTGAGACCTTGTGAATACTTTCTCCTTTATCAGGCTTAAATATCAGCTGTTTTGCAGTAACAAAACATATGGACTGTAAATATGGTGAACCCAAAGAAAGTTCTATGGCCTGTGTGGGATAGCAAAATGGCCTATAAAGCAAGCTGAACACTAGCTAGATCATTATGTTTTTTCTTAAAGTTTCAATTCTTTTACTCCTGCTCCCCTGAGGAATGCTGTCAATGTTATTTTTCTCCCTCTTACTCACTTAGAAATGAACTAACTCACAGTGATACATACACATCGCTCATTCTGTCATTATCCCTATGTTTACCAAAAAAAAAGAGCCCCTTGTTCCCAGTAGGAATATTTATTATTTAAATAAAGAAGGATAATTATAACCTGGGGTGTTGGTTGTTTTTTTTTTGTTTGTTTGTGATCTGTTGTTTTTTTGTTTTTACTCAATACCAAATAAGAATGTTAATTTCAAAACTGAAAAAGTATAGTTATCCCTCTCCCCCACTGGCTATTAAACAGTAAAAAGGGAAAATGTGAAATTGTATGCTCAAACTGTTGTTTTTCTGAGATTGTAACTGTGAGTAATGCCTCTGCTATAATTTGCTTCACTTTATGACAGGGAACAGAGTCCTAAAATTATAAAGTTCTCAACAAAGTCTCTTTTCATTTACACCACCACAGTTTAGGATTGCATTGACTGAAATCACTCATGATGTACATCCAGAAGAATGCACTTCTTGAACTGCCTTCCAGTTCTGTATGACAATAATAATTTGAATCTTCTATGGAAATTTGAAACATGTTCTTTTTAAACATGTTATTTCTCATCCTCTCTCGTTTATGTAAGTTTTCATTCTATTCTTTTTAGTTAGGATAAATTATTTAGCCATCATCAGGCTAAATATGACAAGTTCATAATTTTTTACTCCTTAAATAGCTGAAAAACACACATGATGATGTCTAGGGAGACTTTGCTGCAACATTTAGTACTTGGAGGGGGCTTACAGGAAAGATGGGGACAAGCCTTTAAGTAGGGCCTCTTGTGACAGGACAAGAGGTGATGGTTTTGAACTAAAAGGTTTAGACTAGAGAGAAGGAAGAAATTCTTTGCAATGAGGATGGTGCAACACTGGCACAGGCTCTGAGCAACCTGATCTACTTGAAGATGCCCCTGCTCATTGCAATGGGGTTGGATGAGATGACCTTTGGAGGTCCCTTCCAACCCAAAACATTTCATAATCCATAAGTCTGTGATTCAGGTCTAAGAGGTTTCTGTGATAAGTTGACACTTCCATGTTTGAAAAATGTCTATAAACAGGGAATGTACACTTCTGACCACTTGCAGAATTCCCAAAGGTATAAATTTGGATTGCAGTCAAAAATGAAGGGCTGAACTAGTCCTTATTCTGTATGAGTTTATTTACTTACAGGTGA
Source organism: Indicator indicator (assembly GCF_027791375.1). Lineage (NCBI taxonomy): Eukaryota > Metazoa > Chordata > Aves > Piciformes > Indicatoridae > Indicator > Indicator indicator. The sequence goes on along the minus strand of NC_072036.1, from coordinate 8,191,402 downwards.
ATACTTCCCTGTTAGTATTTGCATGAAAAAGAGATGTAGGTTTACCAAATATGTAGTCCCATAGTGTTTAGGAATCCCATGTGCACAGCACTGCTACTCAAATGTATTCAAATCCACCACTATCTTTGAAAGATTTTATGCTAAAATGTGAAAACATGGATCAGATTCTCCCTGCAATGTGATCCAGTTTGGGTCTTTAATCTGTGAAAACACTCATCATGCTTCTTCAAAAGGAATTTTACCTTTTCTGCAAGACAGCAGGACAGCTGACTCAGCTGCTGTTAACATTCTGGAGACTGTCAGGCAGCAACAGCACTGCATGAAAGCTTTGGTAAGTGTGTTGTGAAGATGGAAATGTCATCAGAAGTGTTCACTTCTATGGCTACTTCAGGGAAGAGCAAAGGCAGTTACGTGAAGCCCAGATTACAATTCAGATCTGTTTTCCCATTTCCACCATACAGCTGAATCCTCCCTCCTTTATTTCATGGCATGAATTGCCACTGACTTATATTCCTCTTCCTCTCCCGTAGGCAGATGTAGGTGATAAAAACATATGCACATTCACTTTGAGGCTGTAGAGGTTTCCCATTCAGAACAGTTCCTTCCAAACCTGAGGAAATGTTTGCATGCCCTGCGGGGAGAGATGAGAAAATAAATCACACCACTAGCTCCTAGCTTTAGCAGATTTCTGCTGAACCTGAGGAAGAAACAAGCCTTCTGTGAGGAAAGAGCTCTCTGTGGGTTAGACAAACATGCCAACACTGAACCTGCTGTGGTGCAGTCAGATGTGTATGCTGCTGCCTGTCCTAATAACAAGCACTGAGGTGGATAACATTTGCATAAGAACTGGCAAAGAAGTATGCAGGTTGTAATGAAATTTGAGGTCAAACAAACAAAGAAGCATAAAACCCACAAGTGCCAAACAAAAATCCCCAGTGTTAGGCTGTCCAGATGAGAAGCTGAGACTGACAGACATCTTCAGTGGTGAAGCATCTGTGACAGCTCTTAGTTCCACTGAAATATTTGTCAGGACTCTGCTACTACTTCAGGCTGTATCTTGGATGTTGCTTATTGAATGCATGTTAATAGTTGTGCTAGCAGCAACAAGCAGAAGCTCCATTAGATAATTTAACAGAGAGCCCTCCTCTGAATCAACAAACAATTGTGTTCCTTAACCTTTGCTAGAGTGAGTAGGAATTATGATACAGACAATGAGGTAAGGTTTTCTCTTTATCTAAAGCTAAATCACCTTGCTTTTATGATCAAATATTGCAGATAAAACCTGACAGTGAAACTCCTGTGACCTATGACTCCACCCTAGTTCTTGGGCTCACTATAACAGTCTCTGCATGGTGTTTTAGGGTCTGTGTTACAGAGAAGGTCAGAAGAGATGATCTAATAGTCCCTCCTGGCTTTAGAATCTTGGAATCAAAATCTGAACTAGACTACAGTTTCTGTATATATATGTGTAAACTAACTGTTCAAAATGTTAACAGGTTCTGGGCCCATGAGGGTTCAGAAACTCATTCTTCATTCCAGCTGCACCTTCTGAGAAGCAATTCCCAAGTGTGGCCTTGCTGGATTTTTTATACCTTGCTTTCTCCTACCTCTCCCATGAAAAATCCTTTGAATTACTCAGTTATACTCTGCCCTCAGCTCTGAAACTGCAGCTACTATCACTCTGAGTGGTTTATTTGAGAGCCAGAGTGCCCAGGGGTTTCCTTTTCCTGTGATGACAGGACCAACAAACTTTGAGGAACTTTCTTTTTTTTCAGATGATTGTAAACTGCTTCTTTATCACCTAACCCCGTTCAGAATGCTGCATTCAGAGACTTGGGGTCATCCAGTGCAAAGTGTTGGGGGGGTTTTGGTTTGTTTGTATTTCTTCTTAAAACATTCCAGTTTCCAGTTATATCAAGGAAAACTCTACTGAAAGCTAGATCAGACCATGAAATATCCAGCACCATTTTAGAGAAAGGAAAATGGAACTCCTTGCATAGAATCATATCCTCTGTGTTTTCCTACCCCAGTAATTCACAGAGCTTTAACTGGATTTTGGGTTTCATACAAAATTTTCTCATTAAGAACTTATTTTCTTCATTTCTTTATTGTTTCCCATTTCTTTACTGTTTCCCATTTCTCATTGCTGGAAAATAGAGCTGCATGGGTAACTAACTACTTTATTATTTTTCATCAATTCCTCTGGGATATTTCTGCTTCTTTGTAGTCTTCAGTGACAAACATCACCATGTTGCATTATAGAATTAAATGAAGTCTATGTTGCAGCACCTGAGAGCAACTGAAAATAATTGAAATGAGCTATAAACTCTCTTTACTCCCATTAAGAGTTATTTTTCATAAGAAATATTACTGGGGAATTGGATGCCAGTCTTCTTGCTTCCTCTTATTGTAGCTAAGCACAAAATGGGCACACAAGATATCAGAACAGAACACAACAGAAATGGAATTTGTTGGTGTGGTGTAACTGATGCCAAGTTAGGAAAGGGTCAGGTATTGGAGAGAAGCTAAGGAAGAGACATTGCCTATGTCTGTAGGTGGGAGGAGATTGAGCCTTCCACTCTTTGCCTTTACAGCAGCTGCATTAAGAATTAATAAAGAGGAACTGCCATGAATATGCACGAGGTGTTTTCATTACTAATTCATAAGGCCATCAATCAAGCAGCTCCACTTTCAGCCCAGGAAATTGAGGTTAGGCCTGGTTTTCCTGGCTTTTTGAATTACAACTGGAGGCAAAAGCTGGATGGGGGAGAGGAGAGGAGAGGAGAGGAGAGGAGAGGAGAGGAGAGGAGAGGAGAGGAGAGGAGAGGAGAGGAGAGGAGAGGAGAGGAGAGGAGAGGAGAGGAGAGGAGAGGAGGAGAGGAGAGGAGAGGAGAGGAGAGGAGAGGGAGAGGAGAGGAGAGGAGAGGAGAGGAGAGGAGAGGGAGAGGAGGAGAGGAGAGGAGAGGGAGAGGGAGAGGAGAGGAGAGGGAGAGGAGAGGAGAGGAGAGGGAGAGGGAGAGGAGAGGGAGAGGGAGAGGGAGAGGGAGAGGGAGGGAGAGGGAGAGGGAGAGGGAGAGGGAGAGAGGGAGAGGGAGAGGGAGAGGGAGAGGGAGAGGAGAGGAGAGGAGGGAGAGGGAGAGGGAGAGGGAGAGGGGAGGAGGGAGAGGGAGAGGGAGAGGGGAGAGGAGGGAGAGGGAGGGGAGAGGGAGAGGAGAGGAGGAGGAGAGGGAGAGGAGAGGAGAGGAGAGGGAGAGGAGAGGAGAGGAGAGGAGAGGAGAGGAGGAGGGAGAGGAGAGGGAGAGGAGAGGAGGGGAGGGGAGGAGGGAGGAGGGGAGAGGGGAGGGAGAGGGGAGGGGAGGAGGAGGAGGAGGGGAGGGGACGGGAGATGCAGATTAGAGATGGGTGTGACCCTGGGTATATGGATACAGGTTTTACAGTACCAATTATCTACTATAGCTAAAATGTAGTGTTCCTTGACCCATTTTTTTTAGGTTTTTGAGGGGGTTTATGCAGTTTTTTGGCAGGGGGGTTGGAACTAGATGATCCTTGTGGTCCCTTCCCACCCTGACTGATTCTATGATTATGTCTGCAAATTGATAAACCACAGGCTCCTCCAGTTTAAGGATATATATAAAGTCATTCTTAGACAAGGAACATAAGGGTGAAACACTTAAACTTCCTTTAGGAACCACAGATAATATACAGGCTGCTCCAGTTTAAGGTTATACATGAAGTCATTGTTAGACAGGGAACATGAGGAAGAAACACTTGAACTTTCCTTAGGTATGAAATGCAATCTGAATATTCCAAAGAGCTCATGACAGTTCTATTTAGAATGCTTTTCGTGCACTGCATGATCTCTGTTTCTAACACAGCAGAATCCTGTATATAGAACCAAGTCCAGAATGGTAAACCAAAACCAGACAAGAACAATATTCCCAGCAACTAATCCTGTATCAATAGATAGAAATGCTGCCAGCAGTGGGGAACTGGCAGGTGTGCATTTTCAGGGCTAAGGGTTAGCACTTTTGCCCTCCATGGAAGTGAAGGTAGCTCGGATTCAGTGTTTATAAGCCTCTTTGATTTTAGCAGTAATGAATTATTTGCACTACTACCTTGAGTTTTCTTTTCTCCACCCCTCATTTTCCCTCATGCTTTCTTTATTAAAAGTAGTACATACCAACAGCTGAAATTAGCACTCTTGCCTGTCTGTGTTGTAGGTACCCAACACTATGAGACAGAACAGATCTTGGTAATTTGTACGTGCTTATTAATTAATTTTAGGAAAACTTTAATGCACCACTGTTACTAACCCCTACTATTAATGAAAGCTTCTCTTCATCATTATGAGGAGAAGGCATGAATTTCAGAGACTGCCTGAATTGGCTGGGGAATATCACATGGAGTAAGAGCAGCAGATTCAGAAATGAGGACCTGTCATACAGGAGAGTGGACAGGAAAACCTGAAGGCATTATTGTTGGATTTCTGGCAGAATGTCACATAACAACAGCACTTTGTGTGGCTACATATTCTGTGTGGTTTAGACTCAGGTCCCAGAAAGCAGGTTCAGCCTATCTGATTTCCTGGAATTCTTTCTTATTGTTCCATTGCCTGTGGACAAGACACTAGAACAGTAATGAGCTTTTAGAGTGCATTGGCATTTTCATGAGAGTTCAACATTATATTTTATTCTGTCTTTTTTTTTTTATTACTTTTTAAAGTTTGTATGTAAAAGGAATACATGCTCAGCTGGAGGCAATTCCAGCTAAAAATTAGCTCCTTCTACCTCATTGTCCTCCTATTTCATGCATCTCTGAAACTCCACATTGTATTCTGAAAGGCTCCCTAGAGATTTTTTTTGCCATAAGGCATCAATCAACATATCTTGTGATTAATATCATGCTACAGTATAAAAATATGCCAAAATCTTCTCATGAAAATGGCTTGATGTGTACAGCATGGACTTTCAGGTATTTGCCATGTCAAATTTCATGTATATTTATATTGATTTATTATCTGTCCTGGCACCCTGAGGGGTTGGGGGGGGAACCCAACAAAATATGTAAATAAATTTCACTGGATACAATATGACAGATTACAGTAAGTGTGAAAAACCAAACCACCATCTCTTGGTGTGTTGATTTCATGTTGCCTAGACCCACTGCATCCTCAGCATTATGTTTCTGTGTTTGGCTATGTCTGTTCAGCAGGCTTTCACAGAGAAAAGACAGATCACAAGGAAGTGAGCAGAGTTAGGAGGACACTTATTGTAGGCAGGCAGATGACTACACAAAGAAATGTGATTCCTATCAAGCAGCCAACAGAAAAAGAAAAAAAATAAAATAAAAATCCTGAATAAATGGTGCATGGAAGAGAAAATTAACAAGAAGTAGATTAGGACAGTGTTGTATATCGTTTTCCAGAGACTTAGGATAAATGAAGCAAACTTTCTTTTAATACCAAATATGCATAATTGGCAGAGAAGCAGAATAACTTCCTTAAAGCACTTTTAGAATTTTTTTTTTTTTTTAAGTATCAGATGAAAAATATGGCAGCTCTAGTTAGGTGCCCTTTAAATTGTGCATTTCCAAGAAGTATTTAATGTACTTGAACAGCTTTTGAAAAGACCTCATGGGAGACTGCAAAGAAAACTTGATGGACCTGAGCTGAAAGGTAAATGTTAGCATAGTTTAAATCTGGGTTAAGTGAGAGATGGAAAAAGAAGGCAGTAGTAGGGACAGTAGTACACTTAAATTAAACAAGGAAGGAGCTGAATAGTGAATTGCTGCAGACTATGGCTACAGTCAGTGTTGCTCACTGCTTTTATTGATGATAGGAAAAACTCACTAACAGTCAGTCAGTTTGATAGTGATGTGTCTGTTTCCTACTGGCTTCTTCTTTCATGCAAAGACTTTAATAATGTATCAAATTATTTTCAATTCATCCCTCAAGGAATGAGTAATATTTTAAATTACATTTAACAGAAAGAATAGAATTATGAAAATCCAGCATGAACTACCACCTCATTTATTTCTACGTTCATATATAACCTACCTTCTGAATATGTGCTTATTCTGAATTTCCTGGTTTAAAGGTCCATTCCTTACTTCAACATGAAGAATTTTGAGATTTTTCTAAGCACTTCCTATTTGTAAATTTTCCTCCAAATCAGCATGTTGTTTTTCCTTGATTATGTGAAAATGTGGCAAAATTAATTAGGGCTAAGATACCAGTGCTAAGATACACATTGGCAGGAGTTTGCAAAATTTATATATACTATGCTATGTTTAAGTGAGAAATTGGTCATCTAACTGTTCAAAGAAAAATATGGATTAAAACAAAGAAAAATATGGATAAAAAATTAATTTGTTGGGAATATTTTGTTAACTCTTTGGGTATGTAAGTTGCTGTTCTCTAACTTGCATTCACTGAGCTGTAGGCAATTACTCTTGATTCTGACTTCAGTTCAGGCCCTGCAAGATGTGTCCCAGCTTTAATTTTTATTTATTCACACAGTTAGCCTCACAACACACAGAACATCCAGTCTGCTGCCTATTGAAGTATTTTTCCCTCTGATAACATCTGCAAATACTTGATTGCAATATAACTGAAGGAAATTGTGCTTTAAAATGAATAGCTAGCATTAAACTTAAACAATAGCATGGATGTTAGCATCAAACAGGTAAGAAGATGATAGGAATATTTATTCACAAAATCATAACTTCTCACTTCATACAGTTACATTTTTGTTGGCAATGGGGTCTGTGTGTCATGTTGGTAAAACAAGTGAATGGAAGTCGGTGTAATATCTGGTGGTGAAGAACCTGGGGATGTGCTCTCCTCATCTGATGCAGTTCTTGTGTTTTAACACATCCTTTGCATACTGATGAAGACTGTTAGGAAAAAAAAAAAAACACAAAACAGTCAGTAAAGTGCCTCCTGCACATGCAGAGGAGCTAGATTTGCTGTCTCTGTTGTTGTATAGAAAGGAGTGGGCGAGGCAGAGTGGTTTGGCAGCAAAATTCTGCTGCTGTAGAGGGAAGATCTCAGGTGTTTGTGTAGCACAGAATAGAGTTTGCAGGGGACACCTGCTGCCCTCACCAGTATTTTGCCCATATCTGGTATCTCTCAAAGCTTCCTGACTTCCTAGAGAGTTCCTGAGAAGCAGTGTTACTCTGCTTTGCTCTCCAGGATCTACTTCCCTTCCAGAGGATGGAAGAAGGAACAGTGAGTGAGGAACAGGTAGGAGAGGGACGTGGCTGTTGTTCCCAATGAAGAAGCTGGCTACAAAAAAAAAAAAAAAAAAAAAAAAAAAAGGCATGATCTTGGGACTCAGGAAATGGGAACTGAAGTCTACTTCTGGGCTAGTGTCTGTAAAATCAGGCACAAATCTCTGTCTTTTCTACAAGTTAATGAAATTGAAATTCCCACTAAACTCATCCACACAGAGAACTACTGTGCCCCTTTGAAAGTTCAGTCTTACTTTCAGCTTTGTTGCTGTGTTTCTGGTCTTTTTGATCTTCTTTTTTTGCCCCCCTTCATTGTAAAGCTGTCCTCTCTGACTTCACACAAGGCAAAGAAACAACAGAAGGCTTTCAGATTTAATTTGAAACATTTCTCATTTTGGGTTTTGTTGTTCAAATCTTCTGATCTGATTCTTTCATCCCTTATGGCTCTTCACAATCTCACAGGGAAACAGGTCCCAGGCCACAGGACTACACTTATAAATCTTCGAAATCCTGCATCTCAGGTTGTTTCATCTGTTGTAAACCTGCAGCTCTGCACTGGTGAGTAACCATCTCTACCCTAATAAAGTTGGTAATGTAACTTGAAATGGCATTTGATTTCTTTCTTTTTTGGAAGGAGCAATACTATTTGTAAAAGAACTAGATGAAATAGCAGACCATTTGTTTGACAGCTGCTCCATTACATTAAAGTCATCCTTCCTGTAGTCATACAAAAAAGCAAAATATGAAATAGTGATATCTTTCCCCCCCCCCAAAAAATATCACTTGGTAATGGCACAGGAAAATGGCAAACTCAATTTTTTAGGGGATTTTAGTAAGAAGATTGTTCTTGAGAAATAGCTTTCCTGACAAAATCAAATTCTACTGTTGCATTTCACATGGGTCTTAAGGAGACAGTTCCATAAGCTTGAGGGTGACTACAAATTTAATGCTTCTGTTCAAGCTGATACCGCAAAATACAGATCCTTATAAATAAGCTCTTATTCTTGGAGCAGTATTTAAGTATGAAATCATGAAAATACTTCCTCTACCCAAGTTGCCTTTAATATATTCGTTAACTGGCAAGACAACACGATCTTTTTCTAATGCATGTGGAGGCACTGAAATAAAGCAGGAATTAAACCCATTAGTCTACATCTTTGGTTAGTGCAAACTACTGGTAAAGAATAGCTTATTGCAGCTTGCAGGTGCTAATGTCCCTTGGCTGGCTTCAGTGTTCTCCAGCCATGCTGCAATCCTCTGCTAAAGACTCTGTCAGAAAAGGTTCTCCCTTTGTGTTTCTGGTTTTGCTAATGAAATCAGTGTTTCAGTGAAGATTACCATCCAGTATAAATTGAATAAACTCCATTGACAGCAGTGGAGTTTTGCTAAGCTTAGAAAACTCAGGCTCTGGGCCTGTAGATGTCCTTGCTGCACTGTTTGCGTGATTGACACTGTTTTTCTGAGATACAAAACAATTTTCAAATTTATTGCAAGTATTCAGCAAGTTCCTTTTCCTTTAATGGAATTTTCTTGTGTCATTTTTAACCACAGATTTTTAAAAGTATTCTTTTATTTTAAGTTAGGCCACTTCCTGAAAGACCCAAGCAATAGCATTTCCCCCCTCCCTGTGTTTCCATCCTAACAAGCTATTCAACCAGGCAGAAACCTGAGTGTTTTGAAGCATTTTGGAAATTGGTAAACACATGGTATTTCTTTCTGTGACTTGGAGAAAAAGAAAGAAAAAGAGAGAGAGAAAAAGTATATACAAAGTGAATTTACTTTTAGAGGGTTTATTTCTTTCTATAAACATTTTTGTGCTAGTGCTCTGTACAAGAGAAAGAAATAATTCATTGCCCCTCCAGTGCCTCTCTCTTGCTATTTCATTTCCTCCAGTCTATTTATTTATTTTCACCATCCCTCTCCAAAATACTTAAAGATTCAGCCACCTTCTCACGTTTCCTTTTCAGATTTTTTTTTGTTTGTTTAGATGAATCGTGCAGGATGCTGAAACAGTACCCTACAGCTCTGGTTACCCAAAGACAAAGAAAGAACATGATTCGAATATCAGATAATGAGTGAAGGCTGAATATAAGATTTGCTAAATAATAAACCTGGATAAGAATTCAAGTTAATCATGGACAGCCTGTGATTTTGCAAAAAAACCTTAAATAACCTGAGTATTTTATTTTCTCACTGAAATAGTTGCTCAGCACCAGTTACAAAGGCACATGGAGAGCTTCTCTTGCTGTAACCAGCTTGTTTGTGAGATGCATGGCTATTGCTATTCCAACAGCACTGAATGCATAGTTTTGCATCAGGAAACAGATGATGTATTCAAGATGCAATCTTAAAATGTAATAATATTAATCACACTTACAGCTACACTGTCAGAAAAGAGGCCTCCTCTTATTTTTCAAGGATCCATCAATACCTTCTAGAATATGTATTCAGAGTTGCTCTACTTACATGACAGAGATGCCCCAAGACCTGCAGGCAGGCTTTTGAATACTGTTTAATATTTAAGATCTAAAGAAAATGGATAAGGCAGCTGGGGGAAAAAAAAAATGAAATCAAATACAAGGAAACATTTCCTTCCCTGGAGGCTTTTTGACCAATGGAGCTCTGAGCCCTTTCTTATCAAGTGTGAATATATCAGGCTCTCTTAAGGTAGTTTTGCAGCAAGCATTCAACTGTGTGCAATGTGCAGCTGTTGTGAGCATGGGAGGTACTTTATTTTTGAGGTGTTTTCTTGCCATTTCTAAATAGATTTCATAGTTTTCCTCATTTAAAGAGACTTAGCATGATATTGCAAAGGATATAATTTGAGGTAGCGTTTTACATGGTCATGCTAAATGATATTTAAAATTTCATAACCTAGATAGTATTGAACAGCTGTTCACCCAAGGAGAAATACAATAAGCAGCTGTGGATTTTAGGTGTAATAAATAAAAAACATAGGTCTTCAGTTCAATCACCCAGAAATCCAGTTTATGTACACAGCCTCATGATGCAGATTTTAGGGCAGGCTATGGAATTAAAGGATTCAATGACTCAATTAGGGTTTATCCAAAACATTTACAATGATCTTTTCTTCAGCAAATTCAGCTTATGCATACAAACACCTACAAATATTTCTAAAAGTTTAGCAGCTGTACTGTTTGCCATCCAAGACTGTACAAAAAAGAGAATCTTTAATACATTTCATATCTCTTTGTAGTCTTGCAAAACCCTGAATAAAAAAGCTGAAATTGCTTTTGCAAATAGTTTGATAAATTTGGCTTTCCTGCACAAATATGTGGAATGGTACTAGTAATTTATTTCACATGAATACACATTTGAACTTTTTTTCTCCATCTGTTAGGAATTGTACACTGGTAAAAGCTCTTCCTTTGAGAGAAATTAGCAGAGGTACTCAAAAGCCTGCAAAGAATTCTCTGGAAAGAATTCATAAATTAGTATCTCCTGTAATTGCTTCTTATTTTTTCTGGTTAGTGTCTTTTTGGCTTTCTGTGCCTTGGACACAGTTCCTTACTCAGAGTTATATCCTATTTTAATTTTCCATATGTAAACAGTTGCAAGTATTGGAAGTTCTCTGCCTTTTGCAGGTAGAATAGTCCTGGGCAAGTTCTTTGGGACAGTGTCTGTCTTTGCAATGAGTTTCTGTAGTGTTTTTGTCATAATGAGGCTGCAGGCTGAAGGAACTGTAGTGATGAATCATCTTCACTAGTAGAGGAACCTGGAGAGGTGGGATGAATCACCCCCTGGAGATGCTTGCCTCTCCTCATTAGATGAGGGCTAAAGGAGAAGTGACAGCACAGACCAGACAGCTAACTTTCAGAATATTAATGTTAAATGACAAATTTAAACACAAATATTTTAAATAAATGCTTGGAATCTTTTTGGTTTTGTTGTTTTTTTTTTTTTCCCCTGACATTATCTATTTTCAGAATATTTTTTTTCTTTCAGTAATATGCATTTACCACATGGAGAGTATTCTTTGTTATCTCAGAATTATTTACCTTTAAAAAAATAAATATATAGTTGGTTTTGTTATAATGTTGAACATCTTTAATTGATATATGCTAGTAGGCTGTGAGGTAGAGCCTACACAGGTATAAATTAGTGTTGAACTGACACCAGTTTTAACACCTCCACTACTCAAATCACTAGACAGGTGATTTGTAAATCAGTACATTTCCACTAAAGACAGTGGAAAGATGCTGAGTGACATCACTCCAAGTTTTGACCTTGATTGCTTGAAAAAAAAAATATTTTTACTGAAATAATACATCATGAGACTCAGCTGTGAAGTATTGTACTGATAATTCCAAACACCTGTTCTTAGTGAGTGTATAACTTTTCCTAATGCTGTTAGAGAAAGAAGGCAAAAGTATACACCTATTATAGCAGGAAAGAAGCTGGTTAGAGAGCACAGTTATGGTACAAAATTCAGTGCTGAGCAACTACTAAAGCAACTTAATGCACTCCTTTTACTGCTTTGATTGTTCTAAATACAACCAATTTTAGCTAATGCTCCAAGATTTAGATTAGGAAAGGGCAAAATCTGACCAATTTGAGGAATGTTAAATTTGCAAATGGATACATTTTATGCCTCCTTAATAGCCTTCAAACTTTCATTTTCTTTTCAGCTATAAATATTCTATAATGACAAAGAAGAATATAAAGTAAACTCAGATTCACTAACCCTACCTTTTTATGAGTAACACTTCCTTTTAATGGTACATTTAGCTAATACTGAATTACAGGGGAATTTCAACAGAAGTGCATATGACATCTCCATTAATATCAAATTAATCCTTTATGATCAATGCTATTGTCATGAAAACTAGACAGATTAATTAAATAAGTCACTTAAAATAAAGTATTTCTTCTTTTATGCAGCTTTTTAATCCTGTTTGGGTATTAATTACTTCTTTTCTTGGATTCAGAAGACCCATTTGTTTCCATTCAACTGCACTCCCTCAAGAGGAACTGGAACTGCTGCACAGTCTAATGGTGGGGAACACATTAGGTGGGGATCAGAAAAATCTGTGTTTTCCCATTATTGGCCTCTTTAAGAGCTAGCAAAACACAGCCCAAATGTTATTGAATGCATTTCAAAACCAGAAATCAGTTTTCATTATGCACTTCTCAAAATTAATACTTCATAGTCAAAGACAATTAGCTGATGTTCCAGGGGTCTTTTGTTGACATTACTTGGCTTGTTCTAAGATTTTGGAGCAATCAGAGCTTACATTACAACTGCAGGACTTCTCACTTTATCTCTGAAACCTAAAAGTTTCAAACTGGGTTGATACTCACAGATATCTTGGGGCCACATATCAGAGGAGCAGTAGCAATCTGCAAAGATCTGTGAAGCTGGTGATGCCTGTGAGAAAGCCAAGCATGCTTTTGCTATTGCTGCTTCACACAACTCAGGTAATGCAAATCACCAAACTGCAGCAAACAACAGCAGCAAGCTCAGCCACCAGGTTTAAGTCACAGATCCAACACAGAGTTAAAGTTCCTACAGAACTGCTGCAGAGAGCAAGAAATGTCTATAGATCATAATTCTGTAAACTTCACTGCATATAACACCCTCTTGTCTTTGAGAGCTAAGGCAAAGTAATGTGAGTTGCAGGCAAAGCAATTTTTCTGATCTTCATTTATTTTATAAACTTATTGTGATGGCCAGAGGACAAGTAGTGAATTTCCATGTCAACTGTCAAGGTATAAGAATCTGATTTTCACACTGGAATAAAAATGAAAAATATTTTTTACTATTGCTGTGGCCTTAGTTTGAGCTTTACCTTTTCTCACTTTTTAACAAAGGAATCTTCTTGCATAGGTAAATTCATAGAATCATAGAATTGTTATGGTTGGAAGGGACCTCAAGGATCATCCAGTTCCAACCCCCTCCTGCCATAGGCAGGGACACCTCACACTACATCAGGTTGCTCACAGCCACATCCAGCCTCACCTTAAAAACCTCCAGGGATGAGGCTTCCACCACCTCCCTGGGCAACCTGTTCCAGTGTCTCAGCACCCTCATGGTGCAAAACTTCTTCCTAACATCCAATCTGAATCTACCCACTTCTAGTTTTGCTCCATTCCCCCTAGTCCTGTCACTACCTGATATCCTAAAAAGTCCCTCCCCAGCTTTCTTGTAGCCCCCTTCAGATACTGGAAAGCCACAATAAGGTCACCTCAGAGCCTTCTCTTCTCCACACTGAACAGCCCCAACTCTCTCAGCCTGTCCTCATAGGAGAGCAGCTCCAGCCCTCTGATCATCCTGGTGGCCCTTCTCCGGACATCTTCCAGCATGTCCATATCCCTCTTGTAATAGAGGCTCCAGAACTGGATGCAGTACTCCAGGTGGGGTCTCACCAGCGTGGAGTAGAGAGGGAGAATCACCTCCCTCGACCTGCTAATTCAGAAATAAGTTTACTTCTCTTCATAGAAGAAATGAATCCTTCAGTTTCAGTATATTTATCAGTGGAGGCACATCCCTTTGGAAGCTGTTGCTGTGCTTCGAGGCATTTTGAGGTACTCCTAACTCAGCAGTTAAGAGCTTTAAACGCAGATGTACCTCAGGTTAGTACTCATAACTCCAACTCAGTTCTCCACAGCATGATAGTTTATAAAATTATGGGGTGTGATGAAACATTTGTTGTTGATTCATGCACAGCCTAAGGCAGGAAATTTGCTGCCTTACAGGAGAAAATTATGTTTCCTTGAATGAGAAGGGTAGATGACAGACACTGGCACTTTCATTTCAAAACAAAATTGTTTGCTGTTATCTAAATATTCTACAGGTCATGAAGCTACAGGACTATTAGGTGAGTTAGTATTCTATGGTACCTTCTTACAGAGCACTAACATCTCCAATGCTGTTTGCTGCAGTGTGTGCACAAACAATAAATACTGGATTGCATGCTGGTCTCATACACACCAATATCATTCCAGAATCAACTCAGTGAAGCAATTTCCCTGGAATTAATCAGGTTGAAATCATTTACGAGGGCTGAGTAAGTCAGCTCTATCGTGGCCTTTTTCAACGTCCTTTCAGCTCCAGAGTTCTGCTACTGATTATGTGCAGGGAAAGAAAATGTAAAAGCAAAGTACAAACATAGTGTTAAGCCTCAAAGAAACCTGAAGGGTGGCTGAGGTTACATTGGCTTCATAAAGTACATTGACCTAAAAGTGTTTAGGAAACTATCAATGTTTTTCATATACATGCTCCAATGTGAAAAAGGATGGGGTATGGAAATGGTCAAGCTTCTTGCAGTCATCTTCTTTCCAGGCTGAGAAACTGAAGGGCTGTGATAAGACAACTCCTAAAATAGGTGGTGAGAATATCATTCTAAGACAAAGTTAAAATACAATTCTCTGAAAGAACAAAGACTGGTTGTAGGAATTTGTCCTAATTAACATCCAGAAAAGGATTAATCCTGTGCTCATGTGAAGAAATCCCTGCAGATGTATCAGAGACATGCCAAAGGGCTGACAGACATGACCTGGTACCTATGAAAGGCTCATGCTGCTGTAAAGAATGAGCTGAGAAGGAAGGAAAATATTCCTGTGTGTCTAAATTGCTCTTAATTTCCTATATATGGGCAACCAAAATCGTACCTCTGTTAAGTGAGTTTTAGGCATTTGGTATTTTTAAGCAGAGGTAATTTTGATTTGATTTTTGACATGGTAATGTTGAGAGAAGGTTTGACTTTACTGAAATCAGCTTATTCCTATGACAAGATAATATCCTTGGGTAATTACTTATAAAGCACAAAGGAAGGGGATATTACAATGTTTTCTAAGTAGTTAAAGGCTCCATTTCACTTTGCATATGAGATTCAAAGATATCTGAGAAAGCTCAAATTATCTTAAAAAGCACACTCTCTTTGTTTTCAAATTTTGCATAGGAGCTTTATAAATACAAGGTGTCTGACAGCTTGGGCAGGAATCTCCTTGGAATGATCTGGTGCGATAAACTAATTCCTACTGTGATTCTAAACTCTATGTCCTGCTCAAGGATATGGTAGCTTCCCATCACCAGAACAACTGGACAGGATGTTAGATAACCTCATTTGGGCTCCTTTTTCTCTTGGAAGAATGGACCAGGTGATCTTTTGTGGTACCTTGCAAACTAGACTGTTCTATGGTTCCATGATTCTGTGAATTGACATAATCAGAAATGGAGTCTTAGTGGTGCAGGGGCCAGCCCAGGTTAGCTTGTAAACTTCCTGAGACATCTAGGAATGGAATGGTAGAGCCCAGCACAGGTGATGGAGCTGCTACAAAGAGGGAAGTCAGGGAAGAGCTGACAGGTCTGCTTTCCTCAAAAATCACCCTGCTCTGTTCCTTACCCAGCACCATGCTTATCCTTTGAGAAGAGCTGCTTTTATCATGTCATTACAACCTGTTGTAACCTTGTGTTCATCTTTACACCCTGGGAATCAAGAAAAGAAAAAGCCTTCAAGCACAGAAGGGTCTCAGAACCAGAAAAAATTCATTAAAACAACTCTCAGGATACGATGAGGCTCCTATTTTAAAAGGCCAAAATACAGTGCAAGGCAGTTTGAATGTTAATCTGAAGATAAAAGCTTCACTTTTTAATATTCCCAATGATGCAAGTTCTGACCTTCCATTCCAGAATCCCAGACAGTAGAGAACAGACCCTCCAGGGCTAGGAGGGTGAGAGAACAGGAGGCATTCAAGGGACATCATGTCTTTTGTTGTGTGTGATGGGGAAAGAGAAGTCTCCCTTTTGCTGAGGTTACATTTCATTAGCATGGTGGTCTTTGTTATCAAGTACAATGTTTTTATGTTCCTGTTACAAACCCAAGTTTCGGCTGACTTTCTGCAGAGATGACAACTCTGAATATTACAAAGAAAAAAGGAAAGGAAAAAAAAAGAATTGATTTTAATCTAAATTCTGTCTGCTCAAAGCATTTTTTTTTTCCATTACGAGCCCAGAAGCCAAGCACAACCTATCTACAACATTTGATTAAGATCCACTGAGAATGAAATGTAAACTTAGGAGCAGAAGTTTCCTCCTGCAGTGCTGCTGCTAAGATATTGAATGGTGATCTTTTCCTTTGTCTCTTTTCCTGAAGACAATTCTGTCTCTCAGGTATCCCATGCTCAAAAAAAAAAAAAAAAAAAGAATTATTTTTCACTTAGAAAACCTAAATGTCTCATAAGAAGCTCTGCTGAAATAACTTGCTGTAATATATTGGAAAGAAAAACCCACTGAGAGAGGAATAGTATACAGAGTATATAGAGGATTAGGGGTGACAGTGTGTCAGCCAACATTTAAAGCCTTTAGGAATAGAAAACTAGGGGAGATATGAATAAGGGGGTTATAACTATTGTAAGGTTCACAGAGATGATCAGGGAACATGAGCATGAACAGTGATGTGAATTTGGAACCACTATGGAACTCTTTTGGTTTTGGTTTTATTTTTTTTAATATATGTTATATTATTTCACAGTTTAAAAGAAAAATGTCAGAGGAGATTGTTAATCAATGAAAATTAAAATTGCCTAATTAGCTAGGGAAATTTAAAATCAACACATCACAGGTAAGGATTTTGGTGATTAGAAGTGGGGGTAGCTTGGAGAGGTTGTTTTGTTTTTTAGGTGGTTGAGGCCCCATCCCTGGAGCTGGATGAGGCTCTGGCCAGCCTGATGTAGTGTGAGGTGTCCCTGCCCAGGGCAGGGGGGTTGGAACTGGATGATCCTTGTGGTCCCTTCCAACCCTGATTCTATGATTCTATGTTTTTCATCAGCTCATGACTGTTTTCAGATCTAGTACCTCTCTGTATCTGGGGAGCCAGTGGCATTTACTGCAGCAAGATACCAAAACAGATAGTTCTCGTTAATATTTAAGGATCCACTGCATCATCATTTCTGTTGTGTACAGAAACACCGACATATGTGCAATAAGACATTTCAACAGAAGCAAGGTCAGGCTAGCTAGTCTTTATGCATCCATGTATGGGCCATATAGACACTTAAAGACCATTTACTTAGGAATTGCTTCACCTTTTTTTTTCTTTTTCATTCAATTTTGCAGTCATAACATAGGATGTTATGGGTCATTAATGACACCCATTCTAAACAACCAATAACCTTTCTACATTACCAGTCAATAGGAGTGAGCGACAGCTACTCACATACAAGTAGCCATAGCTTGTGCAGATCTGAAATTCAAAGGACAGAAGGCTCAACTCTGAACTCCAAAAACTCTGAATAAGACTTGTAATAAAGGTTTGAGAGTTATCTGTCCTTTTTTAATTACTGATTGAAAAAACTGGTTTATCCTCCACAGTAAGAAATATACACTTGGTAGAGACAGCAGGGCATAGGTGTGCAGTCACTTCATTGCCTGAGGGGCAGGATGCCATTCAAAATGGCCAGGATAAGCTTGAGAAGTGGGCCTGTCTGAATCTAATTGCAGTCTTTCCGTACTTAAAGGGTCCTATAAGAAAGATGGAACCAATCATTTTTTATCAGGGCCATCTGTGGCAGAATAAGGGATGATGGATTTAAAGTAGAAGAGGATAGACTAGGTAGAAGGAAGACATCTCTTACAATGAGAGTGGTGCAACACTGGCACAGGTTACCCAGGGAGGTGGTAGATGCCCCATTCCTGGAAATATTCCAGACAAGGCTCTGAGCAACCTGGTCCACTTAAGGACCTCATCCATCCCTGCAATGGGGTTGGATGAGATGACATTTAAAGGTCCCTTACAAACCAAACTATTCTTTGATTCTGTGATTCCTTGTACTAGCTTTCTTTTTGCAAGTGGTTGGAAGAATTGAGTGCTAGTCTCCTAGAAGAGCTTTATAGAAGGAGCAATGTAACTCCAAATACCCCAGGTTTGCTGAGAGGGAAAATATAAATTCATAAGATTCATTACTTTGAGGGGGGAAAAAAATAATCACCACAGTTTTGTAAGGATTTGGAGTTTCTTCATAGAGAGCAGCACTGTCTGCGTTTTACATGATAATAGATGTTTAAAGATTTATAAATTATTCAGGTAAGATTCTTATCTCTCTCTTTTTTTTTTTTTTAATAAGACAAACATGAGTTTTTAGGTAGAGGTGATGTTGCAGTTTGCCAGGATTCTATTTAATATTTATTTGTAAAGGTTAAATGAACTGTCAAAAGATGCTTAGTCAGAGATGTCTTAGGTAAAATAATTTTCAGGAATCATGTTTAAGAAAATGTCGATTCCTATCACAACATCCAGTATAAAGTAGCTTCGTTCTCTTACTGATACTTTTAAAATCTTCTCTGGATGATGAATAAAGCAATGAATAATAAAATGAAAGGTTCTTACAAGCTTCTCACAGTTTCTATTGCCCTCATCATTAAAGCAGTCATCTGTCTCTACCTGATTAAAGCAGCTGCCTCTGCACTCTGGGTGACTTTTGGCTTCTAAAACACTTGTAAACAAATCTGTCAGACAGAGACACCAATCAGAGAGGTTACAGATCTTTCAGTTTTAAACTAACAAGGTCTGGAATGGTCCTGTCTCTGTCCACCACAGGGCATCTTGAGGCCACAACTACAAATTCATTGCACTGGTAGAGCTGGAGGGCAGCCCAGATGCTGACAAGCTTTGACTGTGTGACTCAGCATGCGGCAGTGTTGCTCCTTGCAACCTTTATCTAATCCAGCATGGAAAATCCTCTTCAAGGAGTATTTGCACACAGTGATATCTCCTTGTGGGAAACTACTTGATACTGGCTCTGAGATCGCTAGAAATTTGACCTGTAGAGCCTAACCAGCTAGTCAAGGCTGTGATGGTTATCTGTATCCATACTACAAAATTGTGAAAGGCTGGATGGATGTAGTTTTTTCCAGGCTTAGCAGGAGTTTGTGGTATGTGATGACCAATAAATTTAATACTCATGAAACCTCTTTGCTCAAGTGGTCAGAGAAAGAAAACAATCCAATACTAAAAAATGCTAAAACAAACAAACAAAAAATCCCTCAATACAAACAGAATCAAGGATACTTCATACTTTAAGTCTGGTTTAATATTTGTATATTTTCTGAGCTTGCTGTGACCTTTAAAGCTTTTCTAACTATTCCTGTGGCTCTAGATACACTGGGAATCTCATAAGTTAATTAAGCTGGTTCTTATCAGAAATTACAGTAATGGCCAGCTAGTCAAAATGCTAATCTCCCAATGTGCAGCTTAAGCTTTTGTATCTGAAATCAATCATATTTGCAAGGAGGCTGAAATATTTTACATACAGCAGCCCAGTGTTAAATGCCTTCCCACATCTAGCTTTTGAATTTGGTTCCCAGTACTCACTTGGCCATGTTCATTAGTGTTTCACTGTGCAAAAGCCCTGTAGTTTTCTACAGAATATATGGTGTGGCTATGCATGTATCTGCTGAAGCAAGTCTGCCTTTGGGCCCTCTAGAATCTATCACAATAAACAGTATTTTAACATGCTGACCACATGGGCTGTTCATTACATCCACAGAGGACTGTGGAACACATTAGCTGCACAGGACCAGGGAAGTGGTTGTCCCTCTGTATTCAACACAGGTGAGGCTCCACCTCAAATACTGGGATCAGTTTGGGGCCCCTCATTACAAGAAAGACATTGAGGTGCTGGAACATGTCCATAGAAAAACAAGGAAGCTGGTGAATGGTCTAGAGCACAGGCTTCATGAGGGAGCTGGGGTTGTTTATCCTGGAGAAAAGGAGCCTCAGGTGAGATCAGCATCCTCTACATCTACCTGAAAAGAGGATGTTGTAAGGTGTGGATTGGTCTCTTCCAAGTAGCAATACACAGGATGAGAGGAATCAACTTCAAATTGTGCCAGAGGAAGTTTAGGTTGGATATAAGAAAAACTATTTTCACCAAAAGGGTTGTCAAGCCTTGGAAAAGACTTTCCAGGGAAGTGGTTGAGTCATTTTCCTTGGAGGTATTTAAAAGCCCCCCACATTGACATAGGGGTTATGGTCATGGCTTAATGGTGGACTTGGCAGTGCTGGGTTAATGGTGAGACTCAATATCTCAAAAGCCTTTTCCTACCTCAATAATTCAATGGTTCTATGATTCCATTAGTGTTCCATCAAAGATTTTAACTTCAGATTTCATGCAAAAGAAGCACAATCTAATGTTAATACTCATGTTCAAGTTGCATACCTTGCATTAACAAATATCTTGCTCCTTACCAAATTATTGCTCCACATGCAACTGTGTCCATGGCTGGAGAAATTTAAGTCTGCTTCTGTTTTCATGACAGGATTTAGCTTCCCTGGATAAAGGCCATTCAGTGTATTGGTCTGTGGAACACAGCATGTCTGTGCTTTGGTTTGTTTTTTCATTTTGTCAGCAATAAAAATAAAAAAAAAAAAAAAGAAATAAAATACAATGACTGTGTTCAGGGAGACCTGTTCTAGTTTGCTCTAATTTCCTTTCTAAATAGCTGTGTTCATAGGAGAAACCTCCACCCTGAGGTGTACAGAGTGGAAATATCCCAGAGGTACTTTTGGAATTCTACAGGGACCGAAATATTGCAAGTACTCAAAGAATTTCTTCTGAGGCTGTTGTGTGGAAACAATCACAGTGCTTGCAGAATCTCACAGCAAAACCTGCTGTCTCAGCAACAATTACTGTAGATGTGCTTACAAACTGACACCAGTGATAATGTCAGTGTGCAGCTGGGATCTTAAATGGAACCTGTTTTTTTCACTCCAGCTTATTCAAGCAGATTCATAGGCAGGAAAAAAAAGCAAGCAGACAGGCAGAGAAGATGGAACTCTGTGTGTGTGTGTATGTGTGTGTGCAAATGTATAAAGAAAAGCAGAGTCATGCATTTTGAAAAGAAGCATAAAAAAGGTGGAGAGGGCAAAGGACAGCACCTGCCACTCAGCAGGTGATTCAGGGCATCAGGAAATCGGTGCGATGCCAGAAGGTGAACAGAGTAGCAGGAGCCTGGTAACTGGCAGCCAACATGTGGCCAGGCCAGCAGGCAGCAAACACCTGGCCATCTCTTTGTGAACCAGTCAGCAGGAGCCTGGTACAGAGCACAGAGCAGGTGGATGAGGCAGCAGCCAGGCTGAGTACCTGGCAGCTGCTCAAGGGTCAGCTTGTTGAGAGAGCTGGCTACGCAGAGCCAGCAAAAGGGCTGTTTGATTTTTCTCTGGTGCCTTAGGATTGTTCACACAGTTTCATGGAAAAGATGAAGCTCAGTTTCTCCAAAGTGCCTTTGGTGGGGAAAGGAAAACCTGTGTCACAATAGTAAACTTTCCTACAGTCATTTTTGACAAGATCTTTCGAAGAAAAAAAGCAAACATGACAGCCATCAGTGCTAAAGAGCCATCTCACTTCCAGAATACTGGAATGAAATTTCCATACTCAGTCATGAAGCAATTCTGGTTTTAAGCACCACGGTCTGCATCTTTAGGCAAGGAAAGCTAGCACATTACCCAGTGTAAAACTAGTAAGAGTAGTAATAACCTTGCAAACATCTTCCTGTGAACGCTACAGCAATGAGATAGTTCTCCTAATCTCCAGAGGGAAAAATAGAGATTATGGAAAGGCTAATGGCATTCATTATAGCTTCACACACTTGAAGGCACTACACTGACTGGTTCTATCCAGAAACTGGGTTTGCATGTCCATCCTATCCCTGAGGAGCCCTGCAGAGCCTGGCAGCCAGAGAAAAACAAGTACTATTGGAAACAGTATTAAATCCCACTCTGTGAAGGGAATTAGCAGGAACCAGCATGAAAATCAAAGAGGAGATTTTAAGATTTGAAGTTGCACAGCTCATTAAGATCCTTTAATGAAAATGGCATTTTTTTTCTATGCCTTTTACAGACTGGAGTCCCTCCCCAAAGAGTTAACCATACAACTGACCCATTCAATTAAAAAATCTTTCACCAATTTGAATCATCTGGGATAAAGCTCAATAGACATGAAATTAAATCACAAGTTCTTTCTTTGGAGAGAACAGACAAAAGCTCTATACTGATCAGAATGTGGGTTTATGTTTTTATTCTTTCTTTTTCTTTTCATTGCTGATATGTCACTCTCTATAGAGTGTATTTGCTGCAGGAGAGTAACCTTTTTGCTCCTTGGCAATGACATGCTGCAGGGACTAGCACATTCCTTGACTGTATAAGCAGTTGGATATTATATAGGAACAAAAAGAAGTGACACTACCTCTGACCATTATTGATGGAATTCCACAACTAAACCTGCTGCTTACATTTTAAAGAAAGGTTTTTGGGTTTTTTCTTTTTTTTCAATAGATAATTGAGGAAAAGATTTGTGACTATAACCTAGGCCAGTGCTTTATTGGAAATACATCAAGTCTCGAGAGGAAGAAAACTGGGGGCAAATCACAGGAAAAAAAAAAAAACCACAGTCTAGCTACACTGAAAGAAAAGTGCTAACAATTACATTGGTAATGGTATTTGCTCCAGAAACAACTACAGAATGCTAAAATAATGCATTCCTGTCAGAGCTAGGTTGCATAAATAACAAAGCAAAAAAAACAAATAGCTTGCTCAATGGATAGCACATTATCGCTGCAGAGGACTGAAATATACAACCTGGAGAAAACTGTGAAATACATTAAGAAGCCATCTGCAGGTAAAGACTATAATATATATTCATAAAGGGCAAGAGTTAAGATTGTGCAAGCAACCTTGGCTGTTAATTTCTTGACTGGAGTGCTTAGCTTTGCAACCTTTGCATTTTCTTCATTAAACTATTCCAAGTAATTGATCATTTTTATAGTGTTCAGAGGCTCAGATGCCATGGAAACAGACTAAAACTATGGGAGTGGTTGTAGTATTAGAATAATTAGCAGTGAGCTGTGGAATGAAGTTGCTGATCAATGCTTATCCCTCTGAGTTCAGTCCCATAATGTGACTTGGCATTATTTGTGGTGTGATTTTTGTCTGCGTTCTTATATAAACCTGCACACATTCCCATTTGTATACACATTTTTTGGCTGTGTAGAATTATCTGTACTTAGTCTTGCAAAGCATTCTCTCTGATGTAAATGTACTCACACATTACTACTTACTGAAAATTAAATTGCCATTGAAATGTTTCTCATTAGGATGGTTTGCTTTGTTCCAGGGGAAATCCAATAGTTCTGTGCAGTTGTTTATCAGCACAGTTCCTCCTCTTTGATGGCTATTTGCATAATGTGGTCCTAATGCTCCAGGCCTGCAGCTCAACATCATGATATATTTTTAATAAGATACCTTCCATGATGTGAAATTCACTGTGAAATTCTCTATGAAGCTGGGAAACAATGTTGGAACTTTTGGAGGAGAAAGGACGAGGGATTCAGTATGAATTGGCAGGAGTTTGTTGGCCTGGAAATTGTCAGATTTCAGTGTAAATGAGAAAATCACTTCAAGCAACTATATTTGCTCCAGGAAGAATATACAAACACTGCATGGTGCAGCTATGCTCAAGATGTGTTGAGTAAAGTAAATACAATCATAGAATTGTCTGAGGTTGGAAATAGCCTTTCAAATCATCAGGTCCAATCATAAAGCTAACACTGACAGGTCCACCAGGGCATCATGTTCCTAAGTGCCAGGTCTTTTTAAATACCTCATGAGACAGTGACTCAACCACTCACCTGAGTGATCTCTTCCAATGTTTAGGTAACCTGTTCCAAAGCTGCTGATGCAGAAAATACCCTTTTATTTGTACTTCTGTAGTAGCAAAAGGCTTAGAAATTGTACTTAAAATCCAGGAAGTAAGGGAAGACCAAAAATTGTAATTTTCACATCCAATTCATCCTGCAAATTTAAAGATCCAAAGGCTATAAAACCACACTTACAATGAAGCTATTTTTAAAGCTCGAGTTTCTAACCAAAGGCATGCTAAAACTAATGGAGGGGCAGTAGATATCATTTTGTTATTGTCAAGAGAACATTTTTTCCATCAAAGACTTGTCAACAAGTGGCTAAAAGACTAATTTTTTACAGAGGCAATCACCTTTAGCAGTAGATGCTTGTTTTTCACTGATATCTTTTACATATATACCTTGCACTGCAAACTATAGTCCTACAGAAAATATCCCCACAAGAATTCACCTCAGCAGGTTGATCTAACCTCAACAAAAACCTTTCTCCTAGCTTGGCAATTAAAGAAAATGGCAGACTGCCAAAATGGTTGAAGTAAATGATATATTGTAGGAATTTGGAGAAGAAACTGAGGTCCATTTTCTGTTCTTCTGTTATAAAACTCAGCAGACAAGAGTTCATTTAAAGATAATGAGACAGGAGATACCTTTTCTTTCTAGGCCATGCACATATATTCATGAATTGACACACCTCCCATGACAGCCAGGCACTATGGTTTTTTTTCTTATGACATTCCTGTCAGTTTAGCAATAACAAACAAAACTCAAACCCACCAAAAGGCTGAGTAACAGCTCCTTATTAATCAGCTAGTATGCACCTAAAACAAACATGCAGCATGCAACATGGCATCTCTGCTGAGAGAATGATTTCCTTCTACTATGGGATATACTCTAAGAAACATGAAGCAAGCCAAAGGCCAACTGGATGACACAGATTGTACCTGAAACTTCCAAGACAGATATCTAGGTTGCTATTTGTTTTGGGAGAGGGAAAGGCATTTTTTTGGTAGGTTTGCTTTCTCTTGCTAAAAAAACAAAAAATAAATTTCCAATCTCCAGAATTCTCTCTGAAAGGGGAACCAAAATTCCTTTAGTTATGTGAGGAAACAATAACAGAGTTGGACATGTTCATACTACAGCATTACCACTGCAAAGCTAATCTGTGTGAAACATCAGGAAGATATTTGAGCGATCCCCATTAACAGAGAAGACCATCTCATAGTAACACCCATTAGCAGCTTTTTCAAACAGGGTGTAACACCAGTTGGAGATGCAAAACCTCATTTGAAGGTTTTCCAGGTATCATAATGACAGGTTTTTTTCTTAATGCTGAATATTCATGATGTATCATAAAACTAATGATAAACATAAAAACTGATGTGAGCGTTTGACTAATCTGTCCTTATTTGTTTGGAAGAGATGTAGTAATTGCCTGGTTTGTAAATTAAACATCTGCTACAGGAATAAACAAAAACATAACTGAGCATATTCAAATAAATTGAGTTCATCTTAGTGCCATAAATTTTATTATATGGGCTCATCAATTTTATTACACCTTAGTGATGTGTCACTGTAGAAGGTAGTACCTAATTTGCTTTCAGATGCCCTATTTGTAACAATAAATGTTTTCTGGATTTAATAAGCTATTGTTCTCATTTAAAGCTTTTGGTTTGACCTTTTTTTTTCTTTTCCTAAAAACCTGTCAGTAAAAGAGCTGACTTAAGAAAATTTGGTTCCTAATTTTATTTATTACCAAACTGTCACCCAGCAGCAACAGAAGGTCAAAAAATATTCTCTATATGCACACTAGAAGCTTTCAGACATGACATTCTTTTCTGTACACATAAGAAATTCTTTTGACATTTAGAGTAGGCCTATTTTGCTACCTGCCAAGCTTCAAATGGTAAAAGATTAGGACAAAAGCCAACATAAAGGACATTAAAAAAAAATAAGAAAAACAAAAACCAAAGACTAGAAGGTTTTATTTCTTTTGGGGTTTTTTTGTGGTCGGTTGGTTGGTTGGCTTGATTGGGGCTTTCTGTTGCTTTGGTTTGGCTTGGCTTGGCTTGGGTTTTCAGTGGGGTTTGGGTTGGGTTTTTTTTTTTTTTTGGTTGGTTGGTTTGAATTAAAAAAAAAATAAATAAAACAACCCAAACCAAACTGTCTTGCACCAATTCACTTTTCAGCATTAAGCTGTTAAAAGTAGCATACAACTAGGAGTTAGTTTTAGGTTGTTGCCATTAACTGTTAGGGCTGCAGATCAAAATATGGAAGGATTCTTAATCAAACACTAAAAATGCAGCCTTGAAGGTTCTCTTGAGATTCCCAGGCCAGGACTACATCCCCACAGAAAGCAGAGTTCAATATAAGAGTAAAGAGTTGATGTATATCTGAATTTCCACTCTTCATGAGATTATTAAGCTCCATAAACATGAACTTGAGTCAAGAATCTGAGAAAAATCCTGCCCCTCTGCTTCAGAAGAGTTTTCCACCCTGCTTATGACTATGCTTGAGTGCCCTACTCCTTTGATGTAAGGCAAGTTTGGAACACAGACAGCTTCAGTCTTTGCTTCTCAGTGATGAAATTCCTCACCAAATGTCTTGCATAGCAAGGAGGTGTCAGAAGAATTCACCAATGTGTATTGTGTGGAATACATCAACCATTTCACAGCACTTTGGTGAGACCTGTGTTTGTAATTACACATTTATATCATATGACACAGTCAGCTTCCTAAAAGGCACATGTAATTTTCCAAAGCTTTTCTCATGTCTAATTTTTTCTACCAATTTACATATTCTACTTTCAATTCCTTATTTTGCACGGTAAGAGGCAAAGATTGTGTGTATATTCCTTTAGCCATACTACCTCTCTGACATTTTAAAAGGGAGCTGTTTAAGAACAATGCAGTTTATTTCTACATTTCTTTTTAAAAGGTCTTTTATACTGTTAGCTTATGTGAGGAATTCTATAGCTCTCCTTTGTGCAATAGCATCTCTTATGTTCTATTAGAAGGCAGGAGTAGTTCAGAGAATACTAACCAGAGAGGAAGAGAGAGTTTCTTGAAGTCTTTACTCTCAAACTCTCATTGCAACTAATAGCACAGGACAGCAGGAACTCCCTTAACAGTGCAGTGCTACTGGGACCAAGACTGTTCCCTCAGACAGAATGATAATTTCTCCTTTTGAATGGCCACTGGGATGTTTCTAGCATGTAAGTGATGGAGAGTAA
The DNA here is from genome assembly GCF_027791375.1 of Indicator indicator. NCBI lineage: Eukaryota > Metazoa > Chordata > Aves > Piciformes > Indicatoridae > Indicator > Indicator indicator. The sequence continues at coordinate 8,164,289 of NC_072036.1, read as the reverse complement.
TAACTGAGGATTTGTATATGGAGAATTACCAAATCTCCATGGTTTGAAGGATTTCAGGTCTTTATACAGCCCGTCAGTGTAAAATGATGTAAAGTAGGTCAGGTGCTAGGAGGAGGGAAGTGAGGTGGGAAATCATCAGTTGGTGCAGACATTAGCACATTGTGAGCTGTGAAGCTGTAACACAGGCTCGATAAAATCTGCCAAAAATATTTTTCTTCATGCACCTGTCAGTGACTCTGTCCCCTCCCCACAGTTGTTATGTCTGAAGGCAACATGTTCGCGATAATAATGAGCCAGGTGGGAAACTGTCGATGCAATTTGTACAGCACAGCTAAGTAATCATTTTGTAGAATTCTGTGGAAAAAAATTGTCTATTGATAAACATGAACTGCTACAACATTTGTCTTTTGCAGTGGGGCGTATACACATGGCCAAGCACCATGTAGGTGTACAGAATGCAAATATTTTGTTCACAAGAGGAATCTATTGAGAAAAATCCTGTCCAGTCCCCTTTTTGGCTGTGTAATTTTATGTAGTTTATGAGATCGCTCTGCTGGCTTTCACTACCCATTCTGAATCCTTAATAAAGATGGGGATGCAAATTCTAAATAAGATCTGATGCAGTATTTTTAGCATTCATGCTAATTTTCAGGCTCCTTTTCTATAGATTCTCCACTTTTTGTCAACCCTGAATCAACCTATCTGCTTTCAGTTTTCTTTACAGACCTCTGTGTGCACACAAACACTTACACAGCTGCATACATTCATCTTTGAATACAAATTTCACACAGTGGGTGCAATATAAGCATCTCTATATAGGGATTAATTCTTATAAGGAAGAAGTACTGTGGCAAGTAAATTGATAAATGCAATTCAACTGCTCTGCAATTAGTTACTAAATGACTTCTACACTGGTTATTTAAGAGCCATCTTGATCAAACTTAACCTGACAGGTCATATTGTCCTTCTTTAGGTACTGAAATATTCATGTTCTTTTTTTTTCCCCCTCCTTTTCTTTTACCTCAGTGCTAACACAACACTTCAGTAAGGTGCTCTAAGCACTACTGAGGAAGTGAAGGGTTTATACAAAGGGAAATACCATCACGTGTCCTGCTTCTGAGTAATTTTGAAATATATAGAACCATAGAATGGTCTGGGTTGGAAAGGAACTTCAAAGGTCATTGAGTCTCAACCCCCTCTGCAGTCAGCAGGAGGATCCTCATCTAGATCAGGCTGCCCAAAGCCCTGCCGAGCCTCACTTTGAATATCTCCAGGTGTGGGGCCCCAACCACCTCCCTGAGCAACCTGTCCCAGTGTTCCACCAGCTTCAAAGTCAAGAACCTGTTCCTATCACCCAATCTAAATCTGCTCTTTTCTAATTTGAAGCCATTGTCCCTTGTCCTACCACTACAGGAGGTTCATGGACAGATGCATCTTTATAATCAAGACCACTCAATATATTTTGCAAGAACTGCTGTTAGGTCATGCCATTTTGTGCAAGATTAGTCCAAACAGTCAGCTGCTGTCCTAAAAATGGTTTCTCTTATCTGAATTCTTGTCTCCATCTCTTCTATATTTTATGAAATTGAGATTTTACTAACCATTTAAACATGTTCCTCTTTGCATATGAGCTTCTATGCATACCAGACAGAACAAGAATCTTAATGGAAAAAAAGCCAACATAAAACAAGCTGTACTTTAATACATTTAATATATTTACTAGTACATTTAATACATTTAATACATACTTATTAGGAAATAAAATAATGGTGATGGTATTTCCCTTGGGCCCAGGGTGAGGTGGAGTCACAGGAAGGGGGATCTAGATCCCCCTTAGATACAACACAGGCAGCTGCCTCATCCTAATGAAAATGTGTGAGACTTTATTTTACTCCAGATCACCAAGGCAGTGTTTTTAACATTTTTCTTGACTGAGAAGGATATTATGTATTTAATGTCCAGAAATCAGTGTGCTGAAACAGGAGGCATCCTGCTTCCTGGCTCTAGCCTTGAAAGAAAGTCATCCACAGCAAGAAGCTGTGTAATATGATCTTCAATTAGAAAAGCCAAAGCAGCTGTGCCAATAACTGTCTATGGCCAAAATCACCTTTTAAATACCATTTATAGTAGTTCCTTCAGTACAAGGTGTGAAATACCATTGTCTCTGCCAGCCTAGGTATCCCCACTACTCTGAAAATTACATTAAACCCTTAATAATCTTTTAAAATGAGCAATGATTAATCTATTCATTTGTAAGCCTTGTTGTTGAACACGGTGATAGACATCATGTTCTTTCACTGTTAACAAGTGCTAATTCTTGGGCATTGTGACAAGTTTCATTTGTCAGTGTTCCTGCAATTTTCCACAGAGTTACCACTTTTTCCCTCAGAGCAGCCACATTTGGACTGAGCAACGGTGCCAAAGAAATCCCACACAGTTTTTCACAAGTTCTTAATAGAAAGAGCCTGTGTTAATACTTCGTATTATCAAGGTGTATAAACAGGATTGAGCAGTGTGTTTGAAAGGAAAAGGAAGGGAGGTAGAGCTACAGATTAATTTCTGGTTTGGACATCTATCTAACAGAATGTGTCTTAATTGTTTGGAAAGTGAATACAGTTGTTTTCCTAAACAAAAATGATAGTTTGATGAATCACTAAAACAAAACAATTAGTTTGCTATGGAAGCAAATACATTATTTATTTACAGGTTTTTTTTTAATTAATAAATTCTGCAAAATTCAGGCAAAACATTTAAGAGAGAATATTCATTTCCCTCAGTCTTCTAACCTAATAATTAGAGGTGTGATCTCATCTAAAGACAGCCTTGTCATTGTTTGCATCTTTTCATATTTCATTTATACAGCAGAATGACACAAAAATTACTTAAAACCAAGACACAATCAAACACCCTCCAAAAAAGACAACACATAAAACCACTCAACACAAAACTGAAAACACCAAAAACCAAACGAAAACCCCAAACCAAGCAAACACAGTGGCCCCCTGAAAAAAAAAAAAAACAAACCAAACAAACAAAAGCAACAAAAAAGAATCACAGGGCAGTTTTCTGGAGGAAAATCTCTAGCTCTCCAGCTGGCTCTCCTCATGCCTTGGCTTGACTTCCAGCAATGCCACTGGCTGCTTCAACATTTGCAGATAAATTGTTGCCCCTCCGATTCATCTGCTACTCTTTTAGCCTGCAGAAGTCACCCGAGCATGGTGACATGAAGAGGCCTGCATTGGAAGACTGCTACAGACATATTAATATGTTTATCCCAATCACTCTGCTCAGAGGTGGAGAGAAGGTGCGCTCTCCAATGGCTCTTCAGCATACACTTCAGTGAATCTGCAGTGATGTACCTGACGTCTGCAAAGCAGAGCCAAGGAGTGCCGTACTGCACAGCTCAGCAGAGCACCGTGGCCTAGGAATAAAGAGTCTTAATCTGTAGGTGCCACTATGGAAGTGCTTTCAGATCTCATACTCAACATGGTGATTTGTTTCTAATATCAAAAGGAAAAGGAAAACCAATGAAGTGAGATATGCTTCCCTGCATACCTAACTGAATCTTTCCATGAAGCCTGAATGTTTGCAAGTCACTGCTGCAGCGTGAAAAACTTGATGCCAAATAATGAGTGCGCTTGTGGCTTTCATCGTGTCTTGAGTCCATCTCTTCAGGATTAATTGCAAGCTGCTGTTTTTCTAGTTAGTTCTGTACATTTGGTAGGGCTGTGATAATCCCTTAGGTTTGGTGAACTGAGAAGCCTCTTAGTCATAGACGTATAAGGGTTTCTCTCCTTCACCTCTGGCCAGCTCTGTTCATGAAACAGTTTCCTCAGAGATCTCAACTCCTTCCTGATATTGGCCAAGCTATCTTATAGTTAAGGGAGGAAAAATAGATCTATAAAGTAGAGATATTGAACAAAGGCATGATTGTGTGAGCCTGAATTTCCTGAAGAGCCAGGCTAAAAGCTATATAATGACAAGGTTTCTGAGGCTAAGAATTGTTATTGCATCTGATAACAGTTATGAGGAATAAAATGTCTTTAATTTCTGACTTGCCATGTTCCAGCCACTCCATGGAAATCCCTGACACTTTGATGTTGTTCTTTCAAATCATATGTCAATATTTCTCCTGAAGCCATAAAGTTTGGTATTATGCTTCTGTATGAGCAGGTTTGACTTACAGCTATTTGACATTTATGCTTTTCCTGTAACTTTTTACAGCTTCACTTAAAATTATCAGGTCACTGTGTTGGCAGTAGTGTCCTGGTTTGAGTTAGAACAGAATTCTCTTCAGTGATTTTACTTTCCAGCTCAGTCTCTCCTCAGTAACTGCACTTTCTGAAGTTAATGGCATGTTTTCACAGACAGTGTCTGCTTCTAGCAGTGATAACACTCAGGATTTATAGTTATCACCAAGGACGAGGGTGAAGACCAAGGTCACTGCTAAATCTCATGCAATGTGTTGGGAGCAAAAGGCTGCACCTGCAGGAAGAAGCAGACAGTTCAGGTGCCCCTAAATTGACCAACAAGGCATTCCAGTCCGTATACATCATATTCAGACTAAAGCTGAGAGATCACAAGGTTCAAGGCTCTTCTTCAATGGCCCCTTTTTGAGGATGACCCTGTCCTTTCTGCCTTCACTCCTGATCCAGGAGTTCCTGAATCCAGTTTCAGAATCCAGCTCCTGAATCTAGTCCCTGTCTGCCAGGGAACTCCTGCCATAGCACCAGTGACATCCTTGCCATTAGGGGGAGTTTAGTTTGGTAGTGATTTTGTATATATTTCATTTGATTGCTATTATTTTCATTAAAGTTGTTTCAGTTTCCTTTTCCAGTTCATAAATCTTTCTCCCTTCTTCCTTTTCTTACCCCTTTGAGAAGGCACAAAGGTTCACAGGGATCATCTGTCACTCATTTAGTGGCTGGGCCAGCCCTAACCTTGACAATTAGTTATACCTTAGCAACATGGTTTTGAAGTAAGTACTGTACTTGCACTTTTCAGATGAGGAAACAAAAGGAAAAGTAAAGCCATCATCAGAAAATTGATCCTGGTTATATTTGAACTGGAGCAAATGACTGCCTTTTGCCTGGCCACAATTACTCACCCCTCAGATCTACCAACAAAACTGCATGAGCAGCCCCTAACCTAGTTCTGTCAGAGTAATCACAGCTAAATTACACACTTGTAATAATAGGGCTTCCTAACACATATATTTTTGGATGGCACTGGATTTATGGCATAATTACATGGACAGTTATTCCAGAACAGCTGAGGGGAAGGTAACCTCTGGCAGGGAGTCAAAGTTAAACCCTTGTAGGTGGAAAGGGAATGTTAGCCTCTTCAATTGCCTGAGTGTGTGTCTAACCACAGCCTCAGCTCCCTGAGAGCTGTAATCCACAAGGCCATGATGTAGGTGCACTGATGGATTAATTGGATGTGCTGTTCATTTGATCTACATACATACATCTTCCAAAGGCCTTTTGACATTTCATGAGAGCTGTCACACTTAAATGCACAATGGCTTCTGTGATCAAAGCTGTGTCTGGAAAGGAAGGAAGGATTCTGAAGGATCTGCTGGAATTTCATTCCCTCAAAAGATGAAGAGTATTTTGGAATTAAAAGAAAAGGAAACCATAACCACCAGCACTTTTATTTGGAATGCTTGTTTCAGAAAATAACAATTGAAAAATCCGAGTCATAGTGAAAATCTGCATACATTTTTTTGAATAGCAGATAGCCAGGTGGGGGTTGGTCTCTCCTCCCAGGCAACCAGTGACAGAAGGAGAGGACACAGTCTCAAGCTGCACCAGGGGAAGTTTAGGCTGGATGTTAGGAAGAAATTCTTCTCAGAAAGAGAGATTGGCCATTGGAATAGGCTGCCCAGGGAGGTGGTGGAGTCACCATCCCTGGAAGTGTTTAAAATAAGACTGGATGAGGAATTTAGTGCCATGGTTCAATTGATTAGATGGTGTTGGGTGATAGGCTGGACTTGATGATCTCAAAGGTCTTTTCCAACCTGGTTAATTCTGTGATTCTGTGATATCAAAGCTCACAAACATCATAACTGATAATGCTTAAAAGCACTAATGAAAATAAATTCCCAGAGTAATGCAATTAGAAGCTGTCATGACATGAGACTGGTTAGCACAGTCTAGCATTTATAACAACCACTTAGTTATCTTCATGTTTCACTATAACTGCTGCCAAGTTTAAGCCAAGTTGTGATCCAGTTAGTCATGCTGATTAATAACTATACCATGAGCACAATGCTTTTGATTAACTAAGATGACTCACTGAGTGAAGTCCTACTTAATATCAGTAACAAAGCAGAATCTGACCCTTTAGGAAAAACATGTTCTATTTGAAGAGCTCACAGGAGTATTTTCTTTGGGAATTGTATCATCAAGTTCATGCTGGCCTGCCATCCACCTACACGAGCTGTATAAAAGGGATAGGAATTTGTTTAATGTCCTTTTAGAATGTAATGTCTGAACCTTAAAGGAAAAAAAAAAAAAACCTGCAGCTAAAGCAAGCATTCACTAAAATAAGTCTGCAAGAAATATATGGACCAAGAAGTGCAATACAGAAACCAACCAAATTCAGTAAAAGCCAGAAAACTCAAGAGTTAGCACTTAACCCATTGTCATTTTAAAGGATAGTATCTTCACAAAAGAACTGTTGTTTGGGGTTTTGAAAAAAATATATTGACTAAGTGAACATAGTGGGGAAAATCCCTAAATAAAATAAGCTGACTTTATTTACAGGTTTTGTTATACAGGATGAATAGTTACTGAGCCCTAAAATGCTTCACTTCTAGTAACTGCTCATTTCTTTGTCTATTGGCTTCTGAATGAAAACCTGACATACACAGAGAAATATTTGTTTAAAACATCAATTTATTTGCTCTACAGGCTTCTTTGTGCTTATCTATCTCTAATTATGCTTCTGCTGAAGTTGCTGCATTATCATAATAGAAAAGCCATTAGTTACTTGTGTAGTATTATCTTCCTGTAATCTGTCTCCTCCTGAGTTCCAATATACATTATGGTTTATTTCTCTGCTGCACTCACAATAGGCTTTTCCTGCAATACTTCATAGGCTGCAGATACATAACAGTATTATTATTATTTTGTTGAACACTATCATATTTCAGGGATGAATAGTAAGGCAGTATCTGGCTCCTCAGTGCATGCCAGCTGGATTATTTTTTATATGCTTTCATGCCATCAATGTACTGAGATTATATCTAACTGTACAGATGTACCCCAGGTCTCCTGTTGTTGATGTGCAGATTGCCAGTGAAGCCTTTGGTGATGGGTTCTGGTGTGTGTGTGCATTTCTGTGTGAGCACTCCTCAAACCCTAGAGATGCTGTCATTCCCTACAGCAAGCCTTGCTTTCCCCAGTTACCTCAATTAAGAACTCTCTATTAAGAAAAATTAATAAAAATAATACCAGTAGTACTTTCTAATACTTTTTTCATGTCAACTTAAGTCAATATGAAGTTCTGTTTAGCCTCTGCCCTACCATGTGAGTTGTCTACTCACACCTGAGTGCAGCCTCCTCGTTCAAGCAACTTCCTTTCCTATGCACACAAGTGCAGCTTTCCCACCATGGACTTACTGTTTGTTAATGGTGTGCCATAAACCAGAAAACACAGAAACTTCAGGTGTGCTTCAAACACAGGATGGATTGCCCAAAGCTTGTTTCCTGGGCAGTTACATCAGTCTTGGAAGTTTGAGTTTCACATCATTCATACAAGAAAGGTAAGAGTGCTGGAAGAGGCTCCCCAGAGAGGTTGTGGAGTCTTCTTCTCTGGAGACTTTCATGACACATCTGGGTACATTCCTGTGCAACCTGGGCTAGATTCTGTGGTCCTGCTCTGGCAGGGGGGTTGGACTCAATGGTCTCTGGAGGTCCCTTCCAACCCCTAACATCCTGTGATCAAAGAGAGGGTCTGTCTGTTATATTTAGATGATATCTCTTCCACCAAAACATGAGGGCAAACCCCACAGCTGAAACGACCATGCCTGCTCCCCTAGGAATGTCCAAGTCTTCAACTGATTTTTCTGCTATTTTTATACCACCTTCCTAAGTAAAAACATCATCAGGCTGATAGTAGATTTTAGAGAGATGCTGAAAAATTATCAAGCACTTTGAAGTCTTACAGTTTGGCCTGCCACCTTTCCTGGAACCCCTAGAAAAAGTTTCTATCCAACCTTGACTATTATATCCAGTTTGCAAATGGTTTATACTTTGCAAGTTGTGAGAAATTAATGACTTTGAAGATTGTTTCTCAGTTCCAACAGAGGATTTGTAATAGCATTGCTGGGTAAGATCATGTCACACATTGAGTAATCTAAATTCAGTAGTGTCTGAGCAGTGTGATCCAGCTTGCTTTAATTAATTAACTCCTCAAAAACTGCAGCATTGAACACCCAGTTGAGACAGCAATTAATGTCTACAGCAAATTATGTCAACATTCTGTTATGTTTTATTCATATACAACCTCACATAGTGTAATTAGAGACTGAGGACTTGTAAGTCTGCTGTTGTTTACACCCTGCACATTGCACACTTCATCGACTAATTTGAACAAAAAAAACCAAAAAAAGCCCCAAAAAACAACAACAAAAAAAAAAAAGAGAGAGAGAGATGAAGATATAATGTTCTGATGATTATGTTCTGCATCCTACATCTTATATGTATGTGTGGGAAGAAGTGATGGACACCCTGCAGCATGGTCTGGCATGTTGAATAAAAATCAAAGAAGGCATAGGAAAGGTTAACTTACTGTGAAATAGAAATGCACTGATCTATAAACTAGAAATATTCAAATAAAAACCCCCCACACACACACACAAACAAATAAACAAAAAAAATCCAACCAAACAACATGGCAGGAGAGAAAATTAAGAACTTCTTATTTTAAAATTGGAATTGTGGCATGCAGTTCAGATTTCCCCTTTTACTTAACCTTCTGATCTTTGCCATTTCAACCCAACCTTTAAGTTGACTGATCCATACACTAAGCAAGTAGCCAAAACAGTGATTTCAGCTGACAGCCTGACATATTTTGCCATCCCTTTAACTAGTCCTGACAATTCATGATGGGTAACAATCATTATTCATAATAATATTACAGCAGCTCCTATGAGCTTCTCCCAAAATCTCCATTATAGGAAGAAATGTAGCAGTAGGGTTTCAAATCCAGTCCTAGTTACCTTATGTTGCTGACCTGGACATTCCTACCCTCTCCCATTCAAATTACATGCAGTTCTCTGATTAATACTCAAAATTATTGTATCAAATGCTGTTATGACAGCTTTTAGTGGGTGCTTGCTGAGAGTTCTTTTGAAAATTATGTCATGCACATTTCAAATAAAAAAGAAATTGAGAAAAAAAAATAAAATTTCTGATAAGAGTATTGAGAAAATCCTAATTTCCTGTTAATAGACACATGAAAAAAGCCTAACTTGACTGTAGAGTTCTCTGTGCCTTCTCTCCATGTGTTCAACACATCCATATTTTTTTCCCAAGTTGATTAGTAATCTGATTTTTGTCCCAAATTCAAATCAAGTTCCCTCCCTACCTTCTGTTGAACAGGACTTCATCTTTGTAGTGACTTTCAAAGCCACAGGACAGGCCTAAAGTGATTGAAATTTCTGGTTCTGCTATTAAAATGAGAGAGAAAAAAAAATCTGCCTGGAGTTTATGTCCTTTCTGCTCCATAAATCAACAAGCTGGACTTCTGTGACTTGAACTGTATTTCCAAATCTCATTGACTATCCTACATTATGTAAATTACTTTATAAAATACAAGCACTGCTATGTAAAAAAGAACCCCCAAAAATTAACTCTTTGATTGATTGCACTTTCTAGATCTCCTGAGGACTTGATAGGATTTTCTGAGAGGTTTTAAACAGCAGCTAAAATCAAAGACTGTCCTCTACCTAATAGTGTGGATCACAGCAGAAAATCCATTTGCCTTGTTTTCTCCAAAGTCATTTATTTCTCAGTTTACTCCCTGCAAGACAGAAGACACCAGAGGAGCTCACTAACACCAGGGCAATTTCTGTGCTGGTTATATTCTGCTTTGCATGGTTTTAAGTCTGTGCTGCTAAAGAAAATACAAGTGTCATAGAAAAGAAGTATCATAGAATACACTGGGTTGGAAGGGACCCCTAGAGGTCATTTAGTCCACATCCCCCTTCAATGAGCTGCAATCTGCAGCTAGGTCAGCCTGCTCAGAGCCCCATCAAGCCAGGCCTTGAATGTCTCCAGGGATGGGACTACCTGTTCCAGTGTTCCACCATTCTCCTAGTAAAGATCTTCTTCCAAATGCCCAGTCTGAATGTACCCTTCTCCAGCACATTGTTCCTTTTTTCAGGTAGGGCATTTCTTTTAGTGTAACTAACACAGTTTCAGGCTTGAAGGTTTTTCTTCTTGTTCTCCTTCAGTTCCATATTGTCCACCTGATTTTTTAGATTTATTGCAGTTTGGTGAACAAAGCTGGAACACAGTAATGGGGTTTTCCCAATGAAGATTGTGTTGGCTGTTGTCTGTAAGGTTGGATTGTATTTCTCTTTGCTTTCCTAGATAACAGAATTTCCTTATTAGCATTGTAGTGTGAGGTGTCCCGGCCTGTGGCAGGGGGGTTGGAACTAGATGATCCTTGTGGTCTCTTCCAACCCTGACTGATTCTATGATTCTGTGTACTCACACTACAATCTAGTATATCCAGTAGGTCTCCCAGACTTTTTGGTAGGAATTTTGCTTGAATTCACTGTTAGTAAAACCTGAATACTGAATAGCAGCATCTCCTCCCAACCATGACCATTCTTTTCTTGCTAAAGAAGTAAACCAGTGCCATTTTAACATGTCATGAAAGAGGAGTGAACCTTCCTTTGCAAATCCCACAGCTAAACAATGAGGGAGAATGAAAACCCTAAAGCTCTAACTGCTTCCTCACTTTCTTTAATAGAATTTTTAAAAGCATTTGATTTCCTTGGAAAAGTGAAAGGTGAAAGTTTCTCTATTAGAATCAGAATTGTTAGGGTTGGAAGGGGCCTCAAAGATCACCTAGTTCTAACCCCCCTGCCATGGGCAGGGACACCTCACACTAGAGCAGGTTGCTCACAGCCACATCCAGCCTGGCCTTAAAAACCTTCAGGGATGAGGCTTCTACCACCTCCCTGGGCAACCTGTTCCAGTGTCTCACCGCCCTCATGGGGAAGAATTTCTTCCTATTCAGGAGCTCAGAAGTTTTTTTTAAATCGTTTGTTGTTGGACAGCGATGATATCCTGTCACATATTTGATTCTTTACAAATATTCTTTATTTTGAAATTAATTGTAAAGGTTCCCAGCCATCAAGTGTTTGCAACATGAGCCAAAAAGCTGCGGAAATAAGGGAAATGCGAGGTAAAAATGCTAAATTTATTTGATTCACACAAGTATAGTCACAATATACCAGTTACTTGCTCTGTTTATAGACTTTACAGGAGAGAAGATTTTCAGCCTGACATCTGAAGGTGATTAATGCAGTGACACAGCAGAGTCTGAGAAGGAGTTGCTCCAATATATCAGTTCTACCATGGAAGACAGCACACAGATATTGGAAGGAAAATTGGCTTGATGGGTGATGCAGGCTGGCATTTCTTGGCACATTCCACTTGATGACTCAGTGGCAAAATAAAAGATGGGAGATAGGATGGGCTTTGTAATTAAGGGCTTTAAGAGAGAGAGGACCAGTAGTTTATAATTACACGTTGGAATGTATCATTTGTTTCTTCTGAATGCTGATGGTACTTTTAAATTGGCTTTCTACGAACAACAAACAAGTACAGTTCCACTCCCAAATGTCTGCAGGATGCAAACAAACAAGCATTGCAAGTAGAGCCAAGGCAAATTTATTTAACAGTGTGTGTTTAACAGAAATGTGCTACACTTTCAGGCCTTCATTTGAACCTGTACTTGGAGCATCTCTTTGACTGACTCTTGCAATTTTACAGTTAGCAATTTTGTAGTTATTTCCTGGCTCTGCAGACTATTTTTCTCCCAAAGTGAAGAATAGTAAATTCTAGATCACCTCATATTTTGTCACCTTCTTCCTGCAGGCCTAAAACATCCATGCCTTATAATATAATCCTTCCCGGATAAATCAGAGTAAATATTCTCTCCATTTGTGTCATCTTCTCCAGCACAGCCCAGTCCAACAAAGAAGTTCAGATTTCTTTCTACTAGTATTTATATTTGAGTTTAACATGAGACAGAGATATTTTTTGTCTTTCCCAAGCTAAATCAAATGTGGAAACAGGCTCTTTTGGTATGTCAAGGGCTTGGTGTTAGATGTGGGATGCTGGCTGTATTAGGATAGCTCAAAGAGTATATGGCAAATTGAACTAAGTCTCTAATCTTTGCAGAAGATGAAAGACAGAGACTGATTAAAGCTACCCTAAGACCTTTCTACTCAGCAGAATTGATGTTTAGACTCCATTGTCTGCATTGATGTGGCTTCTACTGGTGATAAGGCAAAGCAGAAACATAAAGGAAGTTTCTCAGTCTTGAAATGCATTCTGCTTGAGAAGATATTTTGGCCTAGTGAAAACTCTGAGGTTTTCTTTGCTCTCTTCTTACATCTGCAACCATCCCTTTCTGCCCTCTTTAGTTCTTCCTTCCTGAATTCTTTGCCCCTCCAGTGTCAAAGCCCTGAGACAACAGGAAAATTTAGATCTCCCTTTACCCCCCAGAGTCTCTTTTGCTGGAACCCAGCCCCTCCAGTTCCCTTGCTCGTAGAAGGTCTTCCTTGCTTTTTTTTCCCCACTTATATATAACTAACTTACTGTGTTTTATCACTAGGGTAACTACAATGGTTTAAGAAACCCTGATAAATGCATGACAAACTCTTTGTGAAGCCCATGAATAACAAAAACAGCACTTCCAATAATGTACTTAGCATTCCTTGAGCTAGTTGATAATCTGATATTTTTCCTAAAAAAAAAGTATTAAAATTAAATCTCCCACCTTCTGCCAAACAGAGCTTCATCTTTACAGTGACTTTCAAAGCTGCAGGGTAGTCTTTGTAAATGAATTTCCTTGTTACATGATAACATGCAGTTCTAAAACATAATTTAGGGTGTATGGACTTTCAGCTCCATAAATCATCAGCATGTCCTTCAGCTGAAGTGTTCTCAACACTTCTCTGAGGCTATAATATATTGCACAACTATACAAAAGATAAGGGGCAGTAACAAGACTCTCTTAAAACTCACATTGCAGACAGAGTTTATATATACATATAAAAATCCATTTTATTGGGATAATAGTATGATATAAAACTTGAAGTTGAATTAAAATGACTTATGCTTTCAGATCCTTTTTAGAGGTTGAGTTCAGTTAACATGAGAGAGACTTTTTAACCTTCACAAATGACACAGTACCTGAATACACAGATTTGCAACTGCTTTCTTTTAACTCTTCCTGGTTACAAAGACTTACTTTCCTTTGTCTACCTCACTATTCCCTTTCAAAACAAGGGTACAAGAGAATCAAAATTACTGATCATTTTCATGATTTTTAAACATTAACATCCTTGTACAGGATTTCATCCACAGAGAAGGGCTGAAGCTACCTTTAGAGAAGAGCTTTTCCTCAGTGCTTTACCGTTGAGGCATCCAGACATTGACAGCCAGTTCCAGGGATGTGTACCTGAATAAATAGTGTGTGCTGTGCAAGCTGCACAACAGTGAGATAGCTCCAATTCATTATCTACCTATCTAGTAAAACATGTTTCTTCTTAAAGATGTCCTTCTTTCTCAGCTTCTCATTGGTGTCTGAAACGTAACCTGGAAGTCCTCTCTTGCAGTCTTAAAATTAAGCTCAATGTCTGCTTTTGCTCTCTACTCCTTCCTTAAAGCAACTATTTATTTGTTCTTGTCTCTATCCTTCCATGCTGTTTGTTTTCCTCTTTGTTATTCCTAGCTTCGTGCTTTTCCTCTTTTGATGCATTTTAGTGAGGCTGCTGGGATTGCTTGAATTAATTCAGAAGTGTTTGTAAGTATTTCTGCCCCAAAGGTGACTAAAAGCTAAGTTCTGCAAACACACAACATGCACTTCTGGGCTGTGAACAGAATTCACCTGCCTGGGACCCTAGATGCATGCTATCTCTGCTGTTATTCAGAGTAATGCTGGAGTGCAGTTGGAACATGTTCAGGGCATCAAATCAGAACATGTATCTTGTAACTGGATTAAAAACTGGTCTGTAAGTGTTGTGATGCATGCCAGATGGAGGCATAATATCTATTTAATGAAGCAATAAAAAGTGGCAAGAAACAGAGATACCACAGAAACAGAGATACCACCAAGCTAATGCCAGCGGAGTCTTGGTGTAGTAGAGGCACACCAGGCCAAGGATCACCCTGGAATGATAACCCTGTGGAGACATATGTGGTTATTAACTTATCAAATGCAGTTATCTCAAATCCAGAAGCAAGTTAAACTCTCCATGTCACTGTATGTGTGCAAGCACCAGGATCTGGAACAGGCTCCCCAGGGAGCTGGTTGAAATCCCCTCCCTGGAGGTGTTTTAAAGACACGAAGGTGTGGTGCTGAGGGACATGGTTTAGCACCAGACCTGGAAGAGTTAGAGAATGGTTGGACTTGATGATCTTTGAGGGTTTTTTTTCCAATAGAAACAACTCTATGATTCTCTCTCTGCAGTCCTGTGTAGTATAGGCTCACTGCATGGTTAGGCTGCCTCTGTCTATGCTCCTTCTCTGGCAGTTTTCTTTTCTGTAAGTAAGCACTACTTCTATTTTTTTTGTTTTTTGTTATTGCATTTAATGACTTGTCACAGCTCCAAAATGGAATTCTACTACAAGATCCAAATCCAAGCACACATTTTGAGAAAATACAGTCTATGAAATGCAGCTAAAAATGGAAGGAATTTTAAACCACTGCTCTGAAATAAGAGGAAGCCTTCTATTTTAAATAAATACTTGTAGGGATACTGAAAGGAGGTTCTTTAGTGCTGTTTGCTATATAGTCTAGCTGCCAAATACACTGTGCTTGGATCATGAGCTGCCTTGTCTCTTCAAGCCATTAAGTTACTTATTTCTTTAATTTTAAGAACCTATATTGCAACTGTCTGCAAATAATTTTTTCCTCTATGCTTTCTCAATTAATCTCTTTGTCCTTACCTCCTGTAACTTCTTATGGGCTAAGATAGGAGTCTAATGCAATTTAGATGTTGAAATTCCCTTTCCATCCCCTTTCCAGTCAATGGAGGGAGACAAGAACTTTGGAAGGGCATTTCATCTCATTCCTAAAATCAGGATCCCATTCTGCTGGAATGGGACATAGGATGGAATTCCTTTGATTGGAAGTTAGTATTTATGATGTACATAGAATGATAGAATCACATACCCACACCTGATCCAGTTGTCTAAATTCTCCACATCATCTGTAGCAAAAAAAAAAAAAAAAAAAAAGGTAATTCCTTTCATACCAAAGTAGATTCCAAATAGGAAAGGTGAGCTGGCTGTTCAAGATACCTATCCTCCTACTTCACTGTTAAGAGAGTGTCATGGCCCAGGCCCAGACAGCAACTAGCCCATGTGGCCATTCACTTTCTGCTCCCCACTCCTTCTCTGGTGAGATGGGAAGAGCTGGCAGAACTCAGGACAGGTAGATGTTGGTTACTTGCTCTAGGTATAGAAGTCAAAGATACTTAATACCAACACCTTCAATCTTGATTACTGAGATTGCTTCACCATTTCATAGAGACGAAGCTCCTATCCTTTTGCTTCAGCCATGCTAAATGCACCATGTAGGCAAGTTGAATCCAGGCTTGTGTCATTCCCCATCCATTCCTCAGGCTTGCAGATGCTTGCCACTAATTACTTGCCACTAATTCCTGTTGAGCACCTATTTGATTCCTATGTTGAAATCCCATGTTCATGTTAAAAGTGAAAAAAAAAATGTAGATGTTTCCAATAATTTAGATAGCAGTCTAATTTGTAGCTATGAATGGTGATTATAAAGCACTTTACACAGCAATCTCTCACCTTTCTTTGCACCAAAAGCTTCTAGTGGCTGATTGCACTTCATCCTCCCTCCTCCAAAGAGAGCACATTTTCACATTCTCTTCACACCTTTTCATCAGACAGGATGCATATCTTAAGGAAATATTTGTGTGATGTATGTATTCCTTCTGAACTGTACAACACTGGAGAAAAAAAATCATGGCTCTCTTTCCTCTCCTTTAGATGGTGTAAATTAATGAATGTTACATGGTTCTCCAAAGTGACTTAGATCATTGCTGTCTTTTTCAGTTCCCTTGCAAGGTCTGTACTGTAAATGAAATGAAGGAAATCAAATCCAGCACATCCAGTAATGGATCCCATAATGTATGGGGGGGAAGGGTGTTGGAAGGCAAGGAGAGAAGATGTGCTTTAGTGCAGCAGCTCTGTTTTATGTTGCAGCCCCATCTGCCCATGCTGGACCTTTGGATGACATCCGACAGTGCAAGCTAAAACAATGATCATTCAGAAAACACTTCAACAGATCAGCTAAATAATCAGACCCAAACCAGATGGTGCTGCAAAAAATAAGTGTCTTTTACTCCACCAGTTTATGAACAAGTACTTTTATAATGGTGACAAAAATTTCAATGCAAACCTTTTGTAATATTAGAAGCAAATTCTCCCACTGTTGGGTAGGGGAGTGGGTTATTTTACTTTAAAAAAAAATTAAATGTGATTTGTGCAGACTATCTTTTTAAAATCACTTTTGCATGAGATAATATTTTCTCTATAAAATAATAATGTCAGTATTAGAAAGAGGTTTGTGTTGTGGTTTTTTTTTTTTTCTCCAATTTAAGGTCACCCATATGTACTTGGCATGTACACATATGTGCACGTGCTGTTGTGATAACTAAAAAGGACTTTTTTTACTTTATGTATATATAAACTGCTGCAGTGTTTGCATACCAAGATATAAATATTTCATGTCCTTTGGATAGAGGATTTAATTGACCTCCCAGTGTAAATTAGCAAAGCCAAAGAGTTTCCCCAAGTGTATAACGACCACAGAACCACCTGCTCTAAGTAACTGTGGGTAGATTTAGTGAGCTATCATATTTCTCTTTTATTTCTTGTACTTCATAAATTTTGAATGTTGCTATTCTCCCTCCCCCTATTGTCTGTCAATTTCTCATAAATAGAGAAAAGAGGAAGTTATTAAGCACGAAATATGCTTGGTCCACTTTGTGCCATAATTAGGTACAATGGTAGCACATTCTCTGCAATCTAAAAACAATGGGAGACATTTTTCCCAAATTCTTCTTGACTGATCAGTCCACTAAATAGATAAATAAATAACTCCTTATGCTTATTTACTGTCAAGCAGCATAAAACTTTTTGAAGTTGAGTTATGAGGTACAGTTTGATCATTTTGGAGTATTATTACTTCGAGGCTTTGCGATTTGGCAGTGCTAAAATATGATGATCATTTTCAGCCTTCTTGCCAGGAGTTCAAGACAGGTATGAAATTTAAAGCCTCATTTTGTTCTCCCCCTCTGCTGGCATAAATCAAGAAGAATGCTATTCCATTCAGTGAGATACATCAATGTAAAATTAGATGGCGATCCTGATATCAACGACCACTTCAAAAACACTCCCAATAATGCCATTTTATGATTATTGTTGTTGTTCTTATTGGCATTTTGATATTTCCCCCCAAAAAAGCAATGATAGGATTGATGCAATTCTGTCCTGGTAGCACACCATTATCCTAACCTTTAGGAAAATGTACTGTCTCCTGTCAGCAGTGTCAGCAATGCCTCCCCTTTCCAGTTCTGCAGGATAGTTCATGGGCACAAGTACATTACTTGATCAGACAACTCTCTAACAGGATAAAAAAAACCTAATTTAGCATCAGATACCACAGAGGAACGTAAAGAGAGAGGAAGGGAAACCAGGCAAATATGGTAGTAATGTGATCTTCTAAACTACAGTTTAGTAGTGAGAATGACTTGGTCATTCTGAGTAATTGAGGCTTCCTGGTGTAAATAAATCATTACCAGCAGTCTCCATCTGCCTTCTACTTGCTTTACTAATTACTAGAAGGGAAACTGTTTGACAAAGTGGATTTTTTCTTTTTTTTTTTTTTTTTACCTAATGGAAAAGGAAGGTTTTGTTGTCATCTTCTATTGTGTCTAATTGGTGAAATTTCCTAGTCCCGTGTTATTAGCTCTTTCTTTGCTAAAAGATGGCAGGAGTGATGTCTTTTGTGTTTTACTGTTGTATGTTTAATTTTCTTTCTTCACTGCTCTCACCTTCAGCAGGCTGGAAGATCTTTAATGTTATTCTGGCCTTTGCATGCAATACTCTGAACAGATTGGCGTTGTCAGGGAATTGCATCCAATCTGTGTCAAGCTTTGAAGAGGAATTGTTTATGATTAGGCAATTTACACTTGAAGTGGGCAGAAGATGGCAAAGCCTATAATTAGAAGGAGGGAAATTTATCTCCCAACAGCATGTTCTCCCCTCTGAGCAGAGCCCTAGAGTCAGAAAAGGGCAGATGTAAACACACTTCTCCTCCAAGCTGGCTGATTCTGCACCTGGGTTTGATTGAGTTTGGGTTGTTGCTGCCAGGAACAACAGTTGGACTTCAGCCTGGTTAGGAAAGGCAAATTCTGTCACCACTGTCTTCTTTGCTTGGCTTGTCTGCTGTGGTTTCTAAAACATTTTGTTGAAGTACATCTGCCTCTTCTGACTCAGTTGGCCAAATGTGCATGAAGAAGATGCAGCACATTACCTGCTCTTGGTATTGAGCAGTCACAGGTCACTTGAAGAGCTGAAAGGAATCAAGAGCCTTGGAACAGCCATGCCAGATAACACCTGTCTAAAGCTGAGCAAAGAGACTTTGTCAATCTCCCAACTCTCTTCCTGAAGTCTGTGTAGCAGTACCCCTCCAGAAGAACCTTCAGCTCTTCTGCCTGTAACTCTGCTTGTACATCAAGGATCTAGTTATGCCAATGGGTCTGTGTCAATCCTCAGCAAGGGACAGTGGCTATAAGCGATTCTAAGGGTATTACTCCCATGTGTAGAGGTCTAGATGAGTACCATAGCAACAGGCTCAGAAGTCCCCCTTGCAGGCTCCACTAAGTGCTCCATGAACTTGCCATCTGACTCCCTTATTGACATCTTTGGTTGCCTTATAGTTGTCTTTGGAGCAAGGCATCCGGGTTTCTGGAGCCAGCTTCTTTGTACCAACACCACCCACCTCCCATGGTCTACTCTGCCATTCCCAAGGGCCTGTTAGAGAGGAAACAAAAAGAGTAAGAGTATGTCTAATAATTCAACTCATCATTTCTTCTTGGAGCAGTCCAACTAATCCACAGGCTATTTTTATTGTCCATTAAAAAACCTTGTATAGCAATTTGTAAAATTCAGATCTGTGCTCAGATAAAGTTTTACACTGATGAAGTTGTCTTTTGACTGTAAAATCACCTCCAGCTAAATGTGTTCTTTTGTTGAATAGGCAAGTAAAGAACAAATGGCAGCTAAGGTTTTCCTACAAACACGAGTTGTTTTGTTTGGATTTTCCCAGCCAGAAAGCTATTTCTTGTTGAGTTTTTTCTTTCTCTTTCACTTCAACCCTGAGAAATCTGTGTTTTGTTTTGTTTTTAATATATTAGGAGATATCCAAGAATTAAAAGAGGAATCCTAGCCAATTCTAAATACTTCTAGTCTCTGTGATTCCCCAGCCAAACCAAAGCTGCTGTCATCTAAGAAGCTGTTAA
Organism: Indicator indicator; assembly: GCF_027791375.1. Taxonomy (NCBI): domain Eukaryota; kingdom Metazoa; phylum Chordata; class Aves; order Piciformes; family Indicatoridae; genus Indicator; species Indicator indicator. The sequence goes on along the minus strand of NC_072036.1, from coordinate 8,144,482 downwards.
GAAAAAAAAAAGAGGAAAAATTAACATCACAATTTGTTTTTAACATAATCACTTTATGTACATTTTCTAACCTTATTTGGTTTTTCTTCAAATGCTTTCTTTGCAGCCCTCTTTTAACCATTTTTTTCAGTATTTACCCTCTCCCAATTTCTCACAGAGATACTCTCATTAGTTTCTATAACTCATAAATGATTTCTGCAGTAGGCACTGCAGCCACAAAAAGAGGCTGAGTGTATTCTATTGTGAACTCTTAGAGAGCACAGCACAACTATTTACAGTGCCTTCAGTCACCCGGTGCTTTGCAGCAGCAAAAGTCTCCCAGGAGTTAGCTGACCTCTGTATAGGACCAGGAGTTCCAGTCCAGCAGTGTTTTTAATCCTCATTGAGTCTGAAGATACAAAATAAATGGTTTTACAGAAACTACCAGCTTCAATAAGGCAGGAAAGGACAGGTTACTTGCTAAATATGTATCTTTAGGAAAGGTTGCTGATATCCTTTCTATATAATGGGTAGATAGAGACTGAAAAAGGAAGCAATACCATTAATAGAGTGATGAGTCAACAAGAATTCAGCAAAACCAGCCTATACCTCAGGAATACAGATGAGGAGAAAATAAAGGGGAAGTAATAGGAGAACTGTTTCAGTCAAGATTACACTGAGGGCTTGAATTTATTCTCCAAATTCCTCCACTGCTAAGAAAAACAAACAAACAAACAAAACAAAAAAACTAAACTAAAACAACCAACAAAAAAAAAAATCCAGAGATTTAAAAGTATAAGATTGTGCTGTGGGAAAACTACCTAACAGTATATAATACTAGAAATCATTTTAGTGACTACAAGTTTGAAGAAAATCAATCTTTCATAAAATCTCCCCCAAACTAAACTCTTTTTAAGACTATCTGTTGCATCTAAGCATTAAAACAAGTTTCAAAGGCATTTCATGTTCAATAACAAAAGCAGATTTCAAGAGAGAATATACCAGTTCTGCTGATAGCAATTTAAATGTTATCTTGCTTTCCATACTCGGCTAAGTGGCCAAAATCTGCCAGCAGGATCTTCATTTTTATATGCCTTAAACTTAGACTTTTGCTGCCAGCAAAACTGGTGGAAGCATCCTGACTTTCATATCCTTCTGTTATTGGATTAAGAAATGTGGCAGAAATTTTCAGTGGACAGAGACAGATTTTTTTCAAGGTATGTGAGGATAAGGATTTCAGTATATGTCTATCTTCCACTGAATGCCCACCTGCCTCTTTAGATCACTGTATTTGAAAATCTGGTGTCTACTAACTTCCTGACAGAATGTTTTTCCTTCTCTTGGCACATTGCAAAATGTGCCAAGAATAAGATAAGAACCCTGATTTTGTTTGTTTTAATCTTATTTAATTGTTTGACTGATGCCTATATATGTGAGTCCTTCTCTGAGCTCCAAGGGGCTTTTCTGGATGAGTGACAAGCTGAAAATACAATAAGAGATACAGGTTAAACCCAAAATAATGTAGAGTGAAATGTCCTGAATGTCACTTGAGTGTTTTAAATTATTTTCATGGTTGCTATTTGATGCTTGCAGACATTCCAGGTCCAGCTGATTTGTGCTGCACTGCAGGAAACAGTACCCAAGGTACCAATCAGTCTGTACTCTAGGGTGAAAATTAGTTCTTTGATATTGAATTCAGTTCTATAGAAGTTAATTTTGTAATGTGAAGGACTGAGGCAGCCACGACAATCAATGGTGACCAGAGCCTCACTGCAGGTACCATACCCTTCCATCTCATCCTCCTCCAGAGCCCAGACTGTGCCCCTCAGCCACAGCCACAGCAGGCTTCCTGCTCCATGGGGAATTAGCTTGCAGCTGGCAGAGATGCAGTACCCACAGCCCTTCTGGCTTTGAGGCTGCACTGTCCCTCTCTCCTGCCACACTGCTGGCACCATTTTGACTCCCAGTACAGCATCAGAGACCCTCTGTGGAGCCAGAAACTGCAGGGACGTGCTGAATAGATTGAGTGGTGCCAGCACAACAGCAGGGGAGATGGGACTAGCATGAGAGCAAAAACCTTTATGGTCTGCCCTGCAAATCTGTGCTTGGCACTACATATTCAGCATCCAAATGCCAGGCGAATCACAGGTCACATTCATTAATTTAGGCTTCACTTCAGCTAGCTGATTAAACACATAAAACAAATGAATATTCCCCTTGATTTCAATTAGATTGTGCAATTTAAACCTAGGCAAATGCTAATCTTTGCTGAACTAGGGCCATTGCTGTTCCGTAATAAAAGATATGACTTCATTTGAAGGGGCAAAAATGGATAGAGAAGGCTGCTTGCTATAATGTATGAGCAAAGACACACTCAAATCCAGGGCTCATCTCTTGTGTTTGTTCTCTGTAGGCTGCTGACAACCTGAGCTGCCAAAATGACCCTAAAAAAATGAAGCATTTGTGGGGCAAGACACCAGGCTGACTTCTGATTCTTTGTCATTCTTCCCCTGGAAGCTGAAGCAAAAATCACACTGGCCAAAATGAAAAACCAAGTGGTTGTTCTGTAGGTGTCATCCACTTTCTTTGGCATTTGCCAGCATCCTCAGCTGTGGACTCCTCAGCTGCCAGGAGCTTACAGTGGAATGCTGTATATTCTGGTATTCTGAATTCCAACATCACATTTTAAGCTGCTCAACCAGAGGTAGCAGCATCTTGAATTCAGTGAGTCCATCTTGGTCTCAAATGCTCATTTATGAGTGGAAAGTCTAACATTTGGTTCATTTTTACAGTTGCCATGAGAATAGATTAATCTCTGTTGCTCTATGCTGTACTGCTGAGCAGCATAGAAATGCCTGTAGATAATTTTTATTTTAAAAAGTAATTGTCACCATTTTCCTCACATGTGCTCTGAAAGCTCTTAAAAGCCCTCTCTGACCCTTTTGCATTCAATAATTTGTCTTGCAAAATCAGCTGCTTAGTGTGTGCTTGTATAGTGCCATAAAAGATTGTGGGGGAGTGAAGGCTGAAGCTCTAACTTTGAAGAATTATGGAAAAGGTATTATGCTCTGGTTTCCTTTCAGAACAGAAACTAAAATTAGATCATAGAATCATAGACTGATTTGGGTTGGAAGGGACATCTAGAGGTCACCTAGGTCAACCCCCTTGCAGTAAGCAAGGAAATCTGCAACTAGATCAGGTTGCTCAGATCCCCATCAAGCCTGAACCTTGAATGTCTCCACTGATGGGGCCTCCACCATAAATTTCTGATCTTTTTAAAGGAAAATGGTCTGATTTAGGAAACCTGAAGCATTATTTCTTCCAATTAATGTGTTAAATGAATAAGTAAAACAATACAAGAATAAAAACGAAAATAAAGCCAAAGAATAATTCTTTGTTTTTTAAGTAAACCAAAAGTCATTTTGAAAAACTTTTTTTATATTCCCTTCATGTCAGGAACTTTATAATATTTCTAAAAATCCCAGGAAATTTGCTCTGGGGATTCTTTATTGTGCTGGGGGTTTGGAAAAGGAACTTTTAATATCTTTACTGGTTCATTGTCTTGGGTGGCTTTGTACATAGTTGATTTTTTTTTTTTTAAATAAGCTGTCAAGTCTAAATAATCTTTGTTGACATTTCTTTGGAAAGTGCATGGAGATAATCTTTTTTCTCTCACAAATTTAAACCTGGAAATGCATAATGTGGAGCATATACTGAGTTTCACAGTCTCATGCTTTGTGAAATCTCAAGAAAACTTTATGAGCACATTATTACCCTGCTGCTACCTAGAAGTCCTCCTGCTTTTTCAATTAAGTCAGTTCTCACAGCTTCTTTGTAATCATACCCATGATTGGCTTTCCCTCAGGAATAATGGCAGCTGCTTTTGGTGAATGTTAAATAGTGCAATTATATTCTCAAATACCATAAATGTCGACTTAATTCCCTAAATTGTCAATACTGTTTGTAAAGGGTAAGTGAAAAGGGAAAGGCTTGACCTCATGGTTTATTTAGAACACAAGCTGCTAGCATCAGGGCCATCTGCATGTATTTGGGTAGTGGCTGGCACAGTAAGGCTGCAGTGTTGGTAAAAGGCTGTGCAATTATTAATGCTGTGAAGACCTTGATTTTATAAATCTAAACCAGCTTTGAATGGACAAAAGATTGTGGGTGATAACTTCCAAGCCTTATTTAGAATCATAGAATCATAGAATCAGTCAGGGTTGGAAGGGACCACAAGGATCATCCAGTTCCAACCCCCCTGCCATGGGCAGGGACACCTCACACTACATCAGGCTGGCCAGAGATTCATCCAGCCTGGCCTTAAACACCTCCAGGGATGGGGCCTCAACCACCTCCCTGGACAACCCATTCCAGGCTCTCACCACTCTCATGGGGAAGAACTTCTTCCTCACATCCAGTCTGAATCTCCCCACTTCCAGCTTTATTCCATTCCCCCTAGTCCTATCACTACCTGAGATCCTCAAAAGTCCCTCCCCAGCTTTCTTGTAACCCCCTTCAGATACTGGAAAGCCACAATAAGGTCACCTCAGAGCCTTCTCTTCTCCACACTGAACAGCCCCAACTCTCTCAGTCTGTCCTCATAGGAGAGGTGCTCCATCCCTCTGCTCATCCTTGTGGCCCTTCTCTGGACTCCTTCCAGCATGTCCATATCCCTCTTGTAATAGAGGCTCCAGAACTGGACGCAGTACTCCAGGTGGGGTCTCACCAGAGCTGAGTAGAGAGGGAGAATCACCTCCCTTGATCTGCTGGCCACACTTCTCCTGATGCAGCCCAGGATCTGGTTGGCTTTCTCTGCTGCAAGTGCACACTGACAGCTCCTGTTGAGCTTCTCATCCATCAACACCCCCGAGTCCCTCTCCTCAGGGCTGCTCTCCAGCCAGTCACTGCCCAGCCTGGATTTGTGCTTGGGATTGCCTCAACTCAGATGCAGGACCCTGCACATGGTCTTGTTGAACCTCATGAGGTTGGCTTGTGCCCAGCCTGTCAAGGTGGGCACAGAGGTGGGCACAAGCCAACCAATTTTGGGAAATTGCAATCTGATGTATGACTAGAGGAAAGCTGATGTATAGCTGGAGGCAGCCTCAAATCCTTGACATCCTTTCACTGCCACAAGTAAAGCTTGTACTACAAAAGAAGTGTACTTCTTTTTTAATTATAATTTATTTTCTTTTTTTCCATCAAACTCTTTCTTCTAGAATTCCTTCTAGAGATATTCAATTTGGATGTCTATATCATGGTTAAAATATTCCATTTTTAAGGATTCCATCAAGTGTAATACAATTTTCATTTCTCCAAGTCCTTGACAGGGTTGTGATATACTGCATGAAAACATCGAAAGCAGTTTTGAAGATGCTATTGAAAGTATTAGCTTTATGATGAAATCTTTCACATAAAATAGATTATAAACATTTAAATAGATTTTTCCACAAGAATAATGGAAAATATGTAAAGGCAATAGGAATGAAAAAAAAAAAAGTGAGAATTAAAATCAAATGTGCTGCCCTTACACTGAAAGAAGTCAGTTAGTAGGAAACAGGAGGAGAAACTTGAGAGAGAGACACTCTGAAACTTTGGAATATATGTCAAACCACAATTTGTGAAAGTCCTCCTCTTTTCCTTCAGAAAAAAAAGTGAAGTTTGACATTTATCAGGAATGACTCCTTGCAGACAGCAAACCTGCTAATTGAATACTTTAAAACTCTGCTGATTCTGTGAAGGTTACATGACTAATGTTACATGGATTGCAAAGTGATCCGTGGCAAAAGTAATTTCTGAGAAGCTTGGGTGAAGACAGAAAAATCCTCTGAGAAATCACCAGCTATTAAGGAAAAGCACTGCTAAACCTGTGAAGACCTGAGCTCTTGGATCTCAGGACAGCAGTGTGGAATATAACAGTCTACTCAATGCTAACACACTGGAAAATATTTACAGGTTAATACATGCAGGCAAGGGTATTTCTTAAAAGAACGGAAAAGTGGTTGAATTTGAATAAAGGATATCTTTATTTATTCATCCTGGCTTTAATAGCAAAGTAATGCTGAGGAGAAATTTAGTTCAGTTTTATCACTCATCATGCAGGCTTGGTCTGCTCTGGAAATGTTTGGTGTCTCTTTTCACAGTCAACTTTCTACTTGTGCTAGGGCACAAGCTTCTGTCCCTGGTGTATTTTTATTTCCCTGCTTACTGTGAACTTCAGGAAGATTTTACTTTGCTGTGAAACAATGAAGTCCAAAGCATTGAAGGAAAATGATTTTTAATAGCACAGCTCTACAGGGAAAATCATTCTGAGTATGATACCACAGGGAACAATAATATGGAGAAACTTGGATTTGCTCTTTCTGCTTTTCTTACAGAATAGAATCATAGAATCATAGAATCAGTCAGGGTTGGAAGGGACCACAAGGATCATCTAGTTCCAACCCCCCTGCCATGTGCAGGGACACCTCAAATACTGAAATAAAAGTTTACCCACTTGTGATAACTCTCCTGAAGGTGCTCATGTTTTGCTTAGAAGCAATTATATTCATTCAATGAAAGAAAAAAATGGAAAGAAAACATAGTTTTAATCTGCACATTTCCTAAGAACTTTGTTTGTTGTGGATAAAAGCAGAGATTAACACAGGTTAAAATTAAATTTTATCTACATTTTACTTGCATTTTAACTAAAAAAAAAAACCAAACACCTGTTTATAACATAAAAAGTGTTTTTTCTAAATAGATTGAAAAGAAACATTTTCCTTTATTCACATTCTTTCTTAAAAATCTTATCTTGTGAAATGTCATTACTGTTGCTACAGTCTGTGAGCATTTCATGTCTGGTTAGCATTTTACAACTGATTCTTCACCAAATGTCTGAATAGTTCTGTATCTGATATCTGTGGGAGAGGAAGTAGCAGTTGTACTGCAGCAGCAGCAGCAAGAACTGAGAAAGGAAAACTGGTGTTATTCAGATTTCTGTAACAGGATCATAAAATCATAGAGTGCATCAGGTTGGAAGGGGCCCTTGAAGGTCATCTTGTCCAACCCCTCTGCAGTCAGCAGGGACATCTGCAACTCGATCAACTTGCTAAGAGCCCTATCAAGGCTGACCTTGAATATCTTCAGGGATGGGGCCTCCACCACGTCCCAGGGCAACTTCTCCCAGCGTTTCAGTACCCTAATTGTGAAAAACTTTCTCCTTATGTCTAACCTAAATCCACTCTGCGTTGTCCCTTGCCCTATCACTACAAGCCTTTGTAAACAGTCCCTCCCCAGCATTCTTGCAGGACCCCCTTCAGGTACTGGAAGGCAGTCCCCCTGGAGCCTTCTCTTCTCCAGGCTGAACAGGTCCAACCCTTGCAGCCTGTCTTTGTAGAAGAAGTACTCCAGCCCTCTGATCATCTTTACGCCCTCCTCTAGACTTACTCCAGCAGCTCCATGTCCTTCCTGCACTGAGGATTACAGAGCTGGACACAACACTCCAGATGAGATCTCACCAGAGCAGAATTGCAGAATCACCTCTCTCGATCTGCTGGCCACAGATAGGCTGATAATCTTGTGATGTTTACCTGCATAAAAAGTGGATTATAACCCCCTCCTTGGATTTTTTTTTTTTTTTTTTGTTACTTGGGAAGCAGTACTTTGGCTCATTCCATGCCTGAACAGTTTAATGTTACATCAGTCAGAGGAGTATTGACATTATTGCAATTTCCAAGAGTTCTTTGGGAAATTGTTTGCAACATAATCTGTGATACAGGAAGCAACAAAGTTAATAAAGGAAGGATTTCTTAAGTGCCAATTTGCAAACACAGAAAATGGGTTTGACTTCATCTTCAGAGTTCATGACACAAGGTGTGCCGTGATTGAATGAACACAATGCCTGTGGTTTTTAATAGATTTTATTTCTTTTTTTTTAAATGAGTAAGCAACTACTTAAGCAAGCATTTCACTGAACTAATTTAGGACAACTTTACAGAGTTAATTAAAGATGGAATGATACAATGATCCAATCAAGGTCATAATTAAGAGTGAGTCAATAAAACAATATGTGAAATTATCAAATCACAAAGCGAATGTAGCAAGTAATCAACAGAAGTTACAAGACTGACATCAGGAATATTTCTAGTAGTCAAGTGGGGAAAAATCTGAGAAGATCACTTTAAGATATCAGCTCAAATTTTCAGGCAATACAGAGCATTAAATTGCTTGTGACCTTCTTAGACTTTTGCTGGAGAGCTATCTTTCTTGGTTGTACTCAGTAAACCAGACAGCTGAGATTTTTAGGTAATTCCATCTAGTAAGGTTTTTATTGATGCTTTGTGTTCCCCTTTTGCAAAAGAGTGCTGCAACATACATTATAAATATACACAAAATTTTGGATAACAATGACCAACAGCAGCTTTCCTATAAGGTTTTGGGCTTTTTGTAATACCAGTGAAGAAGTAACAAAAGAACAGAAGGAAGAGGGGCTGGTATTCTTATACAGAAATATTTTTGTGGCAATGGTTACTCTTACTGCTTTCTGCTTACCCTGCAGATACACATGCACTAGTGGAACAATACAAGACATTCCTAGATCAAAAAAACTCCAGAAAGTTCCAGACAGGTTATCTCTTGGGGATCCTGATTTACAGGGAATAGAGAAGTAAATGAAGTTTATAACAAAGAAATGTCTTTACAGAATCACTGTAAGACTGGGGAGGAGTGGGAGTCAAAGATACTAAATTCTTCATGTCTTGGTGCAGATGACCTATCCAGAACCAAAGCAACATTTGTCTCCAGTGTTTGTGTTAATCAAACAATACATTGTGATCAAGTTTTCCTTCTGGATTGCCTTTATCTTACTACTTTCCTTTTCACTTTGCTTCAGAAATCTGAATTTGTTGGGGTCTAGTTAAATGCATCTTAATATTGATCTTATGCTTTCACAACAAATGACCTGTTAGACCTTAAATAATAGTGGAAAATATCATAATTACTTTTTTTTTTCTCTTCTCTTGATCCAAAAGTACATTGCAGACTTGATTCAATACTTGAGCAGATTGGAAAGTGTCACATGTCAGTGAATCTATGATGCCTATGAGTTCCCATGGATGTTTCTGCTGATAGGACAGAAATTATCTTGTGTAGAGATGCAAAAAAACCCAGCTCAACAACCAAACACCAGTCTCATTTTCTTTTAATCTTTGTTTGATATGTATTTGCTAGATGAAGTCCAGAACAGGACAGATCAAAGCAGCTAGATCTGAAGTAGACACTTTATAAAGAAACTCCATTAAAAAGAAATAGGCAAACAAACTTAAAGCAAGCAAACAGGCATGACTCTAAATCTTCATTTTCAGTCCACAGACTGGATTGAGAAAGATTCTAATAGAAATGAGGTGGGAGAAATTAGATTTCTGTTTGATTACATCTGGATACAAATTGGGTTTAAATTAGATTTATGCTGCAAAACAAAGCCTGCAGAGGGAACTGATGTATGTGCAGTTTTCAAGTTCACATTGAAGGTCCATTTTTTTAACAGCTGAGGTAGTGAATTAGTGAAGTACTTAATTACTTGCCACATTATATTGGCTTTATCTTTATCTTGCTAAAGGAGTGAACTCAAACCCTTCTAATGTATTTGTTCATCTAAGGTGAAGAAAAAGAAATGCTGTGGGTTTTTTCTTTCTTGTGAGAGTGTCAGAGATGAAGAATATGTGTTTAAATTACCTGTAAATAGTGCAGAATGGCTAATTAAATATGACTGAAATGTGTAGGTATTTTTCACAGGTTTAATCAGGGCTTTTTTCTTTTGTGAAATAAGGTGAGAAATGGGAACACAGCAAAGAATTCTTCACAATGTGGTACTGTTGAGCTTCACTCTTTTAACAAACAGAACAACACAGCACATTCTGTGATGACACATTCCAACACTGTGATCACACAGTGTATTCTGATATATATATCATGGTATCCTCACATACTGATCTGCTCCATACTGAAAAGTCATTTCATAGAATCATGGAGTGGTCTGGGTTGGAAGGGACCTCCAAAGGTCATCCAGACCAACCCCTATTGTGTGGCACTTACGATACATGTATGTTGACCATATGAAGCCCCACTGCTGTAAATAGGGGGACACATTTGTTGTGAAATCTTTTCTACACCTTGTAAACAGATTGTAGTATTAACACACAATATTTCAAGGAACAACAGAACACAAAATACCTTTGAAATAAGTAGGACACCACTACAGCATCCTTGCTGTCATCGTAGGCTAGAAAAAAAATGAAGCATCACGCATAAAGTAGAGACAAAATGCAAATATTAATCCTGGAGCTGTAGAATGCAATCACACACACAGTATCACTGTATCACAGTATATCAGAGGTTGGAAGGGACCTTAAGATATCATTTGGTCCAACCCCCTTGCCAGAGCAGGATCAGTTAGCATAGTCTGCACAGGAATGCATCCAGCTGGGTTTGGAAAGGCTCCAGAGAAGGAGACTCCACAACCCCCCTGGGGAGCCTGTTCCAGGGCTCTGTCACCCTCACTGTAAAGAAGTTTCTCCTCATGTTGAGGTGAAATCTTCTATGTTCAAGTTTGAACCCATTTGAAGTCACACATACACAGACACACACACAAACATACATAATGCCTCAGGATTTTGAACAGTTTGTCCTTTTTCGTCCATAATACGTAAGGCAAGTTTTATTGCATTATCCTGACTAAAGTACACAAAGATCTTTAAAGCTTCCAGGCCTAGAATAGTTCATGGAAGAATTTGCCTGTTCTAGTGAAGAGGTTAGATAAACTTATTTTACACTTTGAAACATTTTCACAAGGAAAAAGAGGTTTAAGCCACTTAGGATTTTCTTGAAAGGCAAACTAATCAAGCTGTAAGAGCTATAATTCATTCATCAAGGCACTAATAGTGTGTAATAAAATGTCTTTATCCTCAGCAGTGACTTCAAATACCTTAGAAGAAAATAGTGGTCTGTAATTTTTATGTTTATAGTTAAAAGAAATGTACCCAAATACTTATGGCAATCCAGTCTTCACAGTTGAAACTAAATATTTTGCCAGATACTAAATAAACTTAAGAAAACATGACTGAAGTCTTGTTAAAATCTCTGTACATTCCCTTGCAGTGAACAGGTTAGATAAATAGCTTTTGAAATTAGTAATACTTCATTACTTAGAATAAAAACTTTAAAAGAATGCTTTAATTTCATTTCTAGGCACACACCAAAAAAAATTAGCTACATTTTGTTCTGTAAGCACATTTTGTTTCCCCTTATCATGCCTGTGGTTTCTGACACATTCATTCAATCAAGGAATTCAGATGATGGATTTATGAAAAGTCAAGTTTCCTTCCAAAACATCCAAAACTGCAACACTGACTGCAGGACAAATGTGTGCTATTTAGCAGAAACACATCAGTCATGGAAATGAGCAAGCTGTAAGTCCTGGTCGATACCTTACAGCCTATTAAACAGAAGAAAGGAAAGTAAGTTTGCTTAGGTTTATTATGACAGACTGTGAAAAATGAATAATAGTAATGTATTCCTGCAGCCTTAGACTGCCAATATTAGCATGAAAAATTATCAATCATTAATCCATCAAAGAATGCTGAGTTTCTGAGTCTCAATTATTATTGAATTTCTCTATTTAGAGGAATAGGGAATATAATGAAATAGGCTTAGTGATTGAGTTTAATGGAGCATCTTACTGGGTCATTACACCAAAAGGCTTTCTCCATCACCAATAAACCTGAAGATTTAGAAGAGGTATTTCATACTAGATCACAAAGATCATGAAAGATATCAGAATATCTCAGTATAATGGACTTCCATGAATCTGGTTATGAGAATTTAATCATCATATTTTTGTCTAGAAGCAAATAAATCTTGTGTGATTTCTGAAAAAAAAAATCAGCTTTGAACTTCTTTTCTGGGCTAAAGAACTCCTGTTTAGGAAGCAGATGTATCATAAATCAAATATAACAAAATGACACAGCCAAAACCACTATTCATTTTGGGTCCTTGCTCCAAATCCACTGGAAGCCCTTCTTTTGCTCCCTTTAACTAAAACAGGCTGTTTTAGTTAAAAACTCTGCTGTTGTTAGGGTGACAGATTACATGGAGAAGTAGCAAAAGACTGAAATTCATGATCTGAATTATATAACCTACAACATGGATAAAACTTCAGTGGTGTGAGTAGGGAGGCAAACTGCTCTGCTGAAAATGCCTATATTAATAAAGCTGACCCAACTGTTCCATTGCTCACACCTTTCATAGCTCCCTTCTAGAACCAGTATGTGTGTGTGTCTGTGTGATTTCTGTGTGCCTATGTGTTGCATCTCATTCTTCCATGAAAGCCAAAATTTATCTCTGGCACTGGATTGCTGAAAGTCAGGGGACCCGTTTCTACCTTCATTAACTGCTCTCTACCACAAGCTGAACGATAGCTGTCCTTGGAACATGTATAAAATTGCATTACGGAAGATAACTGCAGAAAATTATTTCCAGCCTTGATCTAGCAAAAGAAACATGCATAGATGTATAATACTGAGGTCTGGAAGGGTCACATTGTCATACTTTGACTGGGAGAAGGGCTGCCTCTCCTTGACTCCCTTTCCCTAACCAATAGCTCATGTAGCTTTACACTGGACCATCCAAAACACTTCCCCATCCATCTTGCAGCAAGAAAGAGGTACACTACATCAGGGCTATGTCTATGGCTCAAGTAGAGATTTAAACCAGCTAGTGTTAGTTTGGTATGACATCACCCTAAAGAGGGATGTGGACATGCTGGAAGGTGTCCAGAGGAGGGCCACCAGGATGAGCAGAGGGCTGGAGCATCTCTCCTATGAGGACAGACTAAGAGAGTTGGGGCTGTTCAGTGTGGAGAAGAGAAGGCTCTGAGGTGACCTTATTGTGGCTTTCCAGTATCTGAAGGGGGCTACAAGAAAGCTGGGGAGGGACTTTTGAGGATGTCAGGTAGTGATAGGACTAGGGGGAATGGAATAAATCTGGAAGTGAGGAGATTCAGACTGGATGTGAGGAAGAAGTTCTTCCCCATGAGAGTGGTGAGAGCCTGGAATGGGTTGTGCAGGGAGGTGGTTGAGGTCCCATCCCTGGAGGTGTTTAAGGCCAGGCTGGATGAGGCTCTGGCCAGCCTGATGTAGTGTGAGGTGTCCCTGCCCATGGCAGGGGGGTTGGAACTGGATGATCCTTGTGGTCCCTTCCAACCCTGACTGATTCTATGATTCTATGATTCTATGATTCTATGACTTAGTGTGAGAAGTAAAGCATAAGGCATTTCTGCATCATGCAATCCTGCCATATGTGACAGGTACCTGGCTTACCTGGGAATGAGACAGGAGCTCATGGAGTTGTACTGCAGGTTCCAGCTATGCTAGCAGTGATCCAAGCAGCCTCCTGGGAGCTGATGTATGTAGATGTTTAGTTATTCCTGCAATTTTCATGAATTATGACCAGAATAACAAAAAAAAAAAGGATTCTGGCTAGTCATGTCTTGCTATGTACAGGTTTCTAGATTCAAGGATTTCAGTGGCTCACTATGGAGAAAGTACTGGAAAAAAACAAGAAACGGTTAAGATTTTACAAAACCAAACAAGCAATTATTAAAAATGAAAGGAAAATAAATTAAACCCATTAAATTGCTTATGTTATAAATGGTAAAAAGACATATGTTACAGTAGTCTTGTGGTAAAGGTAGTCTAAATGTAGAAATTACATTCCCTGAATCTCTTTAACTGAAAATTTCAAAACAGTTCTAAAAAAAAACAAAAATCATGCTGTTTTCCATCTCCCTCCTCTCAGCTTCACCTCCAAGAAATTCGTACCTGGAACCTGTCTAAACATTTTCAACAGAACCCAACAGAAAACATACAGATCAATTGATTTCACAATAAATTTGAGAAAATATGTGGCGGGGGGAGGGTTTTAGCTTAAAAAAAAATACAATTCCTTTGTATTGTCTTTCATATTAGTATCAGTGTGATCTTTGAGGTTATACATACAGATTATGAGTTGTCTTTTTTTGACAGCAGCACTGCACTTGAAGATTTTATTAGAGCAGTTCTTTGTTTGAATCAGAAGGGGGGAGAAGAAAAAAAATTCACAATTGTTCTGTTTCACCAAACCGTGCAAAAGAAAAAATGAAATTTATTTCTTTGACTACAACAATGTAATGCTGAAATGACAAGCAATGTCTTTTAAGTGTCTTCAAGGTTGGAAGCATATTAGACTAATAGCCATTAGTGTGCATGTATGTGCCTTTACAGGAGCTGTGCAGTGCAGTATTATATTTGATTACTCAACTGAAAACACTCATCCATTAACCCCCAGGGAAGTGGAGCTCCCCCAGCATGCCTGAGGCCACCCTACATAGTGTGTCCCCATTATTTTAAATGTGATAGAGAGAACACTAGGAAGTATAGAAACATCCTGAGGTCGCTTCTTTGTCATTTTGATAAAAGTTATGGGAGAAAATGTATCCCCCTTGCAATCTTATTGTATTCAGCAGCGTGGTGACATGAGGAAGAAATCTGGCATATAAACTAAAGGGCATTCATGGGTTAAACATCAATAGTACTAGAAGCAAGGCTATGGAGAAAATAGATACCATCATGCTTGTCAGATCAGAGCTAATATTTCCACATTTCTGGAAGTATGAGGGAATTTCACTATCCCCTCCCACCCCCACACCACCCCCCCAAAAAAGGGCAAAATCATCCACAGTGGTTTATGAGTATTGCTAGTCCTACTAATTAAAGTTTTCATTGTTTTAGAATTTGTAGTAAAGGTTGGGTTCTGTTCTTGTGGTTAAAAATAAATTTGAACATTTTCTTTGTTCTGAATAATTTAAAAGACTTTTTTTTCTTTTCTCTTCTTTCTTCTTTCTTCTTTCTTTTTTCTTTTCTCTTTTCTTTTCTTTTCCTTTTCTTTTCTTTTCTTTTCTTTTCTCTTTTCTTTTCTTTTCTTTTCTTTTCTTTTCTTTTCTTTTCTTTTCTTTTCTTTTCTTTTCTTTTCTTTTCTTTTCTTTTCTTTTATTTTATTTTATTTTATTTTATTTATTATTTTCTTTTATCTTTTCTTTTCTTTTCTTTTCTTTTCCTTTTCTTTTCTTTTCTTTTCTTTTCTTTTCTTTTCTTTTCTTTTCTTTTCTTTTCTTTTCTTTTCTTTTCTTTTCTTTTCTTTTCTTTTCTTTTCTTTTCTTTTATTTTATTTTATTTTATTTTATTTTCTTTTATTTTATTTTATTTTCTTTTCTTTTATTTTTTTATTTTCTTTTCTTTTCTTTTATTTTCTTTTCTTTTCTTTTCTTTTCTTTTCTTTTCTTTTCTTTTCTTTTCTTTTCTTTTCTTTTCTTTTCTTTTTTCTTTTCTTTTCTTTTCTTTTCTTTTCTTTTATTTTCTTTTCTTTTCTTTTCTTTTCTTTTCTTTTCTTTCTTTTCTTTTCTTTTCTTTTCTTTTCTTTTCTTTTCTTTTCTTTTCTTTTCTTTTCTTTTCTTTTCTTTTCTTTTCTTTTCTTTTCTTTTCTTTCTTCTTTTCTTTTCTTTTCTTTTTCTTTTCTTTTCTTTTCTTTTCTTTTCTTTTCTTTTCTTTTCTTTTCTTTTCTTTTCTTTTCTTTTCTTTTCTTTTCTTTTCTTTTCTTTTCTTTTCTTTTCTTTTCTTTTCTTTTCTTTTCTTTTTTTCTTTTCTTTTCTTTTCTTTTTGTTTTCTTTTTTCTTTTCCTTTCTCTTTTCTTTTCTTTTTTCTTTTCTCTTCTTTTTTCTTTTCTTTTCTTCTTATTATTCCATCTTTCCCTCCCCTCCCAGTAGAAAAATGTTATAGAGAAAGTATTAGTAAGCTGGTAAGAGTGTACTCCATCATCACAACTACCAGCATCATCATGATACAGAGCACACAATACAATCAGAAACAGAAGCTGTTGTGGAAGCTTTAGTATCACAAAGGAGCTCACAAGCTTGGAAACAAAAATCTTTCAGTATGAGAATCCTGTCCTGCCATGTTTTTAAAACACTCAAGTAGGTCATGCAAACACATGCAATTATCAAAGAAAATGTTCTTGTTTTCAATATTGTCCTATACTTTCAATTTATTTGCATTATTTTTTGGTTTTCTGGGTTTGTCTATCCTTTTAATGTTCTCTTGAAGCAAAAAATTTGTGATCCATCTATTCACAGGAGTCAAAATTTTGGTTCCACATCATCACAACAGAAACGTAATTTCAGAGCTTAATATCACTGGTTCCTCAAACAGAAAGTGATCTCTGATCACAATAATTTTCAGTTAATTTTAATCAATAAAAAATTATAAATACTCAGGATACAATTCCCACATTTTTGGTAAGGAAAAAATATTTTTCCTGTCCACAATAGAGAAAGTTAACTTCTTACACTATGCACTGTGGGATTTTTATTATTTAATTTGCTTTTAATGACTCATAGTGATAAATTACCAGTTTGCCCAATGATTTGATGTTCTTTGCTGCATTTATAGTAACAAAACCCAGCAAAAAAATATGTTGCACCAAAGCATGTCTCCGGAGGCATTTTCAAACTGAATCAGCTGCTGCAGTGATTTTTAAATAGTTATTAAAACCTATGGGTAAAAATTTAATCATGGCTACACCACTTTATCTATATAACAGAGACACTACTGAAAGATTTAATTAAGTCTTGATTGTAAAACACTTGAGGAGCCTTGGAAAAAATTGCCATGCAAGTCCCAAACATCATTGTTTACAGTGGTGACTCACACAGGTCTTAATGTTTTACTTGATAAAAAAACTAATCATTTATCTGCTAAATTTTCATGGCACTCTTTCCCCTCCCCTATATTAGGTTGATATTCAAACAAAGTGAACTCTCTTGGGCAAATCAGGGTAGCTGGACATAAAAGCCTATGTGCATGCTGACTTTTCACTCAACCATATAATGCAACACTTTGCTACCTCCATTAAAAGACTGACTTTGTACCATATCATGCATTTCATAATATTTCCATCTAAATGTAGATTTTTCTGTTCCATGTGTAGCGTCTAGTCAGATTTTCCATAAAAATACCAGCAGGATAGAACACTGAAATTCATTTTGCATATTAAAGAAACCTCTCCTAGGTTTCTCCTTTTATTTGTTTTAGCAACTCAAGCAATAAGCAAGAAAATTAGTTTCAGCAATGATGGAGAAAACATTTGTGATTTTATCAGACTTCCTTCTTTCTTTTTTTTTTTTTTTCCTCCTTGCTTAGGTAATTTCCAGACTCTGAAGAGCAAGTAATTTTATAATGTTCCACTGATAAATGACTTAAGTCCATCCGTATCATTTAACCCAAGCATAATAGTAATAGATGCTGACCCAGTGAGAACTTCACTTTGAGTAACACAGGTACTGAATGCTTTTCTTCCCAATATTCACAACACATTTAATATCTGTCCCATAGGAACATGTTTCCCTTGAAAGCATTATTGCAAATGTCATAATATTTCCTGGTATGGCTCTCTGGTGTGCACAGGTTAAAAACGAAACAAAGCAAAGCAAAACAAAACAAAACAAAACAAAACAAAACAAAACAAAACAAAGCAAAGCAAAGCAAAGCAAAGCAAAACAAAACAAAGCAAAGCAAAACAAAACAAAACAAAAAACAAAACAAAACAAAAAGGTAGAATGGATCAGATAGCAGAGCTGTCATTGCAAACACTCTGTTCCACTTCTAAAAGGAGAAGACAATCAAAACTGTCATTGTCAAGCTGTATAAATACAGCTGGAGTAGATTTATACTGTAATAAGTTGTTTATTAGAAATGTTTATATTGCACATTAATCAAAAATTGAAAAATAATTAAATTTAACTTAAGGGGAAAAAAAAAACAAGCCAGGTTATTAGAGTCTACTAGATGTAAATGTGTTTATATAGAAATAATATTATAATTCAACAAAATAGGGAAGATACTTGACTGTTATACATTGATTTTCTTTGTTTCATATCTTGTAACCGTAAAATTTGTGGTTTTAGAGACAGACTTTCTTTAGGGGTTATACAGCAAATACAGTATTATCTACTAGCCTAGATTTATGTCCATGCCTGATTTACTCATTATTTTTATGAAGTCCTCCCAAACCACTCAACATTTTCCAAATCAGCAATACATCATCCTCTTACTACAGCTGTAGCTCAGCCATGGACAGATACGTGTGATGATTCCAGGACAAGATTTCCAGAAAGCCTACAATTTTGCCTTCTATTATTTCAGTGCAGCTGATAAGATGCCAGAGAGTAACAAAAGTAGCCCCATTCTGGTCACTGATAGCCTCCATCCTGCAAGACCTTCAATTCAGTTTTATCTTTGAATGCATTAGAAAGTACTTTTCTATCCTGAACCACTAAAGTAGGGAGCATGCAGGGAGCATGCAGGCAGGAAATCCAGATCCTTTCATCCCTGCAGATTATGTTTAGGGAAGGTTGGTTTGGTCTCCCTGCAGCCTGGAGGACATCAGCTGCCATCTCTAACCCTCTAACCCTCTGCTTCCCCTAACTAGCATGCAGGAGTCAAGATACTGAGCACACTCACTGCACCTTGCCTGCCTCTGCCCCTTCATTTTCTGCTTTCTTCCTGGTAAAGTTCCCAAGATCACAAAAATCATAGCATCATTAAGGTGGGAGAAGACCTTTAAGATCTTTGAGTCCAAACATAACCCAGCTACCATGACCACTAAACTATATCCTGAAGCAACATATCTACAGAATTCTTGAACACCTTGACCTTGGTCCCAGGGGGAGAGTTTTCCCTTGCCTAAGTTTGCAGACTGTACAGCCCTGGAGCTGGTACACAAATAAGTAGAACAGGGCTGGGCTGACTTCTCAGCCATAAGAAGTGCAGGGAAGTTGTTTGCTGCTGTCTGTTGTCACTTCCAATGATGGCAGATTCTTTAATAAAACCACATCAGTAAAACTGAGCAGAAATAACACTTTTACAAGATCTCACAGCCTTTTGCCAAACTTAAGTGAATCTAACAGCTCATTGGCTGGGCAGTGTTTATCTCTGTGTGACTGTACTGATTACTGTGGTGTTTTATCCCAGGAAAATACTATTTACTATTTAGTTTGTTAAAATATTCTTATTCAAATGTACCATGAGTGCAATGTAATATGCATGTAATATGCAATTACATGTAATAGAGGGACAGAGCAGCTTCTGGATCTGAGCACATTTAGGTTGCAAAGCTATCAGCTTAAATATCAAAATAAATATTAAGTTCATTATCATTTGCAAATATTTTAAGGTTGCTTTAAATATCAGAATAATGAGTATAGCTAAGACTAAAATTATTCTGCTTTCATTCAAGCAAAGAGAAGAAACAAGATTCTGTCTCCATTTCACAGGTGAATTTTGCTGTTAAAATGTTCTCATGGCACAGCAACTATTTGAGATTTAAATGGTCAGAATACAGAGTGCTGGGACTGCTGACAGTGAGAAGACTACACAACAGTTTCAGAATCACAAAAGAAAAGAGAAAAAACCTCTAAGATCATCAGGTCTAACCATCAACCCAGCACCACCATGCCCACTAAAGCATCTCCTGAAATGTCACATCTACATGTTTTTTGAACACCTCTGGGGAGGGGAACTCCACCACTTCCCTGGGAAACCATGGACAAAACGGATTGAGTTCAGTGAGAGGCTCCAGGCTGGTTTGAACTGGAGCAGTGGCCCTGAGAGGAGCAGCTGAGTGATGGGGCTGGCTGAGCCTGGGGAGACAGCTCCAGGGAGGCTGACATCAACGCCTAGTACCTGCAGGGAGGTGGGCAGGTAGCTGAAATGTTCTGGTTGAACATTTACAGAGACTTATTCAGTTTATGAACAAAAGTTACCCCTAAGGAGTTCATCCTGTCATGTTATTTCTCCAGCTCATTTGTCTCTGAACATAATGAAGGCATTTTCATCTGGAAAACATTATTAAGAAAGGAGGCTTGAAGAAAAGGAGTAAATCCATCAACTGAATGTAAAAGAGCTGCTGTTTACATCTGCCTCAGATGCCAGAGTTGGCAATTTCTCAGAACAACTCTCTGCCTGCATGACTGGAAGAGATACCAAGTAACAGCAGGGCTCACTGATTGTGCCCAGGTTGGAGCACTGACAAACTTTCCTGTCCTTACCTCTCTAGACAGAGGCTTCTGCTTTTCCCTAGCAGCACATTCAGGTCAAATCACATCTGCAGTTCGCACAGTGAGACCTGCTCACAGTGCAAGGCATGTCTGTAGCTGCAGCACTCTCCCAAGAGGAGGACTTCTTCCCTGATAGTCTGCAGCCATTTCAGCGGCATATAAATTGGCTATATGAGTATTTCTGAGATGGGAAGGGGAGTAGCTCACAAGGAGTATGGCCTGAGAGAGCTGCAGGTCTGTGGCATAATGCATCTTGGGTTGCAATAGTTTCATTTTATTCCCTCCAACAATTTTTGTTGTAATGGTACAATAGATGCAATATAAAAATGAATACCAAAGAAGAATAAAGATCCAACATTCATTGCATTGTTTACTTCCTCCATTTTCTCATATTAAAAATGTATTCTTTTCCTCACTGGGTTTTGAGATTATTTTTTTTTCTCTCTTCCTATTGTCTCTTTAGAGAGAAAAAAAATATATAAGCTATGATAACTCTTAGACATTAAGAAGCATAGTTTTCCTGTGTGTATTCATATGCAGACTGTGGTCCATGATTGTACTCCTGACCACCACTTTTTTATTTTTAACATTAATTTTTTTTTGTTTGCTTAAATATCAAAGAAAGACCAATTCTGTTCTGTTCAGAAGGCTACAGAGCACTGTTCTCTGTGGAGAGTTTTGGCTTTCTTCTTCAGTTTTAAGAGCTATTTTAAACACAGGTAGAGGATTATAACATACTGTCTGCAATTATCATATCAATGCATACTCTCTGGTCCTCTTTGCACTAACCTTTAGACTATTCTTAAAACTAGCTATTACAGAAGCATTTGCCAAGATTCCTTTTCCCACAGGCTTCTTTCCTAGATAGTTTGGCATAGAACTCCTACATAAAAGACTGATGCATGCATTGATATGTGTACTATATCTGGTGCTAGGATGTATATTCCTGTGCTGATGAAAATCTCAGCTGCAGGCCAGTCACAGACACAGTCCTGCCCTGTAATACCCTGGGACCAAGGCTGCATCAGCTCCTGCTGAGCTGCAGTCCCACATCCTGTGGGGGGAACACACCACTGCTGTGTTCTCACTGCTCTGTACACTGTTATCCAGTGTCGGCTTGTGGGGTGAGATTGGCCACGGCTCAGGGACATGCTGAACATTTAGCCTAGTGAAGGACCCCCAGACAAAGAGCTGTGAGCACAGGAGCTGGCCTTTGGTAAACAGTGATGGCCAAGATCTTTCCAGCACCTCTGCAGTAAGGCAACACACCATGTGCTTAAGAATGAGTTCTCAGGCACATAGGTTTTAGGTGGAAATGCATGAACACATCTGAAGATTCAAATTTCCTTTAAGGTGAAGAGGGGCAGCTGGGTGTCAAGAACTGTGTCATGGGCATGCTGAAACAGCGTGGGAGTCTCTGGGAAAGTCAATGCAGACATGCCAGGCTCTAATGCAGAACAACTCTATGAAGGTCCTTACTTTTTAGGCTCTTGAAGTCTGTTGTATGATAAATATTTAATCCAAAGAGCATTTGAAGCCATCTCCTTCTTGCCCATATGAAGTTCTACCCCAATTTTTGCAGACAGTCTCTGCAAAAGACGCAGAAAAGAGGTTCGTTCCAGAAAGTGCAGCTACGTAGAAGAGACTCAACTAAAAAAGCAAAATCAATGAACAGAATACTGTTCTAACTCAAACTAGAACATTAAATAAGTCCTATTTCTGGGTTTCTCTCGGGTTTTTAATTTGCAGGGGTTTATTTCCAGCTTTTAAAAAAAAGGGGGGGGGGGGGGGGAAAGGAAGTTAGAGTTAAGCACACTGATGTGAAAATCGAAGCTTAAAAATGCATCTAAACCTTTTTCTGTTTTTACCTGTAAATCTGATAAGAAATCATAATGTAAAGTAGAGAAATTACCATCACAAATCTAGGGACTGATGATATTTAAATAACAATGCATCATTTAGACATTGTCTGAGTGAAAAGAATGTTCAAGCTTTTGAAGTTCATCTTTCACTAGTCAAAATGTAGCTTCTGGCAGTCTGCATGCTGCCTTGCCAGATTCAGAGATAATGTCCCTTCTTGTAACTGTTACATCAGAGAGAAAAATTAAAGACATGGAAAGAGATTCCTACTTCTCCTAACATCCTTTTATGAAAACTAATTGACCAGGAAAATGGCCTAAGGAAAAAAAAAATCCCCAAACCTTGGAGATGCAGGAACTGAATCTTATAAAGTCACAAAGCCTGGCTCAGGAGTCCCAGAGATCCAAAGGCATATCAGGAGAGTGTCACAGTTTACCTCTACACATTTCTTATATGAAGTGGGCACCAGTTAACTATTGCAGTGTGCTAGATGGCAGCAGCCAGAGGCCTTTGCCTGAACATCTGCAAATTCTTTGTTATACTCCCCAGATTTCTGCTTCTTACAGCTAAGGTCACAGAGGGATAGAAAATTACAAAGACTTCTGCTAGTGGGATTGAAAGAACAGACACCTCCAGAATTTTTGAGCTTCTCGAACTGTATCAGTGGCTTCTGTCTTTTACTATTCCTTTCAGCAGCCAGCACTCCAGTCAAGAGGAGCTGACAGAGTCCAGATTTTGATACATGAACTGATGTGGGCTGTCTCCTAGAGCACAGGACACAGCAGGATCCTGGTGGATCCCGATCTCCCAGAAGTTCAGGCTCTGCTTGGCAAGCCTGAGAATTGTTGCCTGCCCTAGCCAAAGGGCAAATAACTATTCCAGGCACATAACTCAAGTAGAAAGCACAAGGGAAAGGCTCAACTTCTCCCATCTTCCACGTGCATCATGGCATTGATTTTTTTGCTGCTGCAGCGCAGGCACTAGGTACATGTGTTCCATGAATGCAGGAGGGACTACAGGGAGCAAGAGATGAAGGCTAGTGAAGAAAGATAGAGCGCAAGGCAAAACATTCCCAGAGCTTCATGGAAAGGTCTGTGCCTGAACTCTTTTCGCTGAAGGTGCATAATGTTAGCTTTAACAACACTCCAGCCATTTCTCACCTTGACAGGGTGCTGGACCATATCACCTAGAAAGGTTGGAGCAGATGATCCTTGAGGTCCCTTCCAACCTGGCATTCTGTGACTCATCTCATGGCAGCACCTCTTGGAGCTAAGATTCTCCGTGGAGAAAACCCTTCAGAAATGTGACACCTTCCACTTACAGAAACTGAACCTAAACTGTGTGCAGTCAAATATCAGACATTAAACAGAATTTGAACACCCACACATTTCAGGTTTTGGGTTTGCCACCTTTTTGTGGGGTGAAGTTCAGAAATGAAGACAAGGAAGCCAAATGACTACATTAGGCACAGATTATTCAAAATGTCCTTCATTTCCCTGCAATTTTTTTATCACTTTTAAGTGAGAGCAAAGTCTATTTTCAGGAGGCACATACAGATATGAGTATCACAGTTGGCTTAGAGGTGAAAGGGAAATCAGAAGTTTCTTTAGTTGAAGGGCATCAATAAAGTCTGGATTAGAGAGGTCTAAACTCTCTGCACTGGATCAATGATTTACCATCATTTTCATTTATTTAACAAATAAAGCAGTCAGCACAGCAGTCAGCTTGACAACTGGTGCTTGCTCCAGCTAGTCCAGGTGGGTTTTACCTCATCAATTATTTTAAGTGATTAACTATATAAAACCAGAGAGTATATAATAATTTAAAATTAAGAAAACCAAGACAGAAACACTATTATTTTTCACATGGTGTTATGATCATGTTCAACACCTTCCAACATAATGATTTCAGAGGAATTTAAATACACATGTACACTTTCTGGTTTAAATTAGAATGTATAAATACTTGACCCAGGCCAGACTGGAAGCAGGCTAAAATTATTTATACAAAACAAAGGTGGGTCTTATAACACTTTAAAACTTAGTATGTGATGTACTTGGTTGAGGATAAAGAATGTTGAGAAGGCAGATAAAAAAACACGGTTAGAGTTTTATATATCTACTTGGATCCAGCTCAGTTAATGTTTGAAAGAAAGAGCTATTGCTTTTGTGAATACTGGAATAGTACTAGGATTGCCTTTCCTTTCAATAACAAACAGCATTTTGCTGATGTGAAGCAAAGAAAGTGCCTTCTGCAGTGCTTAAAATGAAAGTACCTATTAAGCCAAATTAAATTGCCTTTCTGAATGGGTTGATGGTGAAGCTGCTTTTTATGCAGGACTGAAAAGGTGTATCAGAAATCTCCCAGATGGAGATACAGGAGATTTGCATTTTCTCTTTTTCAGAAGGCCAGATATTTCCCTCTACTATAAACTCATGGCTGTGGCTTGGGATTTGTTCTCCAAGATAGGTATACAAATGAGCTTCTGTTACTTCTAGCAAGGAGGCTAGAAATTAGGTGCTTTAATACATATTCTCCAGCAACTTCAGATAATGTGATTATCTTCTAAAATACAATATATGATACATGATAATCAGTTTGCAAAGTCTGGGTTTAAACCCAAGCACACATCTTTATGCTAGATGACAGAAACAGAATGGGTTTGTAATGTGTTGCTGTATTTATTGGTCTAACAAAAAGCTTTTGAGCTGGTGGTCCTTGAGAGAGTGAGCATGAATTTAAGCATTCCCTATTATTTTCATCATTTCTTACATAATTGTGCACAGCTGGGGACAAAATAGATTACTCTGAGTTATTGCTAACAAAAATGGCCACAAACAATATAAAATTAAAGCTTACCTAACTCCTCTAGGCAAATAGAAACACTTCTGTTAGCATTAGCAATCTTTGACAATGGTAACTTTGGATTACAACCTGCTTTTCTTTTCTTGATGTTCTCTCTAACTGCTTAAGTAGATCTATTGGAGGTAGTATGTTGTGTTTTCACCACTGTCAGGTGTGTTTCCTATGTCATGTTAAACTTAAATTAATGTATTTCAACCAGAAGTTTAGCAAAATAATGACTATAGAGTTAGTGCTCTTTGACTTTACTGTAGACAGAGATCTCCTCCTATTTTGGCTTTCCAGACTCTTCCATGAGTTAATCTGTTAGATTATTCTCATAAGAAGGTCATTATTAGCAGTAGCATCTTTCTAAATGATTATCCTCTTATCTTATCTACTTATTCTTTGATTTGCCTGCAGCGTGTGAGCTCCTGTAGGCAAAGACAATTTCTTTTCATTTAAAGTTCTATGTGACCATAACAGGCTGCATGGACAGTGCAATTTCCACAAGAGATCTCCTTCATGCTAACTGGCAGTCCAAAAGGTCTAGTGGAATGCTGGAGACTGGACAATAAAATTCAGCACTAATACACACCCTCTTGCTGCCTGAAACTCAAAACATTTGTAGAGTGTGGGGATAATGGAAAGTGTGACTGATTTATGTTACACATCATAATGAATGGGTTTTATTTTTTTTTTACATGTGCTAGAAACGTGTTACACTATAAATTCTCTAGAATTATAATTCTATTTTATAACAACATGGATAAACATTATCTGCTCTTAGAAACTGCCTTTATAGCAGTTCAGAAATAGCTTTCCTGCTTTCCATAATCTATTTTTTTGCAAGGTTTATTTAATGACATTCTTGATTCTGAAAATAGACTATGTGGATCTGTGACCGAAAGCACAGATCACACAAACCTTGACTGAAGTCTCCAAGAGGTGTATTATTGGCTCTTTTCACTTTACCACACTGGTTACAGGAGAGAGGTAAATAGCCTGATTCAAAAAAGCTCTGAATTTTAATTTTGAAGCCAACACTTTTTTCACTACTACAGCAGAACCTGCAAGTAGTGCATTGAATAAGACTCCATTCATTTGTAAAATCACAGCCCATACAGCTCCTCTCCTTTTGACACAAGTAACATTAAATTATTTGATCATATTCTCCTTTTGAAAGCTGAGTCTGAAAACCAGAAGGATTTACAAGTGCATTCTGTGACTATTTCTTTGTCCCATCATTAAGAACAGGGCTGTAAATCAAACAGTTCATGGATTTCCCTTTTGGCACATTTATCCCCTACAGGTCATTACTGTGTGTGGGCAGAAAGTGTTGTTACACTTCAAAGCTATTACCAACCTTCTGTTACTGGAATTACAACTTTAGGTCTGAGCAGACTAATACTTGATTAAATATTTTTTATTTATAACCCTTTTATTTTTTTCCCACCATAAAAATATAAATGAGTTGACAGTGAGAAATGTTTTTAAGTTAAGGATAAGGAAAGGTTATTTTGGTTTAGTCTTTCAAGAAAAAGACACAGTGCTGTCTGCACTAATACTAACATGGTGCTATTTTTATATAAGCCTTAGTTATTTTGCTCCAAAGCCATCTTAAAATGGAGAAGGTAACACTAATGACCTTAAATCTGCAACATATTTTTCAAACTAAGGGACACAAACTCATGGCTGTTACTGTGTGGAAACAGATCACTGAACAGTATGCTTGCTTCAGAACAAGACAAAACAAAGTAATATCATTCATGGAGAAAGACAATGATGTGGAGAAACCCCTGTTTTCCTCTGTAATGATTGCCTTACTCCCTGAAGCATAAAATCTGATTGTCCTCATCTTTACATGGATAACTACAAATGTTATTACTGGCTATAAAATTATCCAGCCCTTCTGAAAAATTCATCTATAGCATCTGCCTTTACCATTTCACAGCAACTATGAATGTCACAGGCTGAAGATACACAGTGCAAGGGAAGACATACTTCCCCCTACATATCTTCTATATCCTTTTTCTCTGGTGATTCTCTGTTTTTTCAGAAAAACACTAGAGAGAGAGACTCGTGGACAGGATCCAATTGTTGCCATGTAAATTTCTTCTTGAATGACCTTTCTAGAAGGCTAAAAGAAAGCTAGAAGGATTAGCAGATTTAAGGCAAACTCTGTGTTGGAGCACTGTGCAGAGTGTGATTTGCTATTTAATGGACAGTGGAAGAGTCTATAATGTGGCCTTCCATTTTAATTCCTTCCAGTGGCTGGGAATGCAAGTTCCTTAAATAGATATGGTAGATTATAATATATATGTATATATATATGTTTATATATATTAAGATATAATATATAGAATATAGAATATTACATAGAATATATGGAATATATTTAGCATATCCATGTTAACAGACCAAGCCTTTAGCTGAGCACCAACTGCTAGAAAGGAAAATCATAAAGGAGCTGCTCAAATGTCAAAAGCACCACTTTTTTTCTGAATTCCTACTGTCAGACTGATGAAGTAAATATACTTGCTAAAGAATTTCCACTAACACTCCTGTAGAAGTTGTTCCTCATACACAGTTGGTGTTTAAACCTAGATCTGTTTAGGATAAAAGCCTTTGATAAGGATTATCTTTCCGTATACTTTGCAAGTAATGAAGAATCAAGTATACTGAAAGTATACTAAAAACTGCCATTCAGAAGAGTCCAATATTTGTTAGGTTAAACCTGTTCAGGAATGCAAAGCTAAGCTTTGAAAATGCACTTTGCTAACATCTCAAAAAAAAAAAAAAAAAGACAAGAAAAAAAAAAGAAAAGAAAAGCAGACAACAGGAAATTCATCCTTACTTAGCATAATGTTAGAGTACCTAAAGCTAAGTATTTATTTCACTTCATTGAAATAAACACAAATGATTTTTCCAAGACTTCAGTAAGTCCTCAAGCACTATGAAAAACTGATGACTTTTCATTGTTCAATGAATTTAATCAAAGGGTTTCTTATAGAAAAAAAAATGAAGCTCTGGGATAGTCTAATGGGATACAGTACATAGGTCAATGTGCAATGAAAAAACAAATGATATTACACAGCTCACTAATGTGTCACTGCAGTAGGGTACAGCACAGTGTAGCTCCATTCCAGAAAATAGTGTTTGAAGTTATTAAGCCTTTGCAGAGACACACAGCCCATTGACCAACTCACACCCAGTATCCAACTGAACTTGCTTGGAGGTAGTTCAGGCAGTTTGAAACAGCACCAATGTGAGCAGCAGAAGGTATTTTTAATAGGCGTTTTGCTCAGCAAGTGGTCCTCTGGTCTTTCTCTCATGTTTTTAAAGGAATTTCCATTCACAAAGGCTGTTTGGGAGTAGTTCATTAACCTGATGAGAGAGCTGGACTACACTAGCAGTTCATACTTAGATAATTTAAGTCATTCTAGTGATCCAATAGCACATGACATGTATCTGAGTATGACTTACATTTGATAGTGTGCATGTAACAATCCTCTGGAAGCCTCAGAAACCTTCAGGAGAATATCCTCTGCCAGCCAGCTCTGCATCTGCACTCATATGTCACAAATCACTGCAGAGGGTTCTGCTTCCTTTTGCAGTCTAACCTCTTTGCACATTTGTGGGATGAATATTTGATAGATGGGTGCAATCCATTCATTATATTATGGATCCTAGTTGTCCCAGGGGTAGTTTCAAATCCACATGGTGCTCTTAATATTCTTTATTTTGTGTCCAAATCCATAATTTATTTGAAAGATGGGTAGATCTGTATGTAAGCAGACAGCTCCCTCTTGGACTATTATACCAGCTAGGGAGAAATGTGTGTTGTGCATTTCTCCATCACACAGGACAATTTACACTCAAAAAAAAAAAAAAAAAAAGAAAAAAACCCACAACAAACAAACCCCATTTTCTTCATTCACCCACTGGAGATCATAAAGTATGGATAGCAATGTTTAGGAACACAGAATATTTCTTTGGACAAATTTTGTCTCTGGAGAAAGAATTTGATCCCTGAGACAGCTTTGCCCCAAATTCCATTCTCAGGCAGTTCCTTCATTTTTGGACTTGGTTCTGCAAGGTGGAAAGCACTCTAATCAATCAAGTACCAAAGACATGTTCAGCTCTAAGTATATGAATAATAACACTGATTTAGGAGAGAGATGAGGTCAACCTGTTTGTGACCTAAAAAAACCTCAGTGTATCAGAGACGGCAGAGAGAAATGTCAGGATTTATAGCTGCCTGAAGGGGTAAAACTGTAAAATGTTTGAGGGAGAAAAATCTGAGAAAGTGCTTCCTGTTGTAGCATCTTTGCTTTTCTTCCACAAATCTGATCCATTACTCATTGAAAATCAATGGAAAGAAACACACAAAATACTACTGGCCTCATTCTCTCCTAAGATCATACTTCATGTTAAAGGCTTGAGAAAATGTCTGCAATAGTGTGTGCCTTGGTTCTTCCCCAAAATGCTGAGGTCTGCTAAATCCCCCTGTGGCACACAGTGCTTGAGATGCTGTCAGTAAAACTGCATTTAGCATTTGTGTTAGTCCAGAGGCAGAAGCAGGAATTACAGCATGTCATCTAGGACAGTTATATTTGCATGAACTAACCATTAAAGCAAAGAATGCGTTCACAGGGATTCATTTTTATGTGCTTTTCAGCCTGTGCCAGTGCACAGTCTTGTTTTCATTAAATTGCCAAAACCATTACCAGGATATTTTGCAGCAGCTAAATTTAGAAAATAAGACTTTAAGACTTAGTTGGTTAATTTGTTGTGCTAGGAAAAGAACTCAGGAATTTTTACATCAGACAATCCAATTTCAGTAGTTTTATCAGGAACTGAACAATTAGCTGTGTATGACCAGACTTGGTGGCATTTATGGAAACCACAAATGTGTAATCAAAAAAAAGGTAATAAAGCCACTTTGTAGGAAAAGTAACTTCTAAATAAGCAGGGAGATTGCCTTTCCATTTTTAGTTATACTCTTTCTGCTCCACCTGACACAGGAAACAATGTGTGACAGTACCTGGGAGACAATCTCCTGTATTCACTTCTGAAACAATTCCAAAATCTTATTAAGCTTTAGGCAAACATTTTAGTTTGTTGTTGGTTTTTTTTTTTTAAATCTTTATTGCAGAAACTGATCACAAAACCCCTATTGCATACATACTGAGATATACCTTTCAGTATGGAGCCTACAGATCGTTTTGTTTGAATGTTTACTGAAAGCCAATTGATTGCAGAAAACCAAAACACATAGGTTAACTTATTGTTTGTCTAAGCACAACGCAGCAGAGGAAATGCTTTTGAAAACTGCTATGAGATTCTCCAAGTCATGCCCAAAAAGAGCCCTTTTTTATCCTTTCATTCTTTTTTATTCTTTTATTCTTATCAACAGGTATTTGAAGACGACAGGCTCTCTCAGTGGAGAAAGAAAATCCGTCAAGGAGGTAGAGGTAGATTTTAGTTTGGATCTATTGCACTAAAATGTAGGTAAATATAATAAAAGGAGTTTGTATTACTTACCTGGTGCCCAAGATGTGTTCCATCTGGTGTGTCTTAGCTTTGGTCTCATCTCCCTCACTCGGTCACAGTACAGTCAACCCTTCTGGCAGTTCAGTAGGAGCAGGAGGCCATCATCTCCAACTTCACTTGAAGAAGCACTGAAAAACTCCAGTGCCACAGTGGCAGTCGTTTGAAGCACCATCAGATGGGTAGGAATCTTTCTTTCAGAGAAGAAAAAAGCATCTAGTCCTAACTCCCTGGTTTCAGTGTAAGCTTTCTGACTTTAATTCCCTCCTGGCTTCCCCTCCAGCTCAGAGAGACTCACGAGTTGCTGCTGTTAACCCTGCAAGTATCATTTGGCTCAGGGCTAAGCAAGGCTTGTAAAATGTGACAGTTTAGCACAGTTTGCACAGCTTGTGCGTCTGGCCTAGGGCTGGCAAAGCCTGGTAAGTTTGTAACTTCTGATGTAGACTTCAACCCTTCAGACTTTTAAGGATGCATAAAAATCACATGGCAAATCTGTTTCCTGAAGCTGTTTCCTGCCTGGTTTTGCCTAAATCAAATATATATATATATATACACATGTGCAAAAGATCATTACCATTCCTCATGCCCTGCATTTAAAGGGAAGAGCCATCCTCACTGATAATTAACACATAGATCAGATGTCTGGCTGGTCAATAGGAGCATATTAGAGCCCTCAGTGTCACTAGCACTGCAGTACAAACTTTCCCTAAGAGAAATACAGCAAATAGCCTCTTTTATCAAAAGCACTTCTTGACTGCATTAATTCAACTTTTATTTGCTAAATAATAAAAAAAAAAAATCAATATTGATGTCCCCATAAATGAATTTATTAGTGGAATGAACAGTCATAGAGCTGGACAAAATACTTTTATGTTGTAAGACTATAATATTCTGCTACAAATATAATGTTACAAAATGTTAACAAATAAAACTACAATCTAAAATAAAAGACAACATTTAATAAATTTTAAAGACCATTTTTTTCTTCTTCTCTAAAAATTGGGATTTCCTTTGCTGCCAGTGATTACAGCCTTTAAAAAGGAGTCCAATGTGATTAATCAGTAACATGGTGAAGGTATAAGCAGGGATGTAATTTCACTAATGTGGAGAAGATGATCAAATTGGAGACATTCTGCCCTTGATTTGTTTTCAACATATGATGAAATAGTGAATACAAACACAGTTTTCATCAATTTCCAGGGACATCTGTAAAGCAGCTGTCAATGTTTTTGTTATGTTGATCAAATTAGGGTAGCATATTTGACAGCAGTTGGAAAACAATAACATTTAATTTACATAAAGGTTGAAGCTTACCTGTGAAATCTGAGGCATTTTGAATTACATCCTGTTCCTTTTTTATGTCTTCTCAAGTTAATTGTGTAGAAATGAAAGGGAAAAATAGAACTATGACACTCCAGATATGCATTTGTGTGCACAACAAATGCCCCCGCTGCCCTTGAGCAATAACTATGAGACTCTGCAGGCTGAGGGCAATGTGGATGAGAGTATCGTAGAGGAACCGATCAAGGAGATGCCAAAGACGAAGCAGCCCCCCAAACCTTAAGGACCAGTGCTACAAAGAAAAAGAGAAAGGCTATAGTTATTGGAGACTCTCTCTTGAGGGGAACAGAGGGACCCATATGCCGTCCTGACCCATCCCATAGGGAGGTGTGCTGCCTACCTGGGGCCCAGGTGAAGGACATCACCCAGAGGTTACCTAAACTAATCCAGCCCAGCTGAAGTGCATGTACACCAATGCACACAGTATGGGAAACAAACAAGAGGAACTGGAACTCTTGGTTCACCAGGAGAACTATGATGTAGTTGCCATCACAGAAACATGGTGGGACGATTCTCACAATTGGAGTACCGCACTGGGGGGTTATAAGCTCTTTAGGAGAGACAGGCAAGGGAGAAGAGGAGGAGGGGTGGCCCTGTATATTAGGGAATTCCTTGATGCCTCAGAACTCGAGGTTGCAGATGAAAGGATTGAATACTTGTGGGTTAAAATCAGAGGGAGGCCTCACAAAACTGACATCTTGGTTGGAGTCTGTTATAGACCACCCAACCAGGATGAGGAGGCCGATGAGATATTCTATAAGCAGATGGAAGCTGTCTCAAGATCATCAGACCTTGTCCTTGTGAGGGACTTTAACCTACCAGACATCTGCTGGGAACTTAATTCAGCAGAGAGGAGACAGTCCAGAAGGTTCCTAGAGTGCATGGATGACAACTTCCTGATGCAGCTCTTAGGTGAACCTACCACGGGCAAGGCTCTGCTTGATCTGCTGTTCTCAAATAGAGAAGGGCTGGTGGGAGATGTGATGGTTGGAGGCTGTCTAGGGTGCAGCGACCATGAGATAGTGGAGTTTTCAATATGTAGGGAAATAGGGAGGAGCAGTAACAGAACCCTCACTTTGGACTTTCGGAGGGCAAACTTCAGGTTGTTCAGGCAACTTATTCGGAAAGTTCCCTGGGTAACAGCCCTTAAGAAGAAAGGGGTCCAGGATGGTTGGACCTACTTCAAACAGGAGCTCCTAAAGGCACAGGAACTGGCAGTTCCCACATGCCGTAAGACGAGCCGGCGGGGAAGACGACCGGCCTGGATGAGCAAGGAGCTCCTGAAGGATTTAAGGGAAAAAAAGAGGGTTTATCGCCTTTGGAAAGGGGGGGAGGCAACTAGTGATATGTTTAAGGATGTTGTTAGATCATGTAGAAGAAAAATTAGAGAGGCAAAAGCACAGTTAGAAATTAAACTGGCCGCTTCTGTGAAAGACAACAAAAAGCATTTTTATAAATATATTAATGCTAAAAAGAGGGGCAAGAGGAGCCTCCACTCTTTACTGGACGTGGAGGGTAACATTGTAACTAAGGATGAGGAGAAGGCTGAGATTCTAAATACCTTCTTTGCCTCCATTTTCAACAGTAAGGCAGGAGGACTTCAGGATAACTGGCCTCCTGAGCTGGTTGATGGGGTCAAGGAGCAGTGTTGTACTCCTGAAATCCATGCGGAATTAGTTCGAGACTTGTTGAGTCACTTGGATATTCACAAGTCCATGGGACCTGATGGGATTCATCCTAGGGTGCTGAAAGAGCTGGCAGATGAGCTGGCCAAGCCTCTCTCCATCATTTTCCACCAGTCCTGGATCACTGGAGAGGTCCCAGAAGACTGGAAACTGGCCAATGTGACAGCCCATCCACAAGAAGGGACGAACAGAAGAACCTGGGAACTACAGGCCTGTCAGCCTGACCTCAGTGCCAGGGAAAATCATGGAGCAGATTGTCTTGGGGGCAATCACTGCATACCTGAAGGATAGCCAAGGAATCAGGCCCAGCCAACATGGATTTAGGAAGGGCAGGTCCTGCCTCACCAACCTGATCTCCTTCTATGATCAGGTGACCACGCCTGGTGGACGTGGGAAAGGCTGTGGATGTAGTCTACCTGGACTTCAGCAAGGCCTTTGACACTGTCCCCCACAGCAAACTCTTGGCCAAACTGGCAGCTTGTGGCTTGGACAGCAGCACTGTGCTGGGTTAGGAACTGGCTGGAGGGCCGAGCCCAGAGAGTGGTGGTGAATGGTGCCACATCCAGCTGGCAGCCTGTCACTAGTGGTGTCCCCCAGGGATCAGTGCTGGGCCCCATCCTGTTCAATATCTTTATTGATGATCTGGATGAGGGGATTGAGTCCATCATCAGTAAATTTGCAGATGACACCAAGCTGGGAGCAGGTGTTGATCTGTTAGAAGGTAGAAGGGCTCTGCAGAGGGACCTTGACAGGCTGGACAGATGGGCAGAGTCCAACAGGATGGCATTCAACAAGTCCAAGTGCCAGGTGCTCCACTTTGGCCACAACAACCCCATGCAGAGCTACAGGCTGGGGACAGAGTGGCTGGAGAGCAGCCAGGTGAAAGGGACCTGGAGGTACTGGTTGACAGCAGCCTGAACATGAGCCAGCAGTGTGCCCAGGTGGCCAAGAGAGCCAATGGCATCCTGGCCTGCATCAGGCATGGTTTGGCCAGCAGGAGCAGGGAGGTCATTGTACCCCTGGACACAGCACTGGTTAGGCCACACCTTGAGTACTGTGTCCAGTTCTGGGCCCCTCAATTTAGGAAAGATGTTGAATTGCTGGAGCATGTCCAGAGAAGGGCAACGAGGCTGATGAGAGGCCTTGAGCACAAGCCCTATGAGGAGAGGCTGAGGGAGCTGGGGCTGTTTAGCCTGGAGAAGAGGAGGCTCAGGGGAGACCTCATTGCTGTCTACAACTACCTGAAGGGAGGTTGTAGCCAGGAGGGGGTTGGTCTCTTCTCCCAGGCAACCAGCAGCAGAACAAGAGGACACAGTCTCAAGCTGTGCCAGGGGAGGTTTAGGCTGGAGGTGAGGAGAAAGTTCTTCACAGGGAGAGTGGTTGGCCATTGGAATGTGCTGCCCAGGGAGGTGGTGGAGTCACCATCTCTGGAGGTGTTCAAGAGGGGATTGGACGTGGCACTTGGTGCCATGGTTTAGATAGGCATGAGGTTTAGGGTGACAGGTTGGACTTGATGATCCTTGAGGTCTCTTCCAACCTTCTTGATTCTTGATTCTTGACGGCAATGTGTGTAAAATTTGATTTGCAGAAAGACAAAAGACGAAAAGATCTGTGATGGACAGGTTTGGGGTTTACTTGTTTCTTACAAGGGTCCTTCAAAGTGCAGGTGGCTTGTGGGGAAAAAAGTGATTGTTTATCTTCTGGTGGCTGGTGAATCCTTTTCCAAGAGTGAGCTGGGATGGCAGTCAGAATAATGCTGCCTGCAAAGAGGAGTTACCTGAAAAATCAAAGGATGGGACAGAAAAAAAAAAGAAAAAAAAAATAAATAAAAAGAAAAAAATAAAAGGAAAGAGGCAGAGAGAGAAATCAGTAAAGGTGTAACAGATTAAAAGACATCTGAAAGGCCAGGCCTGTAGAAATGGCAAAAAAACCCCAAACCATAGTATTTGATGTTTTCCCTAGAGACACAGAAGAGATGGTGTGGGGTTTATTGCAGTCTCGAAGCCAGTTGCAAAAGCTGCAAAAGAAACAGTAATGCAGTCTGCCACTTGGGCAAAACAAAATAAGATCAAATAATTGAATGGCAGAGACTAGACAGAAAGACAGTAAAGGAATCAGAAGTATTTACAGGTGACATTTTCCTCTTTCACATTTTCCCATTCCCATCTGCAATAGCAAGCAATAGCAGAGCCATTCTAGACATTTTTCTTTCCTTTTCTATAATCTTCATTATTCTGAATGCACCACAAAGGTGCAGCTGTTGCTCAGGAGGAGTGCAGAAGAGGTAAATCATGGTTTTGAAGAATATTTTGCAGCAGGAAGAACTGAATTCATGACAGGAATTGCTGGGCCCAACAGCACACAACCCCAAAACTTACTTGGTAATGAAAGACAGAGAAAGAGGGAAGGTGCAATCTCAGGACAGGGGGCAGGACACAAATCAAACAAAAAAAAAAGCACTACTAACAATAAAAAACTTTAAAGCATCATTCTCCAGACTCTTCTACATATTACACTGATATCTTTTTGTAAGATCTTTGGGCTGTTCAGGGAATCTCAGAAGCATTTTTAAATTTCCTTAGACATAAAGAGCTTGTCATAAATTTCATTCAGAGACTGTGAAGGGTCGAAAACAAACACTCATATTGAATTCATAAAAGCTCAGCCACTCTGCTGTTTTTCAGACCTACTCTAAACTGAAAACTTAGAAATCTTACTGAAGTATAAAAATCTTAGTTTTTTACTTTTGTTTTATTTTTTTTTCTCATTACTTGTGACTTGGATTTCCATTTCATCCATCAGAAGTAAAGATAAAAAGGACTTCTTTTATGCATTCCATATGAATAAACTATGCAAACTGTGTCTTTAGAAGACAGACTGTTCTGTTAAGGGACATGCTTGCAGAATTTAAAATTTGGTCAAAAATTATGCAGTGGCAAAATTGCAACCTGATTTTTTAATAACTTTAAATAAATTAGAACAAACTCTGCAACCGAAGACAAAAATCAAAGCCATTTATTCAGTCCTGTAAATGCTTTCCCAAGGAAGAAAGCAAAAAGGTCTTGACAAAACATCACTCACTGAGGGGAAACTGAGGGATAGCTTTGCACCTAGTGGGTTTTCTCATGGTACGTTTCTGGTTTTTCTTCCTCTGTTGTTTTGTATAATACTCCACTGGGAGGTCACCTGTGCAGTGCACACATTCATGTAGCCAGGTTCAGTAGGGTTTCATTTTTTGATTTCTAAGGATCTTGATGATGCTCATCACGAACACAAAAATGAATTTACTGATATTGAAATTACTTCTCTGGATTAGTTACTTTTCATGCTAGCATTATGGGGCTCCAGGACAACACGTATGGAAGCCCGAAGAGACAATATGGAAAAAGAATCTATTAAAATAACACTGCTTTATGTCCTGTATTGAATGCTAAAATCACATTTGGTATGCTGTCATTTAAAAAAATAAAGCAAGCTATAAAATGTTGTGCACCAAACTTACCAAAGAAAAATTCAAAATGAGGAATTTAGTAATGAGGATGAACATCAGATCATCTGTTGACACTAGCAAAAGGTGATGACTCACCTGCATATTACAAAACAGTTCAGGGTCTGTAAAATTTAATCTTTTAAATATTGGTTAATATTATCAGTCACAAGTCTTCTGGGATTTTTAATTTTCTGATTTAAATTAAATGATTTTGCCAGCTTTTGTTTCCAGCCAATTAATTTTCAAAACCAATTAAGTTAAAAATCACTCATAATAATATCATACTTATCATTAAGCCTATAATTTTGCCAATCTCATTTACCCATTTTGACCTGGCATTAATGACTCCTGATTAGAGATGAGCACAGACTCTGGAGTCTGAGTCTGTGAAGAGTTGATGTATTTGGAAAAGGATGCCCTCTTGAACTGGATAGTGGTTTTGACAGCTGCAGAGGTGAACAGTTTACAATGAATAATTAATTTGACATATGTAACCTGTTTTTAGGCTAAAATATCTGCAAGCAGATCACAGTCTCCTAAAAATACTAATTGAGTGTGTGCAAGATAATTCCTTTTGCATTTAGAGTTCTACAGGGATGAGGAGAAGTGTAAAGACATTAACTGTTGCTTCAATAGACTTTTCTATTTCTTGACTGGAAGACTGAACAAGAATATTTGGTGTCAGTTTTGAAGTCCCAGAGTTGCAAAGGTTTTCCTCAACACTGAATGGTCATAATGCTTTCACTCCCAGTCCCAGTGGAAACAGTGTAATCCATACTTATGTTCTGGAAACCTGTTTTTTTCACAAGCTGTTGTTGCACAGCTTCAAGTGCTTGTAACCAGTGAGTTACAAACATGGATAAAATGGAACTATTAATACCCTGTGGAAATAGTTCATACTTTTTCTCCAAGCCTAAATAAGCTTACACTAGCTCCATTGTTTTAGTGTGTTTCTAAGAGTTCTCTTGTAAACCCTCTAGCATCACTTTCCATTAGGAGTAGGCTGTCATATTTGTGTATGATAAATCATGACATTAAACAACACGAACTGAATAACCCAGATGATCACTTGTTGTCAAAACAGTTCATGTAAATACAGCTGAAGAGCTCTGCTTTTCAGAAAATGAAGCCTTTTGTTCTCAAAGGTCTGAAAGTCAGAATGCAGATAATTCATCATATGCCTTTTCATAACCCATTTTGCTTTCTGGTTGCTGAGGTCTAGATGCATTCTTGGCTCTTGTCGATGTATCTCTGTTTGCTACAGTCACTGGCTGCTCAGAGTTATTTACTTATGCCTGAAGACAGAATATACCAAGTACTTGTATTTAAGAGAAAAAGTTCTATACCACAGCTATCAGTCCTTAAGAATAATCAGAAGCAAGCCTGCATACAATTTTTCCTCATATCTACCACTTGCATCTGGCCTGTATCTGATGCTAAACTCTAGTGGTTGCTCTGTCACCCAATGCCCAGTCCCCAGCAGGGAAGGGAAATTGGGAAAAGGAGAGAAGATCCAGAAATTGAAACTGATTTCATGAAATAGCCAAAATGATACCAATGTCAATACAAGATACATAAAGTTGTGGTCACCCCAGCAAAGGTACAGCAGTTACAATACTGACAAAGAGAGTCCTTGGGAGCAGAAGGGTGAGGAGAGAGGACCCTTTTTACCAAACCTCCCCTTTGATACTGAGTGTGATGCTCATGATCCAGGATGCACTGGAGCCAATTCCAGTCAGCTGTCCTTGAAGACTCAAGAGTTGCTAATAGCCTGCAGCCCATGGCTGGTCTGGGATTCTGTCCTAGCAAAACCAGGCCATCTACCAATAATACAGATAAATCCATGAATTGAATTTATAATTTATAAAACAGTACTTTTTAAAGGGTGAATCTAGAAACGCCTTAGAGAACCTTTATTATTATCACTGCAAACATTTCATATGATAATTTTTTCAAAAATATTTGGGGTTGAGATTCAGCAAAGATTTTATTTGGATAAGCACACACCAAAAAAAAGTTAGTGGCAAAACATGGATGTATATTAAACTTGAAGGATGTTGAAAAAGGAAATTGGATATAGAAAGCAACTGAACCATTGCAAGAACCATTTGCCTGTTTATTTCCAGTTGTTTTCTCCACCTAGAATATTTCTTTTCTCCCCCTAAAATTGTCCTTGCTGAATCACACCTTATTGCATCAGATGAAAAAAGTTAGCAGCTTCCTAACTGGATCTATCTTGACTGTGATCCATCTCTTCATTAAACTTAAAAACCTACAGCCGGGAAGAATTAAGCCTCAAGAAGAACTATAGAGAGCTCATCACTCAAGTAAATGAATGTTCTGCATGAGTGTTGGAAGGAGTAAGAGTGAAAAGAGTGAGCCATCTGTTTTGGAACTGACACAGGATTTAGAAGTCTATATCACCATTATAGATCATAAGTCAGACCTGGCACTTAACAAATTTCTGTGAATATTACAGGGCCTCTCTGAAATTAAACTGAGGCAAAGGCTATACAAACCAAGCTGCCCAGAGATTAAATTAGACTAGTTAGGGAAGGTGCTGAAATATCTTGATTTATTTCCCAAAAAAAAATTTATTCATCTATTACCCAAGTACAACATAACATAAATTAATCATCTTAACAAGTCCATCTCATCTATCACACCAGCTGGTTAACGAAGGGAAGAGAGAGAGAGAGAGGAAGTGATGGATAGCATTCTTCTAGTTTAGAGAA
This sequence comes from Indicator indicator, assembly GCF_027791375.1. Lineage (NCBI taxonomy): Eukaryota > Metazoa > Chordata > Aves > Piciformes > Indicatoridae > Indicator > Indicator indicator. The sequence goes on along the minus strand of NC_072036.1, from coordinate 8,104,819 downwards.
TGAAGAAGAAAAGTTTGTAACTGAGGATTTTGGAAAGGGAACCCAGGATTATTGATCAGTGTTCATGCTGGTGTGATCCTGAAAGAACTTTAGCCAAAGTTTTGGAATGTTAAAAAAATCAAAGCCTCATTAGAGATGCCAGTCACCATTGCTTGCAGATGTTCTGCTACAGGTAGAAATAAAATGCTGATGTACTTTGATAAGAGTAAGGAGCAGGAGGATTTTAAATTATTAGTCCACAGTGTGTCTGTGTTTCATATTTCAGTATGAAGAATTTGTTCACCAAGGCTCATTTATAGAAAGGATTACAGTGAAAGATTATACCCAAAATGAAAGCTTGAGGAGTTTGTCCTAAGAAACCTGAAGACTAAAATCAATGGAAGTTACTATATATTTCAAATCATTCTGGATTTCACTTCAAATGACTAATGTTAATGTTCCTACTCTACCAGCAAGCTATTGAGTCCTTGTCTTTGAAAAAAACAGACTTGCTTTCAGTACAAATTATATTTAGACTGGCCACCTTAACAAAACAGCGAGCCAAGCAGAGAACTAACCTGCTTACTCAGGATAGGAAAGGGTCATCTCCACTTCAAACCCCTCCTAACAAAGTCAAGTTTATAGTCACTATATTATGCTGTATAATGAAAAAAATGCTGCCTGGCAGTAAAAAAAAACCCTACTGTGTGACAGGAAACTCACCATTATTATCTATGCACCCTCTGCACAATAGCAGGAGGTCATTCCTGTGAGTATATTATTCAATCTCCATCTTGCCTATGTTTGAAATTGCTTTACATTTCCATCAACAGCTCATGTGAATTGAACTAGTGAAGCAATTCCCCCTCTTTTTTTAATTCTAAAAAAAAAAAAAGTGTGATCATGACCACAGGTTTCCACAGTTCTTTCAATCCCTACATAGTTTGCAAACTGCTAATTTCAAGCCATTGAAGTTCTGAATTCAATTTTACTTACACCAGTATTTTCCCCTAACTCATTATTATTCTATGGTACCTTTTCAGATTAATTGCAAAGTATCACAGAATCACAGAATGTTAGGGGTTGGAAGGGACCATAATAAGAAAGAATGCTAGGTGCCTCTTCATGAGGAACAGAAAAAACAGCCTCAGGTAATCTTATAAAACTGGGGGAAGGGAGTTCATTTAAAGTAGAACTAGAGCTCCCTGAACTGAAATTTGACCAAGCTAAAAGGATTAACAGTCTTCCTTGACCAAGAGAGTACCAAGGGAACTTTAACAAGGAGACACATCTGGCAAACAGGCAGCAGAGAGGCCAAATAATATCATCCTTCATCAGCTCTTAAAATTCCACAGAGCTGAAGAGCATGGCTAGAAGAGTTTCTAGGAGTAATATTTATTGTGCAGGAATAGAATGACTGGAGTTATGAGGCCAGAGATAAATCACATTGATGGCCTTATTGGAACAGCCGTGGCTGGAAGAAAGGTGTAGTCTCTTCCCCAGACACAAGCTGATGCAAGAAGCAAAAACTTTTGTGCTCTGGGGACACCTAAACCTGTCTTTGAAAGATGATTCTTCTCATGAGGAGGATATGCTTTAATTATGAAAAAAAAGGCTTTTCAGGGCAGGTGATATGAATTAAATTCCCTGTAGTATTTGTGTTTATCTGCATGGACATGTTTCTCCAGTCAGGCAAATCTCAACATCAGATTTACATGTATAAAAATGGACCTCATGTGTAGCAAAACTCTCATTTTCATAAGTTCTCAATTCCAAGAAAATCAAGCAATTTTCCACTCTAAATTTCTACCCCATCTCTCTAATTGGCTTATGGATTAGTTTTTTTAAAATAGAAAGAAAATGAAAGGAAGAATAAAAAAAGTTGGGGGGGGAGGAAGACATACTAAGAATTTTGGGAGTGGGATTTAAGGAATCAAGGGAAAAAGGAGTTTAAGCCCCACAGGAGTTTTAGGTTTAAATTCAGTACAGGCTTCATTTTATTTTTTTTTTTAATATGTTTTAGATTTCTGTGAAAGGTTGCCACATGGAGATAAAAGAGCAGATGAAATAAAAAGCAATAAGACAAAACAATAAAACTGTCATTGTTTTCTTGACCTCTTTCAAATGCATTCATCACAGAGTATATGGAAAATCTTGTTAGAGCTTTCAAGCTACTGTTGCTCTGAGTGAATGATCTCTAGCATCCACTTACCAATAGCCCTTTCTGGCAAGGTCAGATAATAAGAAGCCTCTCTGAACTGAAACTCTAAGTAAGCAGTGACTCAAGACAGGGGTTGTTTGCTCTTTATTTTTCACTCTCTGGCAGAGATAACACAGGCTGTGCCAATTTCTCTGCTGCAGTTACTTAGATCTCTGTGAAGTTATCATGTTAACATGCAAAAAGAATTAAGATTACATTTCTCAAGTATGTGGCATGCAGTGGGAAGAAAAGGCAGAAAGCAAGAAGCTTCTGAACTGGGAACTTCTGAACTCTCATTATATCAAGAGAGTGCAAATCCCATATCATGAAGTTAAAGATGTGCCTAAGTGTTAGCAACACTTACTGCAGGTTCTGAATTGAAATATTTGTCTCTCTGTCCTTTAAGAGAGAGTAACAGCAAGACTCATGGAATCACAGAATCTTTTGGGTTGGAAGGGACCTTAAAGATCATCTAGTTCCTACCCCCCTGCTATGGGCAAGGATGTCTTCCACTAGATCAGGTTGCTCAAAGCCCCATCTAAACTGACCTTTAACTCTGCCAAGGCAGAGGTGTCCACAACCACTCTAGGGAATCTGTTCCAGTGCCTCACCACCCTCACAGTAAAAAATTTCTTCCTTACATCTAATTTACTCTCTTGCAATTTTAAACTTACTTCTTAACCTACCACTCACTCACTCACTGATAAAGAGTCGCTTCCTATCTTTCCTGTAGGTCTACTCTAAGTACTAGAGTGTCACTATAAGGTCTCCCCAGAGACTTCTCCAGGCTGAACAGCCCCAAGTGTCTCAGCCTGCCATCACAGGGGAGCTGTTCCTGCCCCTTGTCTTCATTGCTCTCCCGTGGAACTGCTCGAGCAGGTCCCTTCTTTCTTTTGCTAAGGGCCCTAGAGCTGAACACAGCACTCCACATGGGGTCTCATGAGAGTGGAGTAGAGGGGGATGCAGTTCAGAAACAAAGATGCCATGTGGCACAGGTTCAGACAGAAGATAGAGGTTCCTCTTCTGTTTCCCACCAACACTGTTGTTGTAGAAGGCCACCAAATTTGTTGGGCATAATTTGCCCTTAACGAAGTCATGTTGGCTGTCACCAATCATCTCCTTATTCTCTATGTGCTGTAAAAGAGTTTCCAGGAGGATCACTCCGTGGTCTTGGTGTGTATAGAGGTGGGACTGACCAGCCAGCAGTTCCCAGGGTCTTTTATTCCATTTGATTTATTTTACTCCTCCCAGGTTGCATCTCCTTGCTTCCCCCTCTGCAGGCCTCCTTTTTTTGTGTTTGAGTTAGTCCAGGAGCTCCTCTTTCTGCTGTTTTCTGGAATGCATAACCCTTCCCAGTAATTATACTTTGATTAAATACAAATTCTTTTCTCAGATCTCTTCCAACATTGACTCTGTTAGTGTTTGTTTCATGTAACTTGTCTTCTAAACAGAAAACACATTTACTTGTTATTATCTATGAGAGTTGTACTTTCTAAGGTGTCAAATCTGACACTAGGCATGAATTCAGAATAACTGCTTGCTACATACAGAGGAGATTTTGAGGGCAGCTGGGGGAAAGGAGATGTTATTTTCATCATACATGCAGAACTGCAAAACCACATTTGAGACATCTGATAAAAATATTATTTGCAAATGAAATAGCACAGAGCCCATGTAGACCACATCTTTTTTATTATTTCTCTGACAGGCTCTAGCTTCTTCTTAGCCTTGCTGGGTGTAAAGTTCTCCCTTTCTGAATACATTTTAATGTGTTTGAAATTGCTTAATTCCATGGTGTGATGAAGGCTACAGGAGAATCACTCAAAGATGTGGAAATCACTCAAAGATGTGAAAATTTCAAAGAGGTACATTTCTATATGCAGCTCCTACCTTTCATCTATGCTGAATGTTTTAAAGGTTAGAAGTGAAAGCTAGAAATTTGCTAAGAGGAAAGAAGGTTGTTGCTAAGAGTATTTTTCACCCTGGAGATCTTTATTGAATTCTATTCTAATTAAACTCTCATAATTTTTGTTGTTGTTGTAGTTCCTCCGTTGGCACTTTACAAAGTCACTCAAGCACTTTAAACTTATCACACATTGACAAGGACCTCTAAGCCTACTAATGCAAACTCTGCTCACATACCACAGGTTTATTGCAATTTGCAGTGAGGTGAGAATTCCTAAACCTTCACTCTCAATCTTTTACCCATTAGTAGATTCTTATTATTATCACTGTCTTGCCTAGTTTCCAACTGACCCTCTCAACAGTATTCAGCTGTCAAAGGTCTAGCATCTTGCATTGTTGTCTGGGCTTCATTAGTGATTACCATAGATGATTGCACTTGATAGAAGAGCTTGAGGAAATTAATGCCATAGTCACCTCTGCTATTACTCCTATTTTTTAACTCAGTGAAAAGGAGTCAGGAAGACCCAAGAGACAGGTCACTGAACTTCACATTTAGCCTTGTTTAGCACATAATCTGTCTGCACATAATAGCAAGCTCTGTCAGAGCAGCAAAGCTGCTGACCCTGTGTCAGTGTCCTTCCCATGGCAAAGGGGAGCTAAAGCTGGAGGGAACCAAGGTGTATTCTCACTGCATTGATAATCTGTAACAATAAAGTAATGGGGGATGACCTGTGTGATTGGGGGATCAAAAGTGCCTGGTGACTTGCAGTCATTAGAAGAAACCTTTAGTATGTTAGATTCATCTCTCTCTGAATGCAAATTAATAGCACCTCCAAAAAAAAATCAATGAAAGTGTTTTGGTTATAACATTCTCCACTTTTATTTCACCCTTTTATGGAGAGAAAAGTATCATCAGAGATAAATAGGGGGGTTTATGAATCAACTAAAGATCAGAGTGTTCTGCCACATAGGTTAATTAAATAATTTACAATTTTATATCTCTATATTGCAATGGCTCTAAAGTGGTTCCAGCTATGGAAACTCTACCTGCATCTTTCATTGTTTCATTACTTTCCTAGTTGTCACCTTAGGAGGCAAAGGATGGATTGATTGTTCATTCAAACAAGACTCTCTCATAGCACTTCCATGCCAGTTACAGGAACTTTCTATAAATGTGTCTGCTCCTATTCTTATACAACTTAATCCCCCTATGACTTCTGCTGTACGAGAGAAAACCTGACACTGCAGCGTTTCCAGATTCTTTTTGCTGCCTGCAGATGTCACAAAGACCTGTAGTAGGGCAGAATCACTGCACTTGTCAAAAATTAGGTTGCTTTAAAAATAAATTATGTGCTTTGAAACTGGACTAGCCACAAATTTGTGAGTTGAAACAGCTTTATTCTCCTTGCTGCAACCAGTCACAGATTTTTGCTATGGTAACCTATTTATCCAATTGCTTTATGATGCGAAACAATCCAGCTTTTCCATGTAGAGATTCATTAACTAATTGTATCTGTGATTTCTTTATAAGTTATAGAAATATGAGTAGCAAATACCACTGTCTAAATGTGTAAGCAACCAGTCCAGTACAAAAAGATCAATTTTTTTTGTTTGTTTTGTTCATTGTGTGGTTTTTGCAGTAGTTCATACTGGCAATATATGGAATCATACAACTGACACAAAAGCCTCTGGAAAGTTATTGTCAGACCTTTTTTTTTAGACCTTTTTTTTTTTTTCCTGTTCACAGTCTTTCTCTTTTGCAGTTTAATCTTTGTCAGCTATCACAGGTTCATGAAATCATATGTGGATTGTCATTTTAAAGATGAAGTCTTTGGCAAGGTGATAATGTGCTGTTAGGAACTAGTTACATTTCCTATGTTTGGTACTCAGGATGGAGGGAAAAGTCATCAGGTCTTCTCTGCCTGAGCTGCAATGTCCTAGCTTGCTGCATCTAAGTTGCAAATGCCTCTTCAAGCAACATATGACTCACTGCAATGAGCACAACAAATATAAACTGGTATTTAGTTTCTTGTCTTACATCACAACCTCATTTGTGACTGTTCCCAGTTCTTCACCTGTCTCTGCTTTATTTCCTTTTAAAAAAAAATCAGGTTCTTCTCTCTACTTCTGCCAACCACCAGTGCCAAGATGCAAAGCCTCTCTCAGAAAATGCATGGCCTGCACTTCATTCTCTGATGAAGCTAAATAGCTATCTCTTGATCCCTTTACTTTGGAAATTAAAGATCTCATCCTTACAGCACACTGGATTATGTAGTTAAGAGGCCCCTCAATTCAATAGCAGCATATCACTAACTATCCAAAAGGCACAATGCTCAGGGTATTATGTAAAGGACCTGTGCCAGTGAAAGCCATAGGTCAAGACTGAGGCAATCAGAGTAGCAGAAGTGGACTGGTTTTGACAGTGATAGGAATAATGATATAATATAATGCAGCAGGTTTATTACAAACATCATTTCATTTACATGTCAGGAGGCAAGATAAAGGCTCTGTGATGAAGAGGACTATTCCTCTCATGCTGGACTTACTCTGTGTGGTGGTTTGAAACTGTCTTTTTAATTTTTCCTTGCAAAGTTCAGAACAGAGAAAGTGAAAGAATGTAAATAAGTCACTATTGGGTGTAAGAAAGCAAAATAACGATTGTTCTAAACACTTCCATTGGATAGATAGAAATGTTTAAGAACTATTACCCAAAACAAAGTAGGCACTCTGCACATTCTGCGTTCGGCAGTGGGGGCAGTTGCTGGGCTGTCTGGCTGCTGTTTCTTCTTCTCTTCTGGCTGAAGATAACACGTACTGACCTTGGCAGCTAAGTTAACTTTCTGCTTAACTAACTCTGCTTCTTTGTCCAGGGGGGTCTGGGGGGAAGTTCCTGGGAGAGAGAGAGAGGCCCCTTTGGGAGGGTCCCCTTGGGGGGAAGCAAAGGGAGATCGGTTGTGCTTTTCTGTTGATTGTATATATTTGTGAATGTCGTGAATTTTGTATATCTGTACATATTCATTGCATTTCATTGTAGATTTTAGACTCTGCTTGTAAATACAGCCTTCATTTGCTTCCAGACTGAGCTAGCCTGGTTATTGTTGGTGGGGGGGGAATTTCAGCTCACACCGACACACTTTTTATTTTTGGCGCCCAACGTGGGGCTCGATTGCTTGTGATTTATTTCTGCTCAGATTAGGAAGCAAAATGAAGCTGTTTTGGATTTTGAGTAATTTTATTTCATCTATTATCGGTGCAATTGTCTACAGATGGGCCATTTCTTGCATGATAGACAAGATTGTGAGATATGTGGCATATAAGTCATTTCTTTGGGTTAAGAATAAGTTACTGAATGTTGGTGAATTCTGTTGTGGTCTTATTGGGCTAAGAAGCTATGGTAACTCAACTATGGATCTGCTAGCAGACACATTTGAGTTTGTTACTCCTCTTACAACTACAGAGGGTCTTTGGAACCAGTGGTACCCTAGATATCTTGTGCTTGCCTTAATTTTGTTGCTTCTTGGAATAATCATATGGCTACTGATAGCACTGTGTCAAGAAAGACATAAGGCTACTTGCTCTTCCAACTCTGCTGTGAATGTGAAAACCAAGCCAGTAAATTTGGTTGCCACTATCACCAGAAAGCGCAAAGGAGCTGCAGGAGGAGATGCAGATGCTGCAGGAGATGGTGCAGATGGAGATGAGGGTCCTTCTACTCAGGGTCCCTCTGTTAAGAAAGATCCTTCTGATGAGGAAGAGAGGGTTAGCCTTAAAACTCTGGTAGACCTCTTGAGACCCCACATGGATGATGGAGATGTAGGTCAGGATGTAGACCCTGGTAGATTAGCAACTGCTGGCAGAGCCTCTGAACTCAAGGAAATTCAACGGAGGATTAAAATAGGATTATGGGGACAGCAACCTCAGGATGATGATGATGATGATGAGGATGACATACAGTCAGCTAATGCACCCAGACAGGAAATTAGACATGTGAGAAAGGATTACATCAGAGGAGATAATGAGCCAGTCCTGTCTGGTCTAGCCAGGTGTTTTGATATGGGAGCCCCAGCATTGGTGGTAGGTGACAAGTCGGCCTCTCAGTTGGGGATGTTCTCAAAAGATACAGGCATAGACAGGCATCTAGGCAAGTGCATTGGTAAAGTTTCTCTGTGGGCACGCCTCCTACTGGCAGTCTCACTGAGGTACCCAGCAGAGATGATTTACCATGGAACCCTAAGCCTTGGACCACAATAGCTGAGGGAATCAAGCGTCTGAGAGAATTTGCTGTGAGAGAAGTAATGTATGGAGATCATAAGACTCTGAATCCTGATGAAATTCCTGTTGGAACAGGCCTTGCCAAAAAGCTCATTAAGCTTGCTCCTCCTAATTATGCTACTATTCTGGCAAGCAGGATTGTGGCAAGAAATTATGGTGGAGTGCCTCCCACTGTTGGCCATTTCACTGACCAAATGAGGCAGTTGGAGGATAGTCTTGCACGTACTTCTTTGGTTTCAGCCATTGAAACTCTGTCTGGAAAGACTGAGAATTGCATGAAAGAGCTGAAGGAGGAACTTAAAACCTCCATATCCAACTTGATGAAGGGGGATGATTCTGATTCCTCTTCCTCCAGATGGATACAAGTTTCAGCTGTCAGAAACAGACGTGCTCCAAGAAGGCCATTCCAGAATAGGTCAAACCAAAACAGACAGCAGAGGCAATCACATGGCAGTATCTGGATAACTCTGCGTGATCAGTTTGGTGAGAACATGAACAGATGGGATGGTCAACCAACTTCTGATCTTTTCAAGAGGTTACGGGAGCTGCAGAGGGGCAGATCCCGAGGTAGCAATACCAGGAGGGTAACTGTCGCTTCCTCAGTTTCCCAGAACAACTCTGATAGCTCCAACAGTGATCCTAATTCTGGTGCTGGACGTTGTGCCAGCTGTACATGTGGAGGTAATCCCCACCATTAGGGGTGCCCTGCCTTCCGCCAGGGGGAGGTAAGGGATAATGGAGATAACAGAATCTATTGGGATGTGTACATCCAGTGGCCTGGCACTTCAAAATTTCAGAAGTACAGGGCCTTGGTTGACACAGGAGCTCAGTGCACCATCATACCATCAAATTATCAAGGGGGAGAATCTATAACTATTCAGGGAGTCACTGGTGGATCTCAAGAGTTGTTTAAGATAGAGGTTGATATAAGCTTAACTGGGAAGCAGTGGAAGAAACATACTATTGTAACAGGACCTAATGCACCTTGTATTTTGGGAATTGATTTTCTGAGAGAAGGGCGTTTTAAAGACCCTAAGGGTTACAAATGGGCTTTTGGAATAGCAACTGTAGAAATTGATGGAGGAAAATTGAAGTTGTCCATTAGACCTGAGCTTTCAGATGAATCTGCAGTTGTGGGACAACATGAGATAGAGGATGTAAAGCTGCCGGTTGCTTCTCAAACTGTGCATCACAGACAATACAGAACCAACCGTGACTCTTTGGTGCCCATTCAAAACTTGATTCGTCAGTTGGAGAGTCAGAAGGTCATCAGCAAAACTCATTCACCTTTCAACAGTCCAATCTGGCCTGTGAGAAAGCAGAATGGAGAGTGGCATCTGACAGTTGATTTCCGTGCCTTGAATGAAGTAACTCCACCCATGAGTGCAGCTGTACCAGACATGATGGAACTCCAATATGAGCTGGAATCCAAGCAGGCCAAATGGTATGCTACCATAGACATTGCTAATGCTTTCTTCTCTATTCCCATAGCAGAGGAATGCAGGCCTCAGTTTGCTTTCACCTGGAGAGGCATTCAGTACACATTCAATCGTTTGCCTCAGGGGTGGATTCACAGTTCAACCATCTGCCATGCAGTGATCCATGATGCTTTGGAGAAAGGTGGAGCTCCAGAACACATTCAGTTCATCGATGACATCATCGTTTGGGGTGAGACTGCTGAAGAAGTCTTCGAGAAAGGTAATAAAATCCTTGACATTCTCTTGCAAGCTGGTTTCGCTATCAAGCGAGACAAGGTGAAAGGACCTGCCAGAGAAATCCAGTTTCTGGGAGTGCAGTGGCAAGATGGTCGCCGTCACATCCCAATGGATGTGATAAACAGAGTCTCCACCATGGCAAATCCCATCAACAAGAAAGAAACTCTGCTTTTCTTAGGCATAGTGGGATTTTGGAGACTGCACATTCCTGGATACAGTCAGATTGTGAAACCTCTGTATGATGTGACTCGATAAAGAAACAGTTTCCAATGGGGTCCTGAGCAACAAGCAGCCTTTGACCAGATCAAGCGAGAGGTAGTCCAAGCCATGGGTCTGGGACCTGTCCGAACTGGTCCAGACATTAAGAACATTCTGTACACGGCCGCGAGTGACAATGGTCCAACCTGGTGCTTACGGCAAAGAGCTCCAGGTGAGACACGAGGACGTCCTCTTGGTTTCTGGGGTCGTGGCTACAGAGGCTCAGAGGCAAACTACACTCCAACAGAGAAAGAGATTTTAGCTGCTTATGAAGGAGTGAAAGCTGCTTCTGAAGTGATCGGAACTGAGTCACAACTTCTTCTAGCTCCTAGATTGCCAGTTCTGAATTGGATGTTCAAAGGCAAAGGTTCTTCACCACATCATGCAACAGATGCTACCTGGTCTAAATGGATGGCTCTGATAACACAGAGAGCTCGAATGGGAAATCTCGAAAGGCCTGGTTTGGTGTAGGTGATCACAAACTGGCCAGAAGGCACAAGCTGTGCTAAACCTCCAGAGGAGAGAGTAACTCGTGCAGAGGAAGCTCCTCCTTACAGTGATCTGTCTGATGATGAAAAGAGATATGCTTTGTTCACAGACGGTTCCTGTCGTCTGGTTGGGAACAAGCGGAGATGGAAATCTGCAGTGTGGAGTCCAACGCGCAGAGTTGCAGAAGCGAGAGATGGAGAAGGAGAATCCAGTCAATTCGCAGAGGTAAAAGCTGTCCAGCTAGCTCTTAACATAGCTGAACGTGAGAGATGGCCAAAGCTTTATCTCTACACTGACTCATGGATGGTAGCCAATGCCTTGTGGGGTTGGCTGAAAGACTGGAAGAAGAATGGCTGGCAGAGGAAAGGAAAGCCTATCTGGGCTGCAGATCTGTGGCAAGACATTGCTGCTCGCATTGAGAGAATCCCAGTGAAAGTGAGACACATCGATGCTCACATTCCTAAGAGCAAAGCTACTGAGGAACAACAACACAACCATCAGGCAGATCTAGCTGCAAGAGTTTCCCAGGTGGACACAAACTCTGATCCTGATCCTGATCTTGACTGGAAACACCGAGGTGAGCTGTTCTTAGCTCGGTGGGCCCATGACTCGTCAGGACATCAAGGCAGAGATGCAACCTACCGATGGGCTCGTGACAGATCCATTGACATTTCCATGGATGCTATCACACAAGTCATCCATGACTGTGACATTTGTGCTGCTATTAAGCAGGCAAAGCGGATCAAGCCCTTGTGGTATGGTGACCGATGGTCCAAGTACAAGTATGGTGAATCCTGGCAGATTGACTACATCACTCTACCTCATTCTCCATCTGGTAAGCAGTATGTGCTGACTATGGTAGAGGCAAGTACTGGATGGCTGGAAACTTATCCAGTTCCTCATGCAACTGCACGTAACACCATTCTTGGTCTGGAGAGACAAATCCTGTGGAGACACGGAACTCCAGAGAGGATTGAGTCGGACAATGGAACTCACTTCAAGAACAATCTTGTAAAAAACTGGGCCAAAGAGCATGGCATCGAGTGGATATTCCACATTCCCTACTATGCACCAGCTGCAGGGAAGATCGAACGCTACAACGGTTTGCTGAAAACCACTCTCAAAGCCACGGGGGGTGGATCCTTGAAAAACTGGGAGAAACATTTAGCACAAGCAACCTGGTTGGTAAATAGTAGAGGTTCAGTGAATCGAGGTGGACCTGCCCAATCAGATTTGTTACGAAAGGAAGAAGGTGATAGAGTTCCTGTTATCAGAGAAAAGAATCTGTTAGGCAAAACTGTTTGGGTATTTTCTCCTTCAGGAGAGGCCAAACCTGTCCGAGGGGTGATTTCTGCTGAAGGTCCTGGTCACACCTATTGGGTGATGCAAGAAAATGGTGAAATTCAGTGTATTCCACAAAGAAATCTAACTTTGGCTGAGAGAGGTTAAATTCAGAGTGTTGCGCAGATACAGCATCGCGCCCAAGAGGAGAGTCCATGAGATCTACGGTGCACGAACCCTGAGAGCCCTGAGTCACCTGAGAGTCCCTGTTCCTTTCTTCGCTCCATCTGCGAGGAAACAAGCTGTTTGCTGTTTTTCCTGTGATTTGACTCTTTTGAATCATCTACATCTGAAATAGCCGGAATGGACTATGGTCTTTATTCACCTAGTGTTGTAGATATTATTTTAGATTAGATAAATGATAGTAGCAGCCAATGGAATTGTTTAGAAGGGGTGGACTGTGATGGTTTGAAACTGTCTTTTTAATTTTCCCTTGCAAAGTTCAAAACAGAGAAAGTGAAAGAATGTAAATAAGTCACTATTGGGTGTAAGAAAGCAAAATAACGATTGTTCTAAACACTTCCATTGGATAGATAGAAATGTTTAAGAACTATTACCCAAAACAAAGTAGGCACTCTGCACATTCTGCGTCGGCAGTGGGGGCAGTTGCTGGGCTGTCTGGCTGCTGTTTCTTCTTCTCTTCTGGCTGAAGACAACACCTACTGACCTTGGCAGCTAAGTTAACTTTCTGCTTAACTAACTCTGCTTCTTTGTCCAGGGGGGTCTGGGGGGAAGCTCCTGGGAGAGAGAGAGGCCCCTTTGGGAGGGTCCCCTTGGGGGGAAGCAAAGGGAGATCGGTTGTGCTTTTTCTGTTGATTGTATATATTTGTGAATGTCGTGAATTTTGTATATCTGTACATATTCATTGCATTTCATTGTAGATTTTAGGCTCTGCTTGTAAATACAGCTTTTCATTTGCTTCCAGACTGAGCTAGCCTGGTTATTGTTGGTGGGGGGGGAATTTCAGCTCACACCGACACACTCTGAAAGATGAGGGTTTAGATGGCATGTTCAGAGGTCAGAGACTTGACTGTAGATGCTGATAGTCTTAGTGTGATTCTCATCAAAAAAACAAAGGCAAAGGTTTTTGTCTGCAGAACCATGAGCCTGACATTGTGGGCACAGATTTGTCTTGTTTGCATCTGAGTTGACAAAACAAAGACTAGGGGTGGGGGGGGAGATAAAAAAGGACAAACATCTATTTCCACAACAGTCTAAGCAGTTATCCAATGGAATGAAGTTCTGGATATATAAAATATTATATCAGACAGATCTAGCAATAAAGACTTTATAAGGGATTTAGTAACACCTAAGTAAGCTTCAAACTCTTGTAAGATTCCTTCTAATGGTATAGAGGAGGTACACAAGGGAAATCAGACTTTAACACAAATGTTTCTGAAATCACTGTAGTAGACAATATAGGTATTGTTTTCCAGGTTTAAAGTTCCTAAAGGAGTAATTTTCCTTAGGAGATTAAATCTGTAAATTCAGAGAGGCAGAGTCAATGGCCAGTTATTCAGGAACCAGATTAAAATGATTAATGATAGGAAAGGGCTTGCTAACATGTGCAGAAAGCCACAGCACTACAATATAGATGTTCCTCTCCAAGTGTGTTTCTATTTTGACCATCCTGATGAATTTTATTTGATTGAGTTACAACAATAACACAGCAAGGAAGGGTAAGTAAATTGTTAGCCACAGACACAGGGGTACTGGCCCTATTTTTCATCAGTACTTAAGGGACTTATTCTGCACACATAACAGAAAAAAACTAATTGTCTGACATTCTGATATACTCTCAGCACTAGAATCATCCAGAGCCTGTGTTTTGAAACATCATATCAAATTGCACAATTTGCTATATCCCGTGGGCAGGAAGATACAATATTTGGAAGCACCCAGGGGTAGCAAGTGTTTGCCAGCTGCCTCGTTGCCACCAGCAAAATCCTAACAAAATAATTCTTTAATTGAAGAAGTGGTGAGATCGAACAGCATGGAGCTGTTAGATGCAAAGATACAACTTATCCCCAGCTGAATTTCCTCCCAGAGCTTTGCAGCAGCAGCAGTCCTCTGCTCCATGAAACACAGAGCCATGCAGTGTTGCCACTCAGGCTGCCAAACGCTGGGATCCAACAGGTATGGGAAGAGGAGAGAGGTGGTGTGCAAGGGGCAGTGGATTAATCCTGATGTTACCATCACTTCAGCTTCCAGAAGGAGGAGGATTTCTTCCAAGTCTTAACAACTTTTCAGTGAACATCTTTCTGTAAACAAGGCATTGGCTTGTATTTTGTTGATGACTGTGAGTCAAATTTCTGCAAATAAAGGAAAAAGTGATGCCCTTAACTGGACATTACTAGAGTGTTGGAACCAACGGATTTCAGGGCAGCATTGAATGATGACAAAAGTTGTTGCTGTGCTTTTAATTTCAAATCCTTTGGCTGAGTCCTTGCACTTTCAATCTATGCCATATCCACTAGCAGTCTCTTAGTTCTGTAATATAAAAATCTATGGAAAGCCAAACAAATTGCAGGAAGGGCTGGGGGGTTTCTTTTCTTCACTGCTTGGTTTCTTAAGAAACTGAAAATTAGTTATTTGTAGTTGCTGCTCAGTGGCAAGACTTAGAGACTTCAAATGAAAGAAATGCAAGAGAAATGGTGTCATTAAACAATTTAATACTGTTTGAGTGGCTTAATGGTCTATTACTGCCATTCAGGGCTGGCACACATAGCACAGGACCTGTGGAAAATCAGACTTTGGGAGAGAGAGCTGGAAACCAAGAGTTTTCCAGGGCATCTAAGGCTTAAAAAATGCTTAGATAGTTGTTTAAACAACAGTGTTCATCATTTCCCTATGGATGCTTTCTAACTTGAGATATTCCATGATTCCAGGCCTTGACAATGTCTCAAACAATGCTCAACTCTGTGGGTGAACTCAGTCGAGTTCAAGATCTCTCCTGTTCTATATAACCCTATATGTATGTGAGACTTTATTTTTTTTTTAATTTGCAGTTATGTTACCTTTTTTTTTTTTTTTTTTTTAATCCCTACTTGAATGCATCTTTCAGCTTCAGAATGTGCATTAACAGCATTAATAGCTGGAAGTGGGAAGATTCAGACTGGACATGGGGAAGAAGTTCTTCCCCATGAGGGTGGTGAGAGCCTGGAATGGGTTGTCCAGGGAGGTGGTTGAGGCCCCATCCCTGGAGGTGTTTATGGATGATCCTTGTGGTCCATTCCAACCCTGACTGATTCTATGATTCTATGATTAAATACCATAGTGTGGAGAGAGCAGCTCTTTATGGTAGACAACACATTATCTAGGAGAAGTGATGTGCTACATGAAGACATTAACTGGCATGAAAAGGTAGTGAAGAAGTACAATCTAAATCATAGTAATACTTGTGTTTAATTACCCAGACACTCCTCCCTGTAGATACTGCACTTAAAAAAAAAAAAATAATAATAATTTGCTAATTAAAAATCACATATTTTAAGTGAAGGCAAATTCTTAAAAGTTTAACAACTTCATTTTTCTCACATTTTCCTTTATGAGAATCAAACAGAGGCAAAGTTTAAAAATGAGCCAGCTTATGTGTGACATTTCCAACAGAGCCATTGAATTTTCTTCTGACATTACTTTTTGTACTTTGCTAATTGCTCTGGAAAGACTTTGTGTTCAAGGTAAACAATCAAGGAGATCCCCTTTTAATCTAAAGATAACAGCAGTTTCCTTCTCCTGAAAATGAGCTTAAACTGTGAAGTTGTAAAGGGCACAGGGTGGCAGTTGTTAATGCTTGTGAATGCTGCCACTTCTTCAGGTAATGGGCTGCCTATCAACTCTGCACTCTGAACAAGTGGCCAAATGTGAGGTATGGCACTTCTGTGACAGAAGCTGAAATGTAAAGAACAATGAAATATGACAACTATGCAACCCTTTTCTAATTTTTATGCAGCAATGATCAAACAGAAATGTAATTAGCTCTAACCACCCTTTGTTGGCTTATAAGAACACATGTAGAAACAAGAAATCTGAATAGGTGTACACTGGGGTAAAATGGTTGGGGTTGCATTTTCACTGACAAATGAATATATGTCATGGGGAGCTAGCCTGTCAAAAACATGTACAGGCTGATCATAGAAGCATGCAGTATTATTTGACAATAAGTGCTGAATCAGCTGAACTTTACAACTATAGAAATTCTAGGCTTGCATTATGTTAGCACTGACAAAACCGGATCTCATATTTTAATATCGGTCCCAGCTCTACCACACAGACTGCAGCTTTGCTAGCTGCAGCTAGCAGAGACAGGTAAATAACTGTCTTGTAAAACTATCCTCCTAGCTTGATTTTTCATTAGAAGAAGAGACTGGTAAGCTTTCTACAAGCTTTTTTGGTATTCTGATGTAAGCAACCTACTCCAGAGTCCACAACCCTTTAAAAATGAATGGATTGTGCTACTGCACATATCCACAGTGTGCACACATCTCAGCCACTCTGCACAGCTCATGTCACTCATGATATATCTTTTCACATTTAAGTGGATTTTGCTAAGACAAGTAAATAAAAATACATTGTAATGTGTGTGCATTACCAGTTGCATGATGCAAAACTTTATAGTACTTGCATTTGAATAGATGATAAGGGGGGTGGGGGGTGTGAAGTTTTCAATGTGTTACATTCATGAAATAATATCAAGATCAGACATTTTCTCTGGACTTATTTTTAAATAAGAGCAATCACCACCTGTTATTAAGCTGAGAGTGAATTTTTCTGTGGCTCTGGGTTTTTTACATACTTTTTCAATATTAAGCTCATTATTAATGATAGGAGGACCTATACTTAACTATTTTTCATGTGAAAGCCAAAGAGCATTGTTTACTATTCACAAACATCCCTCAGTCATTCTAATAGCTTTCTCTACTTCTATCTATGTAAAATACATGGGCTGGGTTTTTTTCCTGTCTTTATTTGGATTGTAGTAGCAAAATACCTTCTTCTTATTCCTTAGAAATAAATTCAGATCTATGGCTAATTGGTGTCTATTATAGAGTCTAACATAAGTTAGGCACGTTATTATGAAATTACCTGTGTTCCCACTGCACTGTAATATCATTTACAGCCTTGCTGATTTCTCAAGATACAGTGAGCTTATCCAGAAATGATGGAGGAGGCTCATGCTATGATTTCCCATTTGGAATCAAAATTATTGATGTTTACCGTGTCATAGCATGACATAGGTAATATATTCAGTCCTAGACAGCTTGTTGGCATGAAAATGATACCTCATTAAAGAATCAATGTAAGATTTCTTTCAAATGCAGAAGATGTTATCCTATAGTTTATTCTGTAAGCAATGTTAATTTTTTTTCACAGAATGTAAGTTTTTTAATATGCATTAACTGAGGGTATAAAAGCTCTGCTGTGTTTAAGTAATCCAACAGAGGAAAAATGAGTTTGCTAGTCACAGTTGCCCTTGTTATAAGAGCAATGTAAAGCAATGATTTACAGAATAAGGATACCTTAGGATATCTCTGAATACTTAGTAAATGCACAAAGTGCCTTTTGTGAGGTGAGGAATTCATCTATTATACCCACTAGAGACAACTGCAAAGCTCCTACTGATTTTACTGAGATATGAATAAAGTCTATAGTGAGACTTTTCACAGTCTCTACTTTACATCTACTTTATCTTCCTTAATATTTTCAACTAAATATTTGAATTGTGCTACTGGTAGATACTGGTAGAGAAGCACCATGAGGATGGTCAGAGGGCTGGAGCACCTCTCCTATGAGGACTGAGAGAGTTGGGGCTGTTCAGTCTGGAGAAGAGAAGGCTCCGAGGAGACCTTCTTGTGGCCTTCCAGTATCAGAAGGGGGCTACAAGAAAGCTGGGGAGGGACTTTTTAGAGTGTCAGGTGGTGATAGGACTAGGGGGAATGGAGAAAAACTAGAAATGGGGAGATTCAGATTGGATGTTAGGAAGGAGTTTTACACTGTGAAGGTAGTGAGACCCTGGAACAGGTTGCCCAGGGAGGTGGTAGAAGTCTCATCCCTGGGGGGTTTTAAGGCTGTATGTGGCTCTGGGCAACCTGATGTAGTGTGAGGTGTCCCTGCCCATGGCAGGAGGGTTGGAACTGGATGATCCTTGAGGTCCCTTCCAACCCTAACAATTCTATGATTCTATGACCTCTAACTGAATTTATGTTTTGAGGTAAATGGACATGAAATATGAACATAGTGAGTATGATAGTCTAACCTGTAGGAAGTGGAAATTTTGGTAGAGTTATGTAGGAATTAATGTGATATTCATGCTGAAAATATTCATTCTTCTGGGCATAATTTGTGATCTGTTTGTATACCTATAATTACAATTTTCAGAACATGTGCTACAAAGAATCTTATAAAATTTCTCCTCCTCTAATCCTGCCACCCTTCACCCAATGTACTTTTCTTTTTTTCCATTATTTTGTTCTGTTAGATTAGGATATTAGCTTTAACTTTTTGCAATCCAAGTCTTGTCTGGCTCCAATAATATATTCTAGCAATAGAAAATCAAGTAAAAACCTAAGTGGCATGAAAAAAAAAAAAAACATTTATTCTGGTAGGGATTCAGACATGTATT
The DNA here is from genome assembly GCF_027791375.1 of Indicator indicator. Lineage (NCBI taxonomy): Eukaryota > Metazoa > Chordata > Aves > Piciformes > Indicatoridae > Indicator > Indicator indicator. The sequence continues at coordinate 8,086,038 of NC_072036.1, read as the reverse complement.
ATTGACTTGCACAACCTTAATTCTTATGGTATGACAGAAAATACTTTAGCAGTTCACATATAAAAGCCCAGAGAAAGCACAGTTTGGGAAATGGCTAATTACTGTCTTATTTCTAAGCACTACAGAACCCAGGTCACAGGATCACACAGGATCACAGGATGTTAGAGATTGGAAGGGACATTCAAAGATCATTGAGTCCAACCCCCCTGCCAGAGTAGGACCATAGAATCTAGCACAAGTCACACAGGAACACATCCAGATGGGTCTGGAAAGTCATGTTGAGGTGGAACCTTCTGTGCTGTAGTTTCTGTCCTTTGCCCCTTGTCCTATCACAGGGTGCAACTGAGCAGAACCTATCCCCTCCCTCTCGACCTCCAGCCCTCAGATATTTGTAGACATTTATTAAATCCCCTCTCAGTCTTCTCTTCTCCAGACAAAACAGCCCCAGGGCTCCCAGATTCTCTTCATAGGGCATATGCTCCAGACCCTTCATCATCCTGGTGTTTTCTGCTGGCATTCAGGGAAAAAAATTTACTCTTACAGAACTTTGTTGTTGTTGTTAAAACTTGTTATTTTGATCTGAAAACCACAGATTTTCCCATCAAGCAAAATGATACTTATGGAAAGGTTTCATTGTAATAGCCACCACTGTGCTTTATTTGATGAAGTATTGATGAGTTTGTCCTTTTTGCATTGAGGCAAAGCAAACTACGAACTGCAGTTGTGCATTATGGAAGATTTATGGAAAATAGAGTGATTTTTAAATCCCTTCCTTTCACCACCACCTCCCCTTTCCCACCATATGTGCCCCTTCTCCACTCCACCTGCCCCTTTTTCCCCTCAAACTCTAGAGCACCTGGGCTCTTGTTGGAGTCTCCTCCCACCCCAGGTGTGGCCAGTTTGCCCTCCCCACCCACTCCCCTTTTTAATCCGACATAGGAAAGGCAAAAGCCCCAAGGTGAGCCCATCTGGGCTGAGGATCTTCCTCTCATCACTGGTGAGTCCCCATGGTGCACACTGGGTGATTGGTGATGGGGATCCCAAAAGGCTGGGGGGGCTGGTGGCTCCCTGGTTAGGTAGGAAGAGAATTGACTAACTGCTCCAACATCATCCATGGGTGCTGGCTGGGGCTGAGCTCCTCTGTGCGATATTTTGGCTGGTTGAGGGTTCAGTCTTACCCCCCGTGCCAGAGCAGGGTCACCTATACCAGAACCATTGTCTTTGATGGAAGCCAAGTTAAGCCAAAGCTGAGTGCATCTATAAATCCTTTCCCTGTCAGTTGCAGGGATGGAAAGTGATTGAAAAGATGTATCTTACTCAAAATCTTTACAAGCTCTTCCCAGAGTCCAAAAGCCCAAATGGAACAGATTTAGATTGCTTCCCTTCTCTTGTTTTTATCCTGGTAGGGGAAAAGCAAATTAGGCAGGAGAAAAGAGAGGTAGAAACTATGGAAGGAAACAGTCTTGAATTGATTTGGAAGTATATATTTTATGTAGTGTGTAGCTATGTATGTTGTATACCAACAAGTGAATGCTATTTTAAAGCTAAGTGTAGTACTAAATTCAAGCCAATTCCCATCAATCTGCTTTTAGATATTCAGGCACTATGTATGTCTTGTAAAATCATTGACTGTGCATGAATATGTGAGTACTACATAGGTTTTTGGGTCACAGTCTGGCTTCATTTAATGCCTTTTTATATATTGAGTAGCCAAAAGGCAATTCACAAAGCAAGAGGTTAAATCTTAGCCCTAGGTAGAAAAGCACAATTTGAAACATTCTATAGTTTAGCCTTAATATGTCATAAGTATTCCAGTTGGATTTGAATACCAAATTCCCACTCATAGTTAAAAACAAATACTCCACTGTTTTTAGCTGGCTTACTACTTGATCAGAGAAATCAGTGAGATCTCTCACTGAGAATCATGAGCACATTCTCCTTGCAGTCTCAATTTAGCTGTGCCTGGCAGTTAAAGAGTTGAAAACTGAAATACAAAATGTAAAGTCATGTAAAACAGATAAGCTTATTTTATCTGAGGCCAGAAATGGGGTCTGAGTGGAGTTGCAGAGAAAAGGTACATTAATATTGTAATACATGAAACAAGAAATAATTGTATTGCAGAGCCAAGAAGGGCAAGAATATTTAGCTTTGCAAACATGACCAATATCTTTCAATTTATTCAGAAGTGCATGAGAGGCTGCTTGCTGGTGATGAAGAGAAGTATTCTTTATTCAAGTGTCAGAGGAAGATCCTACTGCATACAACTCTTAAATGGAAATGATGAGTTAAAGTAAAATTTTGTTTGCAACACTTTAATTGTGCAATCCTTTCCCTAAATAAGGCTTGGTAATACTGAAAAACTGAAGACTAGTTCCAGGATTACCCATGTGTCATAAGAACAACAACTAAAAGCAGGCAAGAACGTTTTAGATTTTTCTTCCAACACCAATTTTGCAAATTCATGTGGGAAGAAATGACAAAGCACACAAAAACCAAGAGGTCTTAAAGAATCTGAACCAGGTTCTCTTTCTCAGCAGTGCCATTCGGCAAGCACAGTGCTGGCTTAGAGCTGCCAGGGCTTTGTAGCAGAACAAATCCTTGTCAATCTCAATGCAAGCTTTACAAACTTAAGGGTCTCCAGCTCAGGCTGCGTTCTACAGCCGTTAAAAAGGGCTAGACCAGCCACCACAATTCACAGTGTTTGTGGCCTTAGTCTTCTGTGGAGCCCCTATGGTCCTTCAGTCTGTTTGGCCAACTTACCAGAGATGTATCAGGTACTTATGGCTATTGCTGTTACCTCTTAGACTTGCAGACACATTAGGCACACCAGATCTATGGGATACCTCATAATACAGATGTGGGAGCTTTTCCCTCTCACTGTACATGCAGGAGTTTTGTAGTTTCCATGGTAAGGAAGAGACAGGATCTCAACAGTTTGCAGTTACATTTTTTTCTTTCATCAGTTTGGTAGCTTTCAGGTAGTCCTTTTCAATTACTCCTGCAAATGAAATGGTTCTGTGGATTCAAATTATAAAAGAGATGTTTTTAATCAGACATTTCTCAACAGAATGTTGTTTCCCTCCTATTTCTGTATGTCTTCAAGATGAAACATCTTGTCTCTGATCACATCTCAATCAAGTGACAGCCTGAGACAAAACTGTACAGGGAAGAAGCCCAGGATACTTTGCAGCTCCTTTCTGCTCTTAGACACTTCACACAGAAGCAAGGTACAAGGCTGTCAGAATACTTCTGGTTCTGGTGCTGATATAGCCTGGAAATTCTCCTAGTTTTATCACTTCAGACACAGCCTTTGTCTAACAGTAATTTTAACTGACAAGACAAAGTTGAAGACAAAAATGTCAATGAACATGGGTGAAAATTCAAAGCTACTTCTGTAGTGGAATTTTTGTGCATTTGCTGTTTGGTCTGTACCTAGGATTGTCAGGCTTTTTTTAATTTTTTTTTCATCACAGAATGGTAGGGGTGGAAGAGAGAGATCACCTAATCCAACCCTCCTACTAAAAGAGGCTCCTCTAGTTCAGGTTGCACAGGTTTGTGTGCAGGTGAATTTGGAATCTCTCCAGAGAAGGAGACTCCACAATCTCTCTGGGCAGCCTGCTCCAGGGCCCCAGCACCCTCGCACTGAAAGTTTTTCCTTATTTTCAGATGGAGCCTCCTGTATGTTAGTTTGTGCCTCTTGTCCTGTTGCTGGGAACCAGTGAGAAGAGTCTTGCCCCATCTTCTTGACATGTGCCCTTTAGATACTGCTAAGCATTGATAAGATACCTTCTCAGTCTTCTCCAATCTAAACAGATTGAGAATTCTAAGCCTTTCCTCATAAGAGAGGTGTTCCAGTCCCCTAATCATCCTTGAAGCCCTCTGCTAGCCTTTCTCCAGTAGTTCCTTGTCTCTTGAACTGAGGAACCCAAAACTGGACCCTTTGTTGTCTCACTAGGTCAGAGTAGGGAGGAGAAGGTCTCTCGATCTGCTGGCCACTCTCAGCACATCCCAGGAGACCACTGACCTTCTTGGCCACAAGGGCATATTGCTGGCTCATGACGAACTTATTGTCCACCAGGATTCCCAGGTCCTTCTCCTCAGAGCTGCATTCCAAAAGTTGAATCTCTAACCTGTACTGGTGTATGGGGTTATTCCTACCTAGGTACAGGACCCTGCTCCTGCCTTTGTTGAAATTCTTTAAGTTCCTTGCCAACCAGCTCTCCAGGCTGTCCAGGTCTCACTGAATGCCACCACAGCCTGCTGGTGTATCAGCCAGTCCTCCCAATTTTGGACCATCATCATTTGTTTCATTTATAGTCCGGACCTCATAAGCTGGGAGAAAGGAGAAGTGTGGGCAGTGTCTGACAGAAATTCCTCTGTGTAATATGTACAGCAAGATGAACAATGTCTGCATAACAAAACTGTTGCTTGCTGTCAGCTGTAATTACTGGGGCAGTCTATAAAAAAGTGAAAGAGCAATTTATGGGATGTTCAGAATTGTAGACCCTCTGGACCAGCATGTTTCAAAGCAGGGTCAGCATAGGAGGTGCACTGATCTTTGCAGAAAGAGGTGCACAAGGTTATGTCTCCATTTTGAAGGTCTTGTTTTCCACATGTCATGTTTCCTTGTTGTGTCAGTTGTTACTAGCAGCAGCTGAAGATTTTTTCCTGAATTATTTCTGTTTATACCCTTCCAAATGGCATTTTGGGTAAATGTGCTTATGCTCAAAGGATTTAGGCACCTGAATGTATCCAGGGTTGATCTGGTCTTTTATGATTGTATATAGAAGGTGGTTAGGAATGTAACCTGAGGTAAAACATACTTGAAATAAAGGTGACCCTGTGTTTTACAGGTTCCTCAAGTCAGATGCAGCCACTTTAGAATAATGAGTAGCCCAATGAATGAACAAAGTTATAGACCTGACAAAGTGTCATTCATGGTAATGAAGAAGGAGAAAGGGTACAGAAAGTTGGCACCCATGATATGAGATTCAGATGAAGAGTGGTAAGTTTAGCACCTGCCATTTCTGCCTTAGAGTTGCAATGGGATTTTGTTATATCCAGGAATGTTTTGGAAGGATCAAACAGTAGCTGCAGGCAGAGAGGTGCTTTTTCACGTGTTTGTCTGAAGTTTATGGTATTTCTTTCCTGACCCCAAACACATTACCATCCTGTATGTTGTTACCACAACTTTCCATCTCCACTCCACAGGTGCTGGGTGCTGGTTCTACTCTGCAGCTTAAGATAAGAGGAAACTCTACTATCCATCTGTTAAGATATAAATGTTATTGAAGTCATGGGACACCAATAAGGTGTGTGTACATGTGCAGGGGTACTGAGGAAGTTATTCCCATGAATTTTTGAAGGTAAATTAAACTGCTAAACTCTTCTGTATAATGTTGACTTGACTAAGTAGATTCCAAACTCCATATATATAGCCCATTCCAGAATACAATGCAATCTGAACACACAATAGTTGTAGATTTTTAGTTCATGTTACTTTGCCCACATGAAATAGCTTCAGAGTAACCATAATTGCCAAAAAATGAATAGCACTGGCTAATTTTAGTGTCATATATGATGCAGTAACAGAGGGAATTATGCAAGTTTGGGGACTGAAAAGCTGAAGATTTGAACAGACGGGAGGAGATGGTAGAGGGAGAAAATGTAGCAAGTGATACAAATAGAATAATTTATCCTTTGTCTAAGTCTTAAATCCAGTGGCCTTCAGCAAGACTGAATGCTGACACAGCTCAAAATGATACAATCAGGTATGTTTTTCAGAAGCTTAATTAACCTCTCACATGCCTTGGGTAATATCAGTATCAGGAATTTAGGAAGGAAGAAGCAGCAATTACAGATGCACATGGGTAGCATTCATATTTGTCATCAGGCTGTAAAGAATGCTCTAAGACCTGAAGAGATGCTCAGATTGTATGGAGGTAAGCAACACATTATCACGTGTGGACTGAACAATAAAATCATTTTCTGCTGTGCTTGAGCTCAACTCATGGGTGGTGTTCCACACTCACGGGGTTCAACGGCAAAAATAATCATTCATTGGTTTCAGCAGCTGGGTTTTCACTTGGTGCATTTAATAAAATTTACTAGATTTAGGTTTCACAAATCCTTCCCTCTATTCTTTTCTCTTGAGGCAGCACAGTCAAAACTGCCTAAAATCAGGAAGCTATTGATTAGATCAAATCAGTGTAAATGGGGAAAAGAAGAAAGAGAAAGACCACAAGTATAATCTGGGGAGCTGGGAAGTTGCTGCTCTTTTTAAATCCTGTTAAAAAAACTCTAAGGCATATGTAAATTGGAGATAACAGACCTCCCTGGTCACAATGCCTCAAAGGCATTTACTTCAGCAATTCATATCTAATTGCATAACTATTAAGCTAGATGGTGCATTCTCAATATTTAATACTGCAAATGATTAGGTGTTTCCAAAGGAAACTTTAATTTGGCCATCAAATGTAAAGCCTTGATTTAAATCTCTTTACGTGTTTCCTATTCAGTTTAGCGATAACTGGATCAGATTTTTTTCTCCTTTTAGTGCTTCAGTCCTTTTGGCCACCTGTCAGCCAATCAGAATTTAAACCAGAGGCTGATTAAATGACTCTCTATGGTGCTGTTCAGGCAGCTTCATTAGTGCTTCAGTTTATGGCCACTCAGTGAGCCACACTCCTGTAACTTCTGACAGTTTATGGGAATCGATTTGGAGGCACAGGATGCGGGGTACACAATTCTGCACAGTTGCAAAGTTTTGATTGCATGAATTATACATCAGCTCCATTACTGTTGATGCTCACTGGTGGTAACAGCACTCTGAAGGTGTAAATCAGTTTTTTTTTTTTCTTTGAAACAAAACCCAACCAACCAAGTGCTACAAGCTACATAAAGGAGGAAAATACAAAACAGGAAAAGGAAAACAAAACAATACAACCCCCCAAACATACCTTTCTTTATTTATCAATCTAATTACTTGATAGTATGAAAAACAGATGAGAGCTTTCCAGTTAATTTTGCTGGTTTTCAGGTATGTTGAGAACTAAAGGGGCAAGAGGGAGAAAGATGATAGAGAAAGAAAGCAAGCTTCAAGGCCATGGCAGTAGATTATTGCACACAAAAAGAATTTCTCCAGCGTGAACACAATAAGGATCCCTGAAAGCTCTCAATGTCATTTTGCCAGAGATGTCTTCTCTCTTCACTAGTTGCCTGTCTGCTCTGTCACATGTTATACTTTATTAAAGCTTTGGGCTTTGTTATTTTGGTTTATTTTTTTTCCCCTCTGTTTTTCCAGATGAAAGCAAAGACGTTTCAAAGACAAAAAGGTGAGAGACAAAGCAAAACTGACTTTCAGTATTCTGACTTCATTCAGATCACTAACTCCATGCTGTTTTCTCATTGTGTACTGAAAGAAAAATCTTCTGGTGAACATTTAATGTTAATTGTGTTGCAAAAGTACTTCTTGATACAATACTACAGAGAAGCTTTTAGCCCACCCTCTCACATCATCTAACAGAGTGCTCAGCAATGGCGCCAAAGCATGTGTACATCAACAAGTAGAAAGATATTACTACCACTGACATTGGTGGCCAGTTGCTTCCATACAAACCATGGAAAAGTATTGATATAGAAAATATGCAAAACTGATCAGGCAGTCTGAGCTCCATCAGCTTCACACGGAGGGGATATATGCTTCTTCCTCTAACACTGGCCTGAATAAAGCTGCATTTGTGTTTATATTTGTTTCTGCTGTGAATTAAAGCAGTCTCCACTTCCAAGGCTTCTTGTTAGACATTCCACATGTCTAACATGCTCTTTCTGAGGCTAGATGTAGAGCACTGCTCATGACTATTCATTGTAATGGCTTAGCTAGACATTGACAACCTTAATGTGTCAAAAGACAAATGTTTATGGGGTAATGTTTGTACCTTGAAGTAATAGTATTGGGAAAAAAACTGGCAAATGAGTGTAAGGCAGACTAGCTAATCCTTCAAACCTTTATCCTGAGTTCTAAAAAGCCCAGGGTCTTGGCTTTTTCAGTATGTTCAGAACTTCTTTCAGTGTGCAATGTTAGACCAAGTTCCACAGTTTTGCAGCTAAAAGTTCATGTGTGGTCTACTCCCTGTATATAACTAGCATTACAAAACTTCTGAATTAATTCAGCTCTGGACTTTGCATAGGGAACCAAATTCATCTCTGTTGCAATAGCTCTCCACAGGTAAATCCAGATGTGAGTCTGAGAAGTCCTGTACCAAATGTGCAGCAAGCATGCTGTGCTTCCTCCATGGCCATTACCAGATCTCTACATGGACACGTTACTCGGCAGTAGTAACTTGATGTAGATCAGACACCCCCCCACATTTCAACCGTCAGCCAGAAGAAGGGATACAGATCACCCCTGAAAGTATTCTGGCTCCCTGGTTTTATGCATGCTTTATACCATCATCACTTCTCAGAAAACGTTTGATTCAACATGAAGTTAGAATGGTGTGGAGAGGAAAAGATTGAACAAGCCAAAAAAATTCCAAGGGCAGATTCATCCACCAACATTTTTTGAGCAAAGCTGAAAAAGAAATGCAGGCTTGTGGCAGGGAGTCTCTGCAACTTTTCTGACACTATGCTAAGAAGCCTTTGCTAATATCTATCATTTACTATAATAATGAGCCCTGGCCTAAGAAAACTCATAAACATAAATGTATACATACTAAAATTTGTAAAAGTCATGCCTAGAAAAGAGACTTTAAGATCTCTCTGTATTTTCTCATGCCAGGCAAAAATAATCTTTCACTCTTCTTAATTCTTCCCTTGTTTATTCAACAGTATAAAAATCAACAGGTGTTTATCAGCTTTTGTATCAGTGTAAAGTTAGGGAGGAATTTATATGTAAAGCTGGTAGTGTTTAATTCAACAGGAGCTCCTCAACTACAGGATATAATTATGAGCAGGTAGCCATGAAAAATGCTTTCTGCAGTAAGCATGCATGTTTGGGAACTACCAGCATGTTTTCTGTGGTGGCATGCCTCCTCCCCCCTCTTCCATAAAGTGCAATTCTCATTTGTAACACTGGGTCACTACAGAAGCCTCAACCCTTGGAAAGCTCACACGCTAATGAAACCAAAAAGTGGGATTTCTTCTTCGTGATGTTCATTTAATCATCACTCAACATCCGGAGCTTAAATATCTTGTCTGTTAATCTAAGATTTATCAGGAATCTCCAGGTCCTCTAAACATCATTTCTTCTGAGGATTATTGAATTTAACTTTACAGGAGTTTTCTCCCTGGAAAACATGATCACAGATGCATAATAGCATCCACAAATTATACCTGAAAGGTGCAGATGAGATCATTGGGAGCATCAATATTGACTTTTCTCCAGACTGTAATGGATGAGTCATTCCACCTGATCTAATGATTTCTGTCATAATTCTAGCTACAACATTAGCAAGAGGTGGCCAAATTAAAATGTTAGACAGATGTAACCTTTCCTGATAAAATATATGTTTTATTAACTTCATTACAAGCAGTTTTGTTCAATGTTTCTTGGAAGCTGCTAATGATGTTGAATGAAATAGTGGGTAACAAATCAGAATATTTTCTCACTGTATTTACCAAAATGATAGAAAAAATATCACAGGATTAATTCAGACCACTAAAATTGAAGCATTTCTTTACCAAAATAATTATTTTTATCTTCTCAACCTTTTTTCTAGGCAACACCTACATCTTCTCAGCTGCATGATTTTTAACTCCCTGAATGTCTATTGTTGATTAATATCTATTGAATTTTGGGGGGGGGGGTCTTTTCTGTATGTTTTCAGAATGGCTTCTTTCAATCAGTGTTACTTCTCCCTCACCACATACTCATCACTATCTCTTGGAATAAGCTATAATAGTCCTCTTTCTAACCATAACCCAGAAATTGATCATTCTCAGACAGATTGTTTTGACTACATGGAGCTCTATTAACCCTGATTGAGCTCTATTAACCCTGATTGAGGCCTAGCAATCAAGCCACACTCTCAGTTCCTGGACTGAAGTTTCCTTCAGTTTCTATCTAATCATTATTCCAGTTTCCTATTGCTGAAAACCAGGAGTGAGAAGTTCACACTGTTCTGCATTTTTTTCTTATTGCAAAGTTAAACTCCTAGCTCCAAACCAATATATACGCCATATGTATACATGTACATTAGTTGATCCTATTACCTTTTTTTCTTCTTTCATTAGCTCACTTGAGTATTTGGTCTAAAGATCTGCCCAAATTTATTGCTCTTTGGCAGAGTTCTCATTTCTAAACCAGACAAATTTATCAACTTTAAAATTACTGTAACAGATAAATCCAAAGCTATACAGCAATGAAGTATCATTACAGCCTTGCAGAAAGCCATTAATAAACAATTTGAATAACTTTTAAAGGATCACTTTGTTCACAACATCTAGAGGAGGCTTCAAAACAAGATCAGGCATCTACATGTCATCTCAGTTCCTAGATTCCTGTTAAACACAATGGAGCTCCAACCTGTAATGTCTGAAGTATTGTCTAGGGCAATTCTATTCACTTGAAGATTATTTTCTTGCCCATAAATTTAGCTGTCTAGTGTTACCTGAGATTTTCTTGAATATGGAAGATATCCACTCAAGGCTGAGAGGTATGATACAGGAGCCCTAGTAGAACATTCCCCTTCTACAGAAGCATCTGAAGGGCAGGTGGCACACACTAAGCATCTCAGGTAGCAATAGACAGTTCTGTTGTGTCTACCACAATAAAGTCAGCCAGGTCTGGATATGCTCCTGGCAGTGAGAAGCAAGTATCTATACCAGCAAACTCTTACGTTTCCTGCCATTAATTTCACATATTCCACCCATAATTAATCTTGGACAATTCATGGCATGGTTTAGCTTTTAAAATGGTCCAGGGACTACTACAATAGACAAGGTGTAGGTTAAAATACAGGACACTTAACTGGCATAAACACATGGCAATCTCTGCCAGGTAACCTCAGTGCCCAGAATCTGCCTAGGTAGCTTTAACTTATTAGTATAAATGGAGTATTAGGAGTTGCTTATTGAAACAAATGAGCTTTGAATGTACTGGCAAATCTTCCAGTGACCATAATCCAATCTTAAGTGTTCGTTTTATGTGTAGTTCCTTCCATGTATTCACTTCAATTTGTGTGTCTTACACTTGAAGAGCTTAAGTCCTCCTTCATGTCCAGGTCTATAGAATATTCTCATGATGTATGTGCTCAAGGTATGCCAGCTGGACCAGACCTTGGTATCTTATGAAAAATATAATATGTAGGTACACTCCTTTTCATGAACAGCCATGGTCAGATGGTTGGCTGCTTGATCAGGTAACTACATCCATAACAGTCCAAGGCAACAAATAGGTACAAGATAGAGCTCCACAAGGACAAGCTTTGTTTCCTGGTAAATATGGAGTACTGAAGCAGGATTTAATCAGTTCTTCAAACACTTTGAAATTCAGCAAGCAGAGCTTAAGTTATACCCATAAAGTTACTGACTGTGCAAGACTCCCAGATTATAAAAGCTGCACATTATTAATCACCCTGAAATCCAACAACGAGGAGGTAGTGAACCATTCTTATCATCAGCTGTGAACGGTGTTTATGTGCTGTCTAATTATGAGACTTAATAACATTATTATGTAAATCAAAAGTCCATAGTACTAATGAAAAATCCCAGAACTTATTAATAATAATTAGAAAATTGATTCATAATAGAATGTACAAATTAACATTATTCATATCTGTAATAATTTTAAAGCTTATATATATATATATATATACACACACACACATATATATATATATGTATTGTAGTTGTGCTGGATGACAAACATTTGCCTGACAAATATAGTCATTCAAAAAGCTACACAGTCTGAAGGGGATTTGGTCTTTATTATTTGTCCTGAAAAGAGTTCTGAAATGAAGTATTTAGAAATTTATTTCTAGGGTTAGCATTTTGGGTTTGTTTTTTTTTTTTTTTTTTATGGTTTGCTGTGTTTTGGTTTTGTTTGGTTTTGCTTTTTTGTGATAATCAAATGCCTCAAGACCCAAAGAAATGTGGTTGTTTAGAATAGATTTTAACATTTAGGAAAAAAAAAGGTTAAAAAAAAAAAAAAGGGCAACATCAGGCACATGAATATCAGGGCTTAGTTCTACACAACACCTACTTGAACCCCTATATATTAACACACAGTCATCTTAAACTTAACACAGGAAAATCTTACTTTCAATTAAGCCTAAACACATTTATAAATCACTTCTAATTAATCCTGTTCTTCTAAATACTACCTGCAATTATAAGATAAACCTACCCATGGAGATTCATTAAACCTTAGTATTTTTGAAGTTCAACTTCAATGATCTTCATTTATGCAGCCTCCTATAGCCACTGACATTATTTTCTGCCCTGTTCCTTTGATTTACTTTGCAGTCAAAATGCTGATGGCAACACTTTGGTATGTCGATGGGTGACCTAATTCCAGTTCTCCTCTCTAGCCTTTCTCACCTTCTAGAAGAAACATACATGAACTTTTTGGAGGGGGATAAAAGAAGTGTACAACTCTTCCACTTACCATTCTTCCTGTGTAAAATGGCTGGCTTTTGCCTTTTGCCATTCATCTTCTTTTCATATATATATATATATATGAAAAGATATATATATATATATATATATTTAAGATGGCTCCTATGTATGTCCAGTGACATCTCTGTATTAGCAACTGAAGGTGGAAGTGCACCTTGAGAGGTACCACAGTTCAAGCCTTTATGCCAATACACAGTATGGGAGGCAGTCTTAATCTTTCCTACTCTCCTGGATGCAGAATCTGTAGTGACTGGTACTTGTTCATGCTCATCACTAGCACACTACCATCAATCCATAGAACAATGTAGGATGGAAGGTAGTTGGAAGGTCACCTACTGCAGCCTTCTCTTAGACCCAAGCCAGCTCAGACCAGGTTGCTCTAGGCCACATTGAGTGATGTTTCAGATTTCTCAAAGGACAGAGATTCCACAGCCTTTCCAGGAAACACCTTCCAGAGTCTGCCCAAGCACTCAGTGCTCCCAGTATTCAGATATAGGTTTCCTCAGCCTCCATCCACTCATAGAACACAAACTGCAACATTTGTGAGGCAAAATGCCACAAATGGCTTCACAAAACGAGGTTTTTACTAAGAGATCCTTTAGAGTTTCATTTTGGTGCTAGTCACAACTGTCAAGAGTGTCAAAGAAAATAAAAATTTGGTGAGGGTACTAAAACACTTCTTAAAAAATAAATTAGAACTCATTTGTCAGTTCCACACCCAGTAAACTTTTTTCTCTGGGACAATGAGTGTGGATGATACATACTGTCCAAGAACTATGATCCTATAAAATCTGTTAACCCTTCCATCTTATGTCTTTTTGTAGTTTCCATATGTGCAAGGAAGCAATCACTGCTGCACTGATCTACAATACTATTGTCCTAAGCAGTCCCATTGCAGCTAAACACTCAGTGCCTGACTATTTAGTGGGATGAAGAGTCTAAATCTGGAGAATTATTGGAAAGAGTGAAAATAATAAAAAATAAAATAATTTTTAAAAAATAAATTTAAAAAAAGGTGTTCTTGTTCTCCTTCACAGAGTGACCTTGTTTTAATGTTCTCCATGCCATTCACCCTCCATAGTTGATCAGACAATTCCATTCATCATTATAATTAGGCAGCACCTTGCCAGTTCAATCAGGCTCAATTACTTTAGGCCTCATTAGTGACTGACATACTATAACAAGAGCATCTTTGAATGAGCAAGGTCAGATAAAGAAAGTACAGTGTGCAGCCAGCAAACACATTTATAGACCATGACAATACAATGCTCTGGACATTGAATAACTTTGCATTCCCCCTTTTAAGAAGGTATGAAGACAATGAAGCTAAAAGTAACCTTGCTTAGCTTGCATTATTGCAGCTCCTACAAGTTCCTACCAACTCCACAGCTGAGCAGTACTGACAAGAGGAAAAGCTTCAGATGGCTTCAGAAAATCTTGGGGCAGGGGGGGCTGTTAGCAGCTCTCAGTGTAAGTTTCAGGTTCTGGGGAAAGGCAACTTGTCCAATGTATCCAGAAGAGGAGGAAACTGGATGCTGAGACTGCAGTACTACAAATCCTTCTTTGTTAGTGACAGTAGTAAATGACTCTTACAGCAATTAGACTATTCTAGACTTTTAAATACCTATTAAAGTTAGAGGAAGGTAAGTTTGGGGATATTAATTCTCTTTACACATATCTTGAGAAGCAACCTCCAGAGATGAAGTCTATTTTAAGTAAAATATATATATATATATAAAATTTATACACACACACACATATATGTATATGGTGTGACATTAAAGGAAAAAAAGGACACATTTATTAAATAGATTTTTTTTTTTTTCACACAGGAAATCAGACTGCAACTATGCACCAAAATAAATAATGGAGAAACACATCCATATTATTTAAAGATGGTGTTTGAAAGATTTTTGCAATTTTTTTGTCATATTAGTTTGATGGAGAAGGAACATCACTCATTAGTCTCTTGGTGTGCTGCAGGTATATATCTTTTTAGATACGACCAAAGCTGTTGCTCTCTAATGGAGGCAATGGAGTTACAAGTGTCACTATATCAATGGTACAACTGAAAATGTCTTTTACATAGGATCCTAGAATGGTCTTGGTTGGAAGGGACATCCAAAGGTCATCCAGCCCAACCCCCCTCTGCAGTCAGCAGGGGCATCCTCAACTAGATCAGGTCACCCAGGTCAAGCCTCACTTCGATTATCTCCAGGGATGGGGCCTCAACCACCTCCCTGGGCAACCTGTTCCTCAACCACCCTCATAATAAAGAATCTGTTCCTAATGGCAAGAGGTTTCTCTTCATCTAACCTCCATTACCACAAAAGTACTGTTTGCCCACACTGTCATGCTTGTTCCTGAGCAGACGGTGGCAATCCTCATTCTTTTTATTTCCCTCTGGAGCACATAAACAGAGTCACTTTAATGGTTTTGTTTTATCCATAATCATGATCCTCAAAGATCAAATTCACCTTTCCTTTCATTGAGAAGATAGTGCTCAGAAGCCAGACAGAAATTATGATAATTATTGTGCTATTGACAGAAGTCCTGATAAAGAATACATGCATCAGTTTCCTGGGATATCTTTTTACAGTCTTTTAAGCTCCAGCAAACATGTTTTTTTCCCCAACTATCACTTGTATTTTGAGGTTATGTGTGTTGGAATTTGCAGTGATATATCAAGTTCTCCTTCAGTCATAATATTTAAATGGTATAGTGCTCCAAATCCACATAGAATATTCTGTAATATATTATGCATTAGGTAAAGAAAACAATATCTGCAGTGGAGTGATCAGTATGCATCCAAAATTGCAGGATTTGATTATCTTAACTGATATGTTCTGAGTCATTATTATCTGGTTCCCTTTTATTCCTCTACACAATATTTGAGTACATTATGCCCTGAGGTATTTAATTTCATAGGCTGGCAGTGTGCTATGTGAAGTGTTCCTTTCATTTTTTCTTATCTAATCTTTTAGTTATTTATTTATTTTCCCAGGCAACTATTAACCATAATAGCCAAGTATTAAAAAGCAGAAATAACAACATCCCACTATTCCTTCCCTCCCCACCTGACGATGAATCATCTGAACTGGGGTGTATGTTCTTGAGAACTCCACTGAGTGAAAGTGAATCAAAGGGGAGAAATTTGTGGGAGGGAAAGGGGCTCAGACCATGCTCATTCCCATCTTTTGCAGCAGTGACTTCTCAAGCCTAGGCTGAGATCTTAGAAAATATTCCACATCAGATAATCATGAGAAAAGGAGATGAGAGGATGATCTCACACCTCCAGCCACTGTCATTGTATTTGCCCTTTAGCTGGTTTTGATCAGAGAGGAACTATGACATAACACACTATTCTGTGCTGTCTGCACAGTGTGGACCAATAAATTGTTTCTGCTGGAACAGGCATTGGCAATTCACAACAGTTTACACTCCCAAAACAGAGTTTGCCTTTGCCACCTCCTTGAAAAGAAATGTAGATCTTTACATTAATTGGGGAGGGGGTGTAAAAAACCCAAAATATTCCACTACATTTTTCTACCACTGGAGAATGAGAAGGAAATGTGTGGCAAGCATTGGAGATGACATGAAAGACATGATGGAGATAGCAAATTAGATTAGACAAGGAAAGATTCTTGTGTACTTGTGAAGGCAAAGTTTTGGTGGGTATATATCTCATAATAGTTGTCATGGATCCACGCAAACCACTTTGGAGGACCCTTTGGAAAGCAAATCTTATCCTGAGCTGCACAGAAAAGAAGTATGACCAGCAAGTTGATTCTCCCTCTCTGCTCTGGAGAGAGCCCACCAGGAATACTGCCCTCAGCTCTGGGTTCCTGTGCTGGTTTGAGGCCAGCCAGAACATCTCTTGCCCCGAAAGGGACAAAAGAATGACACACGCAAACGGATTGGAGAGTGATGGAAAAAGTTTAAATGGAAAAACGAATTGGTGAAGCTACAGAAAACTACAAACTACAAAGCATAGTGGAAAAGAACATCCTAAAGCATACAGAACCCCCTCACAGAATTCCCAAAAGCTTCCCAGTCCTCCCTTCCTCTCACCTGAGGGTCTACCCAATCCCTCAGGGCTCTTTCTTCCCCCTCCCGCTGCTAGGCAAGTCTCAGGCTGGCCAGGTCTGAGACTGCCCCCACCTCCATTCTCCTCCTGGCATTAGGCCTAGACAGGCCTAAGAGGCCTTGAGGATACTCCCCCGGCATTACCCAATAAGAGAGGACATCTCCCAGGGGAGCAGAGGGAAGAAAGAGGAAGAGAATGACTCTGCAGATGGCCTTATAGGGCGCAGGATTTATGGGTAGAAATACGTCGTTTCCTGTGTCCACCCCTATTGGGTGGGCACCCAGGACACCAGAGGTGTATCTCATGTAGCAGTGGCAGGGGGCACCCAGCCTAAACTGCCACAGTTCCCCAGCATAAGAAGGAACTTGGACCTGTTAGAGCAGATCTCTAGGAAGGCCATGAAAATGATCAGAGGACTGCAATGTCTCTCTTACGAAGAAAGGCTGAGAGAGTTGGGTTTGTTCAGGCTGGAGAAGTGACAAATGTGTTGCACATAACCACTTTAGACTTACCTAACTTTTTCAAATGTGGATAACTGTCAGAATTCACAGCTTTCTGAAACCGTGGCAGTGTGATTCACAGGGAATAACATGTCCCAACCCCCTGCTCAGATCATTAAATTGCCCTTAACAGAAGAGGCATAGAGAATTTCTGTTTGGAAAGTTTCTGCGTTCCCTTTATTAGCTCTAATTGGTCAGGTAAAAGAGAGGTCAAACTCAGAGGCTCTGAACTGTGGCCATCAATGATTCTGTTAATCTGACGTAAATGAGATAGGTTCCTAGAAATGGATCATTTGATATAGCCTGTACTTTGTGAAATGAGAGGTCAGAGGTGGAGATGGGTGAGCTGGTTTATGGAAAGAGTTCATAGTTCATTAGAGTAAGGGATGTTTTGTTCTAGCAGGGGCAGTCCTGCTTTACAAAGCAATTTCTAGCTCAGGGAAATTGTGGGAGGTATGAATTTTATATTTACCTGTCATTATTTCCATTGTGCTTTTCTTGCCTATCACACCCCACTCAGTTATATTCTACATCAGTTCCTACCATACAGGCCTGGGGCTCTTTATTCCATAACTGCCCACGGATGCTATTGATTTCCCTCCCCTATAAGCTTGCTGCATGCTGTACATGGAGTGCTAGATAAAATCTGGGTTTAGAACTGAGGTGAATTTAGTACTTTTAGCTCAATCCCTAGCCAACTGCAGATAAAAACATATGCAACACTGCTCAGTTGACACAGTTTCTTTCATCTGTGCTGAAGAAATGCACTGGAACACATCCAACACTGACACTAAATTGATTTGCACCCTTGAGATGCTGGCTACTCCTGTCAGAACTAAGTTCGTTGACAGATGGCAGGAAGCATGGAGAAACTTTTTGTGGAATTGCTTCTATTTTACCCAGAAATGGGTAAAAAATCAAATAGGGGTATGGTGGTGGAAGAAAGACTGAATACCTTATAGTAAGCTCAGGGGGTTTTATTTCTGATTTTTCAAATGAAACAATGTTCTAACACTTTTTGGGGGGGGTCATTATTTTTCTCCTTTAAAATGTGGTGGCAAACATTTTTTTACATGGAAAAATTTTTTAAAATGCATCTGGCATACAGAGATTAAAGTATGCACTTGACAGATTATTTTGTGCTCTTCAGCCATGAAAACCCCGAAAAATTGGAAATATTGTCGTAAAAATACATTCCCTGGTATCTGAGACAGCAGCAAACCCAACAGACAATAGATTTTTCTACTTCTGATTTTAAAAATTAATTCTAGATTTTTTTTTAAATCTTTTGTCTCAGTGTAACCAGGGATGATGTCTTTTACCTAGTTTCTAATCAGTCTGAAGACTAATGTTCCAAATTTCTTTTTATGCTTTTAACATAAGCATAAAACTTATGTTTTCCAAACTGTTTAATGCTCACACGCAGATTCCATAAACCAAGAATTAGTCTTAAAAGAATCAAGGGCAAAATGATTCCTAAACAGTGGATCCTACTTAATTCTTACTTTTAAAAGAGTTATCAAAGTTAGCAGACCATCTTCTTTCCCTGACTGTGCTATGAAACCAAAATATTAAGCAACTTATTAAAGTTATTTCAGATTTCAACTAGAAAAATGGCACACTAAAGGCAAGGTGTGGAGTGGCAAAAGGATGTGACAATTGTGAGGAGGGAGTATGAAATATTCTGGTAGTACTTGGGAGGAATATCAGGATATGTCACCTGGCTTTATTTGATTAATTTTGGATATGAGAAGAAGCATCCAGACTTCACTTGTTTATCTCCCAAATAAATGTCATGGTTTTAAAAGGGTTGGACCAAGCTCAGATGCTTTAAGAAGAAGGGAATATCTGGATGCTCAAGAAAAAGGGTGTGTGTGGGTAAGAGACAAATAAGGCACAAAGAAAGAGAAAAGAAGATGAGGAGAAGAATGAAAGAAGGAAGAAATAATGAGATATGGCAGCCAGGAGAGATGTTTGTTCATCCCCTTAGGTGTAATAAAGTTGACATAAGTTCATGTATTCAAATGATGTGCTTGTTAAGCATTAAGACCCAGGGACACCTTGGGTGAAGGGGCATGGCAGAAGCCTTTGAATTAGAGACCACAGAGCATGTATATGTATTTTGGTGGAATACTGTCAGCCCCATTATTTACTTTTGTTAATGCTGATGGAAATTATGCAGGGAAATAGGTTGGAACTACCAACCACTCTGCCTCCTGGGCAGCCCTCCTGACAGCTAGCTGCCTGATGAGTTGACTGCCAATCTTTCCAGGACATCTGATTTCCCAGCTGTTCACCTGGTGAGCTGCTGGCCTCCCAGGCTCTCCAACTGGCTGTTCCACAAGCACTCCAGCTGGAATGAGGGTTACCTGGTGTCAAAGAAATCAAGCTCTCTTGCTGGAGTCTGTTCTGGCTGGGCTCTGGGAGCATATTTATTTTGGAAACTCTGCAATGTTCTCAGTGTTGCGGCATCCTAGACAATATAAATATTTTATTACTCTCAAAACAGAATCTGCCAAAATTTGCATTGTCTCTGTGAGAATTCTCATTTTGCTGTTGCTGCCATACTGGTTTGCCATTACAAAAGTGCTATGTTTTGTCCCAAATCAGGATGAAGAAAGGGAAAAAAAAAACAACACTCTGGGTATCTTGTCAGAAACTGATATCATTTTCTTACCATTTCAGTGGTAGAAAGGCACAGAGAACAGAGAAAATCAGAAGCATATTGAGAATTTCCTCAGTAAAGGACTGTTTCTTCAGCTTTTATTCTGAGTGGCTTTCATTTCAAGGGAAACTTTCTGAAACATGTGGGGGTTTGTTCTTAAGTAAAAACAAAATGAAATGCTAGTGTCATTACATGAAATTAGCATAAAGTAGCCCTTAAAATCACAAACTGCCCTTGAAGAGCATCTTTTAAGCCTTTGGGGAGGGGCAGATATGGCAAGGAAAGCTGGTGGGGTTTTCAGCTCTTAGTGTTCCAGGTCATTTGCTGTTTTAGATCAATGTCTGACTTTAAGAGCTGCACTGGACACCTCTCCTGCTGCCAAAACAATTCAGAACAAGACTTGGAGAGGGTGAGATCACTAAATGTTGAATTAGCTCATACTTTCTGCAGAACTTTAAGGTTTGCACAGACATCTTCCTCAGAGTTCACATTGATTTCTGACTATAAAGGGCAGTTGCAAATGAGGAAAACCACTTGCAAATTAATGTGATATTTTCTCATACCTCTTAACCTCCCTTTTTTTCTCCTTGCTTTTCTAGTCGAAAATCAGGGGACAAGAATTTTCCATTCCAGAGTGAACTCAATACCTGTAAAAGTGTGTTTGAAGCTACTTTGATATGTCAGCTTGCATATTTAAATACATAAAATGGGACCCAGTTTTGCTTAATACCTGTATCAGTGATCTGGATGAGGAGACCAAGTGCACTCTCAGTAAGTTTACAGATAACTACCCAAGCTGGGCAAGAGTGGTAAGGATAAGAAGGCAACCCCAGCTCCCTTGTCCACTCCTCCTCAGACTTGTGCTCTAGACCCAAATTCAGGTTTCTTTCCCTTCTTTGGACATCCCTTCTTACTCTGAAGCAATTGCTCCCAGTTATATGTTGAATCCTGAAGCTCTCTGCCCTGAAAAAAGAGATGTTTCATAAAATGAAATTATGCATTCATCTTGACAAGCACTGATGGAACTGTATTGAGTTTGGCTTTTTGCACTGACACACTGTAGGCAAACACTAGAACCAATCACCAAGGCATGAAATCCTTAGTGTTAAAATAAGACTAACAAGTCAAAAGTTGTGATATGTATTTACACTTAGCCAGTACCTTCCCACAGTACCTTCCCAGTCTTATTATTCCCTTAGCCAGTACCTTATTATTATTCCCTTAGCCAGTACCTTCCCAGTCTTATTAAGCACTGATCACAAAATAGGTGGTTCATTTACCCAGTTTTTGGGATTCACTAAAAAAGAGTTGGCCAAGCTTCAGCAGCTTTGGCATAGGAAAGCCCAGTTTGAAGCAAAGCTTCTGTCACATCAGTGATGTGGTTTTACTGTGGTTTTAATGTGATATTTTCTCACACCTCTTAACCTCCCTTTTTTTCTCCTTGCTTTTCTAGTCAAAAATCAGGGGAGAAGAATTTTCCATTCCAAAGTGAACTCAATACCTGCAAAATAAGGAGAATACCAGTTTGTACCATGCTCTGGGTTTCAGAACATTAGAAAAGGCACTTTCTTACAAGAAAGGAGAAGGGCTGTCCTCGTAATAGGGCACAGCATTTTCATCCATTACTACTATGCAGCTCCCTACAGAAAGGACTGGAGTGCTTTGTGTGAACAGAAGTGGATATCCCATAGCAGAACAGAGGAGTGAATATCTGTGAAGACAGCTTTCTGTATGACACACTTCCCTTAAGGCATGTGTAGATATATAATATGTAAATGACTGAATTTATAGTTTCAAACCCATTGTATTTAAGTCTTGACTGTGGCACTTCCTGAGTATTAGTTTGATACTTACAAGGACAGAAAAGGCTTTGCCCTTAGCCAGGACAGACACTGAGGTGCAGTAATTATCAATTAGGGAGGTGAGAGTTTGAGGTATCTGACTGTGAACAGATACTTTGGAAAGAGTTCTTTGAAATGACAGAAAATCGTCACACTTTTTTTTTTTTTCTGATTAAGAACAGCTTTTCTCATTTTCTTCATGAATATACATGCATGCTTCATTTTAACAACATGTCTCCATGAGGACTTGGGAAATAATTTTTCTCTTTTTTTTTTTTTTATTACAACTTCAGAGCATTCCAGTCCTGAATTGAAAAAAGGTAACAGGCTGGGGAAACAATTTGCTGTGTAGCAATTTACATTTAAATTCATTTACAACAAATGCCCTTTGTCTGTGCAAGAGGTTTTGGTAACTGATGACATTCTATTGTACAGGAACACAGCAAGGAGCTGTCTCATGATATCCAAGCTGGATTGTAGGTGAATGGTTATGAATATTCATCAATTCCTCTGCCAATTTGAAAGACCATTTTACAAGGGACCAAGCAACTACCTGAGTCCCAGGAAGCTGGTAAGAGCAAACACTTTGCTATACTGGAAAGTGTGTATATCAGCATTAAAAGCAGGGAAAAATGTGGCACATTATTTGATTGCACAGCTGAGGAAATAGAACTTTCATTAATATCAATAAGAGTTTGGGGTATTGAGAACATTGAAAGACCTTTAGATATTTCAGCTTATCCCATCCTTTAGCTAGCTAGTTACAGAGTCTGGAGACATGCAATTATTCCTTTATTATTTTCTTAACAAGTTTGTAAAATTATGTTAATTAAAATGCCTCTGTACAACAAATATTTTGGCCAGCAGGAACACTTCCATCTTTTTCAGCTTACCTGTGGCTTCTGTTGTGGCTGAATTTGTGAGTGTGTTTATTTTTCTTCCTGTATAACAGTACGTTGTTTTTAATTACAGAATGCAGAGGGAAGGGGAAGCTGTGGAACTGGTTGTAGGGAGGGAAAGGAACCTGAACGAACAGTCAAGAAACAAATGAAAATTGATTGATGGTACAGAAAACATGGCAGTAGTGGGAGGTGCTAGGGGAGAGGAAAATAAGCTCACAAAGGTGATTCTCTGATTAGTCTGAAGTGGTGTTGCCCAGGGCTCGGTATTGAGACCAGTTCTGTTTAATCTTTTTATCAATAACCTGTAGAAGGGAATCAAATGCACTCTCATAAGTTTGCAGACAACATTGAATTGGGTGGGAGTGTTGGAATGCTCTGCTGAGGGCTATGGACAGGCTGGACTGATGGGCCAAGCTCAACTGTATGAGAGTCAATGTGGTCAAGTACTGATTCCTGCATTTCAGTCACAGCAATCCCATGCAATGCTACAGGCTTGGGGAAGAGTGGCTGGAGAGCTGCCTTGTGGAAAAGGACCTGGGGGTGCTGACTGATAGCCAGCTCAACATGAGCTATGTGCTCATGTGGCCAAGAAGGCAAACAACATCCTGGCTTGGATCAGAAATATTGTGGCCAGCAGGGCTAGATCAATGTTTGTGCCACTGTACTCAGCACTAGTGAAGGCACACCCTGAATACTGTGTTCAGGTTTGGACCCTTGACAACAAAAGAGACACTGAGTGGCTGGAACATGTCCAGAGAAGGGCAATGAAGGTGGTGAAGGGTTTGGAGAACAGGTCTGGTGAGGAGTGGCTGAGGGAACTGGGGTTGTTTAGTCTGGAGAAAGGGAGGCTGAGGGGAGATCTTACACTCTCTACAACAACCTGATAAGAGGTTGCAATGGGATGGACGTTGATCTCTTCTCCCTAGTAACAAGTGATAGAACAAGAGAAAACAGCTTGAAAGGACATGAATGTGACAAAAATAGACCTACATGAATATGTTGACACAGAGGATTAGAAAGACAGGGCACAGCCAAGCGTAGATACAAATACATTCACTGCAGAATTACATCAGAACTTCTTTTTTATTATTATTTCACTACTTTTTGCATATTTACACAGATTAAATGCATACAAATATGCATGTATGCATGTAAATAAATATATATACACATAAAATATAAGTAAGGCAGAGTCACATGCATCTAGAGAGATGTATGAAGAGATATTAATTATTTTAAAAAATAAAATCTATCTTGAACTTGGTAATCTATATATAGTTCCCCCAGATTTGGGCAAAAGACTTGTATCCGAAGACAGATACATAGCACCTCACCAGCTCATACTTTGTAGTAATGCAATTCTTTTAAACGTAATTATACATTCCAAAAATGGATTCTTTTTTTTCTTACCCTGTACATAAAATTTATGCAAAAGATAGCATCTGAAATATTTACATTTATTTGGGAATGTTTTTCACACTACAGTTGTCACTAAGTCCCAATTATACATTCCTGCTGCGTTTGCAGACTATTGGGCTTTTCTAATTCCTTGCTTGTACTTTCCAGACTGTACTGAATACTAAACAGAAATGTACTCAAAAAAAAAAAAAAATCACAATTTTAGCTCCATCAAAGTGAGTTCCTTGGGTTTGTTGGTTTTTTTTTTTCCTTGATAGTTTTTTGTTCTTTATTTGTTCATGAAGAAAAATTGTTTTGCACATGACCACTGGAGCTTTCTCTATGAAGTTTTCCTGGTTAAAGACTGGAAAAAGTCTAGGGAAATTGCATAGAGGAGCACAACTCTACATTCTGAAGTTATGAAATATAACATTTTCTGCTGAATAGCAAACACTCTTTTCTAAGAATACACCCAGGCATATCTATTAGGCCCATTAGGGTGGGCTTTCTTTAAATCAGGAACTCAACACCAGCCTGAAAGTCTTTTCATGATGTACCCCTAGGAATAAATATCTCCAAAGTGAGTATTAAAATATACAGTATGCATATGAGACTTCAGCAAAAAATTTTTGGCCTATTTTTACATGACTGCAAGCTACAGATTTTAAAATTAAAATCAGAAGTGAAGCAGGATTGCATGTAGGCATTGGGCCAAAACTGAACTGTGAAAAGTTAAACTCTTGTGTAGGCTGCAAGACTGCTTTCTTCTCTTGATGGTGTGATTTTCAGACTTGATTTTTTTCCCCTCACTGTTACCATAATCTTTATTTCAAGAAACAATACATTTATTAAGATAGTGTTTGCTCTAACCTTCTTATTATTGTGAAGTATTTCTTGTGGTAACAGAATACCACATAGCAACATTGATCTGCTGAGAATTCTGATTTACCTTTGTTTTTATACAGCATTTTGTCCTGTTTTGGTTTATTATTTTGTTCCCCTCTGTTTTGGGTGATACTTTTTCAGGTTGCCTGTCAGTCATATCCAGGTCATCACCAGAAAACATAAAAAAAAAAAAATCAAACACAATGACTGTGCTAGAAAGCTGAAAAGTTAGGATTTCCTATCTTTCACAAAATTGAACTGGAACTAATTACAGCCTGCATTGTGGTATCTTCCCATAAAAATAGTCTTCCAGTGATTATTTCTGTACTTAACATCTACAATTCCACTGAAGGTAGATATTAAGAATGAGCAGTGATTGAGGGATGTGAGTGTAAGCACAGGTTTACACACCTGTGATAAGGATGAACTCTGCATTTGCTACTCCTATGCATATCCTGTACAGTTAGCTACAGGTGCAGATAAGACTCTTCATCTAGGTCTAAAACTGTGCCATCAATCCCAAAGTTGCCATACCTTTTGAAGATAATGCTTAAGCAAACAACATGAGCATAAACCCATTATTTAAGTGTAGTACATATTTAAATCAAGCTCAGTAATAGCTAAAATATTTAAACAGCAAAGTAAAATTTCAGTTGCACACAGTAGGGTGTTGTATAAGCCACTTGCATCATTCAGTGTGTGTGAAAAGGAAGCAGAAACTGTTAACAGAAATTCCTTCTAGCAAAGAAGCCATGTGCAGAATTTATTAAGGCCTCTAGCAGGCAAAGCCTATGGCCATGTAGATTTACTTTTTCTCTGACAGCAAGAATACATAATTTGGCTTTGAGGTGATCTTCTGACTGCCTCTTACATCTTCTGATCTGAGGCTTGACCTACCTCCCCCCTGCCATCACCATCTTTTATGTCAGCCAGAATCTCTGGGCATGCAGGAAAGGGAAAAAAAAAAAAAAAGAAAAAGAAAAAGAAAAAGTTTTTTTGAGTTTGTTTTTGTTTGTTTTAAAGCAAGCAGTACTATTTGCCTTCAAAGATTTTCTTTAAGGAAGCTGTTTGTTTGGATTCTTAGACATGGCCTTGCTAAGCACCACGCTATTTTGCTGCTGATAAGCTTAATTGAAACACAGTGGGGCAGTACCATGTGCAAAGCAAAGACAACATTGTTTCTGCATCTGCATGGCATAAATGAAAGAGAATGGCTTCAAGGCAAATGGCAGAAGCCTGTATTCACTCTTGCACAACAGAATATGAGTGTGCATGAAAGGTCATATATTTCCTTCAATCATATATGGTGATTGAAGGGAAACTGCATAGGCAAAGAACACATTCCTACATAGCTGAGAGATGGGTAAGTGCTACAAAAGGTGTTGTAACTGACAAACAGAAGCCAGGACTCTTACAGAGAACATAATTACAAAATGTTCATGAATAATTATTTCCCATTACAGTGCCCAGTTGCAGTGCAGGCACTTTAAGGCTATTCATTGTTTATTGAACATCTTCAGAATGCAGAAACCTTCACTGAACGTCAGGCTTTTTTCTGATTGCCTACAAGGGCTTACCCTTTTCGTTCCTGCAATCAATCTCCTTACCTGTTTTCTTTCAAGCACAAAAAGCTCAGCTGGTATTGAAGTCACTCCCAACAGTGTCAGAAATTATAAATGTAGAAGAGGACTTTATCCCACGTGCTTTTAATTTATTTTCATAGCTCATGTGCCCTTCTGTTGTTTGTCAGTTCCCCATTTCACATTTGCAAAGGGAGTCATCAAAGATGTCACATTTCCACAATTTTCATTAAAAAAAATTTGGTAGTCCTCAGGAATACAAAATGACTGAGTTCTGTATTACTTTAAGTATGATTTCAAAATTGCAGTATAAAGGTAACAGCCATCTATGCTCTTGGGGTGGCCTGCCAGATAATTAGCAGAGATTCATAGATAGGTTTGGGTTGGTACTGCCATAGTGCATGATGCCTCTTGGCAAAAGAATCACAGAATCACAGAGTGGTGGATGAAAGAATATACTGGTGGAAGGAATCTCAGGTAAAAGGAGAGTTATAAAGGGTAAACTAAAGATCTAGATCAGTATACGGATACTCAAGGGACCTCATAGGACAGTTTTGGACAAGCCAGGCTTCTTGACTGAAGCTGACTGCAATACATTTTCTCCAAAAAAAAAAAAAAGCTTTAAAAATATTGTTAGTAAATTCCACAAGACATTTAAAATACTTAATGTCATTCTCTCTCTTTTTAGACACTGTGCAATGAAGTGTCCATGCTTCCAAATGCATATTTTCGTTTGGAAGCTATCCAGAGAAAACTACAGAATAGTTTTCAACTTTCCACAGAACTTTTGCTTTTTGTTGGAAATTTTGTGGGTTTCTTCTCCTTAAGCTTTTTTTAACTGATAAACTCATTAACAAAGATACTCAGGTCTAGCAGAGCAATGCCTGAGTGATAATAGAGAGGTTTATGCAGTTATTAAGAATGAGAGCAAGGTAAAGGCAAACAGCATCTTATAATAAATTGTCAGCAAACAAATGAACAAAGCAGCAAACCTTTTGCTGCAAGAGGAACCAGTTATATCAGAGTACCACCTACATCAGGACAGAGAGTACTGAATAAATGCATGTAAGTCTTGCCTGTAAAATCATGAGTGAAAGGCATCAACCAATTAAATAAAGAAAAAAAAATCAATACAGTGTTTTTAAGATGACGAATACCACAAGGAAACTTTCCTGTGAAAGGCAATGAAATAAAGATGTCCTGTCAAGAAGCTCTATTTTGAAAAGGGCTGCTGTGATGTAATACTGGGGAAAAAAAAGACCTTCAGACATTTTAAAACTTCAGTTTAAAAACTTCCAACTTCAGTTTCCTCCATTTACAATCCCCTAAGTATGATAGTCAGTTTAATTTTAGTTACACTGAGGAACGTAGTTGAACAGACTCAGGCCTACTCATTCCAGCAGCTGCTTTTGCATGCAGATACCTCACACTGTCAATGAAGGCATAAAGAGGAGGGAAGAGAATGATGTCTGTCTCCTTAATTATCTATAGATATGGCAGGAGGAACAAGCTACACATCTAGAATATGACTGCTCTTCAATTCCTGTGCAATGGTCTGCAGTTCGCTCTGGGATGGATTTTTGTCACAGGATTTTTCAGTCACCCTTGGTCTGATGTGACCTATCACTCCTAGGATGGCTCCAGTCCTGCCAGCCCTGCCCTGCAGGCTCGTCAAGGCACTACTCAGAAGGCTTTCCACTGCAAAGCTCCAAAGTCATCCATTGGCAGGAGTTGCTTTAGCTCAGTAACAGAGACATGGTGCTGCTGGGAGCAAGGAAGCAGTTCACATAAATCAATACATGAGGAAGTAATTCTCCATGGAACAGGGAGTGTGAAGGTACCTAGAAGGAGTCTCACTTGCTTTGAAAGGATTTTTATATTACATAAAATATTCCAACACTTAGTAGCCCAGTAAAAAACCAAACCAAAACAAAAAGAATGAACAGTGATTTTACTTTCATGACTCTTGTGTTACTAAAACACCATTGGTTGTGTTAGTCTACAGATGTGTTTGAATAACACCAATGTTTGACTGGCCTACATAAAATATTCCAACACTTACTAGTCCAGTAAAAAAAAAAAAAAAGAATGAAAAGTGATTTTACTTTCATGACTCTTGTGTTACTAAAACACCATTGGTTGTGTTAGTCTACAGATGTGTTTGAATAACACCAATGTTTGACTGGCCTACATAAAATATTCCAACACTTACTAGCCCAGTAAAAAAAAAAAAAAAGAATGAAAAGTGATTTTATTTTCATGACTGTTGTATTACTAAAGCACCATTAGTTGTGTGTTAGTCTACAAATGTGTTTGAATGACACCTTCAAGATAATGCTCTAACTCTTCAACAAACCAGTGTCTGACTGGCCTACATATATATTTTTTTAACGTTATTTTTGCACCTAATCATCTCTACTATTTCATGCTGAGAGTCTGGCATGAAGCAGTTTTACACCTCACAAGTAAAGGAAAGAGACTAGGATGTTCCAATGTGAAACAAAACAAGATTATTGAGCTCTTCTTTACCAGTGGTTACTGATGTGCTCGAGTTTGCATCCTGTCACTCATGATGGATACAGTTAATTTGTGCTGGTTTGTATTTGTATTGCACATTGTCATTTCTATCATTAATCATAAACATAATTGTCATAGAAACAGAAATGTCTTTTCCCAGTCATTTCATTCTAAAATATAATTATCCAGACTTCCTGCTGCTAATGGCATAGAATTCTAATTACTTCGAAATGAAGCCATTATTCATGAACTTCAGGCTTGGAACACACATGTTTACAGTAGATGGAAATTATTACATAATTTTTCACTGTAGACTGAGTTGTTATTTGCCATGGGCTTACTTAACTGCTCTGTTCCTTAGTACTGCTTTTGTCTTATTCCATGAAGGGATGCTCAGATACTGAACTCCCTGTTTACTCAGGAAAACATGGGCAGAATTCCTCCTTCAGTAACAATGGGATTTGATTTTCTGGACTTTTTTGGAGTTTTATACATAAATATCACTCAGAAGACTTCTGATACTGGGTGCCATTCTATTTAGTATTACAAGCGGCTGATACTGAGCCTTTACACATATCAGCAATTCTTATTCCTCAGGAAACAATGAGCTGAATATACAGTTCCCAAAGTTTAGTGAGCTGTTGGTTTTGTGGACTTTTCCTTCAAACCAATTGGGAGGTACTTAAGAAGTGTCTTAGAAGAAAGTTTTGAGCAACTGAGCATGGTTTTAATTCTGCTTCCCTTAATATGTGCCAGATTTCTTAAATATAATATAATACAAATATAATATATTTATTATATATTAAATACATTATTATATATTATTATAACATATTGTTATAATTATTATATATACTATATAATTATCATATATTATTATTATTATTATTATATTAAATATATTAGTATATATATAATATTTATATATATTATATAAATATACTATTCTATTCCTCAGCACAGATTTTTTATCCAATCTCCAGACTGCTTCCATCTTCTAATTTTATAGAAAAAAATATATTATTTTCATGAGTTTGTGTATTTTGCTGCCGTATAAAACATTGCCTGTTGAAAAAGATGCATTCTCTGGATGTGTTAGCCAACACCATTCTCTCTGCTCTGCTGGAGCTTTGCCATTTTATCCCAGTTGGGGATTTGCCCTCAGAATTGTAACCTGAATCAAATCTGACATGGTACGGGTATCCAACTTTTTGATCTTTTCCACACTAGGAAATATCCTTTAAAACAAAACCAAACTCAAAAGAGACATACCATCTATTTGGAGTAGAGAAGACCCAAATTAGTGCTTCTGTTTGAGATTTCTTGGGATAAAAATAACTTTAAATTTTGGTAAAAAATTGATTTATAAGAAATGTTATACAGGTGCATAAGCATGTGTATACAGAAACATAATGAGTTTCTGGATTTCTGAAATATTCATATTCTTCCTAGGAATATAAATGCTTCAGGGAACATTAATGCTACTAACATGAATATGGAGCTCAGATATTAAAATTCATGAGGACCTGTCAACTGAACTGATGCAAACTCTATTTGCCAGAAATACATGATGACATTGCAAGCTGGCAAAGAGGAAAGCAGCTCAAGAAAGCTCTTCTTGGTGCTACTTCATCCCCCTGAACGTCAAACAAGCTGTCTTTCACCAATCTGGAGCTACACACAGAGTGCAATTCTGAGCTCTGTGGTGAAGGTGTTCTCCTGAGTGCAGAGGATGTGCCTCTTTCTCTGCTTCCCAGACAGCAGACGGCCTAGGATTTGGAGTGACAGTAGGCTGCCAACCCAATCCTGTGTTTACTCAAACATACGTTGTCTTCTCTTCCAGCTGACTTGTAGCGAAATATAACAGGCATCATCCATATGTTCACATTCATATTCCACACAATACTTGCAGAGACTATGAGCAGGTCCCTTTCAGAAAGCTCTAAATGGCTTCCCTAAGCAGGGAGGCACTACACAATAGAGAATCATAGAATAATAGAATAATAGAATCAACCAGGTTGGAAGAGACCTCCAAGATCATCCAGTCCAACCTATCACCCAGCCCTTATGCAACCTGACCATGGCACTAAGTGCCACATCCAGGCTGTTCTTGAACATCTCCAGGGATGGCGACTCCACCACCTCCCTGGGCAGCCCATCCCAATGGGAAATCTCTGTCTCTGTGAAGAACTTCCTCCTAATATCCAGCCTAGACGTCCCCTGGCACAACTTGAGACTGTGTCCCCTCATTCTGGTGCTGGTTGCCTGGGAGAAGAAACCAACCCCCACCTGCCTACAACCTCCCTTCAGGTAGTTGCAGACAGCAATGAGGTCTCCCCTGAGCCTCCTCTTCTCCAGGCTAAACAGCCCCAGCTCCCTCAGCCTCTCCTCACAGGGCTGTGCTCCAGACCTCTCCCCAGCCTTGTTGCCCTTCTCTGGACACATTCCAGGACCTCAACATCTCTCTTGAATTGAGGAGCCCAGAACTGGACACAGTACTCAAGGTGTAGACTGACCATGCTGAGTCCAGGGGAAGAATAACCTTCCTTGTCCTGCTGGCCACACTATTCCTGATCCAGACCAGGATGCCATTGGCTCTCCTGGCCACCTGGGCACACTGCTGGCTCATGTTCAGCCTACTACAGAGAATCACCACTGCTAAGAGGACTTTGACAGGCAGTCCTGTAACTCAGTGTAAGGCCCATTCAATGTAAGGTGCTATTCAAACCTGGCTGTCAGGGTGAGTCATTTCAGTTGTGCACCACTTAGAGTTTATCCCTTACTGAGAAAGTTTATTCAAAATTAGTTTAAAGCCTACAGCTTTGTCACTAAGAAATTCCTTACATTTGCAGCAGCAAATCCTCTATAGGATGTGATACATTCGGTGCAAACTTCTGGGATATCTCAATTCACTGGTGGTGAAGATGCTGGACTAGAAAACCTGGATTGTTTTTAATGTAAGTTTTCTTAAATTTCTCTCATCTAGAGATTTTTCTGGGTTTGTTTTCATGCAGTGAACCACACTGAAATTACTTTTTCAAGGGCCTCAAGTTATTTCAAAAACTTCTGGGTAGTTTTCTTTCGCTGAATACTAAGCAGATGTTTGAGTGAACCATGCTTTGAATGCACTTTGAGGCACAAATAAGAATCATGTGTCCTCCCTTTTTCTTCTCTCCTAAGTATTCAGCTGCACTGAACACTTCAGGTATCTCATTTGATAGCATCAGCAGCCTGGATTGGTAGTTTTCCTTCTCCCTTGTGGCTGCTGATCACAGGGAAAATTTTATGTCTGGTGGAACAGAGTTCTGGAGAACCTCACCATGCTGCGAGAACCACTCTAACCTTTCATAAAAGTTGACATCCTCTCAGTGCAGAAGAGAATTCTGAATGTAAAAGGGATGTGTTTAAAGTGTAAGAACAGTGGAAAAAACAAGGAATACCTGGTAAGATGAATGGGCAGGACAGGTCCCTTCCATGTCATCTCCTGGAACAAAGGTTCATCATGTTAGATAATTTATATAATGTTGCCAGCACCCTTTTAACATGAATCTCTATCTTAGAAAAAAAGCTAATTGCCCCTGATTCATCTCTCTTAGATATGAAAGGTCCAGAATTCCTTTTGAAAGAAATTATTTCTGACCTATAAAAAGGAATAGTGGGAAAATGAGCTTTACAGGAGAAAGTCCCTTATCCCCAAAATGTCAATTATCATTCACATTTATGGAATAAGGAGACAGATGTTCTCAGTCAATTCTCATTCTTGCAAGTCTAAACTTGAACATCTATAAATCTGTTTGTGAAAAGTTGACACTCCAGCTAACAACAGGCAAGCAAAGCCCTTTGCTTGGAGCAAATCTTAGCACAGCATCTGTAACAGGGTTTTCAGGCAGAGAAAAATATTACCTGGAAGTTCAGGGGAATATACATCTGGCACTTCCTTGTAGGCTAGACAGTTATTTGGATTTCCATTCATGAAGAAGTAGTCTTTCAATGTTATGATACTGAAACTCATCACCCTACACTGGAGAAAAGTGTTGATTTTCATTGTGTGTATGTGCAGGCAATTTGGCCAGGTGACACCAGGCTCAGAGCCAGGCATTGATCTGCTGGCTCTTCCTGTTTATTTCCTTATCATTCCCCACAACTGGAAGGGTGGAGAAAAGCACTACTTGTGTTCCTGATCCCTTAACCACTCATCTCATGTCTCTCTGCATATCCCCTGGACTTCTCATTGCTGCTTCATCACTGCCAAACTGAGAGATCAATGGTGGTTAGCAGTCTGAGGGCTGTGTTAGGGAAGGAAGCTTTCTTCTCATGTCACTAAACCGGGCACTAGGGAGGCAGTAAAGTCCCTAAGAAATGGGCCTGGCCTACAGAATCACAGAAATACTCAGGTTGGAAAAGACCCTCAGGATCACCAAGTCCAACTGAGAACCCCACTCTACAAAGTTCACCCCTAAACCACATCCCCAACCACATAAAAATGACCTTTAAACACATCCAGGGTTGGTGACTCAACCACCTCCCTGGGCAGCACATTCCAATCCCTGACCACTCTTCCTGGGAAAAACTTCTTCCTAATGTCCACTCTAAACATACCCAATGGTAGCTTGAGGCCATTCCCTCTTGTTCTATCACTAATTACCTAGGAGAAGAGACCAGCACCAGCCTCTCTACAACCTCCTTTCAGGTAGTTGTAGAGAGCAATGAAGTCACCCCTCAGCCTCCTCTTTTCCCAACTACATCCTGGGCCTTCCTCTCCCTTCAGATGGGAGTCATCTATGACAGTGATCCATCCTTTACTCTCTACTGAAGAGGTTTTGATGTGGGCAGTAGACTAACCAAACCTCAGCAACTACTCCAAGCTGGGTGAACCCTCATCCTTATATCATGCTGATAACACCACTCACTTCACCTTGCAGAGCACCATACCTATTTTGAAAGGACACTGGGAAAGTGGGGAGACCCATCTGCACTGCCAGCTCTGCAAGAACTTGTTGCCATTGATCATTATCCTCTAGGTCACCACATTTAGTTAGGCAGAGAGAGGACTGTTGGCTTCTCTCTGATGGAGAAAAGTTCTGTTTGCCAGTTGGGTTTCTTTCAGGGGGCACAGGGTGTGACTCCCAGAGTCTTTCTTCCTCTCTCTCTCTCTCACACACACACACACACACACACTCCCTTTTTTCTTTTTTTCTTTTTTTTTTTTTGTTATTACACTCTTTTAATTCACATTCTTATGTCTCATTATTAATATATCAGTCTTCTCTTGTCAGGAAAAGTCTCTCCCAGTTAAAGCAGAGCTATCCTTTTCCTACAGCAATCTGATGTTATAAAAACAATTATTTTTCACATGCTGTTTTAAAAAAAAAAAAAAGTATAATAGCAGAGACTCTGGAAAAGACAGGCACTTTTAAAAGCAAAAGAAGAGAAGTCATCATCCAGAATTGTTTGAATTTTGGTGGAAATATTCTTTCTGGTCATGTAAAATATCACCTTGTGAATTTGGAACATGAAAGTTGACAGCTTTGCTTATCAGTACCTTCAAATGACCCATAATTTTTGTGTGATAACATGCAAGAAACAATTCTTTCAGACCATTATCACAGACACAACCTTAAACTAAATTAAACTAAACTGCTTTATTGTCATGAAACAGTAATTCAGCACTGAGAGGATTTATGCATGTAATTATGACTAATGTTGCTGGGGAGTCATTCATTTAAATCTCCTGCAAAGAAGTGGAAGAAATCCATTATTAGTTTTAATCAGTCTTCAGGATAATAAAATGTAAGTTCAATTTAAACACATTTTCCAACAAATTATCATTCCTTGGCATTATCTGTGCTGAGCATGGATCCAGTAATCACACTGTTGCCACACAAATATCATGTTATAAAATGTATTTGCTAGCTAGATTATCCTCATTGGTCTATACTCAAAACAACAACAAAAAACTAATTTAAAAAAAAAAAGTTTGAACAGAATCCTAGCAGTATTTTGATTTTGGTATATGTAAACAGAAGGATGGTTTTCCAGGGAAAAACATGGCAGTCAAAAATAAATAAATAAAAATAAAAATTATTCATTTGCTTAAGTACCTGACAGCAATTCAGCAACCTTTAGATAATGTCTCCATCAAGAATTTCCACCTTTGCCTCATTAGGAAATGGCAGAGTTAAGAAGAGGTTTGAAACGAAGGAATGTAGAAGAGATTTTGATATATCAAAGACATGAGTATTTGAAAATTCTGTGCTGCCTGCCAGCTGTCTTGTAGAGAGATAGCAATCACAGTAATAGCAATTTTAGTGTTCTAAGTAGACCTTAATATGCTTTTGGTGAACCAAGAAAATAGCAAGATGTTAGGACAGTAAAAAAGACAGCTCATTTCAGACTCTGTGAAAAAACACTAAGTGCAGACAGCAAGCAGCCAGAAGGTAATACCAGCAGGAACTGGTATTAAAGAGAAAGGGATTCTATGGTATTGTAAAGACAATGAAAGAAAATTGTGTAAAGTCAAAATGAAAATCAGCATGCTAAGTTTGAACACTGAAAGAGCACCATAAAGATGTTCAGTAGTATTTGTATCAATTTTCTTCTCTGAGGCTTTTCTTCTTTATAATTGCACCTCTTCATCAGTAATTAGAATCATAAATAGATCACATAAATTACAGCTACTCTTTTGTGTATTAGAATCATAGAACTGTAGAATGGTTTGGTTTGGAAGGGACCTTAAAGATTGCCTAGTTCCAGTCCCCACTTCCATATACAGGGACACCTTCCACTAGTCAAAGTTACTCAAAGCCCCAACCAGCCTGGCCAGGGAACAATCATCCACAGCTTCTCTGGGCAACGTATTCCTTTTTCTCATCACCCTCCTTGTAAAGAATATCTTCCTTATACCTAATCTAAACCTACAGTCTTTCAGTTTAAAACTGATGCCCCTTGTCCTATCACTACACTCCCTGATAACAACTCCTTTCCCATCTTTCCTGTAGGCCCTCTCTAGGTACTGGAAGGCTGCTCTAAGGTCTTCCCACAACCTTCTCTTCTCCAGACTGAAAAACCCCAACTCTCTCATCATTTCTTTGTAGGAGAGGTGCAAAACTGAGTAAGAAACTGCAAGTGAGAAGATCTGTATAGAGAATGTCCTCACTGAATTTCATTGTACTTTAAATATTCTAATAAACATTAACAATGATCTTGCATTATTAAAGTTAAGAATCATTTCACCACTGGATTCATAAGACTTAAGCTCTGTGTTCACAGAGCAGTGAAACATAGCAGAGCTGACAATTAAATGCAGAGAAACTAATTAAAACTAATCAAATAGGATAAAATTAGAAAGAAGTCAGATGATATTAGAATAAAGCGAGATGACACACACAAATATCCACTCTGCCATTCTGGTTTGCAGAGAGAGTAAACATCCAGCTATTGCCTTATAATGTATAGTAGGACATAAGCATGCACAAGAAAATAAAACAGTAAAAGGGAAATTAACCATCTGCTTGCTATAAAGCAGGAATGAACTGGCTTTCAAACACCACAGAATTATGGATCAGCCTCTAGTTCCCTATTCCTCTTCCTCATATACAATTCTTGCTTATAAAAACATCACATGTGAGCTACTTTAATGCACAAGTAGCAGCAGAAAGTGCATGTGTCATAATGGAAATTGTGTGCAAAATAAATAAATGCAATTAGAGAATGAATTACTGTTCTAATCAAAATTCCTAGAGGGGCTTTTTGTCTCACACTCATGTCAGAGTAAGTTGTGGCTCAGCCAGCGCTAAAAAGTCCTATCTGATGCCCGCACTTGGAATGGGAATGTACAGGAAGATAATAAATAAGTGTGAGACTAATGTTTCATTTCAGAACAAAATCCACATCAGCAGGTATGTCAAAATCTTTGCTGTCACCAAATAAAATCTGCAACTTGGCAAAGCAGGTAGTAAGTCTTGCTCACACAACCAGTTTCATACAGATTGAGCTAGAACCAGGGTACTTCTGAAGTCTGGGAGTTCAAAAAACTTGATTACAAAAATAGATTTCTTTTTTCTTTTTCTCCATGGAAAGAGAAAAATAGCACTAGCAAATGTGTAGCATTTTGTGCCATAAATATGTGTTTAGGAACAGGGCAGTTTCAAGCTTAAGAGAATAAATAGAATCTCTTTCTGTTGAATACTCTTCTTACTTCTGAGTATATGAAATTTTGTTGCACAAGTGGGAACAGGATGACAGACTAGGAGAAGAAAGGACCCCAACCCCCTCACTCTATTTTTTCCACAGCTGCTTCCTATTAATTTCTCAAGATTTACTGGAATAAAATAAGATCATTGATTCAGAGGAATAAATTATTTTGAACTCCTTATCTCTATCACAGCACAAGTTTACTCTGCTTAAGCATATGTACAGAGTTTATGCTTAACCAACCAAAAGTGTTGAGGAGGACAATAGAAGGACTCCAAAGCTGTTTTTCTAAGAACTTCTCTAGTGCCATCTCTGCAGAGCTTATTAACATGTACATAAAGCCACAGGCAAAATAGGCAATTGGGTAGAGCAACGGTTAGAACAACAAAGATGCAATGGTGCCACTTTTCCAGTGAATAAAAAGCAAGTTTGCTGCTCTTTTAGCTGCTATTTCAATAGCAGCTGTCTTGTGAGGTTGGGGGAGACGAAAGAGCAAGCATAGAGGAGGGGGGGCGAGGAGAGCAGATTATGCTACAGAGTACTGTACAGAGGACAGACAACTACAAAGTACTGTAATACACTGTATGGGTTTACCATCTTAACTAGTTCATGGTTGGTTGTTGACATCTTCCCCATGCTTCACTCTGTGCTGCAGACACCTTTATACTCAGCTCCACCACAACACCCAGGAGAAGTTTTGCTGAGCTTGATAGAAGGGTTATGTAAGAAATCACTAAATGCCAATCTAACTGCTCTGTAAATTACACTGGAGACTAGGATCTCAGTCTGTGATCATTTTGCAGCTGACAGAGTTTGAACAAAGATAACTTCCAAGTATGTTTTGATACTCAGGTAGCCATTCACTGCACTTCCTCATTGCTACACAAGTTTCAGAGAAGCATTTTTCATTAATAAGGATCCCTATCAGTAAAATATACAAAACTCCTCTCTTATGCATGCTAGTTTAAACACTTTCTGGGTGCACAATTTCTCTGTTTCTGGTGATGGTAGATAGAGCTTGATTTTCAGATCTCAGTGGGATGTTCAGTAGAACTAGCAATTAGGAAAAAGGGAACAGATCTCCTGTGAAATAACTGAAAGACTGTGAACATGGATTCCCATGGTGTTCTTTTTACTGTCACTTTTCCAACCTGAGCTGCAATTTAATGAGAACAGGTTTAATTTTTAGACATGAAATCTGAATCACCTGATTGATAAAAGATTCTGTGTCACATCTTTCCAGTGTCCCATTTGGGAAGTCAGTCAATCAGCTATTATTACATTGCACACATCACAAAGACATTGAGATCATTCTTTGGTCTCTTAGACTTACTGCTGCAATACCTAGGAATGCCTCCTGTACGAGTCAGCATTTTCACTGATCTCTGTCTTGATCATCTGTTTGCTCATCCTAGGCTTCTGCAAAACCTAAGCATTTTTCATGATTCTCCAAAATTAAAATCACTGAATATGAACAGGAATAGGAGCTATACTCCTATCTGTAGCTGTGCTCAAAACCTATCACGGTGAGCAAGATGTGCTAGCTAAACAGATGGTTATATTTCGGTCACTACCTCTGTTCAGTGGAAAATGATCATTTCCATGACACATCTCTTTCCATGACATGTACAGCAAAAAAGACAACACATTCCACATTTTAATTGGAACATTGAAATGTAGTGCTGGAATTCTCTCACTCACTACTGCAAGCAGAAATCCACTTCCTCTCCTCTCCTCTCCTCTCCTCCCCTCCCCTCCCCTCTCCTCTCCTCTCCTCTCCTCTCCTCTCCTCTCCTCTCCTCTCCTCTCCTCTCCTCTCCCCTCCCCTCCCCTCCCCTCCCCTCCCCTCCCCTCCCCTCCCCTCCCCTCCCCTCCCCTCCCCTCCCCTCCCCTCCCCTCCTCTCCTCTCCCCTCCCCTCCCCTCCCCTCCCCTCCCCTCCCCTCCCCTCCCCTCTCCTCTCCTCTCCTCTCCTCTCCTCTCCTCTCCTCTCCTCTCCTCTCCTCTCCCTTTTCTTCATTTTCCTGAACTTATGAAATCTGATGAGAATTAAAAGCAAACAAAACCTAAATTGATCACTTTCCATCTGAACCCCCACGGGGAAAGAATCCTGAAAAACAACCACGGACCCACCTGATGAAGAAATCACTTCTGTGGTTCTCCATTCCATTACACTGTGAAGGCTTTCAGACTATTTTGTATTAGCTTTGGTTCCACACAATGTTCTTTACTCTGAAGGAGCTTGTCCATGGTTTTCCAAACCTCTTATGTGTAAAACAAAGAGCTAACCTACAGTGGTCACGGTGTCTGTATTAAGTCTTAGCACAGTATCATTTACTGCTAGAGTCTTCATTAAACTAAAATCACTGACACTGTGTGTAGAAGCAATCTTTCCTCAAGAAATAAGACTATAGAAAGCATTTTACAGAATTGTTCTGCTGTAGAGGGGAAAAAAATAGATGGAAGAATTACACTGAAGCTGGGGTCAGAGCAAGAGGTTTGTATGAGATTCAAATTGATGAGCAAATCTCTGTGTATTAACAGACTCACTAATTTCTAGCTACTGAAATGCTGATCATAAATAAATCTAAAAATTATTGCTGAACCATTGTGCACCAGCAAGTGGAATGGCACAGAAAGCAAAAACTAAGAGATTTTGAATCAATTAGAAATATCACTATTTGCTGTATCTGTCCCACTCTCAAGTGAAAACAATGAATTCACTCTCTGCAAAACAAAACCACCAGAAATACAATGCACATTAAGTAGGTGCAGAGTGGGATTGAAACTGCAATGACAATACTTTATGTATTATCTGTGGTCCTGCTTCTTGGGTATAAATTGCACAGAGAATGAATGCCTCAAAACAGCAATTTTTCAGGCTGGGAGCTGTGATTAATCCTTAGAAGGAATTAAAAATTCTTTATTCCCTTCTCAAGTAGCACATAGGCTGGGGACATCAGCACTTTATTGCAGCTGGATCAGTTGATTCAAAAACCATTATTTTATAACACAAAGCAAAATGTTCTTTTTTAATAACAAAGTTAAACTATTGCTCCCCCTTAGAACATCTTGATTTTGGTCACTCACTTCCCTGCCAGGCTTCAACTGCTTATATGTAATTTTCTAAGCCAAGTTTCTTCCAATTTTGGGTTTGTGCTGCTTTTGGGTTTTTTTTTTGGTTGGTTGGTTGGTTTGGGGGGGCGGGGAGGGTGCTGTTTGTTTGTTTTGTTTTTTGGTTTGGTTTGGTTTTCTTTTCTTTTCTGTTCTTTTCATTTCTTTTTTTTTTTTCTTTCTGGACAATTTAGAGTTGTGATGCTGTTACTGAAAAATTCAAGTTGGTCTGGGATTTAATTTATAATTTAAATGGTTTGGCCATTGAAACTATTTTTAAAAGATAGGCTTATTTCACTTCTATATTGTAATAATGGTTTTGTCTTTTGAGCTCTGGCATGATTGTACATTTATATAGTGTCTTGGATCTAGAGAGAGATTTTAGTCTCTCCTGTGAAATAACTTCCCCCAAACTCTGACATTTTCAGATAGATTAGGCCTTCCAAAATATTTCACATTGCACTTGCTTCTATCCTTCACATTTTCTGGTGGTCACCAGGAGATAATAATCAGAAAATTTGCTCAGCAAGTGTTCTGGAAAGACATGACCCAGATATTTCAAGAAAAGCATACAAAATAAGTAGGTAGCTTGCATCCTGCCACTACTGCCTGGGTTTCTGTGTACAACCAACACTGATTGATATTAATGTGCTGTCATGAAAATGCATTCTTTAATGTCTAAGATAGATCAAGATATTTTATATTCTGGTGAAAGTACAATTGATCCATTCAGGGAAAAAAAAATCTAGTAATTCTATGCTGAATGGGTTTAAATCAACATGAACAACTTTCTGCTACATAAATACAAAAGCATGGATTTCTCTTGTTAATCAATTCAGTGTAAGACTCTTTCACAACATGCATGCACAAGACAGCAAATTACCATTTCAAGAGGCTACTGTAAATTTACCACCTTCTACCTTTTGAAGGCTTAACTTTGTAGACTTAACAAATATTGCAGTTATTTATACCTAGACAGAGATGTCCTCCAGATGTCAAACACAACAGCTTCCATAAAGACGAATGGAGACATTAGTATTTTATTCTGGAGACAGAGCAAGAGCAGCAGGGGGGGGAGGAAAAAAAAAAAATCTGATTCTTCTGCAAGAAGAAACAAAACTCTGTGTGAGGTCTCGGAAGAAGAGACCATGAGTGGAAATTTCCATTATGTTAATGGAAACAGGCAAGCAGGTTGCATTACATTGCAGGTTGCTCTTAAAAGTTGCAAATAAGTTTGTATCAAAGGTTTTTCCAGGCTGTACAGCAAGTTATCATTTCCATTTAATTTCTGAATCATTCAGAATTCCTTCCTATCTTCGATGATGAGGCAGGAATAAGGTTCCCAGAGACTACACACCTCTGAGACAGAAGAAGCAGATCCATCCA
This sequence comes from Indicator indicator, assembly GCF_027791375.1. Classification (NCBI taxonomy): domain Eukaryota; kingdom Metazoa; phylum Chordata; class Aves; order Piciformes; family Indicatoridae; genus Indicator; species Indicator indicator. The sequence goes on along the minus strand of NC_072036.1, from coordinate 8,044,354 downwards.
TGACACCTGTAAAGTCCAGCTCTGCATTTTGGGTACTCTCAAATCTTTTTAATAGCAAATACCATCCCTTTTTGTTTTGTTTTGGTTTGGTTTGGTTTGTGGTTTTTTGGGGGGTGGGGAGGAGGGAGTAATTCAATGGATTTTAGCAGCTTTGTGCCTGGAATAAAGGGAAAACTCACCAGCTGCATACCTAAGCACTAAGTTCCCATTCTCAAAGCTTCAACAGACTTTTTGAACTTTAAGCTATTGATTGTTGTTGCATTTGTCATTCAGTTAGTTTGCCAGGTTAAAAAAAAAAAAAAAAGACAGACAAATAAAACTAGAAAAGTAAACAAAAATAATCTCCTTTGCCATTCCTTTTTTCCCCTCAGATGCCACAGACAACCTGAAATTTCTCAGCCCAAGTCAGTCTCGCAGAGTTGGCACAGCACCAACAGGGCTCAGGAAGCTGCCAGATGCAGATTCCATGGGCAATTGCACTTGTGGTTGCTAATTGTGCTCAGAGTTGGTTGCACACCTCTAATGTCTTTAAAGGGTTTGCAAGGTGAATTTGAGTGAACACTGCTGGCCTTGCAACACAAAATTGGTGGAGATGATGAAGCATATTCCTTTTCTCAATCAAATCTAAAGACATGACAAAAAGAACAGCTCCATAGCAGTAAGATTTCCACAGTTGTTTTTTTTTCAGTTCACTTTCTTATCAATTACTGGCTGCTGACAGACTCACACAAAGAATAATAGACAAGGCATCTGCAAATCATGGCTCCTATTCTGCCAGAGATTCCAGCAGATGATTCCACTAAACTGCAGTGATTATTTTTCCTTAAGTGTAAGCAGCTGAGTGATCTCTTGCCCTAATGTCACTGATAACCCATGGAGAAGTTTCTTTTTTTGTAGTGCCACCAGCTTGTTCAGTACTGGAAGAATCCCATCTATCAGCAGCAATAAAATACAAGAGCCTGTCTGGAAACAGTTTATGAAATGAAAAATAAATGCTGTCAAGCATTTAAAGCTCTGTCTTTCATCTATATTTATTTGGTTTTCTCAAGCAAGGGGGGAAAACAGTATCTGATGTTGACAGGTCAGTACTGGTGTCACATCAGTTCAAGGTGAGAAACCACAAAAGAGCAAGAATTTTCTCTGCATGTATTAATATTACTTAAAATTCATCATCTATTTGGAGGTGTCTGAAAATAGACATGGTACTGATAGAGAAATGACTAAGAAAAGTCTTGCAGCAGTGTTATAAATATGGTACAGCATTTTCTTATTGTGTCAAATTTTCATGTCTCAAAAAAACCCAGGCTGAATTGGAACAAAATACTGGAATATAAAATAATTTTATAGAAATAATTCTATATGGCATAAAAATAGTTTTATGCTACCAAAAAAAAAGAAAATCTGAAAAATCTTGATTCAAGCAGCAGGTTTGGATGTCAACATGGGATCTGCATTTTGAGCTTATTTTTTAAACACAGTATTGATTCAGGCTGAGACCACATTTGCCAGGCTCACTTGCAAATAAATTTTCACTCTGGAACACATTGAAACCATTCACTCTTCTGGACTGATGTCAATATATCTGTAATTACTTTGATTTTCAATTGTTGTGGGTTTTTTTTTTTTTTCACTTGAAACCTTTTTTTCACTTGAAACCTTCCTGGACTTGGAACCTCTGTAGAATTAAATCACTGTTATGACAGAAAACTTTTAAAATTTTCTTTTATTTCTGGGGATTTTCTGCTGCAAGAAAGTTTGCTAAACAAGCAAGATTCTTCAGCTTATCAGATTGCCACTTAATGAAAGTCTTGCAGGGGAAGCAGCATATCACTATGTAATTAAAGACAGTATGATAATGCATTTGCACAAAGAAGAGCTTGGATGCAAATTAGGCACAGACAGTTTTAATCTTGATGCTGTTTAATTCTTGAGTGCTTATCATTATAAGCACAAACCCAGCTTTTATTTTTTGCTGTTGTGTATTACATTTATGTGAGTGATTAGCACAGTAACAGTTTGTGGATCATAGCCCTGGAACACTGTGATGACTAACAGCACAGAGACTGGGAACTGAGTTTATCTGTCCATCTTGTTTTCCACTAGGATTTAAGATGTGATCATAGAATCAGTCAGGGTTGGAAGGGACCACAAGGATCATCCAGTTCCAACCCCCCTGCCATGGCCAGGGACACCTCACACTACAGCAGGTTGCTCAGTGCCTCATCCAGCCTGGCCTTAAACACCTCCAGCGATGGGGCTTCCACCACCTCCCTGGGCAACCCATTCCAGGGTCTCACCACTCTCATGGGGAAGAACTTCTTCCTCATGTCCAGCCTGAATCTACCCACTTCCATTCCCCCTAGTCCTATCACTCCCTGATATCCTCAAAAGTCCCTCCCCAGCTTTCTTGAGCCCCCTTCAGATACTGGAAGGCCACAAGAAGGTCACCTCAGAGCCTTCTCTTCTCCACACTGAACAGCCCCAACTCTCTCAGTCTGTCCTCATAGGAGAGCAGCTCCAGCCCTCTGATCATCCTGGTGGCCCTTCTCTGGACACCTTCCAGCATGTCCAGATCCCTCTTGTAACAGAGGCTCCAGAACTGGATGCAGTACTCCAGGTGGGGTCTCACCAGAGCTGAGCAGAGGGGGAGAATCATCTCCCTTGACCTGCTGGCCACACTTCTGTTGCAGCCCAGGCTCTGGTTGGCTTTCTGAGCTGCAAGTGCACATTGACAGCTCATGTTGAGCTTCTCATCCACCAGCACCCCAAGTCCTTTTCTTCAGGGCTGCTTACCAGCCAGTCCCTGCCCAGCCTGGATTTGTGCTTGGGATTGCCTCGACCCAGAGGCACATGGCCTTTTTGAACCTCATGAGGTTAGCTTGTGTCCAGCCTGTCCAGGTCCCTCTGGATGGCATCCCTTCCCTCCAGAGTGTCAGCCACACCACACAGCTTGGTGTTGTTGGCAAACTTGCTGAGAGTGCACTCAATGCCACTGTCCATGGCACCAACAAAGCTGTTAAACAAGACTGGTCCCAGGACTGATCCCTGAGGGACTCCACTTCAGAAGTGAGAAGTCTTAGTGAAGTATTGTTTGCTGTTATTAACAAGGATGGCTGCCTGTGTTGCTCTCTGTAAAAGGGAATTGCCCCCAAAGCCAACCACTGTACTCTCTTTTCCAGCCTGCCCTATTTTTCTGGACTAATCTGCTTACAGCCAAAGTGAAAATGTTTTGTTGTCAAATCAGTGGCAACTTTTTAAGTCTCTCAAACTGCTTTGCAGTGCTCCTCTAAAAGTGGAATAAGAAACAGAATGAGTGTGCCTATAATGAACTTTAATGAAAGCAACATTTTTCTTTCTGATTGGTACCTGAGAGATAATATGTGGGTCAAATTGAATAGTAATAGGACATCAGCTAAATTATTCACTGTATCCACTGAGGAGTGACTAACCTACTATTTATATTCTTTATGAATACATCATTATGTCTTAGGCTCAATTTGCAAGGTTCTATTTGAAGTCAATGGACTCCAGAGTATATATTCTGTTCATCTAAAAAGTCTGATAACTCAAATTATTGGGTTATTGCATAGAGTGGGGAATAACTGGAGAAGATTTAACTACTCTCAGGGTTAACTTTGTCACAGGAAAATCTATTTTGATGGCATATTTGCATTCAACAGGTATAAGCAAAACATGCAGACATATCTACATTCAACAAGTGGAGGGAGATATTGATGAAGTCACTTTAATGAACATCTAGAAAATAGACAATAAGGGACCAGATTTGAGTAATAAGATATGCCTTGCCTATTTGATTATTTTAAATATAATTCCTTAAAAGAAAACAAAAAAAAAACCAAACAAAACAAAACAAACCAAACAGAAAACCCCAGAGCATAAATGTTATTATCTCCTTTTTTTTTTTTTTTTGCCTTTTCAGGGAAAGAAATAGGGTTTGAAGGCTCCTGACACACAAGATTTGGAGTCTCTGTTTGTGTTTGTGACTGAATGAACCCAAATGTTTAACCAATTCTGTTAATGGAGAAGGTTTCCTGCAATACAAAACACCAACTATACAGCTTCAGTATTTAGATATTTTGATATTTGAAAAAAATATTTAGAAATGAAACATTCTGTGACGAGAGCTTTGACCTTGCTACCAGTTGTACCCTTGTTTGTCTTTGGAGTAGTGTGTGCATTCTGGAATGCAACAGGAATGCTTTTGTATACTACTGAAGCACAATATGAAGTGTTTGCCACTTCAAAAATTGGTTTGAAAAATGTAGCACTCAAGATGAAATTTATTTCTGAGGGATTCTGCTCTTTGCTTTTCAGTGTGTCTCTTTCTGAATAACATTTAGCTAAAAGACAAACCATTATTTTAATTAAACAAAAGGGCTTAAACTAATTAAAAAGAAAAAAAAAACCACAACAAACTAAGTTTCAAACCAAGGATGCATTGCACAGCAATTATTTAATGATTATTGGCTACTACCTGATGCTTCTTTTACTTTTCCTGGAATAGAGGTCAAAGTGGTAAGAAAAATGAAGTCTCACAGGGTCTCCCCTAAGATACAACTTCTGCTGAGTTAGTTGGAAATTTTAAACACCTTAACCAGAGCCAAACATTCCACTGTCCCTTCTTAAGACCTTGATAACATGATAAGCATCTTCCCCAGCTCTGGGGTCAACCACTCCCATTTCTGTATCACTCACTCCTGCAGTCCTTGAGCAATGCACACCTAGGGCTGCTATAGAGGTTGGGAAGGTAGTCAAACATCCAGAGGCACAGAGTACCATCAAGTAGTTCATCTTGTCTTTTGATCTTGGATGATATCTCCAGATCAGAGGGAGAAAAACAATGTGTTGTTAAAACAAAAAGTCTTAGGTGGTGTCAATGAGTGTGCCTTTCTACACACACATAACCACAGAAAAGAAGAGTTTCATTCAGTACCTCTGATCTTCTAGGAGTGTATAATCACAACAGCAGTCTGGAGTATGGCATTAGGCAAATGCATTGGGTATCTTTTAGTAAAAGTCACATAAAACACATGCCTTTTTTGTACAATCATTTTTACTTCTGCTTCATTTGTCTCTTAAAAACAAGTTATGTTGTGTATGAACAGGAAATGGAAAAAAAATGCATTCTTCTAAGAAGTGCAGTCAGTGGAAATTCCTTCTTTTGTCTGATTATGTCTCCCAATCTCATTTAAATGCATTAGAAGCTAAATAATGATGAACCACAAATGTTCTAGCCTCTGGTACTGCCTTTTTCATCTTAATAAGAAACTTCTGAATGCTCTCCTTAAGCCATTCAAGATCCTATCATGTCTTTCATTAATTGTACTTAAAATCACAGTTAACTTCCGAAGTAACAGCTGGGTTTAATCTTCTTGTGAGAAATTGGTTTGTAAATACAGTCACAGAATCCCAGAATGCTAAGAGTTGGGAGGCACCTCTGGAGATCACTTAGTCCAAGCCCCTTATTAAAGCAGGGTCATGCAGAGCAGGTGGAACAGGATTGCATCCAGGTAGGTTTTGAATGACTCCAGAGAAGGGAACTCCACAACCTCTTGTGGTCAGCCTGTTCCAGTGCTCTCCTCAAACAAAGACATGTTCCTCATGGACTCAGAAGTTTATTTACTTCTATTGTAAGATCATGAAAGTACATAAAACCATTTTATTCTGATTCTACAGCATGGCACTATATGTTCAGGTATTTGAGTAGACCTATGGTGTGTTGTTATTGCAGAATTCATGAATATTAAAATCATTTTTCTAGTGTGAGGTGTCCCTGCCCATGGCAGGGGGGTTGGAACTAGATGATCCTTGTGGTCCATTCCAACCCTGACTGATTCTATGATTCTGTGATTCTATGATTAAAGTGCTCTACCATTCTTTCAGAAGACTCTGCATGTGAGTGTGCACACCCATATACACAGAGACAAAACAGAGAGAGAAATAGTGGAACAGCCCTTAAGAAAAGGAAAATAAGACCAAAAGTATGTATTATGATAAAGTTCATCAGTGGAAGGGAGAACACTGTAGTACTTAATTTAAGGAATGTGCAGAGCTATCTCACTGGAGGTTAATTTTCAGCAGTAATGGTTCACCTCAGCTCCTATTTGAGATGCAGTATGGAGCTGTGTCCTTTACCTCTGCTCTCTGTTAAAGAGCACAACTAAATTCCCATCAAGAAGGCAGCTCTTTAAAAGTGGAGTATTCACTTATTTATACTTGCTATTTTTCCTTTTTTGCTGCTTCATATTGGGAAAACAAAATAGGCTCCATCTCAGAAATACACAAACAACCCTCCAGAAGTGGACAGAATGAAATAGGAGGCAGTTTTACTGTAAAGCACCCAGTAGAAAGTTATCAATTTTTGTGCCTCCTCTGTTCCTCTGAAATGGTTCTCCAAAATGGCTTTCCTGCAGTAATTTGTTTCTTTAGAGCTATAACTGAAGGTGTTCTGTCAGCTTCCCCTTTCTTTTGTCCAAGTTTATAGTTCTCTATGAGCAGAATGCTAAAAGCAGGTGCGGTGAAATGTCAGGGCTGCAGTCGTTTCAGGAGCATGGCAAGTGGCCAGGCTATTTACATGTAACTGAGTATTCCACTCATGTGGAAAAATTAGTCTCTCCATGCCTTTCAAAATGTGCATAGTTGCAATACATAGATACAAATGGATGAAAGAAATGGTATTCAGTGATTTTGCCCTTTTTTTTTTTAAATTAGACACACCAGTGATTTTTCCAGATGATATTTTTTCGCCAGGCTTTCAATATACATTCCCGACATAACATTCAATTTCCATAATTCAGTTGTGTTTTCTCTTAGAGATAACAAATGAAGAATTATCCCTTCACATTAGAACACACTGAAAGAGAAAACCACTATCTGAATTGATGAAAAGGCTGTTATGAAGCTGAGCATTACAGAGTATTCCCTGTAAAACCATTGCTTACCTCAGGCACCAGATAAATATCACATATCCTTCCCCAGGCACTGTGAGAGCACAAGGCTCTTGGTCTTCTTCAGGGACAGAGACTTAGCTCAGGAGAACGGCATCAGTCACACAGGACTGGACTACTGTCACCTTTGCATCACAGAAAAAGCTCAGAAAAAGTTTAAAAGTAGCAATTCATAACATGTGGACAAAAACTACTTCTACAATACCCTGCTTAGGTCAAAAGAGCAAAACAAGTCAGACTGGACATTAGGAGAAAATTTATCAGGGCAAGAGTGGTCAGGCATTGGAATGGGCTCCTCAGGGAGGTGGATGAGTCACCAACCCTGGATGTGTTTAAAGGTCATTTGGATGTGGTGCTTGGGGGGTATGCTTTAGGGGTGAACTTTGCAGAGTAGGGTTCTCAGTTGGACTTGGTGATCCTGAGGGTCTTTTCCAACCTGAATGTTTCTGTGATTCTGTGATCTGGGGAGACTGGGGTGTAGAACACCAAAGGTGGATACTCAGAAAATCCTTTTAGAAGATAAATTAATTAGTTCTCTTTCAAGCAAGTAACAAATATTCCAGGATACTATGATAATAAATGGTTAAACACTCAAGTGGTTAGCAACTTCCTTTCTCTCTCTGAACAGGGAGAAAATGAATCCAAGAGCCTCTCTCTGAAAATGCCTTGTACATAAAATTTGGTGTGGAGGTTACAAGCACAAACATTTCAACAAGCTGAAGTATGGAGTAAGTGTCTTGGAAACTCTTAAATGAAATCCCAGGTTAAAAGCCATAATAAAAATGATGCTATTACAGTAATGTAATTGTCCATTACTAGTGTCACAGTCACATCTTAAGCTCCAAGATAAGCTGATGCTTCATTGTACAAGCACTGCATAAAATCGTGGTGAGCAGTGATTAGCTCAGTTCTGCCTCAGCACAGGCAGACCTACGCTTAAGCAACCTTTTTCTCAGCACATTTTTTTCTATTTACACTCCCCAGTACCATCTACCTGACAATGCAATAATTACCAAAGTGTTTGGGGAGCATCTCAGGAAAGATACCTGAACATCAGCCTGAAAATAAAAAATGTGTGATTTTTCAAGTTCTGGCCTGTGCAACTGAAAAGAAAAAGAAAGACAAATGGATGAAATGCATTATTAGAAGCTACTTCATTTGAGCAGCAAACCTGAACTGGAGCTTGCACAGTAGTGCTGCTGCTTTGGTGAGGAAGAGGCCTGGCCAGGCAGGCAGTGGGCAGGAGCAGTAGGTATCCCATCCCCAGCAAGAAGCCAGCTCAGTGACCTCCTGCAGCTGCAATACACCCAGAGATGAATCTCAGCCTTTGCTCTAAACAGCAATTCCAGAGCTTGGCCGTCCCCAGCTTACATTCTCAGTCCCAGCCCTGCAGCTAAGATACTTTCCAGTCACACCTTTCAAAACCCAAAGCTTAAATTTTAGTTCCCAAGTCATCTTTAGGCTTTTACATGATTAACAAAAGTGCTGAGGCCTGAAAGCTGCTGCTACAATCAGGTCAAGCCCTGTTTCCTGTTGGCTGCTAAATCACAGTAAGCATCCCTTTTGCCAGAACTTTTTTGCTGACAGCAGATGATAAGAAGGAATGTGTTTATTTATATTCCACCTTCTCCCTTTACAGGCACATTATGCACTTACCCATAAACAGCACTCCATTATTTCTCTGCTAATCCTTCCCTGGGATTTACACAGGGTCAGCCCACAGGCAGTTAGATGCCTCTGGAATGGACAATTTTCCTTGTGCTCAGATGGCAATTTGTGCTTCCACTTATGTTACATCCCCTTTCACCACTGCAGCTATGCACTTTGTCAAACCATAAGCTTCAGTGTCTGTTGCTGGTCTTTGTTACTCATTTGTTGAACCAACCTTTTCTCTCACAGGAAGATTTTTTTTTTTTCAAAACAAGACAAGATTTACTAATTGGCTAGCTTATGGTGGCCTTAAATAACAACAAGAAAAGAAAAGAAAATCTCCCTTTATGTGCATTTTTAACTCCTCAGTTTGTGCATCCCAATGTATTGCACAGGAACGTTTCTCCTTTATCCACAACCAAAATGGTTAATGTCAGGCTTTGTCACATTTTTCTCACTATTGCCTAGTAGTTATAAAAAATTAATGTCTTGTTAATGACTATTGTATCTCCCAGAAAATTCAGTTCAGACATTGAAAATACCTGAGAGACTATTCATGTCTGCACCAAGCGAGTCATATAATCATTTTCTGTCCCAAGAAAATCATAAATGTTTCATATCCACTGCATAAAAACACAATTAAGGAAACCAAATATTGTTTCAAGCACCCAGAGAAGAAATTTGCAATGTGCTCTGCAGGGACAGATATTCTCTAAACTGAAGATTTGCACTCAAGTTTTTTAGTGGCCAGAACTGTGTCCAGTTCTGGGCTCCTCAATTTAAGAAGGACATTGAGAAACTTGAATGTGTCCAGAGAAGGGCAATGAGGTCTGGAGCACAGCCCTGTGAGGAGAGGCTGAGGGAGCTGGGACTGTTTAGCCTGGAGAAGAGGAGGCTCAGGGGAGACCTCATTGCTGTCTACAACTACCTGAAGGGAGGTTGTAGCCAGGAGGGGCTTGGTCTCTTCTCCCAAGCAACCAGCACCAGAACAAGAGGACACAGTCTCAAGCTGCACCAGGGGAAGTTTAGGCTGGAGGTGAGGAGAAAGTTCTCCACAGAAAGAGTGATCTGCCATTGGAATGTGCTGCCCAGGGAGGTGGTGGAGTCACCATCCCTGGAGGTGTTCAAGAGGGGATTGGACGTGGCACTTGAAGCCATGGTTTAGTTAGTCATGAGGTGCTGGGTGATAGGTTGGACTTGATGATCTCTGAGGTCTTTTCCAACCTTGTTGATTCTATGATTCCATGGAGGAGGGAAGGGACTCAGGGTAGTGTTGTCTACAAGTCTGTTCCAGTGTAGCAGGGACATCAGCATTATGGGCTAGTTGATCTAGCAGGCACTTCAGTGCTGAGAGTGCCATGCAGCACGAGGAGTCTTGCAGCACCACTTTCTCCCCACCTCACCTATTTGATGTGATGCACAAGGAAGGTGATGCACGAGGAAGGTGATGCACCTTGCAGTGAGATTGTTAAGTGCCTTGAAAGCCAGGAATATTGCCAAATCCAGTGGCTGTATGGAGAAGAGAAAGCAACGGAAGAAGAGCTACAGCAAAGTGATGGGACATGCAGTGAAACTGGACAAGCAGATCCCACAAACCCCTGCTACAGAATTCATCAGCATTAGATTGTGAGCTTATTGCTGCTCACCCAGGAGGGGCGCATGTTACAGCAGCCAAGGCTCTGTGAACAGTGTGGCACATTAGAGTGAAATTATGCACCAACACCCTGATTTATGGCTAAGATCTGTACTAAATTAAGGAGAAATTCTAAATTAAGGAGAAATTCTAAATTAAGGAGAAAATTGGAAATTAAAAGGCAAAGCTAATTTGTAAGGGAATCATCTGCTAACCACCAGTATTATGGAAATACTTCTAAAAATAAAGCCCCAGTGGAAAAATACATAACTAAATGCATGGGGGGTTGAAATGCAAGAATTCTTGCTCAAGGACCCCCTAGGACAGCTGTGCTCCCCCATCCCCAAATATTTTAACTTTTACAACTAAGATTTTTAAAGAGCTGAAAGAGAAGGTCTTTGGAAGCTAATGGCAATTCATAATAAATCATGGAATGCTGATAAAATTCCAGGGAAGTTGAAGGAAGATAGTTTTCTTCCAGTATTTCAAAAAGGCTACACAGTGACTGAAGTAATTACAATCCTGTCATCATAGCATCAGTTATAGACAGAGGGATGGAACAATTAGTATGAAGTTCAATTAATGGAAAAACTAAAGCAGGATAATAATTTAATTGATATCAATCACATCTTGTCAAAATAACATAATATGGGGTTTTTCAAAGAGTTTGGAAGTGGCTGATAAAAAACCCCAGTCTTAATTTAATGTGCCACAGCAACTGTGTAATTTTACTTGCTACCCAAAATTAATATAATATAAAATTAATGGGGCATAAATTAAATTGTAAATGAATTAAAACCAGGCCAGCATATCTCTCAAAATAAATGCAAAGAAAGTTCATAACTTTTAAGGAAAGATTAATTCTCAATTATAATTCTCTTGGCAGCCATCTGAAAGAAACTATACAATTGTTTGTGGTTGAGTTGGCAAATAATAAGATTTATCATGGTAAATAATAAAACCAGTCCATGGGTATTGAGCATAAATTCCTTAATAATTTCTTACCAAACATGTAGATCAATGTAACAAAATACAGGGTCATAAGTTTAAGACTAAGATTGGTAACTGTACTTAAGGGTTTCTGAAAACAACTGGGAAATTACAATATTTCTCACCAACAGAAATAAAAAAAATAATCTGAAAAAAATTAAAGCAACACTTAACCACATGAATGGAATCACAAAGCAGAGAAATGAAGTCATACAGCTTCCAGTTCTGATGCTATGTCTTGTGTTTGCATCAACTGGAGTTTCAGAGGAAAACCACAGAAACTAGTCATGGTTAGTTCATTTTTCAAATGCTAAGTTAACAGCAGATTTTATGACTCTCCCTATACATACAAATGGGAGGAAGAAAATCGCTGTCTGCTTCTTCTGCTCACCATACCTGCTGTATGAGCATTTCACATCCACAAAATGAAACAAGACACAGTCAGACTGGAAACAGGAGACAAACTTTTCTCTAGAACAGTAAGAAAGCAAGCATAGGGTGAAAAGAAGAAGGGCTTCCTGAATGGCTCTTTTTGGATGTAGACTTCTATTGTTAAATATAAAATGTAGTAAGCATTCCAGAAGCTTCAATAGTATGGCTGATATTAAAGAAATAATGGTCAAGGGACTTAATGATTCATCATTCGAACCTATTATTCTATAAAAATACTCAGGAAGGTGGCTTCATTGATACTGACCTTTCATAGCCTTGCACTATTAGTAATACTCATGAGATCTAAGTGAGCTTCTTATGCATAAGCAGCTGCAGTGTGGAAAAAAAACTCATCAGGCCTAAGAATGTTTCTTATAGTAAATAATATTTTCTAAGATTAAGTCTGTTTCTCTAGAGCACGAGGATATGATCTAATCATCTGGAAGAAGCACACTGCACTTCTGTGATTTGTACAACTTTTCCTTTCCATGGCTAATTCCAGGGCTATTTAGATCTCATTTCTGTAATGAGAATTCTTAGCAAATTCTGCATTTGCAAGTAGTAGTTCTGCTGTTCCACGCAAGTTATTCTAATTCAGCTGTCATGTTTGGGGTTTTTTTGTTTGTTTTGTTTCAGAGACTTTCTCCTACATTTAAAGTGGTTCAGAACAGTGAAGACAACAAACTCTCAGAAATGGAAAGGTGCAATACAGAGAAATCTAGATCACAGCTATTACAATGTCACTTCAGTCATGCTTCCTAGTCTAAACAGAGGTGTCCAATAACAAGATAAATGCATAACCCATACCACAAGCCATGCATCATATAAAATATAACATGGTTGTGTATAACAATCCATAAACAAAACCATTATACAGTTGTGTGTGACCCTGGAAATACCATCCACCTGAGCAGCCTGTACAGATGGCTGGATAGGCAATCTGAAAGGAGCATCCTTGAATTAGGCCAGAGATTTGAGATCCTCTCTGTTAATTGCACCACCTGAAGACCAGGTTCTTGCTCACTCTGTAGAGCAAAGCTCTGGGAAAGTCTTTGGGAAAGGCATATAGGCTAGAAGTAGGCTCTTGAGTTGAGCAGGGACTCAGCTACTTTGAGAAGGGAGGCTGTGGTGGAGCAACTGATTCTCAGGTAGGAGACTCCTAGCAGTGAGTGTCTGAGGGGTGACACTCTTGAAAGCTCTTCATTTAAGTGAATAACCAGTTTTCTTCTCCAGTAGTATGTCATTGTAGTAGAAAGATGACATGGACTATCTTTGTTAGGTAAGCAGCATCCTAAATAAAAGATAGTTTGAGACTCTTCCAGGCTGTAAAAAATGATAGGTGGTGAAGAAGGGTGGTGATGGGGTTGAGGAACAATCAAGTGCATGAGCAGGCATAATGAGGAGGTGAATTATACAGGTCACATGCAGTAGCCTGGAGAGAACTCCACAGTCATTTAAAGACTTCTCAAACAGAGACATGAACACATTTTGCAGAGCCTATTCATGGTTTTTAGTGATAACAAGCCCAGGTAGATCAAGGTGACATATGTAAGCTGTGTGTCATTTTCTTTCATTTCCATTTTATCTGGACTTTCAATCACCTGGAATAACTCATTCTCTCACACTGGAAAATTAACCATACCATCATGTTTATGCCATCTACAAAGTCAGATTGGGACAAAAAGTGTTCCCTTAGAAGATGACCTTTCTTGGGCTAATATGTCAAAGAAGAAAATTGCACACACTAGAAACAGAATCACTAGAAACAGATTTGTCATTTTGATATATTCCTTAGAAATAAGAAATTCATTAGGAATTGAGAAAAATTGGTAGCAGGCCAGTAGCTTATTTATTCATGTGTACTTGTGTTGGAAGCAGGAAAGTTGCTTCTCAGCTTGCTAAATACACTCTTTGCAATCACAGAGAGAAGTTTAAGGTTCCTGCTGTGCATTTAAACACATTTCAAGAGAAGAAATGAGCCTAGGTTGGCAGCACTGGAAGTCAGGTTAAGAGCAGTTTGCTGGATTACTTTTTTTTTTTTTAATTTCTGGGAAATAAATGCACATTAATTCATAGATCTGCAAACAGAGGCAACACTCCAGGAATGGATCTCTCCCTTTTGAAAGAAAGAAAGAACAGTTCTAGGTGCCAGCAAGGTATTTTATACAGCAGCATCTAAATCATCTAAGGAATTATCCTCATGCCTTTATCATTTTCTAGCAGCAAATGGGAGAGCTCATTTGAGCAGTGATTCAGCTTTGAACTAGGGGGCAAAGTCAGCCACAAGGTGTGAAATCAATTCATAATATATTTCCTAGAGAAACAGGCAATTTACTAAAAGGCACAAAACACTCACTTGCTAAAAAGAGCCTTTGAAAATCCAAAGGGGGACCAATCCTGCCTGTGCTGTGGGAAATGGCATGTAGTATACAAGGACATTAGGGAAAAGGAGAATAGGAGGCAGCCACTATGTTGAGAATTTGGTGGTTCTGAGTATAAAGAAACAAAATCCAACACTGGCAAGAGATGGGCAAGAATGTGCATTTACAAAGGTGGCTGATACGATCATAACCTGCCTCTGTCCTCTGTGAAGGCTGTCTGGCAGTCAGGCCCACAGAAAGTTCATTAAGTTAGAGGATTGGAAATCACCTCAAATTGTTCCAGGAGGGGTTTAGGTTGGATATTAGGAAAAATTTCTTTACTGAAAGCCTGATCAAGCATTGGAACAGACTGCCCAGGGAGGTGGTGGAAATCACCATCCCTGGAGGTGTTAAAAAAAATACATGAACATAGCACTCTGGGACATGGTTTAGTGGGCATGGTGGTGTTGAGCTGATGGTTCAGACTTGATAAGCATAGAGGTCTTTTCCAACCTTGATGATTCTGTAGTTCTATGATTGTATTTAACAGCACTCTTACTACTCACATGCTCCTTCTCCACTTTCCCTGATGTACAGACCACATAATTCAGTGATATCAACAAATTGCAGTGGGATTGTTTCTTCCAACAGAGTATTCTATTACTCCATGATTCTATGCTGTCCATTTGTACATCTCTCATCGAGTTCTTCCCCCAAAACTTTTCTTTCTGTGAAAAGGTGCAGAAAATTAGCTCTCTGTGATTTTTGTTACAAGAATTCTAATTCTAATTCAAGAATGTCTTTAATATTCTCTCTGAATAATGAAGAGTATTGTGCTTTAATCGTTGCTTGATGGATTACAATCAGCATGTCTAGACAAAGTTCATGTTTATCTCCTAGGGAATCTAGGAAGCAACAATTATTCAGCTTGTCCATTTTAAATAAATACTTATTTATTTATTTAACAAAGAATGCTTTGTGAGCTTGAAATCTCTCAAGGCAGCATCCTCAGATGACAAAAAGATCAATAACACTGCACATTAAATGGCTCTGAGGTATCTGAGAGAGGTGAGAAATCAAGCAATGAGGTAATTAATAAGAAAATTTCTTTTTATTTTCATTGGTTGCATTTAATACTCTTATCACATGTCTTATCACATTTAAGGAATTCTAGAGAGTAGAAATATTTCAATATTTCTTGTCCTCAAGTATTTCTTACACTTATTATCTATGATGCCCTTACACCTTTCTTAGAAGCATAAGGCATGGCCAAGCATAAATTCCAGCTATATTTTATTGATTGCTCTCCACACAACAACTTTGCACAGAGAAATAGGAGTCCACTCTAATGTAATGTAGCAGAAAGTTTATTTCTAAAGTCAGATGGCTTCTTTTACTGGTTTTGACAAAGAATCAAAACCAAAACTTCAGGCAGTTACTCATACCTCAGTATCTCATGTACTGGCCACAATTTCACAGTGGCGGTGGTCTGATAAATCCCATCATAACCTGAATGTTCTTCCCTTCCAAGAAAGCTGGATCATTAGAATGTGTACAGTGGGCATAATTCCTGCTTCCACAGCAGGGCAAAAACATGCCTAAACTTCTTTGCCTCCCAGAACCTGACAGACCCCAAAAAAACTGCCAGACATGCAGGAATCACAGAGCAACTGAAGTTGGAATGGACCTCAGGAGTTCACCTGGTCCAACCCACTTGCTCAGGCATGGACAGCTAGACAATGTTGTACAGGACTATATCAAGTTTTGAGTCTTGCCACAACTTGAGACTCCGCAACTTCTCTGGGCAACCTGCTCCAGTGTTTGACCAGCCTTAACCAAAATGTGTTTTCTGTTGAAAACACTGGTGGAGTTTCCTGTTGCTTGGGTTTTTTCATTTGTCTCCAGTCCCTCTGTTCCTGTCAGTGGGCACTACCAAGAAGTGCCTGTCTCCCTCCTCTTAGTTCCTTCCATCAATAATTTATAGAACTTCTCTTAGACACTTCTCTCTCCAGGCTGAACAATCTCAGCTGTCTCAATCTATCCTCATACAAAGATCATAGAATAGAATCATAGACTCAAGAAGGCTGGAAGAGACCTCAAAGACCATCAAGTCCAACCTGTCACCCTACACCTCATGCCTATCTAAACCATGGCACCAAGTGCCACGTCCAATCCCCTCTTGAACACCTCCAGGGATGGTGACTCCACCACCTCCCTGGGCAGCACATTCCAATGGCCAACCACTCTCTCTGTGAAGAACTTTCTCCTCACCTCCAGCCTAAACCTCCCTGGCGCAGCTTGAGACTGTGTCCTCTTGTTCTGGTGCTGGTTGCCTGGGAGAAGAGACCAACCCCCTCCTGGCTACAACCTCCCTTCAGGTAGTTGTAGACAGCAATGAGGTCACCCCTGAGCCTCCTCTTCTCCAGGCTAAACAGTCCCAGCTCCCTCAGCCTCTCCTCATAGGGCTTGTGCTCAAGGCCTCTCCCCAGCCTCGTTGCCCTTCTCTGGACATGCTCCAGCAATTCAACATCTTTCCTAAACTGAGGGGCCCAGAACTGGACACAGTACTCAAGGTGTGGCCTAACCAGTGCTGTGTACAGGGGTACAATGACCTCCCTGCTCCTGCTGGCCACACTATTCCTGATGCAGGCCAGGATGCCATTGGCTCTCTTGGCCACCTGGGCACACTGCTGGCTCATGTTCAGCTGCTGTCAACCAGTACCCCCAGGTCCCTTTCCACCTGGCTGCTCTCCAGCCACTCTGACCCCAGCCTGTAGCTCTGCATGGGGTTGTTGTGGCCAAAGTGCAGCACCTGGCACTTGGACTTGTTGAATGCCATCCTGGTGGACTCTGCCCATCTGTCCAGCCTGTCAAGGTCCCTCTGCAGAGCCCTTCTACCTTCTAACAGATCAACACCTGCTCCCAGCTTGGTGTCATCTGCAAATTTACTGATGATGGACTCAATCCCCTCATCCAGATCATCAATAAAGATATTGAACAGGATGGGGCCCAGCACTGATCCCTGGGGGACACCACTAGTGACAGGCTGCCAGCTGGATGTGGCACCATTCACCACCACTCTCTGGGCTCGGCCCTCCAGCCAGTTCCTAACCCAGCGCAGAGTGCTGCTGTCCAAGCCACAGGCTGACAGCTTGGCCAGGAGTTTGCTGTGGGGGACAGTGTCAAAGGCCTTGCTGAAGTCCAGGTAGACTACATCCACAGCCTTTCCCACGTCCACCAGGCAGTCACCTGATCATAGAAGGAGATCAGGTTGGTGAGGCAGGACCTGCCCTTCCTAAATCCATGTTGGCTGGGCCTGATTCCTTGGCTATCCTTCAGGTATGCAGTGATTGCCCCCAAGACAATCTGCTCCATGATTTTCCCTGGCACTGAGGTCAGGCTGACAGGCCTGTAGTTCCCAGGTTCTTCTGTCGTCCCTTCTTGTGGATGGGCATCACATTGGCCAGTTTCCAGTCTTCTGGGACCTCTCCAGTGAGCCAGGACTGGTGGAAAATGATGGAGAGAGGCTTGGCCAGCTCATCTGCCAGCTCTTTCAGCACCCTAGGATGAATCCCATCAGGTCCCATGGACTTGTGAATATCCAAGTGACTCAACAAGTCTCGAACTAATTCCACATGGATTTCAGGAGTACAACACTGCTCCTTGACCCCATCAACCAGCTCAGGAGGCCAGTTATCCTGAAGTCCTCCTGCCTTACTGTTGAAAATGGAGGCAAAGAAGGTATTTAGAATCTCAGCCTTCTCCTCATCCTTAGTTACAATGTTACCCTCCACGTCCAATAAAGAGTGGAGGCTCCTCTTGCCCCTCTTTTTAGCATTAATATATTTATAAAAATGCTTTTTGTTGTCTTTCACAGAAGCGGCCAGTTTAATTTCTAACTGTGCTTTTGCCTCTCTAATTTTTCTTCTACATGATCTAACAACATCCTTAAACACATCACTAGTTGCCTCCCCCCCTTTCCAAAGGCGATAAACCCTCTTTTTTTCCCTTAAATCCTTCAGGAGCTGCTTGCTCATCCAGGCCGGTCGTCTTCCCCGCCGGCTCGTCTTACGGCATGTGGGAACTGCCAGTTCCTGTGCCTTTAGGAGCTCCTGTTTGAAGTAGGTCCAACCATCCTGGACCCCTTTCTTCTTAAGGGCTGTTACCCAGGGAACTTTCTGAATAAGTTGCCTGAACAACCTGAAGTTTGCCCTCCGAAAGTCCAAAGTGAGGGTTCTGTTACTGCTCCTCCCTATCTCCCTGCATATTGAAAACTCCACTATCTCATGGTCGCTGCACCCTAGACAGCCTCCAACCATCACATCTCCCACCAGCCCTTCTCTATTTGAGAACAGCAGATCAAGCAGAGCCTTGCCCCTGGTAGGTTCACCTAAGAGCTGCATCAGGAAGTTGTCATCCATGCACTCTAGGAACCTTCTGGACTGTCTCCTCTCTGCTGAATTAAGTTCCCAGCAGATGTCTGGTAGGTTAAAGTCCCCCACAAGGACAAGGTCTGATGATCTTGAGACAGCTTCCATCTGCTTATAGAATATCTCATCGGCCTCCTCATCCTGGTTGGGTGGTCTATAACAGACTCCAACCAGGATGTCAGTTTTGTGTGGCCTCCCTCTGATTTTAACCCACAAGCATTCAATCCTTTCATCTGCAACCTCGAGTTCTGAGGCATCAAAAGATTCCCTAATATACAGGGCCACCCCTCCTCCTCTTCTCCCTTGCCTGTCTCTCCTAAAGAGCTTATAACCCCCCAGTGCAGTACTCCAATTGTGAGAATCGTCCCACCACGTTTCTGTAATGGCAACTACATCATAGTTCTCCTGGTGAACCAAGAGTTCCAGTTCCTCTTGTTTGTTGCCCATACTGCGTGCATTGGTGTACATGCACTTCAGCTGGGCTGCTGATTTCACCAGTTTGTGTGGTCCTCCCTCCTCTCCAGGGAGACTGGTTTCCACACCCACCCCCTTCAGACCTAGTTTAAAGCCCTCCCAATGAGTCCTGCCAACCCCAGTGCCAGCACCCTCTTACCCTTTCTAGATAAATTCAACCCATCTTGGTCCAGCAGGTCAGGTGCAGTAAGAGTTGCCCCGTGATCAAAGAAGCCAAAATTCCGCTGCTGGCACCATCTCCTAAGCCAACTGTTGATGGTGTGGGTTTTCCTGTTCCTCTCAGTGTACACCACAGCTGCTGAGGGAACTGAGCAGAACACCACTTGAGCTCCTGCCCCGTCAATTGATTTCCCAAGGGCCTTAATTTCCTTTTTAATCTTCCTGGTGCTGCTCTTTTCAATTTCTTCACTTCCAGCCTGGATTACCAGCAATGGGTAATAGTCAGAGGGCTGGATTAGTTTAGGTAACCTCTGGGTGATGTCCTTCACCCGGGCCCCAGGTAGGCAGCACACCTCCCTATGGGATGGGTCAGGACGGCATATGGGTCCCTCTGTTCCCCTCAAGAGAGAGTCTCCAATAACTATAGCCTTTCTCTTTTTCTTTGTAGCACTGGTCCTTAAGGTTTGGGGGGGCTGCTTCGTCTTTGGTATCTCCTTGATCGGTTCCTCTACAATACTCTCATCCACATTGCCCTCAGCCTGCAGAGTCTCATAGTTATTGCTCAAGGGCAGCGGGGGAGGGGAAGAGGGTCGGGGTGCATTCCCTTTGCTTCCCCTGACAGGGACCTGTATCCACCCTCCACTGCTCCCCTCAACTGGAGAGGGTTTCAAAGCCTGTTCCCACATATCCAACTCCCTTTCACATTCTCGTATGGTCCTGAGCCTTGCTACTTCTGCTTTCAGCTCAGCCACTTCATCCTTCAGCTCAGCTACCAAATTTATGAGAAAATTCACCTGGTCACACCTGACACAGGTGTCTCCTTCACCCTCCACACCAAGTGCCAGGCTTGAACACTCACTGCAGCCAGAAGCCTGAACACCAGCATGCTTGCAGAGAAACTCAGTCTGAGAACCTACTGCATGTTTAACACCCTTTGTCCGAGTTGCTACCATGGTAGGTACCTGCAGACAAGAGATCTTGAGATCAGAGATTTTATTGAGGGTTGTTTTTGTTTTGTTTTGTTTTCCCCTGTGCCCTGTCAGCTGACCTGGCACATGCAAGCAGGCAAGAAGCCTATAGCTCACCAGCCAAAATGGCGTCGCACGCTCAGCCCCGCCGGGTTTTAAACATTCCCGCGGCTGACGTCACAATCCCGAGCAGGCACGCGAGAGGACGACCGCTGGTTGTCGCTCTCTGCCAGGGTCCTTCCGCCCCGCAAACCCCGAAAAGAAACGAAAAGAGAAAGAACCCAAAGCAGGCACAGCGCACCCGGTGTCGATCCTGATCAGCTCACCAGCCAAAATGGCCAGATGGAGCAAGATGCTCCAGTCCTTTAAGAAGCAGTGGAGGAGAAAGACAACAGCTCAATATTAGTAGTAAAATTACTGGGTGCTCTCTGTATTTATTTGTTTTAAAAGATTGATTGAAAAATATTTTTCTTTCCAGTGATATGGATTAAAAAAACCAAACGAAGCTCTAACTTTCTCTTTGTGGTGCCACTCTACCTACTTGTTGGAAGCAATTGATAATGGAACGATATCTTGACCACAGTCTCATCCTGCACAGCAATAGAGGTGGAAGTGTTACCCCAATTTCATACCTCATTTGGAGGTGAATGTGTATTTGGAGGCAATGGGGTTGCCCTCCTCCCTCTCTCCATAGAAAAGGATGCCTTTTGGTAAGATTTGTGACATTGTTACACTGAGGGCTTCCTTGAGGGATCAAGTGTGGGACTGAAGTCGTATTTTACAGCCACAGAGCTAGTCTGCACTTCAATGACTGCATTTATCACCAGCAACCTTAAAGAATCCACGTGTTGCATATGAACAAACCATCCTGCTTGTGCACCAGCTGCTTCTGGTGAGTGCAGCTGGACCTCCAGCAGACAGCTGATGTTGGGTCTAGAGTCGTGGCAAATCTCTTACCAAATTTGTTAATCTCCTGCTGAATTTATCACTAAACGCAGCAGCAGGGCATTCTGACCAACATTTTTTCCTCTGCCCATGTTTGTGCTTCTCATAAGTGATTAAATGTTTTCAGCAAGATATGAAGGGTGTATTAGTATGGGGGGGGAGGGGGTGTGTTGCCTTTTTTTTTTTTCTTTTTTTTTTTTTCCTAAGTAGATATGAATCACTTTAGCTGTATTTTTGGCAAACTTTATTCACTTCATCTTCTTGGTGTTTCATTATATTTTATGATCACCAAGTCAGCTCTCTCCAGCAACAAAGAGAAACATGACTCTTGGAAAGAAATGCTGTCATTAACAAGCCATGCCAGGCATGGTGACAGATTTGCAGCTGTAATGAATAACGTTTCCAGCAAAGTTCTCCTTGTCTGATAGAAAAGCTGTGATATTACTGCAGGCAGCAGTGTGGGAAACTAAGAGATTGATTGATGCAAGTAGATAATTGAAACCTCAGTACTGTCACATGAATGTCAACCTAACAACCACGTTACTAGGTCAACAACATTTATCATGCAACAACCTCTCCATGAATAAGAGGCACACACAGAAAACATGGAATGTTTCTTTTGTGAACCTGAGTTACTTGCTGACAATTTAGCCCAACTAACTGAGAGTTTAAGTCTCAGCCTCCAAAACAACAATTAGTTTGGTTACTTTTGATATCTTAACTTCCTGGATTCAGTTCAAAAGCTGTTAGCAAAAGCCAGGAATGCTTAATGGGAGATAAGAGATGAGCAGCAGTGGATCTCTGACATGGTGAGAGCAGCATTGTCATGTCTGAGTGCCTAAAGTTAGATGCAACAATCCATATTTATTCCTGCCTGGATAAGTGACTGACTTTCAGAGGTTCTGGGATTCTAAAAGTTATGACTAATTAAGACCTATGCAAAAATGCTAATTGAAGGCATCTAAATGATTGGATGATGGCTTTATTATTTATTTCAATGGACTTCAGATCACCTTCACATTTGCTGTCATAACCAAAAGAATCGAACTTAGGTTCTAGAATCATATTTGATCCCTTCTCTAAAAATATTTCACACAGTTTCCATTATTTTCTCATCATCCCTTTGAAGCTCACAAGAGATATTTGCCCATTTAAGGAGTTTTTTTCTTCTTTCAAAGCTATTGTTACAGACTGGTTTTATTATGAGGTGTAAAACAGATCCACGTGGAACCATATACTTCAGTATATGGCTTACACCATTGAAGAGTAATTTAAATGTCTATCTAATCCTAACAAATAACTGATGAAAAATGGAATGAAGTTTACAAAAAGAACATGAACATATGTAAATTAACACTTAGCAAAAGATTTAATGTGAAAAAAGTCCCTGATAGAAATTCCAGGCAAAAAGTACTGAAACTACATATGTAAATCAGAAATAAATTTTTAAAACCCCGATATCCCATTTCTTTTTCCTTTTTTTGACACATTTACAGCAAATCTGTTAGTTAATACTAAGAAAATAAATAAAATAAAATCCCAAACTGTTATGTTGTGGGTTTTAGCAGAAACTAAGTGTAATTCCCCTAATAAATGTGGCATGAAATAATGCTCCAGATCAGTTGTATAGATTTTACCCAGCTACTGATGCTAAGTGTAATACATTTTACTATTTTTCATCATTCTTTCATTTATTTACTATTCTAAATACAGCTCTGAGAGCAACAGCCCATAAGATGGGTTAAATTGTCAGCCTCAGCTCAGAATGTGGCCTCTTTCTGGTTTTGCCTCTTACTGATTCTCTCTCTAGACATATCTTTCCCCAAGTTTCCCCCAGGCTTTTTTCAATCTACTTAAGGTTTTGGGTTTTTTTTCTTACTCTTCTCTCCATGAGCTTTGTTTCAACTGTTCCAACAATCTATGGAGTGATTCCTGCAGTTCTTTAGCATCCATCACATTCTCTGAAGTAGCTTTTGTTGACTTCACCAGGGGCAGCAGAATTTTGCCTGTGGTTATTCATTTTTTCTTACATCTCTTTTCCATTTCATTTCATTGACTGGAGATTTGATTCTTTTTTTTTTTTTTTTTTTTCCTGTTCTGGCCTGGTTTCTTTCATTCCTGCAATTCTTTTCTGCTGCCTTTTTTCTTTGTTTTCTGTCCCTTTTCTCTACTACTGGCAGAGTAAGAGAAGAGTAATGAATTAAGAAGTAGTCCTTTGTCTGGGTAGGACCTCTAGTAGACAGAAGCAAATATTACCTGGACTCAGGGAAGAATTAAAAGTCTTAGAGAAATTTCATTGAAATATCTTACTTATATACCAAACGTTAAAAGCATATTAACCATTAAAATAGTCAATGTAATATTCAACATGCTTGTTTATTTCAGGGTTCTTTAATTTCTTTACTTGTTTTTGCTCACTGTCTTGTATCACAAGCAAGGAGTTAGGTCTGAGTTCATTTTAACTACATGTAGATTTCATTTCATTCAGTAAATTTTAGTTCACACTTTTACAAACTTAAATCCATTTTTAATGTTAAGAAACTAAATTTAAAGATGAGAACTGAATTTTAAGATTAAAAGCTTCCCCTTTTTATCAAATATTCATTTAGTTTTGTTTGTTTGTTTGTTTTTATTCATTCATATGCTGATTGATTTTTCTGAAGTTTCTGAATGTCACAAAATTGCCAGAAATCTGTCTTTTTCAACAATCTCTTCAAGTTAACTCAGATTCAATCTTGTAACAGAATGAAGGTACTGCTGCAGGGATGAGGCTCAGCTGGCTTTGATGCTTCACTGAACACAGCTCCCAGCTCCCTGTCTGGTCCTATTCTGCAGCTACGAATCTGCAGGTGAAGCAGGAATCATCCTCCTGGGGCCACCAGCTCCCAGCCTTCACCATCATGGGAGTTTCCACTTCTCAACCCCATAAGCACAGACTATCTTAGATTCCTGCAGTGCAGCTGCAGGGGGTTCAGATTCTAGAAGCCACAGAGTAGATCCAGCTGCTCTCTTTCCTGTCATCTCTGATACTGCACAGTGTGGTGACCTTCTCTCACAGCTCCTTTGCTTGGTGGCAGAGATCCTCCACCAGCAGGACTCAGTTACAGGGTAAGTAAAATAGACTAACAGCTGAAGTAAAACAGGAAACACTACATGTTTTTCTCATCAGAGGCTAAAAAACTCTCTTTGAACTCTCCTCTCCTCTCCTCTCGAGAGACTCCTTATATGGACTCACAGGGTGTGATGTGGAACATCCTAACCCTGTGAGTATACTTTAATTCATTATTTTCTGTGCAAAACAGCTTCCAAATAGCTACAACACACGAAACTAAAAGCATGATTGGTAGCTCACCCCTTTAAATGGGATACTGCAAGTGAAAAAGTATAATTCTACACAACTGCTATGAGACAACATGCACACTATAGTTAAAAATATTATATATGAATGTAGAGTGTTGTAGCCAATAGAAAAGCTCATCTCAAAACGTGTTCCTATCAAAGAAACACACTAAGGAATGATGAGAGTAGGAATCTCTCCTCTTTGTCTTCTTGTAAAGAGGTTGGTTTGACCTTAGTTTTTGTATTCCCCTTACATTTCAAGTGATTACCCAAATCTTCCACCATCTGCTCATTGCTAGCCCTCAAACGGGTAAAAAGCAGCCAGCATTCCTAGAAGGAAACCATAAAATGACAAATGTCACAGGAGACATAAAGCTCCTTTACAAAAAAATCCCATGTTATACACCAAGCAAAGTAACACAGTAACTGACTAAATAAATAACTCCACCAGAAATTAACTCTTAATGCCATTAAAGTAATGAGGCATAAGGTCAAAGGAAAGGAAACAGGATTTTAAATGAGTATTTTCCCTATGATGATGGAACCACTGCTGAGACCCCTAATCCCTTCATGCTGACAGACCCATTATCAGCAATTATTCTTTATTCAAGTGTAAACCACCATTAGGCATGGAGCTGTTGCTACTGCAAGAGCAATTTTAAACAGCCCTGTACTGTAAGAAGCAGCCAACTTCACCAAGCTGCTTTCCCAGAAGTTGAAATAAAACATTTGAAGCCTCTGCTTGAATCACCAATTTACACCAGGGCTTAAAGTCAAAGTTTGTTTATCTGTATCATCTCTATGTATCTCTATCATCTATATCTACCTATATATCCACCTATATATCTACCTCCATATCTATAGCTAATCTATATTTATATCTATGTCTACCTTGTGTGGCCTCATGTGAAACTCATTTCTGAAAAGCAGTAAGCAAAGATGGATGTTGTGTTTTGTAGCAGACATAATGCTTTGAAGAGTTTTCTGTTGAGGAGAGCTGGTCTTGTCTGCTTCCATCTCCTGCAGTTTCAGGCTGTACCATAGAAAGAAAGAAAGGCTTCCTCAAACTTCCAGTCATTTCATTAATTTCCAGCCCTGTCCTTAAAAAGATAATTAGCTAAAAGTTATTTTAAATCAAGGGGTATAATCTATGTGAAACTTGTGGACACTTCAATGCAAAATGGTTTACAAGTGTTTATAGGAAGGTAAAGAAAGTATAAAAACCATTCTAGTGTAGAATTGTTACCAAAACTCAACATAGTTATTGAAAATTAACAAAAATACTGTGTGTTCCAAAGTATAAAATAGACATAGGAAGAGAAAGAAGCATAAACAATGTCAGAAAAAATTCCTGCACTTAGCTTCTGATCTCCTGATGAGTTCCCTGCCCTGTTTTTAATATTTCTCAAGTCTGTCACAGCAATCTTATTGCATTTTTAAATCTGAATCCAAATCCTATAATAACCTCTTAGATACAGTCTTCCTCTCTGATACCAGGAAAGTCTTGTCTGAGCAAAAGCCTAGCTCATATCATGGCCATTGTGTAAAGACATATTGCATCAGATTTAATACAGGTACAAAGGATAATAAGCAACTCTGGAAAAGTAATAAACTCAAGAAGGAAGGTTACCATTTACCCTGTTCAAAATTCCAGCTCTAGGACACACAGTTTTTAACTTTACAATCTAAAGACACAGCCTTTGCCTAATTCCAGCCTTATTGGGAAGGGTGAGGATGCCAAGAGTGACACCACATCCAAACCCTTGTTTGCTGTGCCTTGCAGTGGTATCACCAGCAGCAGCAGCCCTTCCAGTCACCACACAGCATTGAGGTACTACAGTAAGGAGAATGTCATTCACATGCATGCACACACAGCTTGTCCCTGGGGTAGAAGTGGTGTAAAGATGCTGTGGGCTTCATGCAGATGATGTCTCTAAAGAGCATATGTTGCAAATGTTGAGAAGCCTCACACAAGAACTTATAACATAGTCATACACAGGCATCTTTTCACTAACTCAGCAGCAACCCCAACAAAGAGTTCAAGGCATCTAATTTCCTCTGTCAGATCCAAACACATTAAAGATGTTCAATGAAACAAGAACAATTTAACAAGGAAAGCAACATGCTCGCTTCTAATCATACTTCAAAAAACCCCCTGAGTTTTGTGGAACTGCTTCCAAAAAGCTCTCTTCTGAACTGACACTAATCAGGAAGGATTTCAACAAGGATTTCAATCTAAGTTTAGCAGAGTTAAAGTAAACTAGACCTGAGGGCTTGTACTGGAAAGCATCAGGCAGACTGAATCTGTTTTTTCTGTCACAAACATACTCTCAAGGTGAAAAATTAGATGAAAAAAAAAAAAAACAAGGGGAATTAAGCATCTTAATATTTTTATATTTCTTAGACCTTCTTTTCTGGAATATATGTCCCTGAGTGTGACAGAGATGTTTAGACTTTAATTGCATCCTAAAATTATTAATGTCACCTACTTAAACCTCTTCATCATGCAAGGGTAATGGACAGTGGAAATAGGCTATTGTCATAGCATGCAGTATGCTGGCTTGAAAATACCTACAAACACTCTGCTAAACATGATTTGTATTTAATTACTGCAGATCTGAATCCATCACAATCATCTCCTAAACACCTTTGCTGCTGAGCAAATTGCTTGTGCTGTCTTCTCACTGGAAGAAAGGCTATTGCTATAGTAGCCATGCTGACATATCATTTTAAAGGGAAATAGCCTGTGCAGCAGGTGCACTTGAAATTGTTCAGTTTCATTTTTTTCCTTACCTTTCCAGACAATAAAGGCATTGCTGGGTGTGCTAAATGTAAATCATTCACAGAAAGGAATAGGAAATTCAATCCTTTGGGGGATAGTATGATCTGATTTCACAATTCTTTAAGCGATGTCTAAAAGGTCAAGCAAGTGTGAAAATGGTAAAGGTAACTCACCAGCAATAGGAGAAACAGCAGTATCCAAGTGGAAAAACAGCAAAAAGAGATGGAAGATGAACTGGGTAATTTATACAGTAGATGTAATTTCTGATAGATTAACTGAATAATTTATATGTGCATCTCTGTGGAAGTTTGGAGGAATCTTTCTGTGAACTTCAAAATTCTTTTTCTTTTTTAATACTTTCTTAAACACTTTTAAAGTAATTTTGCATACTGCTCCCTGCACATTTCCCTGCCATTAACACAGTTGAATTACACTGTGTTCTAGCCTTTAGCAGGTTTCTGCATTGAAGTGGCAATATATATATGTTTATGCTGAGGGATTATGCTGTGAAAACACAATGTAATATTTCATTGCTTTGTGACAGAATTGTTTCCAGCAGAATTGCTAGCCCTGTGGTTGAGTTTTGGACCTTGCAGGTTGTGTCTTCACCCAAGGAGTGAATAGAGATGGTGGCTGGGAGAGATTCCAATGAGACCCTGATGAGGTCATCATGGCAGTGTTTGTAACACAGGGGATGAACAGACAGAACAAAAGCAGAGCAATGACAGGTTTGATGACAAATAAGTGTGTAGCTTTCATATATATACATTTATCTCTATGTCTTTCTTCTCTCCCCTCATCCCTTTCATTCACCATCACCACTTGGCTATTTCCCTATCAATCAAAACCTCTGTATTGGCTTTATTGTAGTGTCTTTCATTTTTTTTCTTGTAATACGGCTTCATCTCCCCTCTTAAGAAATGGTCATGTTAAACCATGCCACTGCTGTTAGATTTGTCTCAAACATATTGCAGGAAAGAAGAGAACACAAACTCATATTTCAAGGACTTAATATTTCATTGATTTTACTCTGATGGTGTAAACTGGGAATATTGAGATCTTAGGGAGCTGATTGCTCAGTATAGCAATTCATTATTTGCAGATATATGATTTATAGTACCTTCTTATATCCACTCTGCTTTTATAACCAGTCATTCTCAGACAATAGCTTTTCCAACTGCTCTGCAGAACATCTGGTTGTTTTCAGTCAGCTGCAGAAGCTGAGGGATCAAACTTGAGTAAGGTATTTTCTGAATTAATCAATTCCAAAGCAAGTTAGAGGCTACTGCAGATGCTAAATATGAGGAAAAGGATGTACTTAATGTGTTAGAAGAGGTGAATGAACTGAGTGAGACCCTAAATAATGTTCTTTTGCACAGTTGAATAAAAATTAGTAGCTGGCCTTCCCTGTGCAGGGCCTTTATTGTCTAGAAGCACTTGAGCTTGGGATGTCTTCAGGAGCAGCTCTCCCAATAGCAGCTGCCACATGCCCAGATACTGCAGGAGCTGCCAAACCTCAGCTTTGCCTTCAGCTGCTCCTTACCTCATCTATGTACCTTGCCATGGCCCCAGGCTCTGGAAGAACAGTATGCTGCAAGCATCACCCTTTCAAACATCCTCAGTCTCAGCCCATCTATGAGGCTACATGGAACTTCCACAGCCTCTGCTGCCACATCAGGGGTGAACTATTCCCCTTCTTTCTTAGGAAAATCACAAAACTTATGAAATTAGGAAACTTCTTTTATCCAGTGCATCAGAACACCAGCCAGTGATAAAAATGGGTGAAGCAACTGTCTGCCAGTAACCAAACAGGACTGTTCCTGAAGAGCTGAAAACTGCTTCTTTCCCAAAGATGAAAAAGGAGAATGAAAAATATTTCTTTTCCAAACATTGTACAAGAGAAGAAGGAAATCATGTTGTACCATTGTTGTATTTCAGGAGACTGCCCTGATATTAACCATTCTGGCAGTCTTCATACTCTGGGTGCTTATCCAGCTTCAATTTAATCATATATTTTAGCTATGCAGCTTAGAGAGAGGGGACTAAAAGCTATAAATCTTGTAAAACAGCACCAAAAAAAGGGTACAATTATGTGAACTAAATACTGCTTGGCAAGTAGTTGACTGACTGATACTCATCATCCAGCTGGGAGCTGAGAGCTTCTTTGAAGGAAGACACAGTCAGTCAATTTATCTAGCACCTTGTTTCATTCCCTTTCTCCTCTTTAGTCTCAGTTGTTTCCACTAGCTAAAGGAATGGAAGTTACCACACAGCTATTTAATGCTTAGAACAAAAAGTGGAGGGGAAAAAATATCATCTAAACTTTTTATTCATTCCCTTTTTCCCTGGAGGCAAGGAGGAAGGGATTTCCTGCAAGCCCTGCAGGAACATGCTTTTGAACCAACAGAAACAGAGATGTAAAATTTTAGTCAACTGATGATCTACAAGGAAAAAATTACCCTCTCCTCTTAGGAAGTATGGAAATCCTACTACTTCTTAAACAGCTCATCTGGAGCAACCTTTTAAGAGAATATTATCTCCTGAGCTTTTACTTACTGAGATTCTTCCAGGGCACTTCAATAACTTGGTTCTTTCTCCCTTCCTGCAATTCATGCAACGATTGCCATCTAACACTGAATAATTTTGTCCTGTTGCATGTTTCTTCATGTGGACTTTTAATCTCTGTTATTTTATGCAAGAAATTACTGTACTAAATTGCTGGTGTGACACAGTTCCTTTCTTGATAAATGAAGGTCAAGAACAGACTCATTTGTTTTTCACTAAATGATTCTACTTCATTGTTTTTCCTTTTTTTTTGCATTGATTCTGTGAAGAGATTGCAATTACATCACCTTAACGTGGGATATAGTGCAGTGGATGGCAGAACCCAGCTTTGCAGGTGTCCTCTGGGTTACTGGGTCTTCATCAATGTAATCAGGACAGAGTTTTGTATGGTTCAGACACATTTGCCCATCTTAATATTAAAGAGAAATCATCCTTACAAGTGATGCAAACACCAGTTCCTCATTTGCAGGCAGTTGTTTCAGAGCTCAGTCAGGTTTACTTGCTAAAAAAAATTAGATCCCAAATGTCTAATATTTTATACAGATGGGAAAGGAAGTTCATCTGAAATTCTATAAGGAAAAGAGACCATAGGAGAAAAAGGAGAATCTGAACATGGAATAAAATTGTGTTGTAAGGAGAGAAAATGGTGCATATTACATACACTTGATACCTTTCATGAACTATGCAGTCCAAAAATCAAAACCTTTGCAGCAGCCCTTTGAAAATGCCATGGTCCTTTCTAGAACAGTGCTGCTCATTTACATTTGATAGAAAATACAGGAAAGGAAAATTGAGAATATAGATGGCACAGAGAGTTGGTTGGTGGTCCTTTATCAGCTGAAAAGTGAGTCTAAGCTTCTACAACAATTAACTGTTCAATCAAGTGAAACCCCTTTCATGTGGTAAAATACTTAGAATTGCAAATCCTACTCATAAAATCAGGCAGTAGGAGTGACTGTCCCACAGAGGACTTTAAATACAGCTTTTAATAAATGCTGTATCCAAATCACTAAAACCATAAGCCATTGTGGTCTCCCCATGGTCTGGTAAAAAGAAATGGTCAAGATCATGAATATTGTAACAGAGATTTATCTCTAAGTCCTCACATTCTTGCTCACTTCCTCTCTCCAAGGACTGACAAACAATACAAGAAATTTTAGTGCTGAAAGACTTTTGTGAGTAAATAAAGCAATAAAGACTGAGGATTCTTAGCTGCTCTGAAGTACAAGTGAAATTTCTTAAAGCTAGAAGATTCATGTGTAAGTCACAAGGTTGATATCATTCAGGAAGGATTTGAAAAGGTCTCTGATCATGACACAGCCTCCTCTCCCAGCTTTAGTACTTGACCCTTGAGACCATCAATGACAACTGCACCAGAAGCTGTGGGGCATGTTCCTTTAGGCATGCTCACTAACTTTACTGATGCTTTTTCTCCTGCTGTCCCTCTGCATGGAATTAGAAAGCTGGACACTTGAAATCATATGTCAAGGTTAAGCATGTACCACTGAAACATGGCAAGAAGCTCTCACAGGGGGCCTGGCATTGCAATATGAGGTAAATAAGCTAAGCTAAAACTACTGCTGAGAGTGAAGTTCGAATCATAGAATTGTCAGGGTTGGAAGGACCTCAAGGATCAGCCAGTTCCAACCCCCCTGCCATGGCCAAGGACACCTCACACTAGATCAGGTTGCTCACAGCCACCTCCAGCCTGGCTGCAAAAACCTCCAGGGATGAGGCTTCCAGCACCTCCCTGGGCAACCTGTTCCAGTGCCTCACCACCCTCATAGGGAAAAACTTCTTCCTAACATCCAATCTGAATCTACCCATTTCCATTTTTGTTCCATTCCCCCCAGTCCTATCACTCCCTGACACCCTAAAAAGTCCCTCCCCAGCTTTCTTGTAGTCCCCTTCAGATACTGGAAGGCCACAAGAAGGTCTCCTCAGAGCCTTCTCTTCTCCAGACTGAGCTCCAACTCTCTCAGTTTGTCCTCATAGCAGAGGAGCTCCAGCCCTCTGATCATTCTCATGGCACTTCTCATGACACTCTCCAGCACCTCCAAATCTTTCCTGGAACAGAGGCTCCAGAACTGGATGCAGTACTCCAGGTGTGGTCTCACCAGAGCAGAGCAGAGGGGGAGAATCACTTCCCTCATCCTTCTGGCCACACTTCTCTTGCTGCAGCCCAGGCTGTGATTTGCTTTCTGGGCTGCAAGTGCTCACTGCTGGCTCATGTTGAGCTTCTCCTCCACCAGCACCCCCAAGTCCTTTTCTTCAGGGCTGCTCTCCAGCCAGTCACTGCCCAGCCTGTATCAGTGCTTGGGATTGCCTGGACCCAGATGCAGGAAGCTCATGCAAAATACTGGTAAAAAGCCTGAAACTATTGCAATTTTCATGATATCATTAATTAATTTTAACTGATTTGTATGGAAATTTCTTTTGTAATCAGATTGATTCAGTATGACCCCTACACCAGGTTCAGCTTTGTGGAATCATGATAAATGCATGACCACAATACATTAGTAGAAATGCTTCAGCCTAATGGATGTGTAACCCACGAACCAAATATCTTTGAGATATCATGATCTTGGAAAAGTTAAATATTAATGGCACCAAGGGAGCTATTATGATCTAGTTTGCTAAAAAGAGCATTCAGATTAATCAGATTCAGGGCCATTCTACTGTAAAGAGTGACTTATACTGGAGCTAATGTGATACTCAAACTCCCTTCACATAAAGTTAATTTGGAATATTGTGGAGATATATTGAAGGGGACTTCAGGTATATATAAGCATGGTGAGGGTGGTTATATACTTTGAATTTTTGAGTTAAAACCACATGTGACAGGAAGATGTGATCTGAGTATGAGCCATTTATCATTTAATTCAATTACTATTTTGACTTTTACCTTATTCTTTTTCTTACTGCTTTAAACCATGGCTTGGAAAGTACTTAACATTTTGTCAGTGAGGCAACGTTTTATGAGTACCACTACAGATTAAAAATTCATACAATGCATTTAATAACTGATTTGCAAACAGTCTAAGACAAGCTCTGTATAAAACCCTTTGCATTACATCAGCTGTGCAAGAGGCTGATTTCTGGAAATGGGCTATAAAAACCTGCAATTATAATCAGGTTATGAATGATGTTCTCACTTAATTACAAATCCTGATTAGGGTCTTCTATGCTAGGTTTTCTTTAATACTAAGATTAAATAATGAGCTCCATAAAAGCTATCCAGTTTGTCTGACCTTTATATAACACTGGGTCAGATATCAGTGGATTGTAAGTGTGCCATTTATGAGTCTGTTAGCCCAATCTACATGTCGACTGTATTTGAATTCCATTAATATATCTGCTGCCAGAACACAGTCTAATAAAATAAGAAATAGGCAGAGACTGGCAAAAAAAGGCAATTTTCTCAGCCTTGTGACCTAGAATAATATCCTAAGTGGAAGCCACTGAGTTAGGGAATTTTCAGGACATCTAGTCAGAGTCAGAGATGTTTAAATTTAATAGCAAGCAAGGAAGTGATGCAGAGAATTATAATTATTCATCTATAATAATCTTTTTTATAATTAAAGTCTATTTTTAATCTTCTTAAACTCTTTGGTTTAATTTTTAAGATTCCTGAATGTATACATTTTATGAAGCCAAGAAAGGTTAATATTGTAATATGACTACTGGAAGAAAAAAAGTCATGGAGTATTTTATGAGCATTCACAGAATAATATCAGAGAAAAGAAGCAGTGGGAAAAGGCATACACTCTAGTTGTGTTGTTTTTCACAACCATTTCAATCATAAAGTTTAGCATGCAGAAATTAATTGTCAGGTCACAGGCAGGTAACTGCCGTTGAATCATTGAATGGCCTGGGTTGGAAGGGACCTCAGAGATCATCTGCTCCAACCTCACTACCATGGGCAGGGACACCTCTCAAGTAGACTCAGCTGCTTATGACCTCATCCCACCTGGCCTTGAACACCTCCAGAGAGGAGGCTTCCACAGCCTCCCCTCCTTCGGCAGCCTGTTCCAGAGTCTCACTGAAGAATACCTTCCTAAGATCCAGTCCAAACCTACTCTTCCTTAGCTTAAAACCATTCCCCACCTTGTCCTGTCACTAGACACCCTTATGAAAAGCCCCCGGAAACAGAGTTTAAAACAAGCTCACATGAGATCTGCTTGAGAAGTTGTAATATTTCATAACACAGATGTTTTAATAACAATATCAGGCATGATTCTGCAGAAAATACAGTGCTTTTATGTTCAAAATAACCTGCAATAATCCAGCCTAAATCACAAATTATTCTTTTCAAATGCTACTACCAGCTTTTCTGGGGACTGAGATTAAGCTTTTTCCTGCTCTTTTTTTTTTTTTTTTTTAAGATTCTCTGGGCTTCTCCTCTCTCTTTATCAGAAAGCAGCAGAGGTCTATTTGGGAAGCCTGTCCAGCAAAAAGGAAGGGCAACACAAGTCAATGAGCTGCATTTCCCATGAAGTAGCATCCAGACATGCTCACATCTGCCACAGTTCTTTTTTTTACCTGTTTGATAAATTATTCAGTTTAAATACATTCAGTGTTTTCAACAAAAAATTAGAACAATGTTTGTTGTTTATTTGTTTGTTTTCTCAACAGGTGGTATTTTAAAAACAAAGCTAGCAAATAAGCTCATTTGATGAAGACCTGTAGGACAGCCACAGCATCAAAAGCTTGGTGCTAAAAGAAGAGGATTCTCAAGGTCCTATTACATAAAGTGAGATAAACGAATAATTCTCTTATTGCACCTAGCAGCAGACAGGAAAATGTTCCAAAACACAAACTGCCAGATAAGGACTTGTAAAAAACATTTATGATAGCAAAACTGGCAGTAGGAAACATAAAACTGTTTTCCCCATTGATTTAATATTGGTTCAAAATCACTAAAATATGAAAACCTAAAGAGTTTTCATCCTACCAACCTGTGCCAGCCCTCTGCTTAGGCACAGTGTATTCCCTGTAAGGAAACCTTTTATTCCAAGCATATTTGTGGTTGTAAAAGTTTGCAGTGTCTGTTACAATTTTAGCTTGTGTTTCTCAAGATTTATTGGCAGATTTTACATCTTAGCAGAGATGTGTTCTGGAAATGTGTTCCTGCTATAAAATTCATGGGGGGGAAGAAAGAAAGAAAAGAAAGAAAGAAAGAAAGAGAGAGAGAGAGAGAAAGAAAGAAAGAAAGAAAGAAAGAAAGAAAGAAAGAAAGAAAGAAAGAAAGAAAGAAAGAAAGAAAGAAAGAAAGAAAGAAAGAAAGAAAGAAAGAAAGAAAGAAAGAAAGAAAGAAAGAAAGAAAAGAAAGAAAGAAAGAAAGAAAGAAAGAAAGAAAGAAAGAAAGAAAGAAAGAAAGAAAGAAAGAAAGAAAGAAAGAAAGAAAGAAAGAAAGAAAGAAAGAAAAGAAAGAAGAAAGAAAGAAAGAAAAGAAAGGAAGAAAGGAAGAAGAAGAAAGAAAGAAAGAAAGAAAGAAAGAAAGAAGAAAGAAAGAAAGGAAGAAAGAAAGGAAGAAAGAAAGAAAGAAAGAAAGAAAGAAAGAAAAGAAAGAAAGGAAAAAAGGAAGAAAGGAAGAAAGGAAGAAAGAAAGAAAGAAAGAAAAGAAAGAAAGGAAAAAAGGAAGAAAGGAAGAAAGAAAGAAAGAAAAAGAAAGGAAGAAAGAAAGAAAGAAAAAGAAAGGAAGAAAGGAAGGAAGGAAGAAAGAAAGAAAGAAAGAAAGAAAGAAAGAAAGAAAGAAAGAAAGAAAGAAAGAAAGAAAGAAAGAAAGAAAGAAAGAAAGAAAGAAAGAAAGAAAGAAAGAAAAGAAAGAAAGGAAAAAAGGAAGAAAGGAAGAAAGAAAGAAAGAAAGAAAAGAAAGAAAGGAAAAAAGGAAGAAAGGAAGAAAGAAAGAAAGAAAAAGAAAGGAAGAAAGAAAGAAAGAAAAAGAAAGGAAGAAAGGAAGGAAGGAAGAAAGAAAGAAAGAAAGAAAGAAAGAAAGAAAGAAAGAAAGAAGAAAGAAAGAAAGAAAGAAAGAAAGAGAGAGAAAGAAAGAAAGAAAGAAAGAAAGAAAGAAAGAAAGAAAGAAAGAAAGAAAGAAAGAAAGAAAGAAAGAAAGAAAAAAGAAAGGAAGAAAGGAAGAAAGAAAGAAAGAAAGAAAGAAGAAAGAAAGAAAGGAAGAAAGAAAGAAAGAAAGAAAGAAAGAAAGAAAGAAAGAAAGAAAGAAGAAAGAAAGAAAGAAAGAAAGAAAGAAAGAAAGAAAGACAGGAAAAAAGGAAGAAAGAAAGAAAGAAAGAAAGAAAGAAAGAAAGAAAGAAAGAAAGAAAGAAAGAAAGAAAGAAAGAAAGAAAGAAAGAAAGGAAGAAAGAAAAGAAAGAAGAAAGAAAGAAAGAAAGAAAGAAAGAAAGAAGAAAGAAAGAAAGAAAGAAAGAAAGAAAGAAAGAAAGAAAGAAAGAAAGAAAGAAAGAAAGAAAGAAAAGAAAGAAAGGAAAAAAGGAAGAAAGGAAGAAAGGAAGAAAGAAAGAAAGAAAAAAGGAAGAAAGGAAGAAAGAAAGAAAGAAAAGAAAGGAAGAAAGAAAGAAAGAAAAAGAAAGGAAGAAAGAAAGAAAGAAAAAGAAAGGAAGAAAGAAAGAAAGAAAAAGAAAGGAAGAAAGGAAGGAAGGAAGAAAGAAAGAAAGAAAGAAAGAAAGAAAGAAAGAAAGAAAGAAAGAAAGAAAGAAAGAAAGAAAGAAAGAAAGAAAGAAAGAAAGAAAGAAAGAAAGAAAAAAGAAAGAAAGGAAAAAAGGAAGAAAGGAAGAAAGGAAGAAAGAAAGAAAGAAAGAAAAGAAAGAAAGGAAAAAAGGAAGAAAGGAAAAAAGGAAGAAAGAAAAAGAAAGGAAGAAAGAAAGAAAGAAAAAGAAAGGAAGAAAGGAAGGAAGGAAGAAAGAAAGAAAGAAAGAAAGAAAGAAAGAAAGAAAGAAAGAAAGAAAGAAAGAAAGAAAGAAAGAAAGAAAGAAAGAAAGAAAGAAAGAAAGAAAGAAAAGAAAGAAAGGAAAAAAGGAAGAAAGGAAGAAAAGAAAGAAAGAAAGAAAGAAAGAAAGAAAGAAAGAAAAGAAAGAAAGGAAAAAAGGAAGAAAGAAGAAAAGAAAGAAAGAAAAGAAAGGAAGAAAGGAAGAAAGAAAGAAAGAAAGAAAGAAAGAAAGAAAGAAAGAAAGAAAGAAAGAAAGAAAGAAAGAAAGAAAGAAAGAAAGAGAAAGAAAGAAAGAAAGAGAAAGAAAGAAAGAAAGAAAGAAAGAAAGAAAGAAAGAAAGAAAGAAAGAAAGAAAGAAAGAAAGAAAGAAAGAAAGAAAGAAAGAAAGAAAGAAAGAAAGAAAGAAAGAAAGAAAGAAAAAGAAAGGAAGAAAGGAAGAAGAAAGGAAGAAAGAAAGAAAGAAAGAAAGAAAGAAAGAAAGAAAGAAAGAAAGAAAGAAAGAAAGAAAGAAAGAAAGAAAGAAAGAAAGAAAGAAAGAAAGAAAAGAAAGAAAGAAAAGAAAGAAAGAAAGAAAGTAAGAAAGAAAGAAAGAAAGAAAGAAAGAAAGAAAGAAAGAAAGAAAGAAAGAAAGAAAGAAAGAAAGAAAGAAAGAAAGAAAGAAAGAAAGAAAGAAAGAAAGAAAGAAAGAAAGAAAAAGAAGAAAGAAGAAAGAAAGAGAAAGAAAGAAAGAGAAAGAAAGAAAGAAAGAGAAAGAAAGGAAGAAAAGAAAGAAGAAAGAAAGAAAGGAAGAAAGAAGAAAGAAAGAAAGAAAGAAAGAAAGAAAGAAGAAAGAAAGAAAGAAAGAAAGAAAGAAAGAAAGAAAGAAGAAGAAAGAAAGAAAGAAAGGAAAAAAGGAAGAAAGGAAGAAAGAAAGAAAGAGAAAGAAAGAAAGAAAGAAAGAAAGAAAGAAAGAAAGAAAGAAAGAAAGAAGAAAGAAAGAAAGAAAGAAAGAAAGAAAGAAAGAAAGAAAGAAAGAAAGAAAGAAAGAAAGAAAGAAAGAAAGAAAGAAAGAAAGAAAGAAAGAAAGAAAGAAAGAAAAAGAAAGAAAGAAAGAAAGAAAAGAAAGAAAGAAAGAAAGAAAAAAGAAAGAAAGAAAGAAATGCTGTATGAACAGACATAACACCTGACTGAATAATAATGAGTTAACCTTTGACAACTTTACTCACTTTTGAGTCAGTCTTACTTCAAAATAACTTCTGCATATTCCCTCAATAACAATTTTACTTCATTAAAAAACTTTGATTCTGTCCTGAATTGTACCTGGGCAGGTATAATCTGACTTCTGTTGACACTGGTGAGGTTCTTTTCAGGTCTTGCAATACATTTATCCCACTGAAACCTACAGGAATAACCAGATCAGTAAAGTAGCTCACTCTGGGCATCCATGTGAAGCAGGAGATTCAGAAGGGACTCTGGGACTGAATGCTGCTTTGAAGAATCACCTGTTCTAAATCTTAAATTCCGCTGGGACAAAACTAACTCTGGAATTTGTTTTCTTCCTCTTACAAACTGAAAAAAAAAAAAAAAACAAAAAAAAAAAAACCCAAAACCAAACAAAAACAACAGACTAGCTACCTATCTGAGAATCTTTTTGGTAGAAAAAGACTTTTAAGATCAAGTCCATCTTCTAAACATCTACTATTAGGTATGACTTCAACTTCTAAAATATGAACTGCTTCTCTTCAATCCCTTTTCTCTTAGGCTGGATAAGATGTCTCCTCCACTGAGAGTGCTGACTGCAGTGATTCTCCACTCCCCCCATAACCTTCCCACCTTATTGTTCTTAGGAAACTACACTCTAGCTCAAGGCTGTTATTTTAGGGCTCCAACTTCTAAGTCCTTCCAGGAGACCAGGTTGTGAGCTAGTTCTCTTATCACTCTTTTCTGAAAGCTTGCAAGAAAATCACCTTTGCAAACTTGCAAAATCCTGTTTGGGAATTATGTTCTTAAATGTTATAGCAGGTTCTAAGCCTTTTTTTTTTTTCTTCCCACTCTACCTGCCTTTAAAAAGCTCAGTCAGCTTGGAGAGATTCAACAGTTCAAGAAAACCTGCAGGGGGATTTAGTGTTGCCATGATCCTGTTTACAATTTCCAGCTTCAGGGCTACTAGTGTCACCTGTGCAACTTACAGGAAAGAGCAGTGGTGAAGATATCACTGTACACAAGAGGTCTACTAACACAGAGACCCTTTCTGGGTCTCAACACTGTTCTAATTCTATATCGAATTAGTCTTGCATCCCTACAAAACAGGAGGCAAAAAAAAGGAGGAGTTAAAAGAAAAGGTGGGAAAGTGGGGAAAAAAGGAAAAAGGGGGGGGGGGGGGAAGACGGGAGAAATTAAAAGAAAAAAAGGGGGAGAAAGAAAAGGAAAAAAAAGGGAAAAGGAAAAAAAAAGAAAATGGAAAAAGGAAATGGAAAATTAAAAAGAGAAAAGAAGCCGCATTGTAGCTTACTTGGCTCTGGTGTTTCTGTGCAAATGTAATCCATTTACAATAAGTAAAACTGAAGGAAAATGCTACTTCAAAGAAACAACTTATTTGGGATATTTTTTCCTCATTTTTGGTCTCCTCTTTTTATGGAGTTTTCCTCTCTGTTCTGTACAATTTGCCTATCAGTACAGATACAATGTGGAATTGCTTTGCACATAGAAACTACCATCCTCCTCTTACTGCTCATGTGTAGAATGTGTGGCACATCCTGAGCAGATCAGTCCAATAACTCAGGTTCAACCTCTTCCAAAGAGGAAAGGGAAGCAGGTAACACAATCTTCAAGCCATCTATGGTCTTCTTACAAGTGAAGATGGTGATGAATAAGACCACCTGTGGATCATATTATCATAACCTCTTAGTAGAGTATAAAGAGATCCCTGAAACTCCAAAGGGGTCAACATTCTGCATGAGTGAAGAGATGAGGTAGGTGTTTTATCATGACAAAAAAACCGAGGTGAGCTTTGAGCACAAACTTAATAAGGTATCTAGATAATCTGGGAAGAGCTAAAGGTTAGGATGTTGAACCTTTGCAATTTTTTCAAGACTTCAGATAAGGTGCAACTGGGTCTTTGTAATTAGCAATCACAATGGCACCAGAATCAAGTACAAACCCAGAAGAATGGCTATTTGTTTTAAAAAAAACTTGCTTAATCATCCCATGATCACCCAAAGAATGATGAGACCTTTTAGAAAATCATTAGCAGTGCTGTCTTGGCCAGCACCTTAATTAGACTGCCTATGAACTTGGGAATTTTGGTAAAGGTGACATTTGCATCAAAGGATTTTCCCTTTTGTTTTTCAATGTATGATCATTTAAGGGAATGCAGATCATTTATGCTGGCACTAAGAGCTTTTCATTCTTCTTCTGTTCCAGGTATCACTCATGCAAATTAATTCATACAGCCATTAGAAATCCCATTAATCTCTTTAATATCCAAGGGCCTAGTAGCTTAATCATTTTTACCTTTTGCCATGTTACAAGAACTTGCCAGATTTCTTGCTATTAACCTACAAATTTTATTATTTCATCAAGGTAAAGCCAGTTCTTCCAAGTGAGAAAGGCAATGGTGACACAGATAAGTTAAATATTTTTTATTTCTTGAGTTGTTGATCTTTAATTCAAGACCTACTTAAGTTACAAGGTTCTTTTTTTCTTTCTTGCTGCAAGTGATGTTTCCGTCATACCTGTCACTCTGATGAAAGTTCTTCATATAAAATCACAGCTTTGTACAAAAAGAGTTTACTTTTAAAAAGAAATTCCTGGCACTAAAAGAGAATGGAAATATATTTTCTTCTCCATGTGTTTTGGTGGGAATAAATTGTTATTTTGATGGGGATTATAAGGATGACAAGGGGGGAAAAAAATAAACTAAATCTATTAGACAAGCAGAAAGAAAAGCTAGACATAGAAATCCTCAAAAAGAAAATATTCAAAGAGGTTTGTCAACTTAGATTTCTTCTCTGCTTTGTCTAACACTTTAATAAGACTAACACTCCATGTATGTGAACACCACATGTGGCACAGACGGGCTTCATAAAATCATAGAATGGTTTAGGTTGGAAAGGAACTCTCAGCTAGGGATGCCTCTCAACTAGACTCAGCCTCTAAGGCCACATCCAGACTGTCTTTGAGCCCCTCAAGGGAGGAGGTATCCACAGTCTTCCTGGGCAGCCTACTCCAGAGTCCCACCTCCCTTGTGAAGGGAAGGGAGTCCCACTCCCTTCTTCCTAAGATCCAGTCTGAAGGTAGTCTCCCTCAGCTTGTTGTCTTATTATACTTGAAACAAGCCCTTGTTTATTCAAGTGTTTCAATACAGATTTAGGAACTTTTCTTTGGGAGTGGAGTTTTAAAAATATTGGTTTAAATAAAACATCTATCTGTCACAGTAAGTGACTGGTTGCATTCTCTGAGATATTACGGAGGTATTATGAGATATTAGGAAATCAATCTGATCATGATTTCATAATGCTGTGGAAGTCTTTGTTCAGTACAGAGAAAAACATTACCTGAAATACATGAAGAAAGATACAATGGATGCTACAAATATTAACTACTGATATACTGCTTCAATATAAAGCAATAGGAGCTTGAACTAACTACCTCTATTTTCACAAGAAGACTCATTTAAAACATCAGTCCCTCCCCTTTCTTAGTAGGCTTCTTAGTGGCTTGTTTCTCAATAATGGCTATATAAAAAGTGTAGAAAATAAATTTCATATGATGATAAACCTTCTGCCACTAATCTGCAGGCAACATGCTGCTCCTGTCTTTTGGGCTGCTTAACAAGGCTATTGAACCCCCTCTGATTTCCAGGAGGATGTTGGCTCAATAGATCCAGACATGGCAATTTAATACAAAAATGGTGAGTGATTCACACCACTACAGGGCATCCCACTCAAATCAAGCATCAGGAAGGTAGCTGAATGTAGCATTGTCTTAGAAATAATAAACCCAAGATTGTTATCAAAGTTCACTCTGAAGTCATGAAGTTGTAGTATCTAAAGCACACTAAGAATGACTATTTGCCCTTTTTTCTACTCCCCTTGCCAATATGATATTCCTGCACGAATGGAGTGGTGGTATTTTGTTCACCGTGACACTAGAATCACTAACAGTACATGGCAGACAAAAGTAGAGCCTGCAAAAATAGCAGGCCAGATAATTTCATCTAGATTATTGTCTTTTTCTTTCTTTTTTTTTTTTGGGGGGGAGTGGGGATTGGGAGAGGGGGGAGTGGGGATTGGGAGAGGGAGGAGGGGGAGTAGAGTGGGGTAGCATAGTGTCCATTATTGTCATATTGGAATGTTTATCCTCAAAACTGTCATCTTTGCTCCTATGCTTTACCTACATTGCCCCCCTCTCAAGAGAGATAAACACACATCCTCAATCATCTGGCAGCTTGAAGAGTGGAGATGGAGAAGCATAGCAATTTGCCAGGGGTCAAAGAGGATACCTGTGGTGGAGCAAAGAATCATATCCAGGTCTCCTTGGAGCCAGATTAATGAGGTGAACATTGGACTAGACACCCTCTCTACAGATTATTCCTTTTCTATAGAGAAGTTTCAAGCAACATATTTTCAGTGCCAGAATCACTCTAGCATAAAAATACAAAATCATTCAGCGTCAGCAGTCTTGCTAGGATGCTTAGTAATAATACAAAGAGGTATGAGATAAAATGGATGCATATTCATATTTATATAGCTATACATACATACACACAGACAGAGAAGATAAAGATGTATTCACTCAAAGAAAATAGAGTTAAATACAGATGCAACTAACACTTTGAAGGCATTAAGCCAAATAAAGGTAAAATAAAATTCAGCCCCATAATATCAGGCTAGGAAATCTTAATAAGTTCCATGTATGTTGATTTAAAGCTGTACATCACTTGATTGAAAAAGAATGCTTGGGTTTTGTTGTTGTTAGCAACCAGTGAATTCATTTATTCTTGTGAATAAAATCTCTCTTAATCCAGTAGCATAAGAATTTAAAAAAAAGAGTAGATTTTGGATTCTGAGCTGCATAGTCTATCAAGCTTTCAATGGGCAATTTCATCCTCACCTTCCAACCACTATAAAAAGTTTTATGGCATATTTGATGTAACTGGATGTGGCAGAGACAGTAATTCAAGTGCTGTTATCTTGTTCTGCATAACAAAGGTAAAATTCTATCTCTAGTAAAGGTCTCCTATGAAATGTTGCCTAAACCAATGTCAGCGTTGTGTCTGATTAAATAAATGGGGAGTGGTGTTCAAGCTCTCTTTTCCAAATGATCATAAGACTGCAGTGAGACTGCTAGCTAAGACCTCTAGGTTACTTGAATCATAGTCCAAAAACCTTATGCAGAATGCCTTGAAATTGACAAAAAGAAGATATCTGGTTTCTTTGGGCTGTGGATCTAGGTCAGGATCTGACCTAGCAGCGATTCCATTCCACTGCTGGTGGCTGTTTACTCTGGGCAATTTCCACACATGCTAACATATTGCTGAATTTTTCATAACCCACAGAAATACCTGTGTCATGACTCTGAAGAAACTAAGGATGAATGTTAACTTTTTATGTTGTCACCATGGCACTAACACTAAGCCCTTAAGACACACAGAGAAACAAAAGGAAAAGTCGAACTTTCTCATCAGCTTTTCTTTTTTTTTCCCCTGGAACAATTCAAGAGAGAAAAATGCCACCACAGTTAATAGTGTAAAGTCTCTGAGTGGCCTGAAGCAAAAGCACCTGTCAAAATTGCAATCACAAAAAGAAAGGGTCACCAGAAGGACAAATGCTATATATAATTGTATAGCAGTTCTTGGCAAATCAAGCTCAAATGTGTTGTAATTTCACTATTACACAAATAAATCCAAGGATTATTTTTTTATTTGAAAATCATTACACAGTAGGCAAGCTACATTATTGAATGCCCAGCTGTAGTATTAAATGTGTGATTAAACTTGAGTTAAACTGAAAAGAAAAAGAACCAAAACAAAACAAAACCGTGTTCATGGAATTTTAAACTTCCATGGCAAGGAATTGAATTGTTTTCTTACGTTTTAATGCCACATATCTAACAGATTTACTGCCCTCTATTGTGAAATTAGAAAGACCAGAGAACGTGCTTTCAGCACATTCAGAAGAATCTTGAACAAAAAGCTTTCCTCCACACAAATTTCAAATTGCACCTTGACTGCTTGTGAATAAAGGATTTTACTATAAGAAAAATGTTGGTTTATCATAGTACTGGAAGGAAACAGTCATTAAATTTTCTTCCCTCAGCCAGGATTCAGCACTCAACACAAATGGCACCAAGAGTCTCATCCTATTCATCTTTTTTACTGATCAAGATCAGTGAGATTATAGACATAGATGATATAGTTATATAGATTATATAGATATAGATGAAGATATAGATATAATTGATATAGATATGGATAGATATAGATGATATAGAGATAGAGATAGAGGTATAGATGATATAGATATAGAGATAGATGATAGAGATAGATGATATAGAGACAGAGGTATAGATGATATAGATGATAGAGATAGATGATATAGATGATAGAGATAGAGAGAGATATAGATGATATAGAGATAGATGATATAGATAGGTGATAGAGATAGAGTTAGAGATAGACATAGACATAGACATAGACATAGACATAGACATAGACATAGAGATGATAGAGATAGAGATGGAGACAGAGATAGAGATAGAGATAGAGATAGAGATAGAGATAGAGATAGAGATAGAGATAGAGATAGAGACAATGATAGAGAAATAGAGATAGAGATAGAGGTATAGATGATATAGATATAGAGATAGATGATATAGATAGATGATATAGAGATTAGAGATAGAGATAGAGACATAGACAAAGACAGACAGACATAGACATAGACATAGAGATGATAGAGATGGAGACAGAGATAGAGATA
The DNA here is from genome assembly GCF_027791375.1 of Indicator indicator. Classification (NCBI taxonomy): domain Eukaryota; kingdom Metazoa; phylum Chordata; class Aves; order Piciformes; family Indicatoridae; genus Indicator; species Indicator indicator. The sequence continues at coordinate 7,999,752 of NC_072036.1, read as the reverse complement.
GAGATGGAGATAGAGATAGAGATGATGATAGAGAAATAGAGATAGATGATATAGATAGATGATATAGAGATTAGAGATAGAGACATAGACATAGACATAGACATAGACATAGACATAGACATAGACAGACATAGACATAGACATAGACATAGACATAGACATAGACATAGACATAGACATAGACATAGACATAGACATAGAGGAGAGAGTGAGAAAGAGAGATAGAGATAGAGAAAGAGATAGAGATAGGGATAGAAATAGAGATAGAGATAGAGATAGAGATAGAGATAGAGATAGAGATAGAGATAGAGATACAGATACAGATACAGATACAGATACAGATACAGATACAGATACGGATAGAGATATAGAGATAGAGATGATGATAGAGATATATAGAGAGATAGAGATAGATAGAGATAGAGATTAGAGATAGAGATAGAGGTATAGATGATATAGAGATGGATGATATAGATCGATGATATAGAGATATAGAGATAGAGACAGAGCTAGATAGACATAGACCCTGGTGGCAGCTGAAGCCAAGACCACACTTTTCCATGGCCCTTCTTGCAGAAATAAAATATTTCTGGCAGAAATATCAAGTGTATACCTTTTATGAGGAACCCATACAGTCGGGACTCTGTGTTTAAAAAAAGGTGTTGTGCCTAACGAAATAACCACGAACTGATCAGTAGTAATTTTAAACTCATGCAAATTTGGAACATCTTAAAGGTCTCCAGGTGCAAATGTACCTCATCTTACATTAAAAATCCATATAATTATGAACTTTAAAACATATTTATTTGAAAATGGTATGTAATTTTTAAGTGAAACCTTAGGTTTAGTTGCTGTTTCTCTGAGGTGTTTTGTACCAGTGCCAGAAGACACATGTATGACCAATACTAGTGGATACATCAATGCAGCTATAAATTCTTCTGAGATCTTTGTCAATAACAGCTAAGCCAGTTAGCTCTGTAAATTTCTTTCACACCATAATACAAACCTCTTTCCTTCCTCCTCTGGCGTTTTTTTTTTTTTTTTTCACTCAGTTTCTATTTAACAGACACTATTAAGTCAGGAAGATTACTTCAAAAAAGTATCCCTCAAAAAAAAAAACCACTTACAAACACTTTGTCCAAATCCATAGGCTTTTTAAGTGATTATACTGAGAGTGGATTAGAGACTTGTAAATATAGTGACTCAGCTGCCTTTCCTATTTCTTCACCACTCTGCATTACTGCCACACTCCACTGTGACAAGGTCTCATCATGCACATCGGATTTAGTAAGTGAATCTTGTCAAGCGAGCTTCAGTCATGCCTAAGGCTCAGATGCTTGTTGCAGTCAGCATTACTTCAGACTGCTCTGTCAGCAGAAACTGGAAAAAAGCTCTCACTTGTATTTTGAATCTGGGGCACTGACTACCTTGAAACACCAACTTGATGCTCAAATGCTGTGCACTCAGGAAAGGAAATGTTAGTTTTGCCGGTTTGGCGTTTTCCCTGCACGTATCACTTTTGCTGTGACACCTCCTCTCAGAGGCACTTGAGAGGAAGAGAACTGTCACCAAGAAATATGTCACCCCCTGAGCTGCTGCAGTAAGAAAACAAAGAGTAGCACCTATTTCATCCTGCTAAGCTGCTTGCAGACTGACATCAAAATAGAACTTTTTGGTACCACGCTTGACTAGACAATTAAGAAGAGTCGTTGCACATTTTATTTAAAGTGAGCATACAGCTAGTTGTGATTTTGGCAATTAAATACAGGCATGAACTGTCTGAAGTGTTTGGAAGACTATTTTTTTAAAAAATTAAGCATGTAGTGTAATTCATAGGCTAGATTCTTGAACTGGAATTGTATCCTTTACACCATTCAGTAGCCAGAAGTCCCTTCCAGACTAGGTCCTTCATTTCTGAAACCAGAGGTACATTGCACATGTCAAGGTAAGGTAGGAGTGCTAGAACATGGAAAATGTGTTTCTTTCTGCCTGCTCTCCAGTGGTTTATGTGCCTCAAACCAAGCTGCAGAACCTGATCCTAAATAAAAATCTCTTCCTAAAAACTTCTACTTGCATTTCTGTGTGCAGACCTATGATACTGACTAGCGTCACAGATATTCACTCTTTTGTTTCTGGCAGCTCTGTGTAAACAAATCTACTTGCATAAAAATTGGAGCTTTTCTTTCCTTATAATTTAATATAATCCTACTGCACATTCCTTGCTGAAATGTTCCTCTTCAAATATGACAAACATATGACAACACAAACAGAAGACTGTCTTATTGGGAGGTAAGCAAGGATCATCGACAGAAAAATTATTTTGGCAATAGGGTTCTTAGCTCATTGTCTACTTCCCCAATCAATGTTTGCACCCCAGCTGACTGAATTAGGGCCACATTTCAAGAGGTGACACTAACATGAGGAGAAATGTCGGAAGCAGTTAAACTCTGAAATACTTTTTAAAGCTTCCCAGTAAGATCTTTGTTAGGCAACTTTAGTTCTAAATGAATAATGCAGAGCGGTTGTGGAAAGTAAATTATAAATTAATAATCACAAGTCTTCACAGAGAAAACTTGATTCTCTCTGAGCTTCATGTGAGCAGAAATAGCAACATGACCTACTTTTCTAGTCAAAACAGTCTGAATAACAAATACTCTCAGTGAACTCTTCACAAATGTCATACATGCTGTGTACACACTGATTGCCAGTCAGGATCTGAAAAATTAGTAATTATTTGCCTTTCTTTAAAGCACGCAAACACATCTCACTCACACACATTGCATATATACTTGGACCTGTGAGCATATAAGATGTATGGCTATCTCACTGAATTAGAATTGAGTAATGGGGAAACCTAGACTTCTTCACTGTAGCTTCTGCTTCTCCCTTTCAGGAAGACTGCTGTGAGACAGACTGGAAGGGAATGAGTGGAGGCATTCAAGTACCAGATCATTTCATTCACTCCCTACAGACAGATGCACAGTGCTAGGGAGGTTCAGGCTGATTCACCTGAAACTGTGTACAGTTTCCAAATGATTTGGCATAAATTTCCTTGCAGCCTCAATATACCTATCCATGCTGCCCCTTCTGCTTGGAAGCCAAAGTATTCACAAGTGTCTCTTCCCTTTGCTGTCTCCTCTGTTGACATCAGACTCATGTAAACTTTGAAGAACTTAGGCAGATTTCTCTCCTTCACTCTTTTCTTCTCCTGTTAGATTTGGACAAGGAAAGCCCTGCCCACTCCCTTCCAGGGACTATACCATGTTTGCATGGGCCATGGTTGCACTCTCAGACTGGAGGCCACGAAAGGGCAGAAATTCCCTAAGCTGCTAGAAATTAATTCAGGTAGTTCTTCAGAAAAAAAGCATCAATAAAAGGCTGGCAAATATTTTCTGGAGAATGTTCTTAACCACACAGGAAGATAAGCCTCTGGCAAACAGTTAAAACTATTTTGCTAACACATAAAATTATATTAAGCTCTGGTAGTTACCTTTATGATTACGTAAGGAAATATATTTCTTTTTTAATAAGCAGTCAAGGCTTTTTTTGCAGGAGACACATGCATTTGAATTTGAACAGACTGAGGAGTAAATTAGTGACTGCAAGGATTTTTATTCTAGAAGATGCATATCATTATATTAATGGCATGAAATTAATATTCAGATATTTAGGATTGCTTCCTCCCATTTTTCAATATTTAGAATGAATACTGTGTGGGAAAGCCAGGATACAAGTGCTAACATATTTGCCTGTTGCAGTCACTGTCATGTCTCTCTGTCAGTCTTCTCAAAGTGAGCTCAGGCTCAACTCCACACAAGTTTATTTATCGCTGTAACTAAGGTGTAACTGTGGTCTATCATAACACTGTGGCAAGAATAATTTTTAGGTGTGGTATAGGTGAAATGAGGAAACATGCAATCTCTCATGTCTTTTGGAAACAGCACAAAGAAAGGAAGGTATTTTCATTCACTGATGTTTAAGCCTCATGCCTTGGAGAGGACCAAGATGAATAGCCAGCACCACGTTAATCTTCAAAAAGAACTTGTTCTTCATGTCATGAAAAAGTCTTTCTCTCTAGTGATGGAGTTTGCCTTGTAAATTAAATCTCTAAAGTAATGGCAGAAATAACCCATGACACTCGGAGGGGAAATTAAATCAGAGTCACTAATAGCAGGTCAGCAGAGTCCGAGCAGAGGTAATCAGAGTGACCACAAGAATGATAAGCAGACCTGCCCTAGGCTGTGGCACCTGTCTCCCAGAGACCATAACAAACATCCATCTGTGTGGCAAGCAATTCACAATTCAGGCACCAGCATGTTTATGGGGCAGCCTGACACTGGTGGACCCAGAGCATGCCAGTCTTCCTCAGCAGGATGCTCTAATTCCCTAACAAAGATCATCCAGACAAGTAAAAACCTTTGACCCCAGTCTCTTTCCTAAATCAATCTGTCACTGCTCCTGATAATCCTTGCACTTTATTTATCTATCTATGAAGTATGGGAGATATTTTCTGAACTAGCACAATCCCCATTCCTCCCAGTGCTGATCAGTTACTATGATTATACCTTGGAGCACTAAAAGAGAAGGTAGGAAAATACAGAGAACAGATTCAGGTTTGGAATTGTATAAGATCCAGTGTATGCTTTCTCTAAAGCCTTTAACATCACTGCAGTAGCAGCTGGGAAAGCAGCAGGGTAAAATGTTAAGTTAAAATGGACTCTTGCATGTCAAATAAAGCATCTCTGAAATTCACAGTCTAATTTATTTCCTAATACTGGAGCCTGATCTTCTGGTGTAAAGCCAAAACTGTAGTAAATAACATGTGTTCACAGAAAATACAGGTTTCTATAAAATACAGGGCTAACGGGTAAAGTCATGCTCTAAAACCTCTTTTTTCTCCATTAAAACAACTAATTAATACAGACCAGAAGCATTCCCACATATTTTTAGTGAGAATTAAGAACACAGGTAGTAGAAGTAAGGACAGCAAAAATGGCAAACATCAAAGTGCTTGACAAAGTAAGTGTGCAGGTAAATAAATAAATAAGTCTTGGAGAATATAAGCCTCTGTTCAGATAATAAAAGAGGCTAAAAGAAATACTTATTTATGGTACCCAGAGGATATATGTGATCTTAACCTTTCAGTCATTACGTTAAAACAAACAACATATTATAATGGAAATTCCCCCAGAGCTGCTGATTTGCAAAGTGAATTAATGAACTTCCTATACCTCCTTTGCTCATACTACTTGTTTCCATTTAAATGGTGATTAGGCTTACTCAGTACTAATGATCATTTGGCAGTATTATAAGGTGGCTTAAAAAAATCCAAGGATAAAATGCTACTAAAAATGCCAGTCAACATTCTATGGTGTTGCAGTAGATACTCGTGCTCTGAGTTTGACGTTTCCAAACAGCATCCCAGCACAAAAGTGCCCCTTGCAGCAAGACTCAGGCAGCCTTTGGTGGCAGTTTTGGTCTCTCCATCTCTGTGACACACATTCTCAGTGCCAAAAACTTCCTCCTGTGGACGCACCATTTTGCCCTGCGTGTACCAACATCTGCCCAGAATACGTAAAGTGGCTCTCAGTCTAGACCCCACTCATGACAACAGAATTCCTGAAGAAATGGCTAGCTGAAGATACACAGACAAAATGAAAGTAAGGCATACTGTAGAGGGTGGGTGATGCATACCCCAAAAATGCATCAATTAGTTGATTAATTAAAGCCTTCTCCAATCTCAGGATCACGAGAGACAGGATTCCCCTTTTATTGTGGGCATAGCTTTAGAGCAGTATGTGTCAGACCTTGCAAGTGGCCATCATACAACTCTGATGGATTTCTGAAGTTTGCTTAAAGACACATCCTCAGCACAGAGAAGTGTTGCCTTTGGCTCACCCTAGCCCAGAATCAGGCCTCTAGAGACAGGCATGACTGTGTTTAGGTGTATGTGCATGTACATCTGTAGATCTTCATGATATGACACACATCTGCCTATGCAGGTTTATAAACATGTGCTTATATATAGAATCATGGAATGGTTTGGGTTGAAAGGGATCTCCAAAGGTCATCTAGTCCAATGCCCCTGCAGTCAGCAGGGACATCTGCCACTAGGTCAGGATGCTCAAAGCCTTTCAGGTCTGACCTTGAATATCTCCGGGGACAGGACCTCAACCTGTTTCACTGTTCCACTAAAGAACTTGTTCCTAGCATCCAATCTAAACCTACTCTTCTCTAATTTACAGCCATTTCTCCTCATTCTGTCACTCCAGGCCTTTGTAAACAGTCCCAAGAGGACTGGAGACAGCCTTCTTACAGGCTCCCTTCAGATAACTAGGGTGGTAACTACCTGTGTATACAGATTCCAAAGAAGATTTACACAGACGTTACACACTCTTGAAAGTCTGCTCTCCTGCACCAGCAGCAGACCATTTCCAACATCACTCTGATTTGCAACACTTCTCTCACCTTCTAAAGACAATTAAGGAAGCAAAAAGTTGCACATTAAGCAGTGCCATTATGAATTCATTTGCTAAGGTTTTTTTCTTAGCAGAGAGGATGATGAATTAATTTCGTATTCAAGCAACTCTCATTTCTGCCTCCAATAAGAGCTCCCTCATAATGCACCATTAGTTAAATGCACCATCACAAGAAAAATCTGACCAAAGAAAAAAAAAGGGAAAAAAAAAAGCCTTTATGCTGCTTTAAATAATGATCTAACAACAACAACAACAAAAATCCTTTATATTACTTTAACTAATGAGCCCTCAGAGAAGCGGAATTAGCACCATAAATTAAGTTGTGTTATGGTTTAGAATATATCCTATAGGTAGGTTCAGTTCACAAGAGCAACAGCCAAGCTCAATTCTTTTGTCTCCCAATTTAATAGCATAAAAAAAGATTTAAAAAAAAAAAAGACATTAAAAAAAATCTTTCTCTAGGGCCCACATATACTCCCCCATATACCTTAAGGGGATAAAATGAAAATCATAGATTCCAGCTTCAGTAGTAGAAGAATAAATACCAGCCACCTACCCATATGTCATTATCACATTCCATGGGTACACACCTACTTGTGCCAAAGGATTTAATAAAAATATTATGTAAGACAACAGATACAACTGAAGAACAGTTGTAATCTACCCAGATGTGGTTTCTTTTTTTTCAACATAACCAACTGGACATCTCTCCTTCAGCTGTCAGACAATCTTTATACAAATCAACCTCTTAACCTTTTACCTGACACCTTGCTGTGAAGTAGCTTTAGTTCAGAGACATTCATTTTACCACATAAACCTCCTCTAGTATATAAAAAATCTAACCCACATTTCCTACTGTTTGGGTCAGTGACATGTGAATGTAAACTCCACCACAGCAGGGCCAGAAAATAATCTCTTGTTCATTTGATTTGTTTTCTGGGTATAAAAGTAACTCCAGAACTGCACCAGTAGTATACACAGTAATATATACAGTTGCTCAAGAATTTGCAGTGAATATTTGGTTTGTTTTTTTCTTTTTTGTCTTTAGAAAGCTCTGGTTTAATGAAACTGAGACCTTTTTCAGGAATTATTATATCAGGTTCAGCAAAGGTCAAAATTAGCTAATTGAGTTTAGAGACAAGAATGACAGTAGCAACAGAAAGGTCAGCAGATGATGGGATGTTTACCTGGCATGTGAGATAATGCAGTTCAAGTCCCTATTTTGACTCAGCTAGAACAAAAGCTGTATTCCCTTCTCAATCAGCCTGCTCAACTATTTTGAACTAACAGCTACTGTGAGATGAAGTACAGTGAATTTTTCATTCTATATTTTTCACCTGGTACAATTCAGGCTTCAGTCCGTGGGGAAGGGATTTTTTTTTTTAACTACTTCACACAAAGTTCTAACCAGAAATTATATCTCCATCTTTACCCATTGTCTCATGTGACATCCACCAAAAAACAACTCAAACATCTGTAGATACCTTTATAAATACTTCATAGTTAAGCACATAATTTTGAGCATCGGTTTGATCCTGCTGTGTGATCTAAGTACAGCTCATAATCAGAACTGATTGGCAAGAATGGTCTATAAATAAAAGGAAAGGGGAAAAAAAAGACCTAAAGGAAATGTGAGCTATTTTCAGTTTCTTAAGGACATCAGTCCATACATTTCAACTTAGCAAAGGGTGTGATTCTGATCACAGGAGTTACACAGGGATTCTATGGGAGGTCATTGGTAAAATCTGTGAGGTACAAACATGGATACTCTGCCCAGAAAAGACACTTTCAGTTGTCTTAGGAGACAAAGAACACAATGACTTCAGCAGTAATAAATGTTATATCACTGATCAGTCACAATAATAGAGAGTACAAGTGAAAGGATGCACTATTCACTGAGTTTGTACAACGATTTGTACTACAAGGTAGCTGACTCCTAAATTTATGGTAGAGCAAACAAGACTGAGAAAGGTAAAATGCACAAGACACTTTTTTTCCTTGATTAGGTGTAGGCTTTTGTATTTATGCTGACTCAGTTGAATTGTATTGGCAGCAGACACACAAAAAAATAATGTCCTCGAACTCATCTGGATTGATGATGACCATTGATACTCAAAATACCTCTTAGTCATACCTTGCACAATGGCTTTGTCCTGCTGGTGTACAGCATACTTCAGCAATATCTTCAAAGTAGGTCACAGTTTCACAGCACCTCAACTATCTCCAGATTTCCTTGACAAAGTGTCAGAAGGTTCCTGCTCCACTTGCTGGTATATGAGGCCATGAGATGTGACTGAAGGCAGTCCTCTTTACTCCTTTGCATCTGTCTTTCTTCTCTGTGCAGGCTTTTTTTCCCCTCTTTCTTACGTTTTTTCTTGGTTTTACTTTTGTCTTTTTTTTTTTTTTTTTGGCACTAAGGAAGAAGCTTAGACCTGTTCTTTTTGTTCTCATGGTTTCATGCTCTCAACATTAAAAAAAAAAAAACACAGGAAAAGACTGCATGTAATGGTTCTGTAGCAGAAGATTTAGCGTGCAGCTCAGCCTGTCGCTGAGCTGATGAAAGGCAGCACAACTGCACACTTTCCCCAGCTGAGCTCAAATAGGCTTGCTCACCAGAGTTCACATCTCCTGCCAACAACTCACTGCAGTTTCAAATTATTCCTCTTCCATATTCAATCTGTATGAGTGGATCAGCCCGTGCCCCTTCTGCCAGGCTGTAAATTTGCTGGTTTTAAAGATTTAATAGAAGAGTTGTGGCAGTGACAGCTCTATTTGTGGCACACCTCCCTTCCCACAGTTGATAGAGGTCTGCTGCTCAGCTATAAAGTTCAACTCTCCAACATCCTATCAATCAGCTTCACCATGTGACTCACTTCAGGAAAGATTTAAATGAGGTAGTGCAGAGTCTTCACAGTGAATACTGAAGGAAGAAGAAGGAGCAATCCTTGTGTTGTAATCTCTAACATATCATCTCTTTCAATGGATTGTTTGGCTTTGATATGAATTCACAAATGGTACAAAAGTTATAAAAGTACCCAAAAAAATCTAAAAATAGAAAAGGTTCTTTTTTTTTTTTGAGAATCCTGGCCTTAAAAGTGCCCTGTTTATGTCATGAGGCAAACATCATTCTCTGCCCATTTCACATCATAGTTCCCACTGTGAAATTCTAAAACACTGGGCTTCTCTCTCAGTCTTGGCTTTTGTCTACTGTTCCAGAAAACACAGGTGAGAAGGGATAGGGGAAAATTGCAGACTTGTTGAGAAGTTGATTTCATTCTCAAGAGCAGAAGAAATTATCTGCCTTGACCATTTGTCATCTAGATTTCCTTTCTATCTCTATTGGTACACACATGGCATGTTTAATGTAACTTCCTAAGCAGGCCTGCCTTGGTCCTGTCCTGAAATATCTTGTTGAATGAATTAAATTCTAGAGAGAGAGAGTGACAAAAAGGAAGACATTTGGCCTCAACAAATGGAGCCAGAGGATAGGGCAAGCACAAGCTGCAGATGTCTCATCTCCTACCCTTTAATGATAAGCACCACACTGAACTGTTTGGGAAAGGAAGCAAGGTCACTTTCCACATCAGCTACTTCCAGACCTACCAACTACTGAGCAGTTACTACTGCTAAAGAAACTACAACCATCTATCATAATAAAGGACACGACAAAACTGTCAGCATTAGGAAACAATACTCATAAACCAAGCTGTAGCCAGAAGAAACACACGAGATTTCAGTCCCTTTACTGACAGTTCTAGCTGGTTTTGTGTCCTTCACAATCCTTATTGTGAACATTTTGATCATCAAGAGTAAATCAATAAAGCCATCCTCCTTAGCATTCGCTACCCACCCCTGGCAGAAGAAACATTTATAACCAGAATGGCAAATTTGTGCTTGTTGCTGACAGAAACACTGCCCAAACCACAACAGTGGGTTTGGTTTTCCTTTTAGTACCCCTCCTAACACCAAGAGCTGAGGCATAAGAAAGACAAAGTGTGAGCTCTGGCTGGTGATGAGAACTGGCCCTTTGGAACACAGGATCACTCAAAATGAGCAATTGATCGGTGCTCTCATTGTCATGCACTTTGTGTTAATGAACTGTTAAGTCCTACATCAGCTCTAAGATACTGATGGTACTAATAATCAATCATTGGAAGTCCCTCATTTCTGGTTGTAGTTCTCCTTGAATGCACCCTGACACCATCACCCTTTTTCCCTGTCTCTAGGAATCTATTCCAGCAGCAGCCCTCGGATCTCACCCAAGTGACATGGCTGCTTGAGGTGCTGAACAGAATGGGAAAGAAATGTTTAGAAGAGGTAAATTGAAACTGATCACACTGAAAGGTTTGGGGGTTATAATGAATTCATTCCTTTTGTTAAGGAATGAAAAGCCAAAATAAAGCAGAGTTTTCTAACTGCTTTCCAAACACAAGAATTCTGCACAGGAGACCTCCTTCTTCCTTGTAGGACCACAGAGGAAAAACAAGTTTCTGGAAGAAAAAATGCATTCCATGGAGCTCAAAGTATCTTTTTATCTTTGCTTTACTTGAACTCAGCAGCAACAGTTCTTCCTATCAACTTATTTGAGTTTCTTTTACACGCTGACCCTCATTTCTTCTTTTTTGTCATACTTTGCTCTATTTTGAATCAATCACATTGGATGTGTTGATGTTAGAAAACCTCCTTTCATGTGTTTCACATCCCTTCAGTTTCTCTGGCTAGCTGTGTTATAGAATAGAAACACAATAGAAAGCTCCCTTGTGCAGGAGTCTTTCACTTGGTTTTCAGAGATGCTAAATACTCACATTTCACCCTCTCTGAATATCATGACATTTGCTACATTTCAGGTCCTGGCATGGTTCTGCAAGATGCTCATTCTTCCTGGTTCTCTTCATCACAACACATTTATTCCTATGGGTTTGGTTTTTTTTTCTTTGCTTTGGTTTGTTGTTTCTTGTTTTGTTTTGTTTTTCCCTCGCTCCTTGCTGTTCACTCTGTTTAGTCTATCATTTAGTCTATCAACTTAATTTAGCTTTTTGCTTTTGTGTTTTCAGTAAATAAATACTCAGACTTTTGTATTATTCTTTCAACTCCTCTCCTCACAAGCCCTAGGAGGAGTGGCTGAGGGAGCTGGGGGTGTTTAGCCTGGAGAAGAGGAGGTGCAGGTAGACTTTATGCCATCTACAACTGCTTGAAGGGAGGTTGTAGCCAGGTGGGGGTTGGTCTCTTCTCCCAGGCAACCAGTGACAGAACCAGAGGAAATAGTCCCAAGCTGCACCAGGGGACATTTAGGCTGATGTTAGGAAGAAATTCTTTACAGAAAGAGAGATTGGCCATTGGAATAGGCTGCCTAGGGAGGTGGTGGAGTCACCATCCCTGGAAGTGTTTAAAATAAGACTGGATGAGGAACACAGTGCCATGGTTAGTTGATCAGATGGTGTTGGGTGATAGGTTGGACTTGATGATCTTGAAGGTCTTTTCCAACCTGGTTAATTCTGACATTTCTGTGATTTCTCTCACCATAATCCTTTCTATTCCAGTCAGACTAAAGAGGACAAAGCTACCAGGTGCAAGTATGGTGCACTCTGGAATACTTGCTCTAGCTCCAAATCTGCACAGCACTGCAGAGAGTATGGCTTTGCTACTCTCTGCTACAAAGCCTTAGTGATTATTTACAGCTTGTAGTTTTAGTTCAGGAGAGCATCCTGTATAGATCCAGGTGAAAGACAGCACCATACTCCACAGCAGCCAATGGGCTTTTGCCCAAGGCATGAATTCAACAAAGTTATCAACCTGAGTTGCAAAGCAAGAGTATCACTATAGTATATACAGAGCTCAGCATTCATAAATTCATAGAATGGTTTGAGTTGGAAGGAACCTTAAAGACCATCCAGTTCCAACCTTGCTGCCATGGGCAGAGACACCTTCCACCAGCCCAGGTCACTCAAGGCCTCATCCAGCCTGGCCTTGAACACCTCCAGGGAGAGAGTATCCACAACCTCCCTGGGCAACCCACTCCAGTGTTACACCACCCTCACTGTAAAGACTGAGGTTTCTTCCAAAGAGGTTTGTATCTTCTCAGAGTATTCTTACTTATTCCAGAAAATTTCTGTAACACTTTGATTTCATGTTCTGTTCTGAAGCTGAGGAACTTTTCTAGGCAAAAGTCTACAAAGGGATAAAATTAATATAAAAGTTTATGGCGTTGTGGTTGCCATATTCTTAGAGCTCTCCTTCAGTCCCACACCAAGAAGGCAACTATTACACACACATCCTTCAAAGTCCTATAAAGAGTGGCAGGCAGAACAGTCTCAGCTCAGAGAATTTTTCACTTAATTTAATTTACTCCCAATAAAGAACTCTTCTTGCACCTTCCTAGTGCTGGTGGCCACTTTTCTTTTTGCTACACTTCACAGTCAGTCCCTCTCCATTGCTTCCCTGCAGTGACAGGCAGCACAGGAGGTTGGAGTGGAATCATTTCTGTCTGCTGCTCTTCATTTTCCTAGCAGATTTCTTCTGTTCCTCCATGCTGCTTACTGGGTTTTCTCCACTTTTCTGTCCTTTTCAGTACAGCACTCCTTCAAGGGTCTTCCTGCCCCAGTTTGGCACCGCCAGGAGTCAGCAGCAGACCAAAGCCCCTTCAGGCTGGAAGGCCTCCATCCAAGAGCACCCCTGGCCACATGTTTCCTCATCAGTCCCCCATCTCTGTGTGTGTCCAAGAGTGTCTGCTCACATTTCTCTCTTCCCATATCTCCTCCTGTGCCTCTTCACCTTGCAGCTGCTGCCCCTTCTTAAGTATGCTTGACCAGATGCCCCATGTGCTCTTCTGGTTGGCTGAGTTTCCGGCACAGGATGTGATGGTTTATTAAAACAATTTAAATAAAATAAACACATAAAAATGGATAATTTTTTTAAGGATTAAAATTATTAATCTGAAATTAACCATCCCATAGACATGCTTCACATCCCTTTACTTAAAATTTGCTGAGATAGAAATTGCAGACAATGTCCAGATAGGATAATTTTAATATTATTTTATGGCTTAGCCATCAGAGTGTACTCAAAGGATGATGATGAACATACCCTTTTGTTTCCAATTTCCAGGCCATGGCATTAATTATAGTTATGTCTTAGCTCTCTGCCTGCCTGTGAAGCCTACATTTAGATCCCTCACAGCAATCAACTTTTTTCTGTGAGGACAATGTAATATTTTGGTGTGAAAAGTGTTCCCTCAGGTCTGAGCTCTCTTAAACTTTCCTTATTTAAAGTTATCATGTGAAAAAAATCATAGTAAACCCCCTGAAACAAAAGTCCTAATTAAAATAAAATGTTCAAGAGGGGGGAAGTAGGCAAAGATTCAGTTTCTCTTTCAAACTCTCTCTCTAATACTCATTGTCAGCTGTTTCCATCAAGACTTCTCAGAATGAAGCCCAACTCATATCTCATGGCTCTGGCTCTTAAAGCAGCAGGTCTCTTATCCATCACTATAGCACCCAGAGTTGTAAACTCAGGAATGGGCATCAGCTTGTCAAATTCTCACAAAATACATCCAGCATCTCTCATCAGTCACAGACTGTGAAGGACAAATGCAACAACAACCGCCTGGTCAAAGTAGTTGAGATGCAGGGGCAATAAAATTAGTTCAAAGTTTCCTACTTTTCACCTCTCAACTAGAAGAGATTTGCATGTTTGCCAGAGAAGCTCTCTGTGTGTTGCAGAGACTTTCAGAAGGATCAGAGAGGTCTCTCTGTTCAAATAGCCTTTACTCTTTTGCTAATCACATCTTAAAGGGAAAGGAGGGAGGTGGTAAATCAGCTCCTTCTCCTAATCCCTCTGAGTAACTAGATGGAAACTCAAACTGAATTGCTATTTTACAAGAGTAAAAATACTATTAATCTGTCATCCTTTATCATACTTGAATGATCATTAAGTTAAGACAGGCAAGCTGTTAATGTTTACAGTAGCTGATATTCCCCAGCAATATACACAGCCTAATAGGAGGAAAACAACTCTCATCCTGCCCTACTGCCAATAGGAATTAATTTTATTCAAATAAACATGTTTATGAAAATAAAGAAAAATTCGTTCTGCAAACAGCTGGTTAAATTTGACTCTTTTTTTTTCTTCTTTGTTTTTTTCAATTCATCCAAAAAGACCAATTAGACTGGGTGCAGTAATTGTTCTTCTCTCCCTGCTGATGTTTTACTAATTGCTAATGTTGGTGTGTGTAAATACCAATTAAATGTATTTTGAATTACTCTTTTTAACTGGTATGTAGATTTTAAGGGGAAAAATGGCTTTTTAAATTTATATAGACAGTGTGTGTCCTTTGTGATTTTCACAGCCTGTTCCAGTTAGCAACAAATGAAGATAAATACCAAGCAAAATCTGCTTGGAGCTTCTATAGAATGAACAGCCCTATTTAGAAGGTGTTGCCAAATACCTGATACTTTATTATCCTTTATTGTTTTTTATTTATCTATTGGCCATTAAATTCTAATCTTCTAGCCCACTGGGTCACTTGCTTGTGATTTCCTATGTACCAACCACAGAATAATGACAATGACATGGTAAATGTTCTCTCACCAATTTACCTCGGTGTTAATTGCCAGTGATTCACCCGGGAAGGGTGAGAGTAACAACAAAGGGGGTGACAAAGAGGAATGTAATTCAGTGGAGCTAAAGAAAATATGAATATATATATATCCTTATGTGTTTCAATTGACCCAAGTAAGCATAATTGCTTTAAATCATCATTTCTGATTGCTTTCTTCTGATGTTTGGAGAACAATTTAGCAAGCTGGTTTGGTAAGGGTGATTAGTGACAGATGTAATAGTGGGTAGACCAAACCAGAGATTAAATGAAAGAAGGAATAATAAAAAACCCAAGCACATAATTACATTAATTCACAGACATTAGAGACAAGATTACAAATAAAAAATAATTGAAAAAGAAAAACCTATGTGACACATTTAGACTTAACTATGAATAAATGATGAGACCTGCAAGGAAGCTCAAAATGAAGTTCCCTCCAGTTATGGAGCCATTCCCAGCCTAGGTCAACATGAATGCTGGTTTCTGTGGTGTGAGTTTGCAAAGTTCTTCCTCAGGGATTGGTCTATATTATACTGCAGATTTTCTCTGTTGTTTGGTCCAAACTAGCTAGTAGTAAGTACTTGAATGAGGAAAGTTTAGTTAATAATAACTATTCCACACCATTTTTTCATGTCATATGAGCAGACACAGAGTTGCAGCAGTGGTAAGGTACAAGGGATGTGTGCAGTGGACAAAGTAGGGGCCTCCAGGAGACTTCAGAGTGTGATTGTTATTTTCTTCACTGTTTTAAAAAAGGCTTCAGTTTGGAGTGAGACTACTCACCAGTGGAAACAAGTGGTAAGAGCACTGATATCCAAACTGCCCTAGGACATCAAAATACCACACGGAACAGCCTAGATGAATTTCCAAACCAAGGGCTACGTTTCCCTTTTGTCAGGTTTTTCATGTCTCTTCATGCTAGCCATGTGTCTCTGTGTTCTATGTCTTGCATTTTTTAACCTATTTAGCCATCAAGGACTTCAATGTTCCCTCAAGATCATATTCATAAAGGTACAAATACTGCTATGCATATGTATTAGATTGTAGTCTTCTTTCTGCCCACATTTGCATGTCTTTCTTGCCCTCTCTAGCTGGGCTTCCATTTGCAGGATGTGAGGGATATAACACAAACCCTCAGGATTATTTTCCCTTCTTTCTTTGTGCCTTGCACCATCACAAACATTTCTGTTCTGAATATTTTCTGACACTGTGTAACTGCTGCTTCTCCCAAAATATTTTCATGGCTTTCTTAGTATATTGCTTCATTGAGCTGCATTAAGGCGTATTTTCAGGATGACTCTATGTCTTAGTGGACTTGACTCTCTTTTGTTACAGCCTGGTTTTATGTTTCACCTGCTGCAACAGAGGCCATTCTGTGGGCATCACAGCCCAGAACTGTCTTGGTTCAAATGTGATGTGTAGCACACAGCAAACCATGCAGTAAACTAATAAATGCATTCGTGATGCAGAGGAACAGCATGTGTGGTAATGGGGACTATGGCAAGGGTTAACCTTGATCCTTTGCTTAAGAATTTAATCTGAATATGCACAAAGGGTCCCACTTATTCCTCAGTCATCCTTCCAGCAAGCCTGCAGCCCATGTCTCCTAGATAATAACTTGCAGAAGCTGTGTCTGAAATCAAATTTGAAATAAGGCAAACCAACATCACATCCTATCCCTGGTTTCGTCCTTCCATTTTCACCCTCTCCTTCATTCACCAAGGAGGAAAGTTAATATTAAACATTATGTTAATGGTTGTCAGATCAGTCATGGTTTTCACTGAGTTATGCTGGAAAGAGGCAACACACTTTATAAGAAATCAGAGAAGGGCTGAATGAGATAATGTAAAATCACTTACATAGGCACTCTGGAGATGGAACCCCGTTTAATATTTAATGTAGTCATTAACCTGAGAGTGGAAAGAAGAGGGTAATGGATGGTCTATTGCTTTTACCTATAGGACAAGTTCCTGAAGAGAACTGTCTCCCCTGGGGCAAGCATCACACACGCTGAAAATATATAAAGAGGGTCACAAATGAAAGGAGTTTGAGCAGCCTCCAAATTCCCATGTGAGCTCTGTGAAAACTGCAGGCAGACCAGGTGGTGAAACTTGTCATGCCACACACAGCCATGGGCCATTGCCACCCAAATGCTCAATTAGTTTATTGTGGCAACAGACACACCATGCTGGGAAAATAACAAACACATCTGCAGAAACTACACAAAATAATCAATTATTGAAGAAAACTCTCCACAAGTAACATTACTCTCACCCTTTCTTGTTCTTCTCTTTCCTTTTTTTTTTTCCTTTTCATTCTGCCTATCTGCCCAGCTGTTAGAGATTACCCAGGAGAGCCAGAAATACACAAAGTAAATTTAAGTAGGAAAAACACAGAGGTTGTTTGGTTGGTTTGATTGTTTAGGTTTGGGGTTTGGAGTTGATTTCTTTTTTTGCTTTTTAAGAAAAAGACTCAAAAGCACATTAAACATTTCCAGGTGACTTCCCAATGTTGTAACTCTTTTCTGTGTGTATTTTTATAGGGAGTAGCCAAGGAACATGGTCACTGTGCAATAGCAGTCAGGACATGTGCCTGGCATTGTGCACAAGGTATGAATTAACTCTAAAGGCTCAAAGGGTGGTAGTGCAATAGTTTCCTGACCAGCACCACTCAGCAAGGCACCATCCTCCCAATTGCATGGACCACCATTTGTCATTTCCCCTTTGCTGAGGAAAACCATTCATGTGTGGGATCAGACTCCACACTCTCTCTTGGCAGGAGTACAAGAAATGGTGTCTCTCTGAGCCTGGAAAATGATGGATCAGTATGACAGCACTTCCCTGCTTCATCACAGTGCTTAGAAGCAGGCACTTCAAGGGAGGTAGGGGAACCTGACTGCTTCTCTAATTAGCATGGAGGCAGGGAAATCCACTTCAAGCCTGGATGCTGACCAGTTCTTACTGGCCAAAGGAGGGTCTACACAAAAGAAAATGCTAAGGTTGGATCTCCCCATGCTTTCACATCTTAAATCTACCCTGTAGGCAGCTCTCACAGTGATTCTGGTACAGTTGATCGTTCACAATTGACATTGGATTCTATGTGACAAAAGGGAAAAGAAAAATCAGGCTGGTAGGAGCAGAGCAAGGTAGGATCATAAGTAAAGCACCTCTGCCTTGCTGTGAAAGGCTCTGCATCACCTTATTCTTAATGATGCATCATCATTTATCACATATGTACTATTGCAGCAAGACTTTCCAGGTAAATACATAGGCAACATACTTGCTGCCGGGGAAATAGAATCTAAATTAGATCTATGAATGGCAATCAGATGTGAAGTTCAGAGACAGAAAGAAGTAAAAAAACAAGTAAGATTGCTCTTCAGGGACAGGACATTATTACTAATGACTAAATCAGTACTACATGCTCACTCTTAGCTCAATTAATTGCTGATTATTCATATCAACGGTATTATGGATATTGTAGCAAGTTAGGTGACAGAGCACAAATACATAGAGTCAAAACATCTGAAAGCAAGCACAGGCTTTTAGATCTTGACTTGGTTTATCAAATCTCCTGGTACCAGTGAAATTCTGTCTTTGCTGGTATGATGACTTAAATGAGTTGGTATCCTCATCACAGGAGTTGTTGTTTCCCCTTCAGATCAATCAAATCTCTTGTTGCAAAATTTGGAGTTAGGATTCTGCTTGCCAAGCTATGAGTGAAATGCAGCTCACTCAACAGGAAGGCAGCAATATGGTTTATAGTGTTGATAGTGTTACAGTGTGAGATCTGAAATCCCACTTCCACACTGACAATGACCAGGCTAGCTCAGTCTGGAAGCAAATGAAAGCTTAAAACCACCACAGATAGAATTTAGCAAAATTCAGCAAAGGTTAATCAAGCTTCATTTTGATGACAAGGCCTCTACATCACTTATTTTAAAGCCAATTGGTTAGATTGATTGGATTAAAATACTTGGCAAAAATACACAGTGGGAAAATGGCTTGGAGTTGGGCTAGATTGTGAATAGAAGGGCTAAAGGTGGCCCTCCCATTGACTCACCAGGTTTTCAGAATGGACCCTTTCATCCCTAAACTTCTTAGAAAGGAGCACAGGTGTGGCTAGATTCAATCTTATTCATAAATTCAACAATTTATGACAAAGAATAACAAGGAGATTGGGAGTGAAAGGGGTAAAGGAGATCCTCCTCTTTAGTCTTGAGGTTCAGAATGGTGATGGATGTCCCATGCCTGGAAACACTGAAGGTCAGGCTGGACAGCCTGAGCTAGTTATAGACGTCCCTTCTCACTGCAGGACAGTCATGGGAAATGACCTTTAAATGTCCCTTCCAACCCCAACCATTCTATGATTCTGTGATTCATTGGACCCAAATGTCTGCTGCAGTGAGAGCTGATGAGTTCACAGCCAATTTTCATCCATCTCACTGTTTGAGGACAAGGATCTAAGAGAGTTCATTACACAGCTGCTTTGCCCTCCTGATGTTATGCTAAGGAGTCCCCTATTAGAGCAAGCTTCTGTCTTTCTAATAATTGACATTTTTCTCTCTGATCTTTCAGCTTTTATGGTTGCTAGACTACATTGTTTACTGTATTGGGTAATAACAGCATGTGGAGCCACAGCAATAGAGAAACTATAAATAATTTGATAACATTAGAGATTGTGGTTAAACTCAGACATTTTTCTAACGGCTTAGTGACTCTAAAGTGGAAAATTGCTATATTTCTGTACCTGTGATTTTTTCCCACATATGAAAAATGCTAAAAGAGGCAGAGTGCAGAGCTAGAGGGAAAGTGGCCTTTACCATGAAAGATTTTTGTATAGTAATAATTAAAAACATATTTAATCACTAAAGCAGCCTGATGAATCACCAATATGAATGAAATCTTCTAGTGAGGTCAACTGTGTTATCCATACTTATGGTAGGCAATGGGGACATTAAAATGAAATACTAAACTCTTAGTAGATGGGGGAGGGGTAAGGAAGATATTTGAAGGCATGGCAGACAAAGCAGACTTCTTTATAGGTCTGTCTTTTCCTTTTTTTCAGTTGCACTTTATTTTGAAAGTGGCTCCAAACACTGATAAAGTAGCAGCACTTTGGGGTTTACACTGCTCTCACTATGTTCCTCAAGTCATGGTGAGTTTGGGCATGTGCAGGCCTCTTGCTTTGACGTGTCTAAAATCAATCTTATGTGCCTTGAATGGATAATACCTTACCCACTTACACAAAACATAGAATCATAGAATGGTTTAGGTTGGAGGGGACCTTAGAGATCATCTACTCCAACTTCCCTGCCATGGGTAGAGATGCCTCTCCGCTCATGGCCTCATCCAACCTGGCCTTGAACAATGCCAGGGAGGAGGCACCCACAACCTCCCTGGGCAGCCTATTCCAGAGTCTCACCATCCTCATGCTGAAGAACTTCTTCTTCTTAAGATCCAGTCTAAGCCTCCTCTCCCTCAGCTTAAAAGCATTCCCCCTTGTCCTATTGCTAGACACCATTATGAAAAGTTCCTCTCCAGCCTTCCTGTAGGGTCCCTTCAGGTATTGGAAGGCATCTATAAGGTCCCCCCAGAGTCTCGTCTCGTCTCGTCTCGTCTCGTCTCGTCTCGTCTCCTCTCCTCTCCTCTCCTCTCCTCTCCTCTCCTCTCCTCTCCTCTCCTCTCCTCTCCTCTCCTCTCCTCTCCTCTCCTCTCCTCTCCTCTCCTCTCCTCTCCTCTCCTCCCTTTCCCTCCCCTCCCCTCCCCTCCTCTCCTCTCCTCCCTCCCTTCCCCTCCCCTCCCCTCCCCTCCCCTCCTGTCCTCTCCCCTCCCCTCTCCTCTCCTCTCCTCTCCTCTCCTCTCCTCTCCTCTCCTCTCCTCTCCTCTCCTCTCCTCTCCTCTCCTCTCCTCTCCTCTCCTCTCCTCTCCTCTCCTCTCCTCTCCTCTCCTCTCCTCTCCTCTCCTCTCCTCTCCTCTCCTCTCCTCTCCTCTCCTCTCCTCTCCTCTCCTCTCCTCTCCTCTCCTCTCCTCTCCTCTCCTAACAACCACATCTCCCTCAGCCTGTCCTCATTGCAGAGGTGTTCCAGCCCTTGGATCACCTTTGTGGCCCTCCTCTGGACTCTCTCCAACAGCTCTCTGTCCTAGAACTGGATGCAGTATTCAAGATGAGGGCTCACAGGAGCACACTGGATTTGGTTCTCTATCAGGAATGTAAAGAAGAAAAAGAACTGCAGGAGGTGAATGTTCTTATTCACCTGTGATAGCGTCAGCATGGAATTAAACTCCTACTGGGGCTGCCCATCTGTCAGCAATGGACTCCAGTCTATCTGGACTATCTGTACCAAAGCTGAAAGCCATGTGTGCACCAAGTCATCTGTGTCAGTGGACACAACAGCAGAGATTGTTTCAGTGGTCAGGTTAGGCTGAGAATTATGATCCTCCCAGGTAGCCTTCGTCACGTTTCCAATCCAAGGACAGTTTGAGTATATTTGTGACAGAAACCTTATTAACTAAAACCTAGGTCTGGAGAATTGCACTACTTTAATATCATAGGGTACTCTGGAGCATTGGAGTGGTGGAGCAAAACTAGAATAAACCCCACAGCCAAGTCAAAGGACAAGGGATCCTTCAAACCCACCTCAATTTGAACTGAACTATTAACTTTCATTTCTTCTGGGGCACAATCTGGATTGTCCCACTTCTTCCATTTACACCCAGCTCTGCTGGGATTTTATCACTCCTTGGCAGTGCTGTATCTGCTGAGACATATAGTTTAAGGACACCACAAGTAATCTAGTAATCTCCCTTACATCCTTGCAGAGTAGTGATGTGGTAGCAGCCTCAAAGAACCAATTCTAATGTAAATCTCCAGGCAAATGTTCCTGGATTGTGTAAAATATAGAATGCAGCCCACATTCAAAATCATTATGGAAAGAGACAGAGCTACTGTGTATGTAAAAAAAAAAACCCAACAGAGAACACTTTGGACATGAAAAATCCTGCTATTTCAACAATATTTTTGTCATTACATCAAAAGGGGGTTAATCTGGTTATTAAGAGGTTGGGGGGGAAAAATTTCTTTTTTAATATAATCTTTTGTTAGAGAATTTAATTAAGGTAAAGAAATGCAAACCAGCAATTATATTCTTCCCTTCTTAAATCATGCAACAGAATAACTGCGGGACTTCTGTAAATCAAATTCTCTTTATCAAGACACACATACACACAAAGAATAAAGTTAAGCCCAGTTTGACACATTCTTGCATCATGCTGAAGTACAATGAGAATAAGTAGGAAGGAGATTGCAAGCACACCACTAAATGCTGTTCAGAATGGATATAGAGACCATGCTACACAGCAGATCAATCTAACATGTTAGAACAGTAGGATAATTAACTACAAATTAATGGCCAGTAAAGAATTAGGCACACAATAAGCCAACTCCTCAGCTATGCAAATTGGCACAAATGTAGGACCTGGTCTGCTCTATGCCTCATAAATCATTGCAATTATAGGCAGTAAGACCAGAGAGCAACTTCCAAAGATTGTTTCGTTTCCTCCTGCCCAAAGGTGGGATCAGCTGTATTGATATCACTCCTCACAAAAACTTGTCCAACCTGTTTTCAAAACCACCCAGGAACGTGAACTCCTCCACTTAGCAGCCTGCTCCTATTCTTAACCATGAGGGAAAAATCTTTATGTCTAGTCTATGTCTTCCCCCTTGTAATGAAAGCCTCCTTGCCCACAAGTCAAGACATTGTTTTACAGGTTATAGCCATCTTTTGCTCTCCTCCTGTCTTTTCCTTCTTGACTAAACCACCTTAGATATTCCTGCCTTTCTGCATCAGCCGTGGTTTATCTATCCTTTCTACTCTGGCCTCCAATCTCCTCACTCACTTCTTAATCACAGAGAATTACTATAATTACAGATTATGCAGAAACCTCTGCATAGCTATGTCTCAGCTCTACAAAAGGTATAGGCCTTTGATTTGCTGGCTCAAGCTCTCTGACTCAGGAGAGTCTCAAACAGAGACAGAGACCTGCTGGAGAGAATCCAACGGAGAGCCACGAGGATGCTTAGGGGACTTGAGCATTTCCCCTATGACTGAGAGCCCTGGGGCTGTTTAGTCTTGAGAAGAGAAGACTGAGAGGGGATCTGATCAATGTCTATCAATAGCTGAGGGGTGGGTGTCAAGTGGAGGGGGCCAGGCTCTTTTGGGTGGTTCACAGTGATAAGACAAGGAACAATGGGTTCAAACATGAACATAGAAGATTTCAGCTCAACATGAGGAGAAACTTCTTTCCAGTGAGGGTGACAGAGCCCTGGAACAGGCTGCCCAGGGGGGTTGTGGAGTCTCCTGCTCTGGAGACTCTCCAAATGCATTCCTATGTGGACTACTCTAAGTGATGCTGCTCTGGCAAGGGGGTTGGACCTGATGATCTCTTGAGGTCCCTTCCAACCTCTGATATACTGTGAGACTGTGAGACTGTGATACATTTTGATCAGAAATAAAGTGGATAAATACATCTGAGTACTCAGCATCTTCTGATAGCAAGTATCAGTGGATCTGATCCTGCTGTGTTCGAAGATTCAAATTCATCCAAGAATGCCAACTCAAGCTCACTGTGAGTGGGAGTTTAAACAGAGGAATGTCTATAAAAGGATATCATTCTAATTTTGCCCCAAATAGGATAAAAGTGATATTATGTTAATATTATATTGTGATCTGCTTTGAAAACATTGCTGCATGTGAAAGTGTTAGTTTCCTTACTACAGACTTTTAAATTCTTTTGGGGAACACATCATTGCCTGCCAACCCTGAACCAGGGTGAATTTCATGTTGGAAAAAAATAGATATTTGAATTCTGACCCTTGCTATGCAATAGGAATGCATCATCCCCCCTTATCTCATTCTGCCCTAGTGTAAAAGCAAGGAAATTAACAGAATTTCATAGAATGAGAGAATTGTTAGGGTTGGAAGGGGCCTCAAGGATCATCTAGTTCCAACCCCCCTACCATGGGCAGGGGCACCTCAGACCAGATCAGGTTGCTCAGAGCCACATCCAGCCTGTTAATATTCAATAGTGCAAGGCTAAACCTTTATGTTTGCAGTGTCCCTGCACTATCCCCTCAATCACTCCTTTCCCTCAGAAATGCACTTTATTAATTGATCAACTGAATTGTCATGTTGCCAGACATAACTCATTTTTCTCTCTGTTTTTTGGTTTTGATTTTACTGAGGTTGTGGTTTAAGCCCACCCTGCTGGCAGCAAAGCAACCGTGCAGCCACTTACTTCTACCCATGTCTGGTGGAATGAAGAGAAAAAAATAACAAAAGGCTCAAAGGGCAGGGAGGGCTCCCTCACAGTCATGGGCATGGGCAAAAACCAGACGATTTGAGTAAACAAAGATCAATTTAGACAACATCAACTTACCAACTGAATCGGAATAGAATAGTGAGAAATACAACCAAATCCTTCAACTCCTCTCCTCTTCCTGGGCTTGATTTTACCCCCAAATTCTCTGCCTTCTGCTCTCAAGTGGCAGAGAGGGATGTGGAATGGTGGTTGTGGTTTGCTCATTAAACATTACCTCATCCAGTCCTTCCTCCTCACAGTCCTCCCCTGCTGCAACACAGCATCCTTCCCACCAGACACAAACTTTTCCTACAAGCACAGGTCCCTTCTTCAGGCCTCTGTTCTTGCAGCAATGGATTGCTCCAGCATGAGCTTCCCTCTGAGGTTCTTTGGGTGCAACCACCTGCTCTGCTATATGGTCCTCCCCTGGCTGCAGCTGGGATTCTGCTCCCCCATGGATCTCTGTGTGCTGCAGAGGGTCAGCCTATAGTCTCACCACAGGTCACAGGGCAATGGCTGCTCCAGGGCATTTTCCCCTACTCCTTCTTCACTGACCTTGCTGTCTGCATGGTTTTCTCTCACATCCCTCTCTTCTGTACTGGAGGAGAATGTGCACCTGTGAAAATATTTGGCTACTGATGCAATAGAAATAAAAAGAACCAATCCATTTTCTCTGAAGTATCTTGTACCTGTGAGGATATTCTGAGGAAAAAAAAAAAATGAGAGGTTTTGGTTTTAGTGGGAAAATTCAGAACTGACTCAATTTACCCAGACATACCCTGAATACAGGCAGGTATTTCAGGAGCCAGTCACAAGATGCAATGATATTTAACTTGTCAGATCAAAATTCAAATGAAAACCTGGAACTTCCTCAGAAATCACACAATTAAAAACAGAATTAAAGGTGAAAAGAGGAATGTTAAGACAACTTGTTACTGTTTCTACCAACTCAGAAATGTTCTGTGCAAAGCACTTCTAGCTGCAGTGTCCCATCTGCCTTTCAAGGAGGTGAAGAAGAGAGAAGTTTTAATCTACAGTTCAACAAGAAGCATTTCTGTGCAGATACATCTCAGATTTTTTTTTTATCATTTAATGGCAAATACAGAATGTTATTATGGATTCACTGCAGTGTAAACTTAAATGGGGAAGTTATACCTAAGTTTGTGAAAAAAAAACAACCTAGGCAAACACAGCAGTGCTTAACCACTTGTACTGATTGCGTAAGCCAAGAGTTTATCCATAAGCATGAAGCAGTAGAGGCAAGAGTTAAAGATGTGTTTCAGTCTCCAGCTGATTTCCTTCTGCATCTGCCACTCAGGTTGCTGCAAGCACCTGAGTAAGTCCAAGGGCAAAGGAGGAGAGAAGTTTCTTAACTTCTCCATGACATTCTTACTACTACAGACTCAAATAGAAGCTGTGCTGCCTTTTGTCTCCTCCCTTGACAACCCTGATTTTACCCAGCATCAGTACATCTTCAAATTTTCCCTATGAAAACCTCATGACAAAGGTATTTCAAAGTTTCAAAACATACACCTAACCAAAGCCTGTGCTTTGAGGACATAGGCTCAAGTCTACCTTCCTTGAAGCTGGCCCTCCACAAGGTAGGAATAATGGAGGAAGCAGGGAAAGGCTGGGAACTTGCCAGGCAAGATCTTCCAGCCCAGTGTCTTAAGAATTCTGTTACCTTCCCAGGGGGGGGAGGGTATTTGTGCCAAGAAATGTACCAAAACATTAGACTCTGCCACTCTTCAGGTGTGAGTGGCTTGTGTTTGCTGTGTGAGCCTGTGGAGTCTCATTCATGGCTACAGGTGAGGAAGCACTTTGACACCTGTGTCCCTGGACACATTTCAGAGAAGCCAGCTCACATCATTAGGTTTTCACTGCAGGTCCTCTGCAGAAAGAAACTAATATTTGTGAACTTGCTGGCTCCATCATGTGTCCTCCGGAGAAAACTGCAAGGGGGAAAACACTCTGCAGATTTTTCAGGTTTCTAAGCTTAGAAATGAAAACATGTCTGTGTGAAAACAAACCCTTTGAGCTACAAAAGGCTGTGCAATGCCTCTGATGGCTACACCTGCACTGCCTGGCTGTGAAAACAAAAGCACACCTGCTCTTTATGATAAGAAAAGCAACCAGAGTAAACAGACTACCTTGTGTTTTGTTTTATGCTGTCAAAACTGAAGAAGGATTTTTTTTTTTTGGTTATCTGCCAGTGTTTTAGAGTAATGAGGATTGTAGTTATCAGATTGAAAGGTGACTGAGGGGTCCAGCAGTGAGCCTAACTCTGGTTCTTTTTCATTAGCTTGCTATAGTTTTGTGCAGGTCACACAAATTTCTGCCTCAATTTCTTTGCTGTTAGCACTTTGCTCCATAGGAATTGAGTTTGAAGGTATATTCATGTGGGTCATGATAGAGATTTGGAAGCTGTGATGGGAAATCATTACAGGCCCATTAAAAAATCTCTGAATATTGTCAATAATAAATAGGCAGCATTATTAAAATATCATGTACTCAATTAAATATTAACTAATTCATATTTCTTGTAGCTTTTTATGCAAGGAAAGTAGAATCATTGATTCTTTAGTGAGACATCCTTCAGCACTTGGTACTTTGATGAAAAAGAAAGTACAGGAGGCAATTATGGTGCTTGGGAAATGCTGTTCAGAAGGCCTATTAGCTGCCATTTCTGCTTGGTGTAATGTGGTTAACACAGTATCCTACAGGCAGCATATTTAGTAATTAATGTGTGGATGCAATTAATTAAGTGTGGGATTCATCTGAATAAATGCAGATGTCAACAAATGTAGATGTAGACATCCAGGCCTTCTTTGTAGTCACAGGAAAGAAAACATCTTTAGGGAAAGGTCCGTCCCCTTCTGAGACAACCAACCAAACTATATGGCACAAAGAGCAGTCTGAATCTTCCCTCCCATTTCTCTCAGATATCTACAAAAGGAGCTGCAATGACTAGGCAAAGGGCAGACACAGAACTACCCTTATCTAAAGACAATAAATGAAACCTACATTAAAAGTCAGAGGACCTATACACAGGAGCCTGATTCACAGTTC
Source organism: Indicator indicator (assembly GCF_027791375.1). NCBI lineage: Eukaryota > Metazoa > Chordata > Aves > Piciformes > Indicatoridae > Indicator > Indicator indicator. The sequence goes on along the minus strand of NC_072036.1, from coordinate 7,972,249 downwards.
AACCAGAAAAGTATGGTGTGATCTTTAATAATTTCCTCACTCTGTTGTGCTCCCATTTTTTCCACTTATATGAAGACGATCATGAGATTTATTCGTTATGAAGACCTTGGCAGTACCCAAGTGAGGGGAAATATTTCTTCCCAAGTAATAATGTTGTTATGATTGCAAATGACTCATCAAGGGGAGTGCCAGTTTTATTTCTCTGCTGAAAACGTCTGGGTTTGTTTCATCCAGGTGCCCAAGACAAAATGCTCACTGCATTAACTTTCCTCACTGAACATTTCCAGTCCAATCCTACCAAATAAATTTATTCTGAAAATATTAAAACCATTACCCACATAATGTGGTATTAATCATCAGAATGACTGCCTTTGTGCATCACTGTGTTTCTGTAGCAGGTAGGTATTGCTTTTTCATAGCATGCCTCCTTTCAGCTAACAAAGGCATAACAAATAAAAAGCTGGATCTAAAGGAAATCTATAAATGCTAATGGAGGTGTTGCATCATTTTTATCCCCTTTCAACATAACCTCCTAATTATATATTCACTGAGTAACACAATGAAGTACAGCAGCAATGGGAGAAGGGGGAGGGAGAGCCTCTTACCTGGCCTTGAGTCAAGCTTACAGGTATCCTGTGATGTGAGTCTGGGAAAAAAAAAATACATGAACTACAGACATGTAGTAATTGGTGCACTAAGTGGTTTGAATGTCAGTAATTACTCTGTCATTGCTTAGCATAAGTACAAGAGAATATTTAAATAGGTATCATAGAATTTTATGTTGCAGAGATTTGATATAACTCTATTAGAATCCATTATGATCCCAGTAACACACAGTCCTGCTTCTGACAACACAGTTTCTATGGCTGGCTCACAGCAAACAGCAGGATCCACCCAAAATCTAGAACTGGCTGTATCTGAGAGGTGGGAGACTGAAGGCACAGTGTACAAACATTTCACTGAAGAGCAACAGTGGCATTCTGAAGTCAGCATAAAGGTTTGGTTGCTAATAAATTGCATAACACTCGCAGCAGCAAGTTATCATTCATCATTCCCAAACTTAAAGAGAAGATTGACTGGTTTTCATCTAATCAGTGGACCTGTGGGAGGATGATAAAGGGGAGTTGGGGGGAGAATTCAGTGGTTTGAGGAGGTGGATTGGTGTGCAAGGAAGAGATCACACCCAAATGAGAGTTGATCCAGATCACTGGAGTTTCTACACTAGGCAGAAAAGTCCAGATTGTAGTGGATAGGAAATGCCCTCATTTGTTTTTCTATTTGGAAAATATCTATTTTGGAAATAAAAACTTCTGATAGTATCTGTGGATACTACAGATTAAAACCATCCTTCCTTCTTCATGTATCATGTTGGGCAAGTCTTTTTGGGGGTGCATCAGCTCGACTTCATTAGACAAAAAAAATGAGTCTGTTCCAGGCTTCTTTGTTTGCACAACTACCTTTTAAGATGTGGCTAAATAATAGGGAGAGTTATGGAAATCTGTGGGGTTTTATTTTTATTAATATCATTATTGCTAAATAGTTTATATCTGCGCTCACACTAGAAATAAAATAAGAAAGGCCCCATGGAGGGAAAAATGCAGAAGAAAGAAGAAAAACAGCCACGTTTTTCTCTAGGCAACCACACTGCATTTTCACAATGCATTCCTCTGAGAGCCCTTCATCATGCCTGTGCTTACGTACTCTGTTTTCTATTAGATGTTCCTGGAGATGTGCAGTACTTAACATCCATACATAAAAGGCCATTAAAGCATTAAGAACAATAAGGGGCTAACCAGGCAGTTGGAGAACACAAATACCACAGCTTGTGTAGCACAGAACTGAAAGGATGATCGTGGTCTAAGTACACACACTGGGAGACCAGGATGTGGTTTTCTGCCTCTTCTGAGTTTTGTGACTTTTAAAATCCTAAATCCAGGCCAAATTAGGTCACCTTGTAGAGAGCCCTGTGAAGGAACTACAGAACAATCTGCACACGTTCACATTTCCTCCTTAAAGAGCAGCTCTGTGCCTCATTGTCAAAGATTTATTAAAGGATGATCCAGTCCCCAAAGAAAGCAACGACATTTTTCCTACAGCTTTTAAGGCAATTTGGATAGTTTTCAACATATAGACAGTAGAAAGATTGCCACTGACTTCAGCCTGGACAGGCTGGTCTTTTGGAAAGGAAATGGAGGAGACAAACCTTTGCACCTCTGTCCCCTATGCCACCTTCTTCTGCCTACCATGTCCTTGGTAAGAAAGCTTGAACAGGCAAAACAATGCACACACTGAGTGTTCAGCCAGAAGCTGAACCCCTTTTGTCCTGCTGGATTGCAACCATAGTTAGGCATGCAGCCCAGCTGGGCAAGGGTGGCTCAATAGCCCAGCTGTGGCTTGGTAGTTCAGGGGTTGCATAGCAGAGAATTCATCTGACCACAATATCAAACAGTGTTGGTACTTTAATAATAAAAAAATATTAATTTCAGGTGTCTAAACATTCTCTTCATTCTTCTAGTTTCTTTTAGGGGTGTCAGAAAAATATTTTCTCTTGTGTGAAACAAGTTTGGTGTTTTTTTTTTTTATTTAAAGAACAATGGGATTCTTTTTCTGTAGAGATTTTAAGATTTTTCCAATTGTCTTATAATTAAAATGAAAAGCAGATGTGCTGCCTTTGTTCAGAGCAAATTCCAAAATCATTAGCATAAAAAGAAGTGAAAGATGTTTCTATTTCTAGTGAAAGAAAAACATTTGAACATCTGAAGAGAATTTAAACTCAGTATTGCACTGCATTGTTAACAAACCATATTGGCATTTTAAGACAAAATATTTTTGTTTGGATGCACATTTTTTAAATTATTCTGATTAGATTAATTAAAAAAATGGGAAAATGTCAGGACTGACATTTTTCTGGTGCCTTTTGTCATGGTAAAATATCTTTCAAATTTGTGTGTATGTGAAGGAATTTTGAATAGCTCTGTTACCTGTTAGGTACAAAAAGAACTTCACATTCTCTTTTACACTGGGCAAGGACAAACACTGCTTTTGCACAGATAGTCTTCTCAGCAGTGATAGCTTTTCTACCTTAATAACCATTTGGAACAGGAGGATGTTTGCACAGAGCCCTTCTTCAGATTATATAGGAAATGCCCTCCAAGTTTAACACAGGGTAATTAAAATGTTTCAAAACCTACAGGTTTGCCAGCCCAGTAGCTGCAAAAGTAAGAAGGAAGAAGTCACTTGAGAGATTCTCAGCTTGAGAAGTCTGTTAAACTCTCCAGGTTTATCTACAACCTGCTCAGTAAACTCTTGCCTCAGAGATGGGGAAATGTCATTTATGCTTATTCAAGGGCACCATGGAGGGCAGACCACTGTACAGTCAGTTCAGGAATTCCAACAGCATTAAAGAGACAAGAGGTGAGCAGCATCATTTCCCTCAGCATGTTTCTCCTTTGCATGGTAAGCACTTTGAATGCTAGAAAGCTTAGAGGTGGGACTTCATGGTAGACACCAAAGCAGCACACCTCCAACATCTTAAACATTGTGTTGCAATGACCCCTTTGGTTCAGAACCCTACAGTAAATCTCAGGCAGAGAAAGACACTGGGCTTAGGGGAAGACATGATAGTTTCTAGCTGCAGTTTAAACTCTGGCAAGTGGCACCCCCGTGCATGCTAAATTAAAGCACTTTACCAGTGAAGCATCAAGCAAATCCAAGGGCAGAATATGGCCCCAAGGAAGCAACAGTTTTGAGAAACAGAAGATGCCATCTGTAATGGTTTCCTTCTCTTAAAGACACTCTGTGTTCCCTTTAGTCTCCAAAATTTCCCAACATTTTGTGTTTTCATGAAAACTATCAACATTAGCTACATCAAACTTCACTCACTCCAAGCACCCCTGGATAACTTGCTTATTTCCCCAGCCTCCAGTCTGGTTTGCAGAGAGGGTCTGCCAGCCCAGCCTGTTCAATAGCCATCCCCGTGAGTCATAACACAGCAGCTCCAGATGGAAGACAGGGCAAACATCTCCCTCCAGAGTTATCACCAATTCAGTTCCCATCAATCAGCCAGCAGCTGGGAGTGAAAATCATTCCCTGCTTTGCCTGGCTTGCTCATGCCAAAGACTTAGCACATTAGAACTGTGTTTTCTTTCGCATCCAGTCCTTAGGGAAGCAAAAGCCTGAAGCCTCTCACAGATTTCCCACATGGCTACTCAGCCTACCACCTCTAAGCATCACATCAACTTAGCATAAGAAGGGGATGTTGTCGTTGGTGCTTGGTATTTTAAGCTCTGAGAAGGAAGCTTTATAGCTTGTCAAGCCAAGCATGTGGTTTACAGGTGAGCTCTGCTCAGTCTTGCCTCCATCCAAAAGCCAGGGGAGTGTCACATGTATTATCCTAATGCATAGGAGCAAGGGACTGGCAGACCGAAGGCATGCCTGGGTTGACATGTGGGGAGCAAGCACACTGAATAAATGTGACTGCTCATGCTCATTCTGTAGTTGGTAAAAGTAGTAGGAGTTGGCTGGTGGACTGTGTTGCTGGTGAGAATCTAGCCCCTGCTCTGTAGTAGCAGACGTGGCAGGAGGTGGCTGTTCCTTCAGCCAAGACAAAAATGGAGAGTGAACATTTGGAGCACTCTGGCAGCAGACTTTTGGCACGAGGCTGCACAGCAGATGCTCCAGGGTGCCAGCATGACCTTCTGGGTGGTGCTCTCTGCCATCACCTGCATGTGGACAGCTGCAGAAGTCCATACCTTGAACGATATGAAAGAAACAAAACAGGCACATAGTCTGAACAGTATCTTCTAATCCATTATAAAGACAAACAGTAACCAGACTGCTAGTCTGCTTCAGAATGCTGTGGGCTGCAGACAAAGCCCTCTTTTTCCTTTGATTAACAGCTCCCCACCCTTGAAGGACGTTTGCTTGTACAGGAGAGCATGGGCCTGCCTAAATGGGGACCTGCCTGCAGGGCAATGCCTGCCTGCTGCTCTCAGGAAGGACAGCCAGTGATCCAGATTTGCCTTTCCATACTGTGAGCAGGCCTGGAAATCTCAACTCTGCTTTTCTAGGATTTTTTTTAATGCATTAACTCAGGAATTACTGCCACATATTCAATAACAGGAGGAAGCTGAACCAGATGTACTCCACACAAAGTATTTCCATTTTAGGAGCCTCTAGCTGATGAAAATTGAATCAAAGGCATGGCTCTGATTGTTACCTTTGCCTAACTACACAATGGTGGTGTTTTTCTGTGCTGCCTGGGCAATGGGAAGCTTCAGTTTGCATCATTTCAAATGTATTCATCTGTTAAAATTTTGACTCAAACGTTATTGGTATTTTATACCTGAAGGGGAAAAAAAGAACAATGAGGAGACTGAAAGAAAAACATACACTGCAGGACAGAGAGGAGCAAAAATATCAACCAGAGAAGGAAAGAAAAAACAGTAAAGAAAGAAATTCAGCTGTGAAATGAAACAGTACTATATACAAATCATATAGAGAAAGAAAAAGGGAAGGAAATCTATTTCTGTAGGCTAGCCTTTTGTGAGCATCACTTTTATCCCCAGCTTCTGTAGAGGTAGCAGACCCTGCTTTTGCAGAGCACCATGCAGGAGGAAAAGAAAACTTGAATCACCTATGGGGAAAAAGAGAAAGGTCATAGGGCTAAACCATAGGAGTCAAAAGATTTGAAACACTGAACTAAAGGTACAAAGCCAAAAAGTACTGTGACAAATTCATAAATTCTACATAGTTTTTCCATTCAGTGTGAGACATTGTTCACTGTCTCTAGTCCTGGGAGATGTTTTATTCACCTAGAAACCTGTCTTCAGTCTGTCCAAAATAGTATTTTATATCTGAGATACAGGGATGTCATTAAACAGAGGGCATCTGACATTGCCCCAGGGCTTCCCAGCTGAAAAAAAATAAAAACAAAAAAAAAAAACCCTCTATCAGATGAGGGAATTTGGCATCATGCTATTGTTACTGTCTACTGAAGTCAAATAAAAAATTGTACCTTTGTTGCATCTTTTGTACTTTAAAGTCTCCAGAGAAATCAGGCAGACCACAAAGGAGTTAAGACTCCAAACTGTCAATTGGAAGCAAAAGAGGTTTTCAGCATTTTAAGTAGGGCAAGTGGATCACTCCCCAATCTTAACCAAAAGAGTGGAATAGCAAAGAAACCCAGCTGGACTCTGACCTTCTTTCTGATTCCCCAGAGCACCACTGAGCAGATCTTTTGTAACCTATTGACAGGACTCTCAAAGGTATTGCCTCCTCCAACCCCATCTCCCTTTTGCCCAAATTCATAATCACTGGAAGCCTGTGTGCAACTCAGTGATAAAGCAGGCTTGTTTGTGGCTCAGAAAAATCTCTCTGCTTCCCTAGAACAGTGTTCTGCTCCTTCTTAAGCTTTTTTTCTCCCAGGCCACCCATCTCAATTCAAAAATGTCATGTTAATGTTTTATAGGCAGACTACTCCTGGCTTCCTCTTGGAAACAGCAGCATCCTTGAATAATTTATATGAGTTTCTGCTCTACTTTTTTCCCCTGGATTTTAGTTAAGCTTCCATGAAGGAGAAGGAATGAAATAAGCAAATGCTAGCAAGTAACTACCTCTGCATCCAGAGTTTGTTCTCCATTGTTCTGCCCTGGCTGGAAAGAATTCAAGTTCAAGACTAGCAGGGCTTTTTAACAACAACTGCAAGGATCACAGCAAGTAAAATCAGGTTGAGCAAACACCTGCTTGTCAGTATTGTGTTTAGCATCCTCACTGAGAGATGTTTTAGTGAAATAGGAGGTAAAGAGGAAGTTTGACCACACAAGGGTCTCCCCCTGGGGTTTTACATCACCTCCCAAGCTGTTCTGTAACTTAAACCATTTATGTCTTTGCTGAGGCAAATTTCAAAACAAAGCAAATCAAAACAAACCCATATAAATACAAAAGAAAATACATATATATATATATAACCTGCAAAGGCTGAAGGACTGCTGGAGTATCCCTTCTTTAAACTGAAACACAGAGCAGGAGAAAAATGTGGAGGAGGTCCAGGAATGGAGGGTCAGGCTGGAAATCCCAGGGTCAGCTGTACTCCCCTCCAGGTACCAGCCCTTCCTAGAAAGTAAAAACCTCCTTCCAGGGAGAGATGGCTGGCACCTGAAAGCAGCAGAGACTAGAACTAGGGGACTAAAATACCTTTCTTATGAAGGAAGGCTGAGGGTCTTGGGGCTTTTTAGCCTGGAGAGAAGATTGAAGGGGGTTCTTATCAATGCTTATAAGTACTTACAGGGTAAGAGCCAGGAGAATGGGGCAGACCTTTTTCCAGCGGTGCCCAGTGACAGGACAAGAGGTAATGGGCACAAACTTGAACATGTAAAGTTCCATCTAAACATGAGGAGGAACTTCTTTACTTTGGGGGTGCTGGGGCACTGGAAAAGGCTGCCCAGAGAGGTGGTGGATTCCTGGATGCAGTCCTGTGCAGCTTGCACAGGGTGAACTTGCTCTTGCAAGGGGCTGAACCAGATGATCTTAAGAGTCCCCTTCCAACCCCTATCATTACATGACTCTGTGAAACATCCAGAGGAGGACTCCAGGTGTCCTACATTCTTGACTGCAGTGCTTGTTTTAGACCAGAACACTTTATTCCCATAGGCACTCTCCTTCTTTGCTTGGCTTTTTGTCTCAGGTTCATCCACTTAAGGCAGATAAATGGCCTTCAGTGCTTTACACTGCAGAACAAAAGTAAGCCTGCAGTTTGCACAGGCCATTCCCAACCTATTAACTGAACCCAGTACCAGCACATCCACAGTAACATGGGGAAAAGCTTTCAGGTGAACCTTTGCCTTGTTCTGAACTGAGTTCTCTCTCATGGGTGAGAAACAAGGGCACTTCAGGAGCTAGCCCAACTGCCGCTCAGGAGACTATTTAGTAAACTTTCATCTCTCTCTCTCTTTTCAAAGCAAAATACTGAGATTGAATGACTTTAGCCTTCTCTTTCTCAATTTCTCAGAAGTGCAGAGGATATATCTTCATTGCAGTGGTTGAAACTTATGCTAGCCTACCTGATATATATTTTACCAGCTAACAGTGAGGCCAAAGCATCACAAAACTGTAGAGACTAACTCCATGATACATTTCTCCAGCTTTCTCTATGAGCCTGGTAATAGCTTCTAGTTTCCTACAAATATTTGGTAATGGCATCCAACTTCTTTTGTAATGTAGCGCTTGCTCTGTTTCACCCATGCAGACTGAAGTCAGGCCTTGGCCTGAAGCATGAAAATACCATAAAGAAATTTGCTGGTTTCTAATTTAAAAAAAAAAACTATTTGCAAGTACCAGAAGGTTTCTCTACTGCCTTCACAGCCACAGAAATGTGCTCATGTTGAGAGTGTGCAACTGTAAATTTTCATTTGAGACAGACAGAAGTTTAATTTTACTCATAAAATATAAAAGGTAATAAAGTAAGGAGTCAGATATTTTCAGCCCTTAAGAAACAGCCCCATTATGATTTAGATATCAGTCATAATTAACTCCAAATCAATAGTTGACACTTGCACTAGATTTAAATGATATTGCTGTAAAGTACATTAAGAATTCCCTGCCGAGAATAGTTATCCCACAGATCAGGCTAAAGAAGAGCTAATGGAATAAACAATTTATAACTCTAAGTATGTTTCCAGCAATAAAGCTCCCAAAATCCATCCTAAATAAATCTTGTGCAATATCTCATGATGACTTATAATTTAGTTATAGGAAGAATTAAAGAAATAAATTATGGTCATCCTCCAATACTTTGGATGCTTTATGTCTGCCCTCAAGAATCATTTCACAGGATAACTTATTGCTGTAGCCATATCTCTTATCTCAGGAGTGAGTAAGAAAAACTTCACCAAATTATTTCAGAGCTTTGGGACATATAAGAGGATGTGATATGCCCTTATCAGACCTCTGGAAAACACAAGTGTAAAGAAATCTTTTATCACTGTATGAGGCAGGCATTAGCAAATACAATTCCTTTATTAGTGTAACAATTGATTAGAAGAGAATCACAGCTATGCTGCTCGCTCATGGAGTGAGTGAGTGCTTGCAGGAGTCAGACATGCAGTGTTCTGACCAGGTTCCACTGTGGTGCCAGAATGGGGAGAGCTAGGGGTCACCCTGAAGCTATTCCATCCCACCACTGAGCCTGCAGAGCAATCTGTGGTCTTCCAGGGCTACACAGGGCTGTACAGACACAAGCGTGGTGGGAAACGATCTTGGCCTAAGAAAGCTTCCAACCTTTAGCTAATTCAGTCCATTTGACACTAAAATTTAAACTTGCCAAGCTAAATTAAAATTATCTAGCAATGCCTTTGGTTAGAGCTAGGTTTTCCTGTGAGGCCTTAAAGAGCTTAAAGTGGAAAGGGTAAAATGAAAAGTCTACACAGGCTTAAAGAGACTTAAAGAGAGCTGATCCAAAAACAAATAATTTTTTCCCCCTCTGAATTCTCTACTTCTCTCTCTTTTATTTACAGTCTCCTGAGAAATTGTGTTCACTGACCTGAGTCTTCCATCTTCTGCTAATACAGGGAGTCACTGGCACCAGGAATGGTCCTTCTGCTGCTGCAACCTGAAGCCTTGTAAAATCGAGAGAAGAATCTCTGAGAAGAGAGCATGGGAGAAGAACTGAGCAAGATACAAACACTTACCAAAACAAAGCCTTTTTCTGCAGAATTTCTGAGGCAAGAGCATTGTCTTGGTTGTGTGTGAGCTCCAGTGTACATGGGTGGTGAGCTCTTATCCATATCAAAAGTCAGAATGTTACCAGTTAGCAGCTGCTGTTTTGAAATGGCCATAGCCAGAGCTGGACAGTCTGGAGCTGGTTGGGTACTCCTATACACATCCACAGCATACAAAGTTTGTCACCAGAGTTTGCTTTACCATACTGCAAGCCTAGGCAGAGCTTTTCTTAGAGGAACTGACAATGAAACTTGCTCAAAGTTTTGGTCTCTAGGGTGTGTTTGCATTTTGAGGCAGAGTGTCTGGGAGCTAAATCCTCAGGTGGTCACTATACAGATAGAAAAAGACCACACCAGCCTGCTCCCCAACTGCAGATTTCTACTGTGCCAACAACCTAGGCTGTAGTCATGCCCTGTAGCACTGATTTTAACTCCATTAAAAGACTAGTCCACTTTCTATTCCTAGCCTCACAAGAAAGCACCAGATCAATAGTAAGACTCTAACATCAGGAATTTAAGAAACAATCACAATCTCTGGTGCCCTACCACCAATGAATTTCTCTTCCCAGCAGCCCTCCCTGCAGAAACAGGCTGGTGTTCCTCTTCCAGGGAAGGCTCTTTGGAAATTTGTGATACAGCACTTCTCAAGTCTCATTTCTTCCACATTCCAGTGCTTTATTAATCTGACTATAGTAATGCTATTCATTCATAGCTGAGAGGTCCCAAAGATTTGTATTGAGTCATTTCTTATCATCTCCAAAGTCAGTCTGTCAACTGCAGGAGGAGTCTCTCTTATTATCTGAACTCAATGCATGTGTGTGCAGCAGAGCGACAGCCAAATAAATCAGAGCAGACCCGTGGGCTTCTAACTTGTTACTGCATGTCTCTCTCTCTGTAACTGATCCAGTATCTGGCAGGGTTGAGAATATGGATGAGATCCAGTTTGATAAGGAGACAGGCAATGCTTGATGGTGAAACAACTGGAAGAGGCAAGACAGTTATCATCAAAGTGTTGTGATAAGAGCATGGCTTCAGGTGATACTGCTGACTTTGGAGAGCTGCTGCTTACATGAGAAGATGAGGTAAAAGCAGCAGTGGAGTACACAGTTTTGAAAGTTGAGATTTTAGTGCAAAGCAACTTATATCCAAGGAGTTCTAGGAGATCACGCAAGTTCAGGTTTAATTCTGATTGCCTCTGAGAGGAATGTGGAACTGAGATGCCGGTAACAGCACAAAGTGGAGAGGAAGCTGCCTCATAGTAAAAGAAAAATTGAATACATTGTGTTCTGGTTTGGGTAATTTAAAATATTTAGCAGAGTAATGGAGCACTTTGGAATGCAAACAGGTTTTGTTGTTTGGAAATGTAAAAAAAATCATAGTATAAAAACATTCAAGATGATGTTTTAAACTATCAGGAAGAGGGGGAAAAATGAGAGAAAAAAGAACAATGCTGAAAACCATACATGACCAATAACGAAACCTTCAGCATGTTTAGATATTCTTCTAAGCAAAGAGATACAAATTTCCAGCTAGAGACAGGAAATGAAAATAAAATTGTCTTGATATGGCTGTACATATATTTGAATTCTTTAGTATATTAAAGCACAGAAGTCCAATCAATGTACTTGGGTATTTATATCCAAGTAATTAGAGAGAAGAATGCAGTGCAATGTACTTTGCTTTTCTTTCCTGGTGTAAATAACATCAGCAGCTAATCCAAAGTGTGCTTCCCCATTGTCTTTTCTAAAGACATGAACAATGGTAAAAGTATCATAAACACTTCCCACATTTCTTCTGGTTTTCTTCTTGGGTTTTGTTTTGGTCTTATTTGGTTTCTTTGTTGCTGATGGGCTTTTTGGGTTTTTTTGATGGGTAGTTCTAGGAACAACCTTCAAGGCTCAACTTTAGAAAAAGAAGAGAATAAACCTCTCATCTCTCAGCACAACTGAAAAAAGTCTTCTTTACTCTGTGGGAGTTCACATCCTCCTGTAACAATACTGGTAAAGAACTAGGGGAGGGGGAAGAAATAAAGAATTCTTCATATACCAGTCTTCTCACTTACCCACCTAATTTTAGCAGAATTTATGCTATTGAAAATAGTGGTGGGAATCAAGGTGAAATTTCTGCCACATTTTTCAGTTTTAGTGATATTCAGATCCAGGAGCTAGCTAAAATCTATTTCTAGGAGACTGAAAGGTACATTTAAATTTTCTCTATACCAAAATAAGGAAGGACTGGATTCTTCAGTGCAATGTAGCTGTGAAGATTAAAATGCCAAAGGACTTTGCAGTGATTTCCCCAGCTTGCTTATACATGTCATTGTTTTTTTTCTTTTCTGTTAGTCATTCCTGAGAAGCTGGAGAGTGGAAAAAAAAATAATTACATGCTGAAAGTAAGAGTGGATAGAGTGAAGCTTTTTTTCATAAACCCCAGTTCAGTATTTTGTTCAAGCACATGCAGGGTGCTTCTAGGCAAACTTTTACAGCTGGTGACTGAGGCTGACACTGGAGATCACATCTGGCCTAGATGCTGTTGCAACAGAATGGAAGCCATACAACTTTCCATAAAAATATAGCATCTCTTTGAGCACAGTGGCACAACTCTTAGCTGCAGCATTTGTATCTGCTCCAAGATCCACACACTGCAAGCAGCTGACCAGTGAGTCACAACGGCCATGGGAGCACTGAACTGTTACTCCAGCACTCTGTAAAGGTGTGAAAACAGAAGCAGGAGAGCACAAGGAGCAATGACTTGAACGAGCCATGTGCTCCATTTCTATGCACTGATGGTTTGTTGAGTGTGAACCACAATAAAATAATGCACTCTGCTGGTTCAGTTCCTTGCATGCTCTAAGTTACGTCCTTCACAAAGAAAATTGCTGCTTATAGGCAAGTCTTTCAGAGAGCAAAAATGAGATACAATGGATAAAAATAAAAACAATATGAGGGATAGAAGGTTCCCTGTTGCTCTATCTCATGTTTATTATCCCTGCCTATATTCTTGAATGCAGATTAGGTGAACAAATATTCTCCAATAAGAGTAAAAAATAAGCATAAGAGGACTGCCTAATACTTATAGTTCAATTGCACTGCTCCATAACTTCCTGAAGAATGGAGGGTTTAAGAAAAACAGAGGTTCTTTCTTTCTGCTTGGACATTTTTAAGTTATCTTTTGTAAGACTACATAAGATGATTTAGTTCTCAAAGAATAACTGAATTACATAAATAAAACATTGCATAAAAGAAGTCTCAGTACAATTTATGAGAAGTGAATTTCACAAGGACCCGTTTATTGTAGAGAACTCAACCTATCTCTTCCTGATCCTTTTATTCTATCTAAACTTAGAAATTTATGTCAGTTCAGAAAAATCTATTACTCTGTCTCATAACTGAAACCATTATTTTCCCTCCATGATCCATCAGGTAAAAACAAGTGCAATAGATAGCTCTAGCAGAGCTCTGAACATAAAAGGCCTCGAGAATAGAATGAGACAAAGTTAAACCCTTCTTGCTGTGCCTTGTAACTGGAAATGATAACCTTGATGTTTAATTTAAATCAAGTCATAAGCAAAGGCTCCTGACTATGATTGTTATGTGCCACAAATAAAACTATTAGAAAATGGAATTGGAAAGGTATAGTTTTGCTTGTTGTGCTGCCTATAAGCAAATTCAGCTCTGTGAAGGTTTATCACCCTCTGCTGTCTTCTTCCCCCAGTAATGGATCCACGTGACTGCAAAAATACAGACAGAAAGAGATGAAAACAAAGTATTTGTTTTCTGTGTTATTCTTTCTTTCTAGAGCTTTGCTGATTCTATTGCACTGCTGATTTTTCTCTCCTTTGCTGCTCTGTCAGCCTGGGGGAAAAGAGATCCAACATTAGACCTCATACTAGAGTGGCAGCATTTCACTGGTGTCACAGCAGTTTACACACAGGCAAAATAATGGAGTAAGTGCAAGTATGTGGACTTGAGCCAGAAAGAGGAACCACTGGATCTCACAGCAGCATTAATGGTCTGTAAGCCTGGCCTCAGATGGATTGTTGATAGTGGCAAAGGGGCTCTAGCAGGCACCAGACTTCTCAGAGCAACCCAGTGCAAGAGAAAAATGAATGTGTTGGGTGCAATGCCTGCAGGACACAAAGCAATGGGGTGGAAATGGTGCTCAGGCTTGGAGGACAAAGCCTGACTGCACCTCTTCACCTACAGAACCTCACCTTGGAGAGGCCAAATATACAGAGGCTGCCTCAAAGATCAATACAAAATAAATATCTGTGATGCAGTGTCTGTATGAGATGTACCAAAGTGCTTTCAGGCAGGGCTGTTGCTTATATCCTACCCTGGGCCAGGACACACAATGAGCAGCTAGCAGAGTCAGACTCCATTAACTAGCTGTTGCTGTGCAAGCATGGCAAGAGAAAGCAAAGGTGATGAAATGGTAGGAGAGGAAGTTGCCTGCTGGCAGCAGCCTGTGCCAGGCTGTGTCACCTGGTGCCTGTCCAGGTGCTCTCCTCACAGTTCAGAAGGGTGCAGCTCACTGGCACCTTCTGCTCCTTTCAGCTAAAGGTGGCTCATGGGGCCACAGATGGTAGAGGGAGCTTGAAACAGCTAATTTCAGTTTATAACATGTGGATTATTACACACACCCCTCATCAGAGTCACATCTCTCCTGGATCCCTTTAAGCAGCAAACAGAAAGCAGCCCCCAGTGTGTATTTCAGAGGAGAACTGGCTCACTGATTCACTGACTGAAGGAGCCTGCCTCTCTCTCCTTTGAATGCAGAAGAAATTAAGGAGACAAAGTATTCAATGGAACTGGATAAACAGACATTTCATTCCCTATATGTTGGCCTAGGAAGATATTTATTGTACAAGTGTATTTTCTTCAATTTACTGGCATCACTTCAGCAGAGTCCTACATGGTCCTGCTGACTTCCCTCCAGCACAGAGCAGCTAGGACCAGTTGGTATAATCAAGAATTCTGGAAAACTTGGTATTTTCCTGCTGTAGATTTTTTTTTTCCCCTGGCAATTCATCTCCTGTTAGCTGCACACATTTGTGCTTCTTAAGATTATATTTCTTTCATCAACAGCTTCTTTGAGTTGGGCAAACTCAAGTTTTACTTGCAGAATTCTTAATGTTTTAAGTCTGAAAAATCATGCTGGAAATAGTGCTTGAACATGAAGATTGCAAGCTCAACACAAAGATCTTTCCAAACAACAGCATTCCTGTTCTTATTACTTAAAGCTACTCTGTGGGATTTGCTAAACTCAGACTGTAACAGAGTTAAACACAGCTCCCAGCCAGATGAAAGCTGCACGGACTGATGGAGGTTTGATAATCATAAATAACATCTTGTTGAGGCCATGAGCCAGGAGCTAGCATGAGTCTCAGAACAAACATGGATGGAGGACAGCAGGAGGCTTTGGCAGGGAGTCTCCCAGTTCCTTCCATGCCAATTCCTATCAGGATGGGTGTGGTAAAGTCATTTAACCTCTTCTTTCAGAGTGGCTGATTACTTTCCCAAATCGCATGGATGCTCTGACAGCTAATTAATTATCACTGTATTGTGCTTTACAAATGTAATTAGTACAAAGAGAGCTAGTAGGGAGAAACACTGCACACAAAATGAAGGTGAACAGAGACAGGATGCTAGAAAGATTCTAAGTGTAGCAGGATAGAAAGAGCAGAACAATAAGTAAGGAGTTTTGAGTAGCTAGTACCTAAGATCTGTACGAAAAAAAGAAATGTGTGCTACCTTCCCAAAGCAGAGGAGAGGAAAAGGAAATTAAAAATTAGTAGCAAGGCACTGAGATGGGTGGATTTGAAGCATAAGGAGGAGAAAAGAAAACCAAGAAGAGGTAATAAAAGGCACTCAGCCTTTAAAGTAATGAATCTTTTCATTTATTTATACCCTTTTTTAATATCAGAGGAAAAATGTTAGCACACTTACAGTGAGCTCACCCTATGTTAACACAGTATAGCTTTTAATTCCTGAATTCAGTTGTTAAATAATTAACTGATGAATCAGCAGTAAATAATTAAAACTTGGTTCTCTAAGCTTCACAATTGAGAACATAAAACTGTCACATTGATACCAGATTTTAGCAGAACCAACATTGTAAAAAAATATTGTAAAAGCAACCTGCAAAATTCTAAAATCTCTAGCTGTAAAGACTGCTAGCAAAAGCACCTGGGCTCCATTTCCCCGTGGAACAGAATAAAATGGATCATCCATTACTTAAATCTCTCTTATTAAAGTTATGTCTGGAGAAGATAGAAGCATGGTTTGCTGAGTTTGCCTGCACAATACCTAGACCCATCCTGGGCCTTGTCCTGTTGGAGAGAATTCTCAGCAGGAGAGGAAAGGCTAAGCCATTCTAAAAAGCTAAGGCAGGATAAAATACCTCCTCTTCTAACATCCTGTGATGGTTTGAATTTCAGCTCACACTGACACATATCCCTAAGATGAAGAACTACAAAACAAATCCTTGCACTCCAATGGACAATAATTCAATGGTTCCGTGGCACTGTTTAATAACATTAAGAACAAACAGCTTCAAGAATCTAATAATAATTGGTTTTATTTTTGTAAAAGAGGAACAATAGAGAAACCAAAAAAAAGATCTCCCTTTGCATCTGCAAAACATGGGAGTTGTTCATCTCCCGTGAACATCTTGCACCTTTACTTCAGGTCCAGGCAAAGCAATCAGTCTGGATTCTGCCATAATCACAGTCATAGGACTATTTTTGGTTTTTTTTACAATGACAGGACTCTGGAAGCACAGATCCTGATGCACAGAGCCATCACATTCCTTCATGAGAACAATCTGGTAGCAATGAGAAATCTAAAGAACAGCAAATAATTATTCCAGGAGAGAAATGACAAAATTCTACAATAGCCATTTGAGCAACACTCATTTCATTTGTCCATTCTGGCAATCTGTTATTTAAAAAAAATAAATAGAAGACTTATCTGTTTGGAAGCCCCCAGCCCTCCAGCCTCCTGATACTTAGTCTGGCAATAACCTCTTGCCAGCAGCAAAAATTGCAATGTCATTGAGCGTGGGGATGAAAATGTACCAGAAGTCGTCAGCAACCTCCTCCTCTGAGGCTGGGCTGAATAGACAGCCATACTGACTGGTGACCCTCAGCCCCCTCCCAGGGGTCACTTCACCACAGCCTGGGGCTGGGCATAGGATGAAGAGTCAGTCTGGAAGTAGCACTCCAGCTGCCCGCAGAGAGCCTCAAAGGTAGGTCGCTCCGCCGGCTCTGCACACCAGCACTGCAGCATCAGTCGGTAGAGCGGCGTGGGGCAGGTCTCTGGCTGAGGAAGTCTGTACCCCTTGTCCAGCATCTGGATCACCTGGTGTCCTGGCATACCTGAAAGCCAAAGGAGTTTGTTAAGACTAGTTGATGTCTACTTGAGTGATGCCACGTGTCTCTGCCTCATAATGAGGTACACGTTGAGAGCAGAGCTGGCCTCAGCAGGTCCACCCTCAACATCCATGGCAGTCACTGGAGGATCCCAAACCAGCAGTTCAAAATCATCACCAGCAGTTCCGAGCCCCCTGACCCCAACTACACCATCTGAGAGGCATAGCAAATATGTCAGGGTGTGAGGTCTTTCCTCCACCACCTGGCTTTGCCAAAATTTCTCTGACATCTATTTCACTAAAATTGTTCCTGAATCCCTCTACTCTCAGTGACTCAAAAATCTTCCACGAAAATCTGCCCTGCTGCTGAGTTTTCCTCACACTTACAAAGTTTTCCCTCATGTCAGCCTTAAGTTTCCTCTGGTGCAGCTATGCAAGGGTATCCTGCCTGCTTTGCAAGTCATAGAGAAGAAACCATTCCTCTACCTTTACTAACCCTTTATATATCAAAACTATTGTCTCATTCCCTTTCAATTTTATGTTGTGGTTTTTTTTTTTTTAATTAAATCTTGGATTGCATCATCTTTACTTCTTTTCCCTAGATCTCTGAATAGTATTTCTTCTGTACATTTCCCACTGCCACCATGGATCAACATAACCTCTTCTCCTCCTGAGAGCAAACTCCTACAAGTCATGGCAGGTAAGCAAATAGCCCTGGCAAAAAGGCATTTTTCTACTGTAAAGTTACAGGTAAACTTTGCCTTTGCAAAGGGCTAACACTGAACATATTTTCAGAGCTTCATGGTGTTACATCTATTTATACTTGACTAGTTTATTTATGTGTATGTCTGCACACAGCTACAGTTTGTATAGGAAAGCTCTTTTTTTTTTTTCCTTCCTTTTTTTCCTCCCAGAACAGTTTCACAGGAGGTGAGGGTGGGAATCAAATGCAAAATCAATTTTTCCTTTTACAGGAAATAGAAGTTTGGGACCCTGTGAAATGTAGTTTCTGGTGAACCCACCACCCCTCAGGCCTGCACAGATGCAGCATAATTTTTTTTTTTTTTTTTTTGCTTTAATACTTTCCTTGTGCTCTCCTCACCAGCACAAAATGAGTCACAGTCAATCATCTCACTGATATCTTGTGTTATTGGAGCCACAGTTCCCTGAGTACTTCTCACAGTGCTGGGAATAATAGCTGCCCTCATACCATAAATCTGCTTTTGAGGCTGGTGACATTTTATTCTTAATTCTTGTGATCCTTCTCTTTAAGGAGACTTTACCCTGCAACAGTCAAATATGAGAGAAGGAGGTAAAACCACTCTGATTCATTTTCAGACACCTTTTTCAGACACAGCCTTCCATGAGATATACTAAAAAAATAGATAACTCACTCTTCAAAAAAAGCAGGATGGGGGACAGAAAAACCTTCCCCTTTCCCACATTCCAAGAATTGACATCTTTGATCTGATGCTGGAGGGAATAGCCAGTTGGCTTACGTGCCTGTGCAATGTAGGCTGACTCCAGCAAGAGGAAGCTTGAATGGCTGCTAATCACTGCCTTTGGAAAGCTTCCAGGGAGCCTGGGGCAGCCAGAAGGTCTGACCCACTAAAGGGACCTCATCTGAACACTCTGAGAATCACAGATTTACAGAATTGTTTAGGCTAGAAAATGCCTTTAAGATCAAGTCCAAGCATTAACCTAACAGTACCAAGTGTGCTGCTAAACCATGTCCCCAAGCACCACATCTACATGCCTTTTAAATACCTTCAGAGATGATGGTTCAACCAATTCCTTGGAAAGCCTGTTCCAGGGCCTGACAACTCGTTCAGTGTACACTTTTTGCCTAACAACCAACCTAAACTTCCCCCGGTGCAACCTGAGGACACTTCCTTTCATCCTGTCACTTGCTACTTGGGAGAACAGACCAACACCCATCTTGTTCCAGCATCCTTTCACGTAGTTGTAGAGAGCAATAAGGGTTCCCTCAGGTCTCATTTTCTCCAGATTAAACAATCCCAGTTCCCTCAGCCATTTCTCATAGGACTTGTGCTCTAGACACTTCAGCAGCATTGCTGCCCTTCTCTGGACAAGCTCCAGCACCTCAATGTCTCTTTTGTAGCAAGGGGCCCAAAACTGAACACCGTATCTGCGGTGTGGGCTCACCAGTGCCGAGCACAGGGGGACAATGACCTCTCTAGTCCTGCTGGCCACAACCCCTATCCAAGCCAGGATGCTGTTTGCCACCTTATAACCACCCAAGCACACTGCTGGCTCATCTTCAGTCAGCTGTCAACCAACACCCCCACGTCCTTTTCCACGAGGCAGCTTTCCAGCCACTCTGTCCCAAGCCTGCAACATTGCATGGGGTTGCTGTGACCCAAGAGCAGCACCTGGCACTTGGCCTTGTTAAACCTTGTACATTTGGCTTCAGCCCATCCTTCCAGCCCGTACAGATCCCTCTGCAGAGCCTTCCTACCTATGAGCAGATCAACACTCCCACCCATTTTTGGTGTCATCTACAAACTTACTCAATCCCCTCACCCAGATCACTGACAAAGATATTTCTGTCTTTACAGTTTTAACCTTTAACATGACCACAGCACAGACATTCAACATTTTTGTGTGTTGTACTTAAAGCAAGAAAATATTAGACAGCACTCTTCAGGTACAAACACTTACCAGCATAAGGCATCTTCCCATAGGTGATTATTTCAAACAGAAGGATTCCAAAGGACCAGACATCAGACTTGACACTGAATTTGTTGTAGCGGATTGCCTCTGGGGCTGTCCATTTCACTGGGAGTTTGGTTTCAGTTCTACCTTCGTATATGTTTTCATTTTCTACCTGTCATGGGTAAAAGGAAGCAAGCCTGATCTCAGATCTGCTTCTGCAAAGCATGTAACCACGTGAGTAAACAAAGCATATGCTTAATCTTATCCTCTTTCAGCCAAGCATTTCCTTTCATGGTATTAAAGCACAACATTTTCTGCAGTCTATTGTTGAATCGGGCTTCACAGCTGAGAAATGCTACCCTTCATCAGAGGCTTTTCTAAAGCATTTATCATTTCAAGCAAGCAGGCAGTGTTGGAGTGGCTTGTGATTAATTATGACCAGCTACTGCACATTCTGGACCTGCTATGCAAGATTTCAAAAGTCTGTTAGGAGTGTCAGTGTAAGCATCCTGCTGACACTAGAGACCAAATGGCTCCGTGTCTGGTCTTCAGTAAACAGAGAAGGCAAGAGCAGGAGCTAATGAATTTTGGAACTTTCCTCCTGTGATTTATTGCAGTGTTGAAGGGCCATTGACTTTGATAACAATCACTTAAACAGGTTTCAGGACCAAAGAACAAACTCCAAGTGTTTCAAATTAACATAGTAGCTTACAGTGGGTCCAATTAATTCATGTGAAGTGAAGATGAAAGAGACAGAAAAAGAAAAATTAGTTACTTGCAAATTTGTTGAAGCATGTCCTCAAATTTTTTTTAGCACATTTATCCTCGCTTTAATTCCTAACGGTAATTTGGTGAAGATCAGTTCCATGCAAGCCATGGTCAGGATTTTCACATGGAAATCCAGTCCAATGTGTACAAGATTTTGTTTGTGCATTCTGTATTAGCAACAATCCAACATTTCCCAGCTGTAACACCTCATAGTTTTGAAAAGAGTGATTGTTTTGCATCTACATCCTGATGCATTTGGCATCTTAACGACAATACTCATCTCTAGAAACAAGAAATTATTTCATTATGCTAATTAATGCACACAGAAATACAGATTTCATTTCTCACACCTACACCTTTGGGATGTGATCGTGTGCTGATGTTAGTGTTTTGGCTTAGGAGACAGAATATTCCTAAGGAAGCCTGCCAAGATGACTTTCTGACAGAGAATTTTAGTAAAGTTCAGTTTTAACAAGAAATGTCAACAGCTGTAAATGATTACTCTCTCAGTGAGGACAGGGGGGAAATATCCATTGTAAGCATTGTTCGTTTTAAAAAAATATATTTCATGTTAAAAAATATGCAACCTGAACTTATGCATAACTAGAGGAATCAAAATTAAGCAAAAAGCAGTTTCAAAATCCCTTGATGCCATTGTCAAGCCATTATTCTCTACTTCATTATGTAATAAATCCAATTCTGGTTTTTGTTGTTTTTTCCTTTTTAGTGCAAGAACATGAATCAATAAACGCAATAATAAGACCTCGGAAATTATGGATTGCATACTGAAATCCCTACAATATGGCAAATCCAACCTCTCCAACACTGATCAAATAATTTTCAGTCAGGAAATCTCATTTCCAAACCACAGCTCTTTCCTAGAGTGGTCTTGGTCAGTGTAACTTGGTATTTCATATCTTCACGGGCTAGAGAAAAAAAATAAATAGTGCAATGGCAAATTGGAAACTGCATAAGATTTAAAGCTCTGAGAGCTCTCTTTATGAACCCTGCTGGTAGCAGTGGAGAGGAATAAGGTCCTTCTTTGATTACTACCTGCACTCCAAGTGTCACAGAGGCAGTGGGGAAGTGGACAAGGAAAACAGATGGCAATACATCTTATATGACTTCCTTTACAGGCTCAGGAATATAATTTTGCCATCATTGCTGTCATTTCTTTTCATGTGGTTGACACTAGTGCTGTGGATAAGGTGTATTGCTTGCCAGGCTCCTCCTTTGATGACTCTGGGAAGCAGAAACTGGGGTGCCATCTTCAGACTGACACTAAAGCACAGGCCAGCTTCTAACCTTGGATGGGATACCACAGGTAGAGGATACAGGTGAACTCATTAGGGATCCTTTTCTCCCCGGCCACACCTTTTGCCTGAACCTAGCAATTCAGAGGCTACACTTCATCATTTGTTAGACCTCTTCTGCCTTGCTCTCCTTAGAGCAGTTCATCATCTCACAACCCACCTTAAAAACTCTTGCAAGTCCAAAGTCTGCCACTTTGTAAACATTGTGTTCACCAACAAGAACGTTCCTGGCTGCCAGATCCCGATGGATGTAGTTCTGAGATTCAAGGTAAGCCATACCAGAAGCCACCTGAGCAGCCATGTCTACTTGATGTGGCAGGGAGATTTGGGAGCCTGCATCTTCTGTTAACAAAGAAAATTAGAAGGATGACATAGGATTTACAGCATCTGAATAAAAAACATCACAGCTGACTGGTTCAAATAGGCAACACAGATCAACAAAACCATGCAATGCAATAAAGAAGCAGCCCAACCAAATGACAGATGTTAGTGAATGACTCTCCTTAAAGTCACACAGCTGGTTTCACAGTAACTGAGCAGCAAGGCTTGGCTCCTCTTCTCTAAAAGAGCAGATACTAAATGCAGCCATTGATCTGGGTCTGGAAGGAACTCTGACACTGCCCAAAGAAAAAGGCAACTATCTACTGATAGCAATGCAGATGTTTGCCTTTCTGACAGATCCATAACCCATTCCAAATCATAAGAGTTAATGTCAGTACTCACTGGGTCTAACCAAAGCTGACTAAAGATGGAAAAGCACAAAATTATCCTTGTTCCCTGTTCTCCAGTGATTTTTACTAGGAAATATATCATCTGCTGTCAGGTGTAACTCTCATTTTCACTTTCCAGTTCATTTGACTGCTTCATGCTGTTACCTCTGTTGCTGCTACTCAATGGTAGGACTCCTTGAGCTGCTTTCAAGCTCCCTGCTTCTACAGAAGAAATTTCTGAAGCAATGTGCATGCTATTCCCATCACTGTAAGATCAGTAAGTCAAAAAAAAAAAAAAAGAATAAGAGATGTGGCAATCAAAGATCAGCTGTTAAAACAAAGTAGTAGAAGAACACAGCAACTTGCTTCCACAAGTGCAGGAGAGAGTCTCAGGCCATGAAATACTGCAGCCAAAAATTGTAAGGCAGGTGCCTCCCCCCCCAAAAAAAAAATAAAATTGAGGTCTAATGCATTAGAATACAAATTCAGGGCCTGTGTGGCATTTTGAGAAGTACTGATCTCAGGAAAGAATTTATACCCCAAGCTAAACTAGGTAAGCCAAATCAGTGCTGTATTCAAGCATCACTGTCACCCAAACCCAAATGCTGAAGCACTGAAGCACAAGTGCCTACCCCTGCAGCCTCTAATCCTCAAACCAGTTTCAGCTTCCTGTTTCAGAATCTTAACAATATTAAAAAGCTGAGGCTTTGCTGCTAGGTTTAATGGGCAGTTCTCCCTTCTCCTTAGGATGGTGACTCTTCCTTACTGCCTCTGTCTTACAGAAATTTGGAGCCAGCACTTTTCTACTGCTTGTTTTAAATTAATTCAGAGTGGAAATGTGTCTTAGCATTATTTTGAATAGCCTCCTCCAGTTCTGGCATTTATCTGACCTAACTTTGCAATCACCCCTTATGAAGAGTGTGAAATTCCATTGTTTACTAATCTATACTGAAATCTCCAGGCCTTGAATCTCTTGCTCACCTAGATGTTCTGTGATGAATAGGTAAAAGAAATGAATTTTAAATTATTAAATTTGCCCTGTATGTGTATTGTCCTACTTCCTTTTTGAGGCTAAAGTTATTGTCATGGTAATCCAGCACTAAGATTATTTACTTCTATTGTTGACTCAGAAAGTTTTTCCCCTCCCAGATATATGTTTAATAGTTGCCTTGACCTTCTGAAAAGTGAGAGAAGACAGGCTAAGTGAAAATCTACAGCTTAACCATCAAGAAAACCCATCAGGAGGCCACAGAACAGCATACCACTCTGAAGTTTTGCATTTCTGATAACTGACAGACATCAACATTTATTCTTCACCTTGCTGGACAAAGATATAAATCCACAGATGATGCTTAGGTTGTATTTCATCAGAAAATAACTAAATATGTATAGGCACCTTGCCTAAGTACCTGGTTTTGGAAACTAGCTTATGACTCAGGTTGAAGTCTTTCTTTCCCTGTTCCCTTTCACATTGCTCCTTCATCTGCACAAGCTGTGAACTACCTCCTGGTGTAAGCACACAAGGATGCAGACAGACTGGAGGACAGGTTTGTCTTTGTACTGTCAATGCTCCAGGCTAGCCTGAGACAAGCTTGCTCCAAGAGGCAGAACAGGACAAAAAATGACGATTCATAAGCCTCATGTTTAATGAGCTGCTTCCATGCAGAACAGGACTCAGAGCTGGAAAATCTTATCTTGCCCTCTGCAGGACACAGATACATCATGTTAAAGGTGCACCATGTTAAAGGACAAGGACAGCATCCACCCCTAATGGTGGAGTTGCAGCTGACAGACTATTTCTCTCATTAGGGGCTGTTTGGGATCCCAGCCCAGGCTGACCTACTACCTTTAGCACTTGAGCTGAGGGGCTGAGCTTGCTGCCCTGGCTGCTGCATTATTTCTTGGAGAGTTTCTCTACAAGAACTGGTTCTGCACAGATACTGTTCTGGAGCTGAAGAAGGGAAAACTGTAAGGAGGAGCCTCAGCTGACCAGGAACTGCAAACTGATCACAGAGACAGAGGATTAAAGCACAAGTTTCTCTGGGATCTGAAGTGCAAGTCATGCATATTTGTCTCAAATATTTCTGACTATATCTCCAGTATCTGACTATATCTTGTGCATGAAAGTTCAAGCACAGTCCTGCATTAGTACAACTATGGAGGCTTCCAAGCCAGAGCCAGCTTCCATGTGGCTAGTTCAGAGCATGTGGGAAGGGTTTACATCTCTAGTTACAGAATTACAGAATCAGATAGGAAAAGACCTTTGAGATCATCACGTCCAACCTATCACCCAACACCTTCTAATCAACTAAACCGTGGCACAAAGTTCCTCATCCAGTCTTATTTTAAACACTTCCAGGGATGGTGATTCCACCACCTCCCTTGGCAGCCCATTCCAATGGCCAATCTCTCTTCCTAACATCCAGCCTAAACCTCCCCTGGTGCAGTCATAAGTGTATACATTAGTTCTTTTTACAGTGTTTTAAAAGAGGAAGAACTACAACAAACCTCCAAAGTTAATATAACTTCCATGCTCAAAACCAGGCACTACTGGTGAATTTATAAAACTTTCCCATGGCTTATTCTTTATCCTATTAAAAAGTGTGGCATTGCCACATCCTTTTTTCCTAATATTTTTTGACAGAACTGTCTTCCTCCTATGAAAAATTTATTAGAGAAAATACTGAAGAACGCTTAGGGTCTGCACCCTGTTCTAAGCAATCAGTCATCAGGAAAGACAGGAAAATATTCTTATTGACAGATACTTGACAATAAATAAATAAATAAATAAGCAGCACCTTCTCCAGCTGTGTAATAATTCATTGAAATTCAAGACTGCATCCCTGCCAGAACAAGCCCCAGGTCTATCAGAATTCATAAAAACGCTCCTACATTTATGACAATTTCATTCATATCCAATCACAAAGAGAAGTTTTCAGCTGCACTTTTCTCATGCTGGTGGCAGCTCAGTAACTGCACAGCAGTGTTCATCAGGAATCCTCCCAAAGTACACTTACAGGGTGCACAGGGAATTCACATACCTGTCATTATTAGCTAGCTGTCATTAGAGTGCAATGCAGTAGTCACCAGGCATTAAGTACTAGGGATTTTTAAAGATGGGAAAATATACTATGCATGTCTAGGAGGGGAAATTCAACCAGTGAACAAACTCTGTACTTTCCCTCCATTCCAGTCTGCCATATTCACTCACAGTGCACACAGACACAGCAGCCTTCTGGCAGTGTTTTCCTGATTCCTGCAGTGCCTGAATCTTAAGGAAGTTATCAGGAACCAGCCTGATACACCCAGCTGATCGAGCTCACTTCCAGCCACAGAGCTCTACACAAGTTTCACATCTTCCTGATTACTCTCACCAACAGCAATGACTTTTCTCTGACTGATACCTAACAAAGCACCTAGATCTCTACCTCGTACTTCTGTTTATGCCCCTGTGCCTAGGCCATCAGACAAGGAAAGATGTCACTGTGCTGGGTTTCAGCTTGCCATTTTTACAGTTATCTTGAAGGCTGCTTGGAAATCAATTGCATTTCTACAGACTCTCTGATGCAGGGCTACAGGAATGAGCAGGCAGACAAAGCTCAGGCTGCAATCACACTCTGCCCACAGCAAGGCCAGCTGCTGTGCATACACTGGGAGCTGATCCATGCAGGCTGCAGTGCTGATGTGTCCTGGACATGTACTTGGTGCACAAACAGGCCAATTTTCACTTCTGCAATAGCTGTGACTCATCCTAGCTTTCTCAGTGCTGTTTCTCCAGTGTGATAAATGTTTTCGTGCACAGAATCATTTTCTCTTGTGCCAGGCTATTTCAAACAGATATGCAGCAATCTGCATACAGAGGCACCAAAGACAGAATGCCAAGGAAATGTGTGCCTTGCTCCCTCTGGCCACTAAATGCCTACAAAACTATAGATGGTGTGGCCCAAGGTCAGTGCAGCCCTATTCTGTGCAGTTCCTGGGGGGGCTGCCCCTCTACCAGAGATTTCTTTAGCTGTAATAATCCCTGGACTGAGCCTCACTTAAGAAATGGTTCCACAGAGAAGATGTGCCATGGTAAATACTGCCTGTGATATTTCACAAGGCTTTGCCTTATGGGCTGAAAACAGGGAAGACATTTACCAAGACAATCACTGTGAACATTTCATTTTCAAGAGATCATTACAGCTTTAGAGACATTTAGCATCTCAGAGACATCTACTGAACTGAAAAATGGGTTACAGTACTAGGATCAAGCATTTCCCAATGGCAGGGGTGAACTTAAAGTGCAATCATTATGCTAGCCTGTTCCAGTCTGTACAACTTTATTTTTAATTATTATTTGCCTTCCAAAGAGCACTTTGAAGTGCTGCTGAGATAAAAGCCCTGATGAGATAGGCAAGGGACAAATTCACAGTAAAATGCCACCCTGCCTGGTAATAGATTTCAAAGCTGTTAAGTACATTTTGTGGAAGTACCTCTATTTCATGTCAGATATGATGACCTATCCTTCTGTATGCTTATATTTTTATTCTGTTGGTGTATGTTTCAATCTACTCTGGGTGGAAAGATGTGGATCATTACAAGGCAGGAATCAAACTGTGAATGTAATTCTCTCCTGCTTCTCAAATACTTCGGCACGTCAAAAATTTGCAGACCTCTTTCTTTCCTCTTTTTCTCATCCCCCCGTTGGCAAATACATAGCTTTTGTATTAAACCAGAGTGCTGTACTTCCATTTTTATGTTAGTGTATTTACTGAAATGACAGTTGTGGCACCCCTTGAAATGAGTTTATAGTCATTTGCTTACTTTGAAGGTATTCTAGAAGGCTTCCATATCTCATCAGCTCAGTAATAATATAAATTGGATCCTCCAAAGTACAGACAGCATAAAGCTGTATAAGCTTTGGATGTCTCAAGTTCTTCATTATTTGTGCTTCCCTCAGAAAGTCCTTTGGATCCATTGAACCTGCAACAACAGCACATAACAAAACATAAGCTGAAGTTATTAAAAGCCTTCCTAGCAGCCTGGCAGTCTTAAGGGAATAACTGAGATTGTTTTCTGTCTTTCAAAGTAAATTAGCATCTCAAATCTTCACAGTTCCCACAGAAAACAGACAGTGCAGCTGAAATACAGTTAATAAGTGAAACATGCCAGTTGTACAGGGACAGAGAACATATGTGTGCCAGCCACCAGAAATATAAAAGTTAAAATTAATCCCCCCCAGACAGAAAAGAAAAAAAATAAAATTAGTCTAGAAAGTTAACAGATATAATTTAAGCAAACAATTATGTTACAGCCAGATAACAAAATGACTAGAAGCTGAGGTAAGAGTGCCTAGGTAATGAGGATAACATTTCTGACAGAAGAGAGTGCTGCAATGAGAATTTGTGGCACTATTTTTTTTTTCAGCTTCAGCAATCAAAGCCTGAAAGCATTGCAATCACTTCAGCATATGAGGAGTAGCTGTGTGCACTTTACATACATAAAAACTGATAACTATTTCTAACATTCATATAATAGCAACCTTATTAGACATAGCAGTGCATGCACAGATATAAAGGTAATTTTACACTCTCTTAAATGCAGAATTATCTTCAAGAGCTAATGAGCCCAACTTTTTAAGTGTTACATAAGGTCATAATATCTCTAGTTCTATTCATATACACAGTGAGTCAATGCATGAACTATGTCAAAGAAACAATACAAAAATCACAGTCTCACAGTATATCAGAGGTTGGAAGGGACCTCAAGAGATCATCAGGTCCAACCCCCCTGCCAGAGCAGCATCACTTAGGGTAGTCTGCACAGGAATGCATCCAGGTGGGGTTGGAAAGTCTCCAGACAAGGAGACTCCACAACCCCCCTGGGCAGCCTGTTCCAGGGCTCTGTCACCCTCACTGGAAAGAAGTTTCTCCTCATGTTGAGCTGAAATCTTCTATGTTCTAGTTTGAACCCGTTGTTCCTTGTCTTATCACTGTGAACCACCCAAAAGAGCCTGGCCCCCTCCACTTGACACCCACCCCTTGGACATTGATCAGATCCCCTCTCAGTCTTCTCTTCTCAAGACTAAACAGCCCCAGGGATCTCAGTTTCTCTTCATAGGGGAGGTGCTCAAGTCCCCTAATCATCCTCATGGCTCTCCATTGGATTCTCTCCAGCAGGTCTCTGTCTCTCTTGAACTGGGGAGCCCAAAACTGGACACAGTATTCCAGGTGTGGTCTCACCAGGGCAGAGAGGTAGAAGAACCTCCCTAGACCTGCTGGACACACCTTTCTTGATGCATCCCAGGATCCCATTGGGTCTCTTGGCCACAAGAGCTACAGTCAGTGGCAAATTTGGATTAGAGCTCAGATGTCCTGAATAGGGGATTGATTAGTTTTCTCTACGAATGATCCACTAGTGATCAGATATTGTCAGATGTTTGAGCTAAATGGCAAACAACATCTGCTTCACAACACTCGTGCAAACAAAGGTAAAATCATCCAACTACTCAAAGGCTTCCTTCTGCCCAAATCAAAACAATATCAGAAAATATTATAGTGAAGGTGGGGGGAAAAAGAAACCTACTCAAGTCTAGCCTGCTTTGTGCAATGTTTAAAAACAAACTCTTCGCTTAGTGTAATCAAACTGAGTCATTTGGTAAGCCACAGCTGCAAGAGTAAGAGTCCTTAGTTTATGTTGTTTTGACACAAGGTAACCAACAAGGTTCATTTGGGAGTTTGACTCTGCTCCAAACATGGATGTTTAAATGAAGAGAAATGCTGGGAGGATGCTAAATGGCTCTGCAATAAAACTCCACCAGAAAATCTGTTCTATGGAGCAAACTGCAAATCAGCTTGGGCCACCTACGAACACCACCTACCCTAACTGGCACCTCCTGAAAAGTGCTCCAACCTATTTCCCAAAACATAGCAGTGATGTGTGATCTCATACCCTTGCAGCAGTGAAGGAGGAACGACTCAGAAATGCTTCTGACAGACTTCATGAAAAAAGACCCACTTGACATTGCAACTTGGGAGAGCAAAGATTATTGCAAAGGACAGGTGCTCCTCTCTGCCATATCCTCATCGTTTCCTTGGCAATCCCATGGGGTCCAATTTGACAATATATTATAAGATGCCATTAGGAAGCATGGTGAAAGTTAATGGATTTCCATGCTATCAATAAATGGATAGCAGCCAATAATACATCTCCTCAACAGGTGCAGGCTATACCCATTTCCTTTTGTCACTGTCAGAGAAAAGTGGGGACCTGCATGAAAAGTAAATGACTCACACTTGAACTGGATAAAGCAGAGGTTATGACAGTCAGGTGGAAAAAAAAAATCAAATATCTGTAATGCTAATGCTACATCTTTTCTCTGTATAGAGTTAGCACAATCTTTACAGATTTATTTGAACTTTATAGCAATCCTAGATGAACGTTCTAGGGTTGTCTTTATAGGGTTTGGACTCATATTGATACTGATGTACTATTGTGGTCTGTTTGCTTCATCTTCTCAAGATATATTCATTTGCCATGGAAATCATCCTGAAGTCTACAGAGAAGCTGCATGATATGAATTTTGCCTCCAAAGGTAAACGTATAAGCAGAACTTGTGATTTAGCATTACTGCCAAAATTTGACAAGTTGATCCTAAAAAGGATGAAGTATTCCCTAACTTGGGCTCTACCAAATCACCTGCCCTCTATGGATCATTATACAGGATTTCTTCACACCATAGTAAATGACAGCTTTGATTTGTTCCCACCATCAAAGTTTGCCTACAAGGAATCTCTCAGTTTAATCACACTATAAACTTCTTCCAACATACTAAAACCAAGGAACATGTTTTTCACATATGACAACTTCTAATAAATTGATCAAGAAGGAAGTAATCTATTAGCTGAGTAGCAGCAAATCCTTCTTTACTCTGTAAAAGTAATTAAAAATGACAACAACCCAGTGACACAATCAGTAAGTATTTCCTTATACAGTAAGTGTAAAGAGCATGTGTAACCTTCAGTTTTACTTAGTTTATACCTTTAAATAGCACAAGCAGCAAGTAGTGCCCAAAACCCCTCCAGAGCCCTATAGCTCTTATACTGTAACTAATAAGTGGATTGGATGCTAAAAAAAAAAAGTCTTTATCAGTATTTTGTCATTTTAGCACCTTGATAAGCAAAACACTGCCTCTAAAACCAAGCTAACATGCTTCTTACAGATTAGTTAGATAAAACCTGTCACTATAGTGGCAAAGTTACAATACCTGTCTTTGAGGAAGTTTATATAAATGAAATAGATAAAATATGCCACAGGGATTTTCAAATAACTGGGACTTTTTAGTTTGTAGTTGAGCTACATGTATTTTTAATGCAGTATATGTTCTTAGCTGCTAGTGGTACACACAGTGTAAAGAATAGATGGCTGGGTAGAAACCAGTTGATCAAACCCCAACTGGTTAACAAAAGCCCTTACTGAAATACAAGTATGCCTTGTGTAAGACACCAGTGTGAGAGGAGACTGATGAATACCTGAAGAAAATACAGTTTTTGTCATCTCTTTTTGAAATTAAAAATGGTTTGTAAACTTTAATGTCCCTCTTAAGAACAAAATGTTGGAACAGGTTTCTTTCATGTGTTCAGTGCTGTGCTGCTTTGTCAGCAATCACCTCTAATTTAAACTTCCTTAAAGCAGGTATATCAATTCTGATTACTTCCTTCCTGAAAATATTTCGCTCTGGAATTGAGGAAGCTTCACATTACAAGGTTAAAACTGATAATTTGAAAATTAGTTAGAAAGGTCAGTCATTTTCCAGGTTCTGCCAGCCTAAATGGAAGTGGCCCTTAAATATCTGATAAGCTCCCCCAGAGACACTTTGTTTGCAGCTTTCAATAAACCTTCCCAAATGACTTCAAAGTAACCTTCTACTTCAGATCAACCTTGTCTCCTGAATGAGTTTGTGCAAAATGAACTTACATACAGAGTACCTTGACCAGGTCCTGTGATCTTATGAGTAAGATTATGCAAAAGCTGAACAACCTGATCTGGTGTGAGGTGTGCCTGCCCATGGCAGGGGGGTTGGAACTGGCTGATCCTTGAGGTCCCTTCCCACCCTGACAATTCTATGATTCTACGAATAAGGAAATAACATTAAAAAGACCACAGATTTGGTGACAAGAGTGAGTGCAAACTATTAACAGGAGAATAAGACAGGTAGCTGACAATCCTCAAGCAGCTTTCTCCACCATACAGAAGCGAAGTCACAAGTTAGTGTAAGGGTATGTACTGAACTGAGTAGAAAAATAGAGTTTTTTGCTCAGGGAAATCAGGAGACTGTCTTGAGTGCAGAGATATTTTTTTCATATTGCATATGCACTAAAGAGATGACATATTGAAGAACCAAAAATATTGTTAAAACCTTCACTGACAGTACCAACCTAGAGACTATTTTGAGAAAGCCTGATGAAAAGAAAAAAAACAGAAGAGAAAAAATCATGTTTCGGCAGCTTCCACGCAAAGAGAGAAGCTTAGGAGATGCCTCACAATATGATAATGACAAATGCATCTGTCAGCTTGAACAGGCAGAAGGAACTTTCTCAGATGCAATTAATTGGTGATGATAGATGCCTGCTTTACATGCTGACAGTTGGATAAGCAAGCTAGCACAGGCAACAGGTTCTAGAGAATCCATCACGCTCAGCACAGGACAAAGCATAAATCCCTGCTCCAAAGATTTCTACTTAAATAGGAAAAAAACCCAATGTCCCTATAAGGAAATAAAACTCAAAATCTGTTTATCTGACATGCAAGTACTTATTTCTTCCTACTAATTACTTTAAAAGCCTGATCTATATGCCTAAAAAGAGACAAAAAAATATAGCTGGAGTGCTACACATCAATGTGGGATTTGAAAGTCTCCAAAAGAGGAGATTCCACAACCTCTCCGGGCAGCCTGCTCCAGTGCTCTGTCACCCTCACAGTAAAGAAGTTTTTCCTTGTGTTCATGTGGAACCTCCTATGCTCCACCTTGCACCCACTGCCTCTTGTCCTATTATTGGAAATCACTTAGCAGAGTCTGGCTCCATCCTTCTGACCCTGACCCTTCCCATATTGATAAACATGAATGAGGTCAGCATTCAGTTTCCTCTTCTCCAAGCTAAAGAGACCCAGCTCCCTCAGCCTTTCCTCATAAGGAAGATGTTTCACTCCCTTAATCAATTGCACTGGACTCTTTCAAGCAGATCCCTCTCCTTCTTGAACTGAGAGGCCCAGAACTGGACACAACATTCTAGATGCAGCCTCACTAGGGCAGAGTGGTACACAACTGTCAGACAGCAAAGGCAACCTCTCTCTGTGCCTTTGTCTCCAGACTGGAAGACTTGTAGTTAGCATTTTGTTGAGAACCTGCTGTCATTTTTATTAAATATGAATCCTGAATCTCAGTAGAGGGGTGAAATGTAATGCCATATAACAGCAAAATATTCAGACTATATGTGATATAGGACAGATGTAGTCTGCAAAGTAATACTCAGCAGGAAAACTCAAACCAGCAGAAATCCCTTCTGACCTTCAGGTCTATAAATCTATGGCATACTGCTTCCATTATGCTTTTCTATACTGTTTGCCAAGTGATTACCTTACTTGATTAACCTGCTCCTGCTTGGTAATGAGAGCGTGGTTCCATGTCACAATTTCTCTGGTGGTAAAGCCACATTAACAGAACCCTCTCTATATCTCAGTCCCCCATATTTGCCAGATAACAGAGGAATATGACAAAGTGGAAGTTCTTACGATACTGTAAAGCAACTTAGCAAAAAGATTTTGATTTAAAATACATCCCCTCCTCCCGCAGCATAAAGAAAACTGATATAGACCTTTGAGGCAAGCAACAGGAGAGTACAGTTTTAGTGTGTTACACTCGAAGCCTGAAATATTGCCTACATGAGTATTGGAAGCTTCAATCATCAGCATGTAACATGATGCATTTTTGATTGCTCATGAACTACTACGCTTTGCATTCACTTAACATCTTTATATTATGATGAATGAAATCACCAGATCCAGCCTTTGCTGTAAGTACTTGTTACTCAGATTAGGTTGAGGATACTGGGGTTTTTCTCTAGTTATTGAAATGTTATTCCTCATGAGTAATGATGAGAACAAGCTATGGAAAAACCAGTATGCTGATTACTGTCACGTACTCCAAACAGTGAAAAAAATTGTGTAGAAGAGGATGATTCCCTAGAGAAGTGCACTACAAGGTTAAATGCTTCCATTTAAGACTGTTTGAACTATTCTTGTAGAACAAGATAGTTCACAAAGTACAACAATAAGAGATTCAGTGTTACCTAAACAATCTATGAAGATGGCTTTGAGCATCAAAGTCTTCACTCTGAGCACCACTAAGTGCAACACACAACTTTCTTATCATGGCATTAGATCACAAACCCTCTGCTATCTGAGCATTGCATCCAGGCAGGGCTCATGTCTGCACTAACTCAATATAACCCACTGTGAAATCAATGAGACTGCTACTGCTGACCTTAATGGGAGTCAGATTAGAGTTTAAAAAACAGAGATGGAAAAGATATTGATTAAACAAACCCCTTTTTCCAGCCAAGCTTTGATACTACAAGAAGTATCACAACTGAAAATGTTTCTTCCAGGCTGGATGAGGCTCTGGCCAGCCTGATCTAGTGTGAGGTGTCCCTGCCCATGGCAGGGGGGTTGGAACTAGATGATCCTTGTGGTCCTTTCCAACCTTGACTGATTCTATGATTCTATGATTCTATACTGTACTAGCCTGTATGAGTATAGTAACAAGTTAAGAGTGAACATTATGTTTATTCCAGTGTAGAGTTTGATTTTTTAGCTAACAAACCTATTGAAGAAGCTGATATGACCATTTTTTGGAGTTTATAGTATTCTGCAACTGCATTCTTAGGATACTGTACTGTTACAGAAACCCCAAACCCCCTTCCTTTCCTGCTCTAGAATCATTGCATTCTCTGCATACTTTATCAGCAAGACGTCGAAAGGACAGGGAATGAACAGTCGAAGAATGGATCTCCACAGATCACTTTGGCCTCAAACTCATTAAGAACTGTTTCAGATATAACATTAAGTAACTCTTCCTTTGCACTAGAGGTCATTCAGCTGATCAGCATCAAAAAGAAAAATAAAAGCGAATTGCAGCTGGATCTTGCCATCAGTGTTTCACCTCTTTCTGGCTAGTCTTGTCGTAGAATCATAGCATCACCCAGATTGGAAGAGACCTCCAAGATCCTCCAGTCCAACCTATCACCCAGCCCTAGCCAATCAACTAGACCATGGCACTAAGTACCTCATCCAGGCTTTCTTAAATGTCACCTTCAGGGACACTGACTCCACCACCTCCCTGGGCAGCCCATTCCAATGGTAAATCTCTCTCTCTGTGAAGAACTTCCTCCTAATATCCAGCCTATACCTCCCCTGGCACAACTTGAGACTGTGTCCTCTCATTCTGCTGCTGGTTGCCTGGGAGAAGAGACCAACCCCCATCTGGCTAGAACCTCTCAATCTGATGCAACCCCTTATTAAAACAGAAGTTTATTTCATGGAGAGCTGATGATATATACTGTCCCCACTGTACAAAAAGAAAAGCTAAATCAGGGTTTTGAAATGAGTTATGAAGAGAAGGAGATGAAATATGATGAAGATAACTTCCCATTTTTGCATATGCAATACTAGATAAATGTCAGCTTCACTTTCTCACTAAAGAAAGAGTAGAAATGTATGCATTGCAATTTGTTCAAAATCTAATTATTTTGTTTGATGAGGAACAAGTCTTTTCTTAGAGTACTAATTACCACATAATTTCTTAAAGAGGGAAGATAAAAGACAATTTCCAAAAGCCACAGAAATTTAAGATAGCTCATTTACCACAGAAATTTAAGATAGCTCAGTCCCATTTTTCATCCCAGCTTCATCTACTCCTTCTTTAAATATTGTTTAAGAGCCTTTACACTTTAGTTAGGACCCTTCAGTCTTCTGCAACAAAATAGACTTATCCAGATGTTCCATTAAATCATTAATAGTACATCAGATGGACAAATTAGGGTCTTCTCTTATGCAGAAAGGAAAGCATCATGTTGAACTGTTCAAACTGAGATCTGGCATGTCAGAAATGTGAATCCTCTCTTTACATATCTAGACTTGTTCTTCCTTTTTGCATCATATTTGGAAAAAACGTGGGTACTACCCTGGAACTTCCCAGTAAAGGTCTTCTGAAAACAATAGGACAGCTAAAACAACTGAGCTACATAAGCAATCTGGTTGAACTGTTTATCCTTAGGTAGAAAAGGTCAAAGAGTCACTTGATAATCACTTTCTAGTATGTACAACACTGCTGTAAAGAGGAAGAAAATAATAGGTACTCGCCAGTGATGGTGTATAAGGCAAGAGGTAATGGGCTTGTACTGTAGAATGAAAGATTCCTCTCAGACATAAGCAGAAAAAAGATTGGATTCAGACTTGTGGTTTCAGATGTCCATAAAAAAAGGCATGGGAGTCACTGCACAGAAGGTATAGCCTTAGTGGATACTGTCTTTGGAAAGGGAAACAGACAGAGATTTCAAGATGGTTTGTCTTTTCTGGGCCACTAGGGAGATGAAGCAGTTCATTGAAAAAAGTATGCTGTTTTTCACATGAGTTATAGAAGGCCTGAGCATTTTTCTATTTTCAGTTAAGCACGGAAAAAATGGTGCTTCTTTGATTTCAATCTGCAAGTCCCAAAACACAGAAAATATCCTGATATAAGATAGCCCTAAACCACAGACTTAAATTCCTCCCTGTTCAGGAGAGACCATTCAAGCAGGGCTCAAGCATGCTGTTGTTCTGAATTAAAGATCTGAAATTTGTTCTGCTCCCCCAAACATGATCATTAATGCCCAAACACAAGCTTTGGTTATCTCATTTTAAAAAACATGTATATCATTCAGGCTACCTTTCTTGTCTATGTGGTTCTTGCCATCTGCTGGCAGGTATTTTATGTTGCCAATATAAAATGCCCAAATTACTTGAAATTAAAGGAATATAATTAAGAAAAATGTTTAAAGCTGTGTTAGTAACAAGCTTATGTTATATGCAAATATTGGGTATTGCTATTGTGCATCAAAAACTTTGAGAAATGTTCTTTTCAATCAATATTAAAATCAAAGCACTGCTTAAACACAAACTTAACATAGTACCTGTTCCATATTACCAAAAAGATTCATTATAATGTAGCATCTAATTCCTGGAAGACATTCTAAAGGTGACAAACCAGTAGCACATCAATTACTTCACCTACAGATGTAATGTAGTCTTCCAATTCCATACACGCAATATGGTACAGAGGAAATGGCCTTGCTGAAGTTTCCTTTTTATTCAGTCTAGATGTTGAACAAGAACGAGTGCAGCTCATATGCAAACAGAAAACTGTATATAACTGTAATTCAAGCTACCAAAGAGGATCTGGAGCTTGAGCTTTACTAACCTTGATGTTTAAGTGCATGGATTTTTAAGACCAATTGCATATATGGATAAGATCTCTTTTCAGTAACATTCAAGAAATAAAGGGGCAAGCTTGCTAATATTTCGCATTATTAACATTTAAGAGTAATTCACGTACCTGGTTTTAATGTTTTGATTGCCACAGGGGTGGTGTTATTCCACAGTCCTTCCCAGACCTCACCAAACTGACCAGATCCTAATTTTTTCAACAGCTTCAGAGATTGTCTGTCTATCTCCCACTGATCAGCAGTTTTATATGACAAATCAAAAGTAGCAGGGATTTGTACCTGGCAAAAGAAAATAAAAAATACAGTAATTGAGACCTCTAATATTTTTTCAACAGCATTTACAAGTCATTGTTAACTTTGTTGTGTAAAGTCTCAACTAATAAATAATGTTGCCTTGGGTCATCGAATAATAGAATGGTTTGGGATGGAAGGGAGCTCCAAAGGTCATCTAGTCCAACAACCCTGCAGTGAGCAGAGACATCCTCCACTATCAGGTTGCCCAGAGTCCCATCAAGCCTGACCTTGAATATCTCCAAAGGATAGGGCCTTAAATGCCTCCCTGGGCAGCCTGTTCCAGTGTTCCACTACCCTCATGGTAAAGAACTTCCTCCTAAAGTTCAACCTAAATCTACACTTCTCTAATTTCAAACCACTGCCCCTCATCCTATCACTACAGGCCTTTGTAAACAGTCCCTTTACAGCCTTCTTGTAGCCCCCTTCAGCTACTAGAAGGCTGCTATTAGGTCTCCCCAAAGCCTTCTCTTCTCCAAGCTGAACAACCCAGCTCCCTCAGCCTGTTCTCATAGGAGAGGTCATACACATATGACAGACTGAGCTGAGAACATAAAATATAGTACTTTTTTGCTAGAAATAAGAAATACTCAACAGTAATAAAAAAACCCTTGCCATTAAAAACAAAAATTAGAAATCATCCCTCTAGCAGGCTTTATGAACAGTGACGTATTGCTTGCCAGAACCTTGTGGGTTTGTCTCAGCAATTACTTATGGACAGCTAAAGTTATGAAGGTGGAGATTTCATCTCCACATAAATTTTAAGAAAAGGTATTCATAAATCATGAATTGGTATATTTTCTCCTCTAGCCACATGATGATTTGGTCAAAAGAGCATGGTATTTTATTACTGGCATGTCAGCATTGAGAGTGAAACTGGAGCACTTATCAGAACTTCCTGAAAATAAGCAGCTCAACCTTTTGAAATGCTAGAAGCAGGTATGGGGTTAACACTTTCTGAGTGACAGCTGATGAGTTAGTTTACAAGAATTACATTGCACAGTGTAGCATCTCCTCTTACCTTTGGGCATGGTTTTCCCAGCACTACGCAGAGGCCATCGCTGTTCTTACTGTAATAGTCAACACACTCATTCAGAGTTTTGAAAGTTTTCCTCCTGCTCAGGAAAAAGCCTCCTTCATCCAGCTTTCTGATCCTGTAGTGCTTCACAGACTCACCATCAAAAACTAAGAAGATACAAATATATTAAATTACCAGGAATTAGAGCAGTGGTACAATATAGATTATAGGTAAGCTTTCATAAGGTTCCTAAATGTATTTATGGGGACCTTAAATTATTTCAGTTTCAAAGATGAAAACTAATTAAAAAAAAAATCTTTTTTGAAACCAAAGTCCACTGTTTAGATATCTTAACATATCTAACTCTCTTCATCTTCCACAATGAACCTAACTGGGAAAGAATAATGCCAACCATATAAAGCATAGCTTAAATGGGAAGATGTGTTAAAGAGCAGGCAAAATTTTCTGCAGCCCAAACAGGGGATACATGTATCAATGGAAGGAGGTTTTCTGATCCTAGGAAATTCAGGTGGAAAAATGCTCAGAGCTCAAGGAATGGTACCAAGCTGTAATGAGATTGAGAGACAAGTACTTGAGAGCGTGGACAAGTTTTTTTGCCAACTGTTAGCGATAGTATGGGAACAAAGGCTGGCAAGTTAGGGTGGGGGCCAGTGAGACTGAGAAGAAGCCAAAAAGGAGAATGGGATCACTTAATGAGTCTGGGGAATGGCCGGAAGGAGAAACACTGGAGCAGGAAGTAGCAATAGGTTAAAAAAAGGGGGAGAAAGCCCAGGGCATCATGCCCTGCATTTAAAGAAACAACAAAACATTCTTCCTTGATGAATAGAGAAAAAGCTGTCAAGGGAAGGAGGATGATTCAGTTGCCTTCCTGGTCCTCATCATCCTTTCCACCCTTCCAATAGTCAGGTGGCTCCTTCCACATCATCAATTTGGGAGAAAACTACTGTCCCGTTCTCAGTCCATTACGTAACACAAAGGTAAGAAAAGCAAAAGGCAGGCACAGGGGAAAGGCTGCCTGCTATTTACCTTGAGTATACCTTTTAGGAGCCAAAATTCTAGTAAACCTGTTCAATTTGGTCATGTTGACTAGTGGGTACTCTCAGGTAAATAATTTCAAGGAAATATTTTCCAATTCTAGAAGCAGTTTCAGTCTGGCACATTTGAAAATCTAATTATTAAAAAAAATATATATATTACTGTTCTCTGCAGATAGAGCTGACAGATCCTTGACACTTCAACTGCATGAATTTTGGCCATTACTTTGGCTGTAGCAACAGAAGGATGCACAGCTACATATTGTTGGTGGGAAAAATACAGAAAATTGTGGGCTCTATGCAATTAACAGATCTGATACTTCAATAATTAAACTAAAAATAGGCAAATCTCTCCTTTCTTAAGTACTGTCATGAACGATCAAACACTTTTCTCCTGTACTGTGTGATTGTCAGCCCAGGCCATCAGAGGGCATACGGGAACTGTTGAAAAAATTTGGGGCTTTTCTATCTGCCACAGTTAATATTTTTAGAGACCAGAGAACTTACAGTCCTGGCTGAGGGCCAGAAATAAGAATATTTGTAAACACAACTCCACAGTATAAAGATAATTACACTTTTCAAATGCCATTTCTTTTTAACTCAGCACCCACAATTAGTGGGTTTTAGTTATAAAATGCATGTGTATGCTTGTGATGTGTTGTGTGGAAACGAGGCTGAAGCAAAACGAAGGCAAGAGTAGTTCAGTAAGAAGGGACTGAAAATGTAATGACCTTCCCAAAGCTCACAGGAACGTCCATCTGGTCAAATGAATTCCCATGAAAGGCCAGCAGGATGGCAGTGCCAGCTGTGTATCACAAGTGATAGTAGTTGGACTACCTGCTTTACTTATTAGCAGGGGCATAATTGTTCCTTGAAGTAGCTAATATTAATACAAGAGTTGGTTTGAAGGGTGAGCTCTAACTTCTTAAATGAGCCTTGTATGAAGTCGTAGCTTCAGCTTCATATAGCTTGGATTAGCTGCTGGATTTGAAGACTGCAGAGGCTTTCTCCTCAGCTTGCCCTTCCCAAAAGGATCACAGCTCCCCATTAGATTTTTTCTGGTTTCAGTTTAATAGAAGTGTTCTCCTCTTCCTGCTTCCCATCTTCATATAGCTGGGATGTGCAGAAGTAGAGTTTGACACCGAGGATGAAAATAAAATGATTTACTACTCCTTCCCCAAGGCAGTAAAATTTATGGTGGCATCAGCAGAGTCAAGACCTTCACCAAACAAATCACAGAGACACTAAGGCACCAGCGCTGTCAGTGTCCCAGCACATCTCCTGCCAGCATCCCTCCCCCAGCACCAGCACTGTAGTGGTGCCAGCCAGAGCTGTGCTTGGTCTCCATGCCCAGGGTGGATGTTGGAGGAGGGTGGCTTATGAGATGACCTTCACCAGCATGGAATGGGTGAAGGAGCTGATCCAAAACTGTTCTCCTGCTATGGCCATGATTTTGCCAGTCCTATCAGTGTGCTGCTTTGGACCACCACCTATTTTGCCTATGCTGAAAGCCAGTCTGGCCTAGAGGAAACCACACAACCCTTTTTAGGAGCAAGTTAAAAAATGGAGAAAAACACAAACTATTTGCATTGTCATTTCATGCAATCAGTCTTTCAGATACCATTATTCAGTGAGGGGGGAAGAAGAGAGCCTCCTGCTACTGTTGGCAATGACACTCAATTAAGCTGAGCACATCTAAATTATGGCTTTTAATTAAAAAGAGGCAATGCCTAAGATGGCATCAACATGTTTAAAATTTAATACATTTCACACCAGATGCTGGAGTCATCAGCATAAAAATCTGTCAACAACATGTGCATTTTTTTAATGGGAAAAGCTATTTTTAAAATGTCAGACACTTTAGAATGATAGCAACACATCTCAGTGGCCTATCTGGTTAGATGAGCTTTCCATTTAAGCATTCACAGATAAGAAAAACCATTTCTGAGCATGACTTTTTCTTTTTCTTTTAGTTGTTTATCATCTAAATCTTACAAATTGTGAGTTTTCTCATCAAGACAAGTCAGAAGTGAGAAGTGTCATTTTAATGAAATTTTTTATTACCTAAGGTGGTCCATTTGTCCCCCTCATTAGGTCTCTTTTACATTGCCCATATGAGTATGAAATCAAACATGAAAATCACCAAATCAGTTTGTGGGTGCTTGGCTAAAAGTCTCCCTTCTTTTTCTGCTTTTTTTCCTCTCTTCATATTCTATTTCATTTTCCTTTTTAGCTATATTACACTTTAATGTTAGGCAGGACAGAGAATTACAGTATTTTCTTAAAGACTTCAGTTCTGAAGGCCAGGTTGTCACTCTTCTAGTCATTATTATCTACTCTGGAATGAAACCAAAACAGCAAAAGAAGATAGAACAAACCAAACCATTCCTGCAGGGCATGGGAGCTTGGGGGTCTATTCTTTCTGCATTGAAAAAAAGTGGAAACAGAAATCAAGGATATATTCCAAAATATCAGGTTGTGACTTCTCTCTTGTCACTTTATTGGCTACCAAAGAGATAGAAGCCATCCAAGATCTTTTAAGAGAAATAATTCTGAACCACTGTTCCTCAAGACAACACTGGTTTTCAACCTCAGCTTTGAGTGTCTCATAACTCCTGATGGAACAAAGAGGAGAGAGTCAGAAAAAAACAGCCTTCTCCATAGCATCTGGTGGACTAAACAACCTTCCTTCCAATTAATACTCCCCACAGTACAATCCACTTCACCGTTTGCTTTAGAATACACTAGCTCTCCCCAAAGTAGACATAAGTAATGAGATTATGGACATACAATGTCTAGACCATTATGTATGCTGTTCAGTTGGAAGCAAAAAAGCTTGCACAACACAAACAGATTGCATTTAGTGAAGCCTGTTCAGTAAGCAGCAAATAATATTTAGCTCTTCAGGATGAAGTAGCATGGTGAGGCTAAATTCATTCAAGTCTGGGAAGCTGCTAAAAGGTCTAGCAGCACTGGTAAAACACATCATTAATACTGCCTACAAACTGCTTCAGAGCTTATTTTCTTTCTTTGCCTAAAAGAACACAAATGTTTAATCAATCTGAGATGACAGATACATACATACCTACATGTATATACCCCCAAGTTTGTTCATGAAGGAGGGCTGGTTCCTGTAGCTGGAACCTTGCCTGCACATATATGATGTTTTTCAGCACCACTTTTCCCTTCCTTCATCAAACAAATCACTATGGAAGAAATCCACACTGATGGTTTCATATCTTGCTGTTAGCAGTCATCATCAAACCTCCTACTCACAAAAAAATTTATACAGAAGCCTGAAAAATGTCTAGCATAAGCTTTTATAATTGACTCAAATACACTTAATCAGAATATATTTTCTATCCACAATCTGTAATGGAAAAATTAAAAAGCAGCATTAAAGGATGAGTTCATCTTAGCACAAATGTTGACTTTATTGTCATTCTCTTGGATTGTTTTCTGCAGTACTTCATATTTTAAAGAAGGCACTGCTACCTTCCTCTTAGAGAAGTAGGAAGGATGTGAGGGAAAAAAATAAATATTTTTTTTTCATCTTTCCTGGAAGGCTACAGTTGGAGAAAAATAAAATCAATTGCAATTCCAACCCTAGGTGCATAAGCACAAGATTTTTCCTTGACTTTTAGCCAGGTGTCATGTATTCAAGCACCAGCATTAAGCAGATAATATAGGCCTATTGATCTTTCCCTGCATAACACCATGCTCTTATCTGTCTAGTCCAGTCCTTGGATGAAATCAGTTCACTGGCAGAAAACACTTGAAGGAAGCTGGAACAGTGTGAGACAGGGACAAGTTTGCATAAAGAGGAAAAGCATTTTGAAAGGTCTGCAGCCACAATAAAGTCTTTGGATAAAAAGATGCACACACGGGTCAATTCTGTCACAGCCCAGGAACAGACCAATTCATAGAATCATAGAATAATAGAATTGTTAGGGTTGGAAGGGACCTCAAGGTTCATCTAGTTCCAACCCCCTTGCCACAGACAGGGACACCTCACACTAGATCAAGTTGCTCAGAGCCCCATCCAACCTGGCCTTAAAAACCTTCAGAGATGGGGCTTCTACCACCTCCCTGGGCAACCTGACAATGTCAGTTTTCTTACCAGTGCTCCTTGGCAAGTACAAACTTCCTTGAGGGAAAAATAAAGATTATGGAATGAACTCTTCCAGAACCGCAAGTATATTTATTTCATAAACTTCCCTATTTCCATTTCACTGTATGAGCATTTCATAAACTTCCCTGTTCCACTTCACTCCATGAGCATTTCATAAACTTCCCTATTCCATTTCACTCCATGGGCAACATATATTACTTTGTCTTGGAAACAAAAAGCAACCTTCCCTTTAGCACAAGGCACTGCAGGTTTTCTTATGATTTGGCAAGAGAAGCCATAAATATGTTAAAAGTTCATGAAGCTGCATTTCTGTGTAGCACTCAGAAGGTGGCTCACGCAAAGATCCAGGCAGAAGACAAATCAATATGAAAGAACAGGGTGCCTCCTGTTTTGCTGACATAATTCT
The DNA here is from genome assembly GCF_027791375.1 of Indicator indicator. NCBI lineage: Eukaryota > Metazoa > Chordata > Aves > Piciformes > Indicatoridae > Indicator > Indicator indicator. Next base: position 7,928,271 of record NC_072036.1, on the reverse strand, counting down.
GCATGTGACAGCTTACAGTTCAGTCACAAATGTCAAGATTCTTTACTGGCTTATGGAATTATATAGATAGTGCACAGTCAGAAGTTTGGTTATGCAGCCCTGTTGTCTCAGGGGCAAAATCATACTCTTGACTCACATTGTGTGACAAGTCTGATGGAAAACGATAGATGAACATTAACCATCTAATATGGCAAATACCTGTGATGTGAAAAAGATGACACAGAAATAAGTGAGAAAGTCAAATTATTCTCAAATAACTGCCCTTACCTGATAGTCTTTAGGATTCAGATAAAGGACTTGAAAATTCTAAACTCATCATCATAAACCAATCTTTTTACTGATGTTTACAAATAACTTTTCAATGACCTGTGGCTGATTCTCAAGTACACCTTTGAAGATCTGCCTGCCATTTTGCCCCTAAACCCAAATAAATATAAACCTACAAGTGTTCTGTAGTAGAAATCTCATTTTCTTTAACTGCAGCTATCAGCCAACATGGTTTAATTTTGTGTGTGTGTGTGTACTAATCAGAACAGTATTCTACAACTGTAACGTATCTTTGTGCAGTCTAATCATGAAAATAGTTTCTATTTTAAGGCAGCTGGCACACTGGAAGCACTAAGCATTAAAAAAGAAAAAAAAAAGTTAATTTCTGTTCTGAGCATATAAATAAACAGAGCCTATAAAATAAATTTGAGTAAAAACTCAAATTACTCTTGCCAAGTTTTCTTTATATATCTCCTGGGAAAGAAATATTATTATGAACTTAATTTCACTTTCATGCCCATAGTTTATTGTTCTCAAAAATTAAAAAGTCCAAGTTAGATGAGGAAAAGTTAAAGCATTGCTTAGAATGACAAAGTAGAATATACCTGAAAGTGAGTATTCGCCTTTTAAACTTTCACTCTCTCGGATTAGGAAGGCTCCTGCCTGGTTTCCAGGGTATGACAGTTGTCTCTCAGCATCTGCTCGTTTGATTGGGCCAAAAAACCATCTGAACAAATAAAAAAATATTGATTTTACCAGTCAGTGAAACACAGCAGGAAAATAAGTTAGCTTTTATAAACATATTTCCTAAAAGATAATCTGTGCAGGGTTAATCAATTCCAAATAGCAGAGCGGGGGGGGGGGAGGTGGGGGGGTGGAACCCAACAAGAACTGTACAACAGATTTATTAGATTTATTACTGGAAAATATTTATTACACATTTGAGTGAAATCTGAATTTTACTGCTGATGGAAAGTCTTACTGATTTCAAGGGAATGAAGTTACAGTGTGGCCTCAACCCAGAAAAAACAAACAAACAAGCAAACAAAACAAACACCAGGAAACTGCCAAGGCTACAGTGGCAGCAATTGATACCAAGTTTGTTGATTCCACTAGAACTATGTGGAGGTGCAGGTATGTGCCAACATCCTGACATCTTAAAAGCCAAAAGATGCCTGAAACTGCAGAAGGGCTCTCGAGTTCCAACACGTAAACCACCCTGCAGCCATCTCCATTCCACTGCCACATCAATATTCAAATGAATTACTGGCAGTTCTTCAGCTCTGCTGCCATTAGACAAAACCCTTAAGTCACTGCAAACATCTCAGCATCCATGTTCTGTGGAATTCTACCCCTCTCTACGCCTTTTAAACACATTTTTTCCTCTCTCACTAAGCCCTGTAGTTCAAGTTTTAGTTTGCTCCTCTGAAGGTACTCTTTCACTGCTTTATGTCGAGTGTAAATTAAATGGAAAGACGACTGAGAAGAGTCAGCATGAACTGGGTGGTATTCAGCTTCCACCCAACAAACTCTCAAAGCTCTTTCCAAGATTAGGTCCACCCTTTATTTGAAGGCAATGGTGATAAATAGCTACCAGAACAGTGCCATATACTGATAGGATAACTCCTTTTAAATTAATCATAGATAAACCTAATATGCAAACTTTCAAGATAAATCAGTGTACTCACAGCACACACAAGCTGCATATTCAGTTAATCACTCAGTTTGTCAGTTGCTAGTGAAATGTATAGAAGGAGTTCATCAGCAAACTACCTCAGTGTTTGTGAGGCTTGGAATCATCAAGGGGAATGGAGGACACAAATGAGAACATTGGGTGACACCTTGGCTGAGCAAGCATGAGGAATGAAAAATGGGTTTGCATTAATAAAGAGGAAATAAAGTAAGTTGAATACAGACAGCACTAGCCCACACTGAACGTGCTTTGGTAACAAAGGAAAATGAAACTGGATATTCCAGACTGCTTCCTGTCCTCTGACTTGAAGATGATTTGGATAAAAACATCCTTGATACATATTTGGCAAGGAAAGGAATCTCATTAGAAAGCCGGAATGTGTTAGTAATAATTTTAATTAGTTAAATGTGTTCATTAATTCAACTAATTAATTAAATTCATTAATTAAACTGCAGAAAACCAAGTAATCAATAAATGTTCAGATCCTTGACTGAGGTTCTTGTCAAAGGAACAAGAGAAAAGAGTACAAGTTTGACTCTATTCAAGTCCCAAAGAAAATTTTTCTGCCCTAAAAAACAGATTAGAATCTTTCTGAAAAGTCTGGATACATCTGCTCTGAGAATAACATCTGAGAACTAACAAACTACATGATCTGAAAAAAAAGTTTGAACTGACATTTTTCTCCTCAAACTGCAAGGTATCACTTAATAATGTCCAAAGTGACTGATTCTCATACGAGTGTGTAAGAACACAGAATCAGAGAATCATCAAATGCTTAGGTTGAAAGAGACCTCAGAGATCATCTACTCCAACCTCCCCGCCATGAGCAGAGACACCTCTCAACCAGACTCAGCTGCTGAAGGCTTCACCCAATCTGGCCTTGAACACCCCCAGGGAAGAGGCTGAATTGCTAAGCCTGGTAAAATCAGCAATAATATAATGCAGGTAACAAAAAAGAAGCTGATGGCTTACTTGGGAAATACAATTTTAAAAGAGTGTGTGTAAAATCTGGTCTGCAATACAGACTACTATTTTGGAATAAAATACCTAAGTGCATTTTCTATTTAGGCACATGTATCTGTTCCCTTTGACTTAAAAATATTTCAAATTATATGTTTATTTTTAAATGAGATTTTTTTCCTAATCTAATAAATCAATATGAATTTACCATTAAAGGTTATATGGAGGGTATGCAATACGTAGCTTCTGACTCCAGATACACTTAGAAGTTCAAAAGATCCTGATAATATAGATAATTAGAGCAACAGTATTTGAGAAGGTAAGTGTAATGGAGAGGAAAAATTGGACACATTGTATATTACCTCATTTGCCTGACTTGATGATATTAAAATGTTTCAGAAAAATATAATGAAAATTACTTTTATTAGCACTTGAATATGAGATTCTTAGTTCAAAGCCATTGGGTTTGTAATAATAATCACACAGTACCAAAAGCAATAGTGGCTGTGAAAAAAGTAACCCCTTAACCTCAAAGCAAATAAATAGAATTTTAAATTCAGCACATATGAATTTAAAGTACTGTTTTCACTATAAATGGAAGTTTAAATTCCTTTTATAAGGCATGAAAGGCTTATTTCAATTTCTAGCAATTGAACTTATGCTTCAAAAGGCTTAATATTTTACTTCATCCAAATGTGTGTATCATAGAGGAAAAAGTACTCAGAAGAGTAATAATGAATCAAAGTAATTGCTTGCTGTGAGATACTGTTCTGCAGGATAGGAAGGTCAGACCAAAACAACACCCAATCTTTACTAAATCTGTTTGTGGTTTATAGCTCAGAGATGGATGAAGGGTTTGAAACAGAGCACTTGGGAAAACACAACTAAAATATCAAGCACTATCCATTGTGCAAGTTACCTAACTAGCCCTGTGACTTTGGTGCACTAAGCTGACAGTAGACAGCTCAGGAGAAGGCTGAATTGACAATGCACACACAGCTCAGCTCTGAACTTCAGCTCACAGCCAGATCACTCTGGGGCACAACTGTCAATGCAGGATCAGTACATCACCAGCTATGGCACAAATCAGTACATTCAGATTTGTGCATAAATTTCAGTTTCCATCCAGAGCTGTCTGGATACTACAGCAATAGTGCTCTTTCTATCAGCAAGACCCAGGAACATGCTTTCTTGGCCAGTAAAGTGTCCAACACCCAACTGCCTTTTCAGTGTAGGATGCCTGATCTGCTTTTGGAGGATTGTTTCTAGCAGCTTCCTCAAAGTCCCTTGTTTCCACCATCTTTCACAGCACTAAGGAATCCCTTCAATAAAAATTCCAGGCTAGTTCCAGGTCATGTCTGGCCATCATATATAGGAGGACTTTGGGGATAGAAAAGATGACCTTCATGTAGGTGTGTAACAAACACACTCCTTTCCTGGTGCAGGTAATGCCCAGTACTAGCACAGCAATGAATTTCCTTGTGGTTATTCAGTGCATAGCAATCCCATCCCTATTGGCCATCAATTCTACCAGCAGATTTTCAATCATAGGATCATCCTCTAGACAGGCTTTGTCATGGGATATTCCCTGACTGTAATTGTATCCCTGCTGAGATCTTCTTCCCGTAAAACAAAGGATATATCTTCATCAAGCTGAATGCTGCTGATTATACTTGAAGGGCAACTTTTTAAAATAAACAGACATTATGTCACCTGTGCTCACTCCTGTCTCCTCATTCAGTCCAGCCTGAATTAAAATGGAGTCATGAGTTCAACAGAATGGTTTTACCTGACTCCATCACAGCCTTTGCTCAGAAGCCCTCTCTCCTTCAGGGTGCAACAGGTTGCTGATCTCTAACTGTCAAATCCCCATTTACCTGGCTCTGCTTTTTGTCTCCCTGTGCTTTGCTACATAAAATTGGCTAAACAAAAAATAGTTACCTCTGCTTAAGCAATTTTTTCTTATAGCAAGAAAATATGGCAGGAACTTTTAAGATGGAAAGCAGAAGAGAGAGCACAGCCACATACAGAAACCATGACCATTGCAGTGGGAATGAAGGAGGAGGAAAGAGAAGAAAAAATGTGAGAAGGACTACATAGTAAGATTATTCAAAGAGCATGGAGGCATAGCAAAAGAAACAGCAGGAAATCAGTCACGTTAACTTTTTAATAAATAATTGAAGATGTTAAAATGGGCAACATGACTCTGTTCTGGATCAGCACTTTGTGGCGTGAGGGTATCTCACTTTGCATGTCTCAGAAGTGTTTGCAACTGATTTTAAGATTTATTCTCTTATGCTAAGGTAAATCTCATGAGACCACTAACTCTCAGCAGCTGGGAGAGCTGGTAGCAATTCCTGTGGTTCCCAACCAGAAGTCTCCATTACAGAACAAATGGAGATGACAAAGAGGTTAGGTGGCCCTCCAGAAGATTGACTGAAGTGTGTTAACTGTGTCTATCGTACTAGGCTCTGAGAACAAAAAAAGGTTTTGATCTGAGAAGAGCAGATCATAACTGCAATAAGAGCAAAAGTCTTGCTTGAAGACAATGAAATATATTGAAACCAAATAAATCCCAGTTCCTTCTGGAATGCAGAAAGCTTGTGCAATAGTTAAATAAAGACAAGCTTCAGTAGTCCATAAAATTTACATTTAAATACCATCTACAGACATAGAAAGGTGCAACTGCAAAGTCAAGAACTCAGGTTAGGAGATGGTCACAATAACGTTGCTTTCATGGCATCAGCTCAGCCATTTTCAGGAAAATCCAGTATGATACCATCTTTAATTACATGGCCATATCCAGTGCTTCCAACTGCATTCATGTGAATGCTGCTGACTGAATAGTTATCCTCTGTTTTTTTGTCATTGTGTAGATAGAGTTTATTTACTGTACATTGTTTAGCCTCTGCTCTCAACACAAGTTATAAAATTACATGAATGGCTAATTTCCTGGCAGCCTCTATTATACTGTCCATGACTATAATAGCCAAGTGTTTTATGAACATTCATTAATTTCTTTCTGTGCCACTTCTGCTTGTAAAACACTTTTAACAGCAGAGAAACATCACAGAAAGCAGCTAAGACAATAAGATGCTAGTATAAACATTTTACACTCATCTTGGATGTCCAGCTTGGAATGCCTAAGGCCTACCTACCTTCCAGGGAATTTAAGATTGTGCAGTATCTAGCAGTTTATTTGGAGAGCAATAGCTGCCAACTTCTGTGTCATGGAAGACGAGGAGTGATGCATGGAAAGCTAAAGAGACACAGATCCCCCAGGGTCTTATTCAATGACATACATCATATGACCATCCTGTGACCACTGCCCTTACTCAGCACATGGAAACCTGAACAGGCTTGTGTGTGCCACTCTTCACTGCTGTCACCCATGCAGGATAAAGAGGGCTGCTGAGCCAGCTTTTAAGCCATGCCAGGTTTGCAGTCTGCTGTGGGTAAACAGTAGTGCAGAAGCAGGGGCAGAAGTTTACCAAAGGCACCACCAGAACATCCTTTCTGCATTGAGAGGAAGGCTGCAAGCACTTGCTGGATTTTCCCAAACCCTCAAAAATATGGAATGCAGCTGTCGAATTCTAATGAATATATTCTATTACCACACATAATTTTATTTTCAAAGGCTTGTTTAGTTTGAAGCAAAATTTTAATGTAGCAATCTTCCCTACCAAAGATCAAGCCCTTCCTCCAAAGCACATGCAGAAAGGATTTCTTGTATTGTCCTCAGCCATGTTTTTTTGCTTTCAGGGAGAGAAAGAGACAGCCTGTGCCTGCTATTGACCCTTTTCCAATCAGGAAAAGCCTGGAAAAATTATAAACAAACTCTTCTGGTAGAAAATATTAAGCTGCCTTAATTGTAAGACTAATAAAGTAGTATCATTTCCCCAAGAGCTGACATTTCAAGAAATTAGGAAATATCACTGCAAAGATGAAAGCCTTCCAGATATAACATAGTTAAGAAACAGATGTGCTCTGCAAATGATGAACTGTGAGCATGAAGGAGAGTGTGGGAGACGAGCACTGACTGCTTCAATTTTCCCTTTATAGTCTACAGCGAACACAGTGACAGCATTTGAAACAAACCAACAACAAACCAGAAAAATCTGCACTCAGACTGAACCAGGAAGATGAAAACTTGCAAAAGATGCTTTTCATGAGCGCTTCCAACAACACAAGCTTTCCCAATATGGCACAAAAATCCACATACTGAAAGCTCCAGTATTACTCTAGGGCTTGCAGGCTTTCACTGTCCACAGGCTGGAAAACAGAAGATTGGGTTTCAGATCCTTTGGAAACAGAACCCTTCCTCTTTAATTCCTTCTACAGGCTTGACTGGAATTCTTTTTAATGCTCTCTCTCATTGTCATTTATTATTAGATACAGAAGGACACGTGGGACAAGGACAAAATATAAGAGGAAGGAATTTAAAGCTAATGGTAAAAGAATGCATAGGATACTGCAGAAGGGAGGGAGAAAACATGACTGGAAAAATTCAAAACAGAGAGGAAGGCAGAATTTTATCAAGAGGGTGTAAGGAGAGACAAGAGAAAGTCAGAGCTAAGAGGCAATGAGGAAGAGTAAAGAAAGACAAGACAAAATTCAGGACCACCTTTATTGGCCAGGGGCTATAACCTGCTGCTGCCTGAACTACTGCACCTGCTCAGGAAATGCCAGTTCCAGCTAATCCTACTCCTGCAGGACACATGTCTTTGGCAGCAATTTCAGTCCTACTTGGGCAAACTATTTCACAGAGTATCTTGGGAAACGATTTCACACAATATCTCAGGAACCAATTTCACAGATTTAGCTCTCACTGCAAGGATTGCTCTCCACAGATCTTTCTCCTTTCCTTAGTTCATCATACCACTCATGATGATATGAAACTGGAGGAGTGGCTGATACACTGGAAGGCTGTGCTGCCATCCCATGAGATCTGGACAAGTTGGAGACCTGAGCAAAGGCAAACGTGATGAAGTTCAATAAGGACAAGTGCAGAGTCCTTCATCTGGGGAGGAATAACATCAGCCACCAGTACAGACTAAGGGTCATCCTGCTGGAAAGCAGCTCCATGGGGAAAGACCTTGGAGTCCTAATAGACAGCAAGTTCTCCATGGGACAGCAATGTGCCCTTGTTGCCAAGAGGGCCAATGGTAATCTGGGGTGCGTTAAGAAAAGTGTGTCCAGTAGGTCCAGGCAGGTTCTCCTCCCCCCTCTACTCTGTCCCAGTGAGACCACACCTGGAAGACTGTGTCCAGTTTTGGGCTCCCCAGTTCAAGAGAGACTGGGACCTGCTAGAGAGATTCCAATGGAGAGCTACAGGGATGACTGAAGGACTTGAGCACCTCTCCTCTGAAGACTGAGAGACCTGGGGCTGTTGAATCTGGAGAAGAGAAGGCTGAGAAGGGATCTTATCAATGTCTACAAATATCTGAGGGGTGAGTGTCAAGCTGAAGGTGCCAGGCTCTTTTCAGTGGAGCCCAGTGACAGGACAAGGCACAACAGGTGCAAGGTGGAACACAGGAGGTTCCACCCCAACACAAGGAGACTCTTCTTTATGGTGAGGGTGTCAGAGCCCTGGAGCAGGCTTCCCAAAGAGTTTGTGGAGTCTCCTTCACTGGAGACTTTCAAAACCCGCCTGGATGTGTTCCAGCGTGACCTGCCCTGCTTTGGCAGGGGGCTTGGACTCAACAATCTCTGGAGGTCCCTTCCAACCCCTGACATTCCGTGCTTCTATGATTCCATTTATCCTTGCCAAGAGAACACTTTAATATTCATTTTCATCACGTATTTGTTGACTAGCAGTCAATAAATATACCAGTTTTAACCTTACTCACCAAAGTACCATCAGCAACAAGTCAATCAGACAAAGCCTGTTTAAGTAAGAGTCTTCTGCATTTGTGTAAGTAAATCAGTTAAAATCTGAGCACGCTGCAGAAAGCACCTGATTTGGACAATACTTGACATGTAAAAAATAATTTCAAATGTTCTTGTATCTCACAGCTCAGTTGTCATTACTTATTTACCATAATCAGAAACCAGATTCCTCCAAGTGAAACTAGAAATTCAGGTTTCCAGGGATGGCCACGTAGGGCAGCACGCTCAACCTTTCGCAACCACAATGACTTTGCTTCATACGTAAAGATCTGAGTCACACAAATTGCTCAGCTCCTCATTGTTGAATAACTCAACACAAACTGAAATCAAGCCCATCCACATGCATTTTGGATGGCACCTGGACCTTCTGAGTCTTTACCCAATTACAGCGAAGTCTGATTTTCTTTCCACAAGGGAAAATAGAACATGTGAATAGCTGTGAAAAACTTAAACCTCATTTTTACATTATATAAGCATCACTTTCTGTTATGTTTGTATGTAGAATTTTGCCTGTATGTTTCAAAGTGACAGTCTGTCTGGACCAACACACTGTAAGTTCCACTGTTTTTCCCATATTTTGACACCAACATGTGATTTTTCTTCAAACTCTGTGAAATAGAGAATTTTGGAAGCTAATAGATCTAATTTTGCTCTTGGCTTTTGGATAACATTTTGCTAATGTTCTTAGCAGCAGATTAGAGCTGACTAGTTTGTATTTTTTCCACAAATACTAAATTTATGTTAGACTTGAGAGAGTTTTGTTGGTGAGATGGCAGAATATAGAAGGTGATAATGGCAGAGATCTAGAAGAATTTTAAAAAAGGAAAGTAAACTAAGCTGTACTTCTCCATGTATTTTCTAAACAAAATAGCTTAGCTTGTGAAGGTACTCAATTGGAAATATTTTCAAATTCAAAGTTTTTTAAATTTCTGTCTTCACATAAAGCTTTCATCAAAAGATAGGCATTCTGTATTTTACTTTTATTCGGAGAGGATCAAGTTATCTGAAAACAAGATACAACCAAGCAATATCCTTCATTTTGTTTCAGGCCACATTAAATACTTTGATTTGAAACAAAACTAAAATGAAGGACTCTCGTGAAACATTACTGCTGCTTTATTCCAGAAGGAGGGATCAATTTTTCCTTCCAGTCTTCTCACATGCATGATCAAGTATTCAAGCTCAGGCTCAACAAGGCTCTGAGCAACATGATCTAGGGGGAGGATGTCCCTGCTCACTGCAGGGGTATTGGCCTTGATGACATTTGGAGGTCCCATTCCAGCCCAAACCACTCTATGATTCTATGAGTAATAGGACACAAGCAATGCATTGATCCGTGAAAAGGTGGATCTTTAGTTAAAATGAAGCAGTTTAAACCTGTGTCTCTAACATCCTGTAGCCACTATTTTGCTGGAATACACAAGGTGTGCAGATGCTTACATAGAGTGATTGGGAGAATGTACCACTGCTACAACAGAGGCAATCCTTCTGAGACTGAACATACATGAACTACAACCAAAACCCAGCAAAGCCTTTGATACTGTTTATTTTTATCAAGCTGGGAAACTGCAAGTTATTGCCAGAACAAAAGCCTTATACTTCTAGGCTCAAGGACCAGATTCACCACACTCATAGTGCTTAGTGTCTTTTAGAAAATCATGGGTTTATTTTTACTGCTTACTGAAAACTAACACTGAGCAGGAGCTTACTGCACACAATCCCAACTGCAGTGTGTTACCAAACATGAAGCACCCAACTACATTGCAGACTGACCTTGTGTGTACCTGAGATCCAAAAGGAGCCCCAAGCTGCACTAACAAATCACCAGGGGAATCCAGCTGAAGAAACTGCAGGAGATACTAGCTCCTGAGAAGAGAGCAGATGTGTCAAAAAGGACTCTGAGCCCTTTGGTTGTGGTCTCAGATATACCTTTGTTTTGTGCTCCTCCATTGTGTTTGTTAGAAATAATAAGCTAAAGAAAGGGCTTGTCAGGGCTTTAGGGATTTTACAGTAAGTGACTATGTGGGATTGTTTGGATAAGGTAATGTTCAACAGTGAGTAGGTGTGGTAAAACCCACCTCAGAAGGAGGCATTTCCTCTTACAGTCTAAAACAAATTTACTGCCTGGTAAACATAAACACAAGGATTACTTGGACATTGGTCTGGAAAATCCGTCATATGTTGTGTATAAACCCTTTCAGTAAGTACTTCAGTAGGCCATAACTGTTCTGTTGTGCAATTCTCTTGTCAGGGATTATGCATAACACTACATTAATTTTTCACTAGTTGATAATAGCAGTTGAATGTGCTGCAAACATGGAAATTAATTTGCTCTGAGTCTGCTTCAGGATGACAAAGCATTGCATCTTTGGCTACTCTAGCACTCTGCAGTGACTAGGAAGTGATTATTTCTCCTGCAGGGGTAGTATTACAAGGCCAAGTGCATGAGCTCTGCAAATGAGCACAGTTCTCCCAGTACTAGTTTCACTGCACAGTAAGAACAAAAGATAATAAACCAGCAACCAAATCACAATCTGACAGAGCTCATTTGCAGAAATTTCCATAAATAAATTTCATCCTGTGAGTCCCCACTTCACTTCTGTGTAGTTAATTTCAACATTTGTATTCATTCTCCACAATATTGGTCATTTGCATGCTGTATTATTGCTGTATTATTTAAACCACTCTGAAGTTCTTCTACATGGGAAAATAAATGTTAGATAAAAGTGATATCATATTACTTTTTATGGAGTGTTTTAGCTACCTAAGCCCCTGATATTTCTCTAATTTAATATACTAAACTGAAAGTTTATTCCCAGTAGTGGGTTTGTGCCTGAATAAGTATCTCACTGTACTTGAAACTTGTTCTAAAACTTGTCTTTGGAGTCAGTGAATGGCTACCATTGGCTATAATGGGCATTGTTCTGGGAGATGTGGGTGTGAAATATAGCTATATAATCACTTCTTTTTTAGAAAAAATAAAATCAAATATGTTCCTCAGGCCCTATTTCTGCTGCATAGTCTTCCAAATAGCATTGTAAAATCTTGCATCAACACTAGCAGAAGCTCTATTCATTTGTTAGCACAGACATGAACAAAGGCACTGATATACTGCCATAATATATTCTAAAAGTAGCAATAACTCTCTTATTCATAAGAATTGAGGAACAAAGTTGAAACCTTGAGGTAGCCTTAATGCTAACATGGTACAGAGAACACTAATAACAGCAATTGATTTATCATTAGGAGAACCTCAAAAAGGACGAAGAAAATGTTCAGTTACACATTCACTCAAACCATAAGAGCTTCCAAAAGCACTTGGCTGACTTTCTTGAGAAAATCATTCCTGAGAAATTTTCTTTTCTCATAGAGAAATTCACCTCAGTACAGAAGTGATACAGAAACCATCAGAAATAATACACACACCCCTTGCCTGCACAGGACACTGGTGGCAGAGCAGATCTCTTGAAAAGAGCCTCTAAACATTGTGGCTCTAAATACCGCTTTGAATAAATGACCCACATGAACCAAAGAAACCCCATAAGCCTGGCTTTGAAGTCTGAAAGAGGTCAGCCCAAGGAATGCTTTATTATTCATGTATAGTAACTCAGATTCAGTCAGCGTATGAAATAGTTAAAGCCCAGTTAGGTCACAGAAGGTGAAGGAATTATGGAGATTGACAAAAATAACCTACAAGTCACTTCTGCTTTCAAAAGGGTAGTTTAAAAAGCTCATTGTGGAATTGAGTGGTGAGGTTTCATTGATTAGTTCTGGGGCTTGGTTTCCACCAGCTGGGAAATACCTACATAGGAAATTTCTCTGAAATAAGGACTGTTTCTGAAACTGGCAAAAGTTTAAAGTAGTTTCTGTGATCTTCTTTGACCTAATCTACTAGGAATTTGTGTAGATTTACTTCCCTCAGCACAGCAGCCTTGTGTCAGTAATGCATGAACATATGGAATGAAGCTGACTCTCAATAAACAGCCAACAGGTCCATCAGGATGGCAGTCCAGAGCCCATTCTACCTTTCCTTTAGAAAAAAAGAATTCGTGTCATTCCAACAGTGAGGGATATTTTTTATTTTTGCTTCATTAAAACTGACTGCACAGCTGTGCTATATTTGTTGTCCATAACAATTTGTACTTTGTCATTTTCTTGTTTAGCTAAAACAACTGGCAGTAATAAAATAAGGGCAGGTGAATGAGTTTCTATGGCTCCTGTTTATAGTGCAGAGTAACAGGCACAAGAAAGAGCACAGAGGTCAAACCCATTGCCAAGGAAATTTATATCTCTTAATTCAGATTTGGATACTAGTTGAATTGCTCTTTCTGACCATCCCTTGCTAGACATGCAAGTTAAATTATGTGACTCTATCTCCAGTTTGGTTTTTGCTTTCCTTTTTTCTAAATATGATGTGTCTAAACCCAGAAAGAAGAGCATTCCATGGGAGGTGGCAGAAACATCCTCACTCAAACTTCCTTAGAAATGAAAAATGTCTGGCTTGTGGTTTTGACTTCTACCTGTGATGCAGAGAGCGGAAAAGTACCAAATGGTCTCACAGCTGCTAATTTATCTTCTTTTGATCAGGTATTAATTAAAACAATGGTTTTGTAGTAGCAGATATATTTCCTCATGAAGTGGAAGTTCACTGTGTGACTATGGTTTGCTAGACAATTGTTCCCCAGCAATAAGAAGATGGTTTATTGGTAAACATAAAAAATGAAGTGCCTTGTTTCCTCAGTCTGTCCAGAACAGCCTTCATAGTAGCAAATGTGCATTTCTTGGATGTACTTAATCTTATGCTGCACACACTTGGATGGCAATGCTGCAGCAGGCAGAACCCAAGCCATGGATTTACTTTCTTTCCTTTTCCTCTCTTCACACAGATTGTTACTGATTTCACCCAAGTCATTTTCATTCAAGCCAAAGGCAGGAAGTAAAAAAACCTTTTTAAGTCATCATGTGTAAATAGTAAGTGTTTGACTTTTGCCATAAGTTAGCTATATTATATCATATAAATATATTATGGGTATATTAGCAAACTATAATATACAAAAAGCCTCCTTTTTAGCATAGAGTTTCTATCAATAAACTATGCTCCAGGAAAGCAACATGGTAAAGAAATCTCATTCATTCACAGTTCTGCTTGAACATTCTGATAGCCAAGGATATAGAGAAATTCCCTTTGTTATAAATATAATCTAATTTTTGTTTTCCTCAGACTGGAGATATTGCACATGCTTTCTGCCCTTTCATTCAGTTATTGATCCACCTTATTAGCACTACTACCTCTGTCATATTGGACAGAGTAAAAGAGATTTCTTCAAGAGAAACTGTAATCTAAATGAGGACAAGGAAGAAAGGTTTCTTGCATTCATTCTTACTTCATTCTCTTGTTTACCAAGCAAAAGTTCAAAAAAGTCTTTCTCCCTGAAAAAAAAAAAATCACAGACATTTCAGCAAGCAGAGGAAATGATGTGCTGCATCACTTGCCAAGAGCAAGCAATTACCTAGTATTATCTTCTGCCAGAACAGACAACACAGACCTAGATGGACTTTCTGATCTCTGTCAAAATATTGATTAAACAGGCCCAGATATATTTTGTTAATATTCTTCAAGGCTACAGGCAAAACTGAAATGATTAGCAATAGAAATTTGACTGCTCTGCATGCAGCTTGCAAGCATATGTAGACTAAATTCACACAGTGGCCTTGTCCACAAATGTCTACATCGTGGCCATGAGCAACCGGCCAACACCAAAGAAAAAGCTAATCAAAATCAAAATGGAAAGATGACAGAAGTTAAATTTAAACTTTGGGCAGAGAATATGATTAAAGCATTGAATTTTAATTAAACAGATATTAGAACAACTTTTGTCACCTCATTGTTTTACTTCAGGGGAAACAAAGGTTAGTTCTTTAAACCTTCATTACTGTTGTTCTTGTTTCACTTGCATAACATAGGTGTGAAAGGTGAGGGTGAGTGAAAGGCAATTCTTAGATGAAATTGTTGTAAGGAATATTTCAACTGGATACAAGGCAAAAAGAAATCCTCACCAAGCTCAGCTGGAAAGGCTCATCTAAGCAAATGGATCCAACTTTATTTTGGCCATGTTTGAGTTGGGATGACTGCTTCAAATGTCCTTCAGAGGTCCTTTCCAATCTGAGTTAATCTACAGTTCTATGTGTGTGGCCTGACAGCAGATAGTCTTGTGTGCATATGAAGCCAAGTGACTTAGAAGGAAATCTGAGAAAAGGCAACATGTTTAGCTGGATTAGCCTTGGTACAAAACTAAAAAAACATTTTGGAAGAACGACTTCATCTGAGAGCTGTAAAAGCTCTCCATTTCCTCCTGTCCAGCACTCTAACAATCTCTAAAGAAAAGTCTTCTGCCAAAATATTAATAAAATATGAAAAAAAGAGAAAAGCAGAGGATATGCAACAATGCACTTTGGAAAACTTAACTTTGTATTTGATGCTGCAGTTATAGAAAGATAAGAGGGACTTTAAAAGCTGAAGACTGTTGTATAACTCAGCAAAATTACTTTCAAAGCAATAACAGCAAGCAGAAATCTTAGATGAGTTGTAATAAAACTAGTTCTTGAAAGAGAGCAAAGGCCAAGCTGAGCTGAATTAGAACCTACCACCATTTCTCTAGTGGTTCAGAACATGCCTTCCCTGCAGATTAATTTCTGCAATTGGAAGAATTCTTTTGAACATGACCATTGAAAGGGTTGTGTGTCTGAATACAGAAATAGAAGAGCTGGTCAGACTCAGAAATTAAGGTCTTTGTGTTAGAGAGAAACCTTGCAGTTGCCCTAGGATGCCTCTAGCACAAATCCTACAGCTGATGAAAGACTGGCATAATCACATCTGAGCCTATTTTTGTAGCCCTTGGCACTATGGTATGCAGATCAGAATGGAGGTGATGTTTCAGGTTCAAATGAGATATAACTGAAAAGCTGCCACATTAACCCTCTAAAGTCAACATAAATTCTGATCCTAATAACAAATGCCACTTCTGCTGTCTCGTTCCATGCTGATAATTTTGCCAAACATACCTCTGGAACTGCAGTCAGACTTATTTCAGCAAACACTGCCTCTGACTGCAGCACACACAAGTAACTGCATCCCCAGGCTGACTCAGACTTTACTCATTCTCACTAGGGAGCTGCATAACTGATTTTGTGTGATTTCTGGTCAGCTTCAGAATATTAAATAAGACCAGACATGTCTAAAAGGGGCAAGAAAACATGGGATACATAATTAAACTCTGTGACATTTTAACACATTTGATTTGTACTCTATTGCTATATCTGCTTTTTTTACCCTTTGCAGTACTTACTCCAGTTAAGTTTGTCCTAAGAGTAGAGATTTACCTTCTAAGAAGAAACAAATAATGTAAAGAAAACCATATAAGCTAATCTGTTAGGGACTCACTCACTCATCATTTGTAAGATGTAAAGGTGTAAAGGTAGCTTCCTGAAATTCTGATTAATTGATAACTTTGCAGCTGGTTAGGCTGAAGGCTGTTTAGGGCAGGGGTCACGTCTTCAGTCTCTGGGAAACATTTGACACACAGTTATGCAAATAAAAAAAAGGGACCATCACAGTGGCAACCTACTTGGTACTCCCAGGCACTTCTTAAACAGGGACCATCACATTGGCAACCTACTTGGTACTCCCAGGCACTTCTTAAACAGGTGATTAGGATGTATCAGAGAGGAGAATTATTTAAAACAAACCAAATCCCTCCACATTCTTTTGTAACTGATTGTCTTGTGGCCACAGTGTCTTCTCCTTCCACATGCTATCATTGTCAGGACCACTGGAGGCTCAGCATGGCAGGCCACACTCATGAAGAGGAAAGGCCATAACCTGCTGTCCCAGACCTATTTAGCACAATAGAAAAGAGGTTGGGGTGTGTGTTAGGTGGGTTACTCACGGCTCAGCTTCGATGCTCTGGTCAGCAGCAATGTAGTTGGCAGGGATGTAGCCCTCGAGCTTGCGGCCAGGACAGAGTGACCCTGGTGGCAGGAGGAGCCTAGCGTACCACCAGCCCTCGTGGGATGCCGTCAGCACTTCGAGCTTATCCCCAGCTCGGAAGCTCAAATCCTCCTCAGTGCGAGCCTCGTAGTCAAATAGTGCCACAAATCTGCAAGTATTCACCAGGTGCTGGCCAGGCAGTGGAGGTAAAGGTTTCTCTTTTATCTTGCTGTCTGTGTCTTGGAAGTCATGACATACCACAGCAGGGTTTGGGAAAACTTGGCCGACTTTCTCGTCGTTCTCGCCATCTCTCCCTGAGAATAAGCACGGGATGTAGGGTTCCAAACAGGCACAATACTTCCATAAAAAGTTTCCCATCCTGTTTCCTTGTGCTTTCCTCTACTTCTGCTTTTCCTTAGCTTTTCCCAGTTGTGATACCCTGAGACCAATTTTCACATCTTCAACATTTTAGCTTTTTGCAGGATTTCTTCCCACCCTCCTCCTTGGTCACAAAATGAAACAATTCTTGGCACAGCTGGAAACTTCTCTCCAAGCCCCACTGAGAGCTCATTGCAGGCGGCTCCCAGTCCGGGAGAGAAACCTGAGCATTCAAGTGCTGGAGTGCATGAGGAAGGAATTTCTCACTTCCTCTTCAGAACAGGAAAGCAACACAACAACTGTGCTGGGCTGAGGTCCAGGAGCAACAGGGGATCGTGGAGCCTCTTCTTCCACGGCAAAACAACAAAGTCAGAACACCTAAGCAAGGGAAGCTTCTCAGCTCTTCCTGCTTGGGATGGTGGTTTCCTTATCTCAGATGGGGTCCTGTCATATGATCAGCAGTCTGCGAAGTCTGTCTCAGTAATGATTAACCAAGCTGACGTGCCTGTTTCCTTCACTGTCTCCAACGTGGACAGGTCAAACATTCCTTTCTGTTTCCTGGTTTGTGCTGGTTTCAGTTCACAGAGGGAAGGCTTTGCTCACCTGAGGCTGGTAGACACCCTCCACCTGGGGCACACCTGCTGCTTCTGCTCTCACTCACACTTGGGTGCTTTCCCCTGCCCAGTGCCCGCCCCTCACACCACTCCTCTGGCCTGTTTTTCCATTGAGATGAGTTTGGCACTTCCTACAAGGAAAATAAGTATATGGGGCTTACATTAATACAGCAATAGGTTTTAATTCACTCCTTATGCTGCATCTTAGGGAAACAAAGTCACTAGCCAAAAAGAAAAAAAATTCCTCTAAGTGGTTAGCTAATAGAATAAAGTTTGTGCTCCAGTCAGTGAAACCGCACTGCTCAGTATATTCCCATTCCTAAAGCACCTAAAATATATGGCATATGCTCTGAGCATGGGTGTCCAGACACTGCTGTGGCAAAGCAGCCTGGAGAGCCAGCTGCTACATACCAGGTGTACAGCCCAAACTTTGTAACAGCTGGAAATCACCTGGGGGACACACAGTGCTTGGAGCAGGAGCAGGAAGCACAGGATATAGCCTGTCTGCACCATGTGGTGGCATTTCAGTAAGAGGTAAATTCTTACAGATGGGAGGTCAATCAAAACCCACACATGGACCAATAGCTTCCTAGTGGTAAAGAAAACTGGCTCCTATCCTTTTGTCAGGAATAACTGCTGTTTGCCTAAACCATTTATACACATCCCTCAGCTCTATTTAGAGTTGCTGACTTCTGCTGCTTTGCTAGAAAGAAAACACAAGAGAATAAGTTAGAAAGAAAAGCCACTTGTTTTCATGTCTCTCTCAGTTCTGGCACAGGCAGAAGCCTGCTTATGAACTGTGGGATAACTGAAAGAAATCTCCACTGAAAAGGGATGGGAAATTCACTCCTTTTTTGCAAGAAAAAGAATGAACCCTCCTTCACCTCATAAATATGCTGCTCCATATTTCAGAGTGAGGGAGTGAACATCACTGAACATCAGGCTTTGGTACTGATGATACATAATGTTTGAAATAATTCCCCTATGCCATTCAGAGAAGAGTTGCAGTCAGAACAGTATTCTGCTGAGGAAAAAGAATATTCCAAGGATATATCCATCAGCAGTTCTGATAAGAAATAAAACTCAGTTCAATTTGGAAATTGGAAAAGAAAGGGTTTTTTCTTAACAGTAAGCTGAGATTACAACAGAGACAAACATTTTCCTCCACAATTGTTTTGAATTTTGTAAACAGGAATAATCTCCATGTGGGAAAATGAGAAATTAAGATATACAATATAAGAATCATAATTAAATAATGTATGAAACTGCTGCCTGTAGCATCACTTTCTTTTTCAAGTCAGTAGCTATACCACTGCATTACTATATGCTAATTTAAATATTTGACATAATGTACCTTACTTAAAGAAACTTCTTAATGCAAATAATATTCAAATAATATGATCTTTAAAGAAATTAGAAGTAAAAAAAAATGCATGCTGCTCTGGATCTGTGCTTGGGAAATAATTTAAATGATTAAACATTTTAAAGTTGTGTTGGTTTCTTTTTAAGGTAACAAATTGAAATGAAGCACGGTGATTTTTTATTATTATTATTATAGCTGCTCTTTCAGCTACATTTCTTTCCATTTGCACATCAGGATGGAACACATTACCATCACTTTGGAGCTGTCTTATGATCCTTTTAATCAGCACTTCCATTTTGTTTCTGCAACTTGCAAATTGCCATTCTTGTGAATGAAAACAAATTTGGTGTGTAATTTTAGTCTTGACAAAATTGTTTACTCCCATTGAAAAATCACTTCCCTGGGTTTGGATATTATCTTCAACCATAAATCCACAGGACATAGAGCTCTGTTCAATTTGGCATTTTCCAACCTTAAATCTTTTGCATTTGTAATGAGAAAAGTCTGGCTATTTATTTTCGTAAGGCTAATCCAGCAATCCATCTCTACTTTAGAAAGCATTAAAAGTACATTTTCAAGTGCTTCAGTGATGAGGGTTGCTTATTTATTAGCTGAATTTGGGCCTAAACCAGGCTATGTCTGACAACAAATGAACAGAGAGGAATTAGGCTTTGTCAAGGATTGAGAGAATAGAGACTTTCTTGATTTGTTCAAACCATCAGATTTCACTCTGCTTAAATTTAATGTGAGTTTTGCTGTTATCTGCAATGGGACCAGACCCCAGCCATTATTTTTCATTTTACTGAACATTATTCTAAATGATATACAGCACACTCTGTTAAAAACAGTAAGTTAATTTGCTTTCTATGAAGCAGCCTGTCTGAATAAAACCATGGTGTAGCTCTCTAAGGCATGAAAAATACTCCTAATCAAATCTGTATCTGGGTAGGAAAATATATGGTAAGTGGATGGCAAAGAAATATCAGCAACATAACTCTGCCATTCTTTCAAGAAAACGAATTCCAGAACTGATGCTGTTAGGGATAGTTCTTTAATTTAGAAAATTTGTATATTTATGAAGATTTTATGATGGGTCAAGAGCATTTCTCACATAATTCTACCAAAGTCCATATGCTGTACCATAGATCACTTATGAAAATGATTCGTCACCTTAAATTCAGTTGGAATTGCTTCATGAGAAGCAGAGAAGGTCATCCAGTCAATACTGTATTCCAGAAAAAGAAAAAAAGAAAAAGAAGGGGGGAAAAAATTTGGTAATGAATGAGTGATGAATGAAAATCATCAACTGAGAATGTAAACTGAGCAGGCTCGAAAACCCTCAGCCTTTAAGGAAGGACCTTAAATTACTAAACAAAAAGAATCTGTGGGGAAACATACAGTAGTAACCTTCAAATGGACAGAAGACTGGTACACAATGATGTAGTGCTCACATCTGCTAGGAGTAGGACATGACATAAGGAAAAAAATGCCTTAGAGCAACAAAGTCTTTGTTTTGACATGGAGGGGGGGTGGAAATTCAGTGTTCTGTAAGGATTTTTAAACATTGGAAGAAATTGTGTCAGTGGCTTTTTGGGCCTTTTTCAGAAGTTAGACAATTGACTACCAGGGATGTTTGTAGTCAGATTGATCATGCCCCAGGGCAAGAATCTGACTGTCTTTAGGTCTTTCCTAGTTCTGTCATCTTCAAGTCTGTAACTTTCTAGTTGTGTAATTTCCCACTGGCTGTTCAATAGCTCTGTTCTTGTGTGCAGACTGTGCATTGAAACGTGGCAGATTTGTCTTTTATGCATCATTAGCAAGTGTCAGGCTGGAAATGCAAGCCTGTAACCTACTTGAACAACTCAGGAAGCCTCAGAAAGTCTGAATTACACATATTCCAATTTTACTCATGAAGAAATCGAAGCTATAAGTAATTAATCTGTCTGCCCGTGAATGAAAGGGAAATGAAGACTGAGAACTTCTGAGTCCTACTCTAGATTTTATGCTTAAAATTGCTGAAGTAAAATATTTAAGGTGTATTTTTAAAAAAACCCAAACAACTCATAGAACAAATAAGGCAGTGTCGCATAGATCATAGAAATGCACAGTTCTCTCACCATAAAATACATGCAGGTCTACTTTGGAAGTATAGCTTCACAAAAGTCCATACTCCCAATACAATTTCTTTTGACTAAATGCAGCATCCATCCAGCTCAAGAAGGAAAATCTTTCAAAAAACCTTTAGACAACTATTCAGTGTTTTAAAATATATACTCACTAAAGGTCCAGCAATCATTCTTGGCTATTAATCACCCTGACAAAATCATTGATTTTCATTTCCTTCTTTCATGTTTCATGGGAACAGCCTGAGTTAGATTACAAGATCTGAGAAAGGTGATAAGGACAATAAGCAGGCTTCTGAGAGATTTTGAACACCTAGAGGATTACTGTCTGTTTAACCTTTTAATGAACTCTTGGGTTTAGTTTTGGGAATCTTGTCTCTTTAGCAGCATAAGTCTCATTCCTTGGCTGGTAAGACAGAGAAGGTAACCAATACAGTGCTGAGATGCCAGATGCAATCAGATGTCCAATCCTGACAGGATGCTGTAAATTGTGTGTGTGATTCTACTAAAAAAGTTAATGTGCCCATGTTTCATGTCATATAAAAAGGCTTCTAAACAACTCAATAAACAGTAAAGCTCCAGAAATTGCTGGAATTTAATCAAATCTTAAATCCTGATCAATAGTCAAGCATGTTCACCAGGCTTCTCAACCTAGTAACAAGGCACCTGTTTGACTATGACCAACTACTAGTGAGTTTTTATAAGCTATGATTGTGGGCTCAGGGAAGAAGCTGGCTTCACCCTCCCTAGACCCTCTGAGTTAAACAGCTGTGTGGTGGCTTTTCAGGAGTTGTTAAGAGCGGTTGTACGCTGTGACAGCACCGAAGGGGCTAATACGTGGGTCTACGTGAGATGGGAGTGAAGTTAGAGCAATGCAGTGTTTGGAGGCTGCTCCAGACTCTAGGGAGGATAAGGGGAACTCTCAGGAGACATGTATACAGAGCTCCCTGAGCTGGGTCAGTTGGGTGAGCCCAAGATGTAGGCTCCTGTCTTCCTGTTAGTCTAGAAGTAACAGTTCTAAGCTAATGGGTAACTTCCCCTCGATGCAGGATGGGGAAGCTGGGCTCTGAGGCACTCTTCTACCTGTACATTGAACAACTTCATGGGTTAAAAACTAAGTCAAATGCAAGAGGTTCTAGCTCTTACCAGTATGCTCAAACAAAATATCAAAACCCCAACAATAACAACAAATCAAAACACTTTTTGGGTTGACTTACTCTATTCCAAAAGTACTTTTATTTGTTTTGGAAACAGAGAAAAATCCAGAACATTCTGTACTTGCCTTCATGTAAGAAGATGTTAATTGTCTAAAATGAAAATGCTTCATGTTCAGATTCTTGGTCTATTTTCATTTACCACAACTACATACTTTTTTTTTTTTTTTTTTGGTAACAGTGTGAGGAGCATTTTATTTTTATATACTAAATTCTTATAATCTTTACCTAAATAGGCAAATGGCTGCAAAACACAACTGAAAAGTCATCTTACACAGCCTTAGGAAAATAAAAGGGAAGTTTAGGGAAAGTGAGACAGATAAATGTGCAGAGGATTCAAAGTGCAGAGGGAGGGATGTTCCATTTTATCGTAATGCTGCCCTCTTAAGGACAAAAGAAAGTGAGGAGCTGGAGTTGTCTTGCTCATAGGCCTGCTACTTCTGGGTGACAGCTAAGATTTATTTGAGGCATTTTAACACCATTCTTGTGTCTCTGTGTATGTTACTGCACCCTGTTACATTCCTTTCACCCTCTGAGGCACATGGTGGTAGGAGGCTCCTCTGCATGGAAAGCATGAGGCATGATGACAGCAACCAAAATGCCCTTTTGCATATCTATAAAAGGCTTTGACACATCAGATCTTGCACTTCACACGTGTTTCCTGCAGGTCACTAAATCTGAGGGCACCTGCTGCCCTGTCCTGCTTGCTCTATGGGGGTCTGTGCATCCATGGGTAGCCCCCCCCACACCATACAGCACTGGCCAGGGAGCTGTGGGTGGGGGACCACAATGGGAATCTCCTCTGCGTGGCCTTCCAACCCCAGCCTGGGGGATGATGCAGCTGCAGGAGGTAAGCCACACCACAAGCAATTATAACTCCTTCAGCATAGCCAGTTAAAAATTCCCCTGCTATGCTGGGACTTACGATTTTATCCAGTAATTTATTATCATGTATTTGTGATACAATAGTAATTACTACAATAGTATTAATGTAATGCATAAAATGACCATGGGAAAATCTAAAATATTATCTGTTCAAACCTCATAGCCTAAAAGGTCAACCTCAGTTATTTGAACTGCTGTCAGCAGCTCATGGTGACATCAAATTGGAAGGAGTGCTGAAAAACTAATCTAGAAGGATGCTGCTAACACATTAAGGAAGTGCAGATGTTACAAAGGATTTTGATTTAAGTTAGTTTCTCCCTGAGAAAGGCCCTAGAATGCAATGTCACTATCTTTAAAGGAATCATCTGAAAGGAAGAAGCTGAGAGACAAAGCAACACTTTTAAGACAAAAGAAAAAGAAATGAAATTGGGTGTGCTGAAAGTAAACTACTGAGACTTTCCTGTTACCAGGTTTGTGCTGTGAATACTGAAAATGAAAGCAATGTTCTCTCATTTATGTTCTTTATCCATATCTGAAAATCAATTATTTTCACCAGCATTTTCTATATGTCTTGTTGTTATACTTCTAATTTAATCATCAGTTTCATGTGCCTGAAATGTAACTTGCTGAATCTCTCCATTGGTATTATTCATCACACAAAGCGATTTAAGATTAAATATGATTAGTACTTTTGTGTTGTGTTCTACAATAGCTTGTCGTCACAGCAAATATAACTGTACAGCATTCACAAAACCTGGATGCTGAAGATTACATTCAATTGACAAGGAATAGTGACCAGAGGGCTAGATTAGATGATCTTTATGGGTCCTTTCCACCCCAAACCATCCTGTGATTCTGTCAATGAATATATGATTCTTTATATCTGTGCAGATGTTTCAACACTACTGTGTTGGTTTTGTGGTGATTTTTTGTATACAGTGTTTTACAGGCATATCAAGAAAAGTTATAAATTTAAAATGCCACTATCTAAACACAAGCTGCACAAGTGTGAGGGAGCTGGAGATGTTCAACCCAAAGAAGGCTTTGAGGAGACTTTACTGCAGCTTTCTTGTATTTAAAGGCTTGTATTGTGTAGGCACAGAATAGCTGGATAGGGACTTTTTACAAAGGCATGTAGTGATAATGGCTTCAAACTAGAAGCAGCTAGATTTACATTAGACATTAGAAGGAAATTCTTCACCATGAAGGTGGTAAGGCACTGAAATAGGTTACCCAGAGAAGTTGTGGAGACTCCAACCTTGAAAGTGTTCAAAGCCAAGTTAGATAAGGCCTTGAGCAACTTGGACTAGTAGGAGGTATCCCTGCCCATGTCAGCAGAACTGGAACTAGATAATCTTTAAGGTCCCTTCCAACCTAAACCATTCTATGATTCCATGGCATATATGCTAGGTATGGTATGTATGATATATACAGTGTGCACACATACACAACAGCCTTAGAAAGTATATTAATGTCTGTGGGAGATACTGAGAGCATGTGAAAGAAGCTGCTATACAATGATCTACAGTAAAATTATGCAATGCACTTCTTTCTTGCTCTGACACCTTAAGTGCTCATCCTGCATTAGTGAATTTTATTCCTAATTTCCATGTATTTTCCTGTCTAGCCCATTTTCTAATCTGATGATGAACTCCTCTCCAGAATTTTTAAACATATGTGATAGGTCATGTTATTTAAATTCCTCTCATCTGTATCTGCTTGAGCATAGCAAACTGAATTTTAATATGTAAGCACATTGTATCTCACCCAACTATTTGAGTGTATTTGCAAATGCATTTCACTCTGGAATACCAAATCATTGTTGAGCCACCCTGAAAAAAAAATTCAAATCATAATTTCATATAATCAAAACATAATCATTTTCATATAATCAGAACTGCTACTATGGTTATGCACCCCAATGTTCCCACCTGCAAAGCTGAACGCATACAGTGGCGCACAGGAAGGCAATGCTCTCACCAACTGCTCTCAAATCAAATACTTTTTATATTCTTTGATTTCTAGCCATATAAAAATGTAAAAAAAAAATACTCGAGAGTAATTGACTAGATTTTTTAAATCTTTTCTGAATCAAAACAGTTTTGACTGTGATCAGCCTGCAGAGAGTAATGAGGAGGACCTGCAAACAAGGCTGTGAAGCCCAGCTACGTAAGCATCCTGAATCTGGCCTTAGGCAGGCACAATGCTGAAGTTCAGCCACAGATAACAGAACTAAGTCAATGCAATTCTCATCAGTTTACTCTTCTTCAAATACAACACCTCCTTTCAGACAGCACTTTCTCCCCCATCTTGCTACCGTGATGACACTTGTCAGGCAGGTATTTGTCAAAGCACCCACTGGATTATGTTATCTCGGGGCAGACTGTTCTTAAGCGGATTCCTTGTTTGTTTGTTTGTTTTGTTGGTCTTGTTGTTCGTTTGGGGTTTTGTTTGTTTGTTTGTTTTTTAATTACCAAAGCTGCCAAGAGGATCACACTCGCACTTCTGGCGGGCTGCAGGCAAGACAGGGCACAGCCAGAGCCCCGCCGCTCCCATGCCCGCTGCCCGTCACACAAAGTGTCGGCGGGAAACGCAGCTTTTAAATCCGAGCGCTTGAACACGCCCCCGGCCAGCGACCCGACGATCGCCTTCCGAAGCCCCGGCTTTACCGCCCGGGGCTTTAGGGCCGAATTAACCCTGCCAGCTCTGCTCGGCGTGGGGCGCCCCCGTGGACAACCCTGAACCCCGCGCAGGTGAGGGCGGCCCCACCGGGGCGGGACGAGGGCGGAGGGGCTCACAACGCCCCGCCCGGCGCCGCAGGAAGCACCGCCTGCGCCCCTTCCTCCTGCTTCTCCTCCTCCTTCTCCGTCCGCCTCCCCTTGGCGGCGGTGGCGGTTCGGCAATGCAGCAGCAATTCTCCCTGGCTGACTGCGACGTGATGGGCTTCGACCTGGACCACACGCTCTGCCGGTACCACCTCCCGCAGAGCGCACGGGTGAGTGCGGACTGGCTCGGTGCGGCACGGCCCGGCCTGGGAGCCGCAGGCTGGGGGCCCGTGCGCCGCTCTGCTCCGCCCCGCTCGCTGTCGCCTGCCCCAGCGAAAGGGAATGTGCCAGAGAGCCGGGACGGCGGGGTCCGGGACCCCCGAGCCTGGTGTCTTAGGTAGTCGTGGGGAAACCCAAACAGATAAGAGAAACACAAGCTGCTTCCTCATCAGGCCTCTGCCGGTGCAAAGGGGACAGCCATGGCTTCTGCCTTGAAAATCGTGCTTCTTGTGAGCTTTCCCAACCTGCGGTGCTGAGCGAAAGATAGAGCACACCCGCTAGATCTAGAGATGCTGCAGACAGAGCTAGAAGTCTGCAGCGCTTTCGACTGGCGACCTTTCTGGTGCTTAAAATAAACCACCGAGCTTAAAGACGCTCATGATCTGTGACTTAGCCTTGACCCTACGGAGAGGAACTGCTGTCATGTGCTGCTGCGCCTTCCCGCCCTTGGCTCCTAGGTTTTTCCGATTGGCACATTTTAAACTCCCTGATAATCCTGCATTGACTCGTCCGTCTGTGTTGGTGTCAGGAATTTACCACGGAGCTATCTTGTGCCATGGATACTGGTGGTGTCCCCCTCTCCCCTTTTGTTTGCCTCTGTTCTACAGTATGTCTTGCACTGCATGAGACTCCTACGCTAATTGCAGTGTATTTCAGGCTTTGATATGGAAACAAATGCTTATTCACGGTCCCATTTATCAATAGGCAGGGTTCAGTGTGTCCTGTGTTGAAAAAGTGCATTGCTTCCTTTATCTGTGAGTGACTTTCTGTAGAGAACCATCTTTCTTACAAAAGAGGGTTCAACAACAGCAAGTTACAAATTGCATGTGCTCCTAAGTTCCTGTTGGAAACTATACAACTCTAGCCTTACCTTCTGCACTCTTCTTGCACATCTTACACAGGAACATTCTTCCTGATAAGAATTTTGTCCAGTGAAGGCAAATTTAGACAATTGATAACTACAAGAGTTAAAAAACCCACCCAACCAACCAATGAACAAAATAGGGGGGGAACCCCCAAAAAAACCCATTTACTTAACTTGGTTCACTCTTTGTCTTCTCACAGCACAGATTGACACACCCATTGCACATCTCCATATCTACTGGAAGTAAAAAAAGAAACACCTTTAAAAGGCTGACAGGCACAGCTGAAGGTGCACTTCTTAACTGTTTCAGTGTTGGCCTTCATAGTAGTCTTTCTCAGACATTATTCTTATTCATTCCAAGTACAGCTTTTGTCATTAAAAAAGAAAGTTCAGGGAACAGCTTTAATGAAAGAGCTGTGAAAAAAGGGAGCAATTACTATTTTAGGATGGTCTTTAAGGACCTGTCTGCATCTGTGTAGATCTTCCTATGCAACTTCACCAGCACATTACGTTAATAAATCACTGACTGGTCTGCCAAGATTTAACAATGTTCCTCCTGAACTTAGAAATGTTAACAATTTACTTAGTAGTTGCCTGGTTCCTTCAAAATATCTTCCTTTTAATACTTTTTAAATGTCCCCTAAGGGTAGTTTATTGGTTTGGAAGCTGCTTGTTGAATCTTGGTGGCCGGCATTTAAAATTAAAACCGAAAACCACAGGAAGATTGAGGAAGGGAAGTAGTGACTAGTCTTAGGTACTTACCATCTTGGTTTTCCAAAGGTCTTGAAGCACAGGGGTAGAATGCTGTAAACTTGGTTATGCTGAACACGTTGCACCATGACAGCTGGGTGAGCGTCTCGAGCTGTTCTCCAGCCATGACAGAAATAACCTTGGGCATTGTTTCCCAGTAGTGAGGGCAGTGGGATAGAGCCCTTGGCTCCCTGGTCTGAATTTGTTTAAGTGCTTAGGAGGCACTAATACTGCATCTTGCCACTATCTGGGGAAGGAGTGTCTTCGGTCTCAATATAATAAATGTGTATTTTTCTTTCCATTTTTAGCTAATATATGATAGTTTTGCACAGTATCTGGTGACAGAGAAGGGTTATGACAAAGACTTGCTGACCATAGCCCCAGACAACTTGGACTTCTGGTGAGTATGTTGAAAATAACAGAAACCTTCTACATAACTTCCTTGATGCTGTACCTTCTACAAAGCTTGAAAAGAGCCTCACTAATTAGGAAGTTATTGTTATTATTTGCCATCCAAAACTACAGTATTTGTCATGAGATACTTCTAGCATAGTATTTTGAAGAGAGAACTGAGCATCCAAACTTGCTTTGTCTGTGCTTGTAACTGTGTAGATGCAAGTCTCTTAGTCTGACTTCCTTTCTTATTTTATAGCTCCATTGTCTTCTATCTTCAATTCAACTCGTAAATCCAGTAACCATCAGGATGAATTTAGTCATTTTTATCTTGGCAGATGTGTTTTTGTTTGTGTAAGGCAGAATAATTCCAACAGCTACTGAGGAACCAAGGTGACATGCCAGGAAGTAGCCCATGGATGACATCAGGCATGAAGCTGTGACACAAAAGTGAAATGCAAGTTCCTGCTCTGAACTCAGTCAGCTCTGCACAGGAGTTTGAATGAGAATTTCTGATCTCCAATGTTAATAGGTTATTATCTAGGCCACAGAAATGGAGGCTTGAAGGCCAGGATGTTTAGGAGAAGCACAGGTTGTTTTAAATAATGTTACATTATTGTGCATCAGTGTTGATCAGGTTTTCTTACAGTTCCTTTTTTGACTGGACAGTTTCCAATCAGGTCAATTTCAACTTCTGTGAGACAAGCAACATGGCTATATTTCTCTTATATTCTGATGTGTGAAATCCTTTTGTTAGGACCTAGATATCTCTGCCTCTGTCCCCTATTGGAGGTAGGGTTCATCACTGTGGACCTGCAAGCCTGCAGTGCTGGTAGCCTTGTGTCAGCGCTACTCACTCAGGTGTCACTTGTGAAAGCCAGGGGGCTGCATGATGCCTTTGTGGCGTATTTGTTCCTTTGGGTACCTTACAACAGAGGATGAAGGTGCCATTACTTTTTCAGTCTTGTTTATTCATTATTATTCTAGCCACTGAACTCTGAATTAATATTTCAAACAACCTAAGCAAACATAGATTATCTGGAAGGTACAGCTTTATCAGGAGAGTCAGGAACTCTTGGTGAATGTCTGTCCTATGCTGTCAACTCTGCACTTTGTTAGTGCTGGCTAGCATGACAGTGCTTCTTTCCATATGTTTCTTGGCTATTCAGTTGCCTCATTTAGACTCTTGTTCTACTCCTCTCTCCCTTAATTGGTGTTACAAGTCTAATAATAAGAAGTAGGGGAGTTTCTACCAAGAAAAATGTGTATTTCTTTAATAGAAATGTCTTGAATATTATATTTCTTGGTTGTATGTGTTTGGACCTTAATCCTCCAAACTCATCTATGCGAACCATCACTGAACCCACTGAACAATGGAACTGGATTTATTTATAGGAATTTGATAGGTAAGTGAAATCCAGTCCTCATTGTAGTAATATATATTTGCCTCTATAGATCATTGTTCAAATGTGGAAATATTTCAAGGGTTGTGACTTTGTCCGTTTTGTGTAGTATCATTGTATAGACTCTGTAACTGCATTTCACTGAGCATTCCTCAGAAAGCAGTAATTGTTTGTTTCTTAAAATTAAATTACTAGTTGCAAAGGCTTGGTGTTGGACATTGAAGAAGGAAACTTCCTGAAACTTGCAGAAGATGGAACAGTTTTAAGGTAATCCTGACAATAACTTTATATTGTTAAGCAAACACCAATGTTTTATCCTCTTTCTGAAAGCCATCTCTCAGTTGTTTGAACTATTTTAATAATATTCATTTCAGCATACATTTGTTTGTTGGATGTAAAAATTAAAGTACTCTTTAGTAATGTGGTGCTCAGTTTCTCTTAATGTTACATATGCAGAAATATGGAATGTTTCCATGTTAGCTGCTTTTAAAGAATATCTTAAACTTCTACGACTCAAAGGGCACACTTACCCTGAAAATAAATTCATTCTTTCAGTGGCTAACAAGGTACTATTTGTCCAGTTCTGCTAAGATCCAGAATCAAGTTGTGGGTTTTTTGAGTTCTGTGTAACTTGACTCAGAGTCAGTGCTAATGAATAATGCTGGTTAGTAATAGGAGCACCATTATCTTTGTACAACATACATCCAGTGTTCTGCAGGCTTACAACATACACTTTAAATATCCTGAGGTAAACACAGAAACTGACACATTCACTTTCGAAGTTCTGAGATTTTTTCCCTCTTAAAAATTATATTTTTATCTTCAGTCATTATTTCAGTTCAACCTTAGGTTCTTTTTTCCTCCTTTTTAAAAAACATACGGGACTATTATTTTGAGTCACGAATCAGAAAAGTAAATATATCTAAAGTGTATAAATCCCAGGTCCATTTCCCCCTTACTTTTTTCCAAAATGAAAATCTGTGTAATTTAATGCACAAGGTAGACTGTTTGGGTTTTTTTCTGATAGCATGTGGGAAAAGAAGCTTGAAGGTGCTAGGGAAAATCAGATAGCACTGAAAGAAGGGAAGAAATACCTGTGAGTCTCTGCTGTATATCCTAAAAATCATTAGTACCATGAATTTTGGAGTACTAAATGCAGAATTCAAAACTAGAGAGTATGCCCACAATAGAGGGAAGAGTGGTACAGGGTTACCTCTTCCAGCATTGCCTGCATTTGCTTCAAAACCAGAGTCTGTGCATGCTTTTGGAGCCCAATTTGATAGCCAAACTAGCTGATTTTAATTCCTAAAAAGGCCTTGTGTGAACTTCTGTGTTGCACAGCTGCTTGCAGGGCTCAAACTAGCACTTTTCCATAGTTCTGCCCCTGCATTCTGTGAATGTTACCAGGCTTCAGAATGATGTATAGGCTTTCTGCACTGTGTTTTGTTGTGCAGTGTATGTTGATAGTTCAGGTATAGCGAGCGTCCTCACACAATTGAGAACATTCGAGCAGAGTGATTGTGTTAGCAGGTGAGGCACAGCAGCTATGCCCCCAACCAACTAGACCTCTGTGTAGTAAGGCTTTTACTGAGGGCTGATGTATATGATAGAAGCTTAGGACCTGGGAAACTTCTGAATTATAAAGAGGGTTGCTTTTGATCGACTTGCATGCACCTCAGTATTCAGTTGCAGTCTGTTACTTTGCATATGGAGTAGTTTGGCTGTTTTCAACCTTTTTCTTTCTTTTTTCTTTATTTTTTTTAATAAATAACTTGATGCATCACATAGGGCAAGCCATGGTACAAAGGCCATGACATCTGAAGAGATCCTGGAGACGTATGGAAGGAGGGAGTGGAAGCATTTTAATACAGTCAGTGGAATGGTTTCCCGCTCAGGTAGCTATACCTTAGCACGCCCTCTTCTTTGAAGTTGCTTTGACCCCTTTAGTGCCTCATATTGTTAGTTCTTACCACAAATGTTTAAATGTATTTGATCTGATAACTGCTGGAATAGGTAAATGTTTTGGGGGAGAATTTGGTTTGTGTATTTTCTGCTCGTAATACCAGAGTTCAATGTAGGTCACTGATGATGAGACAAATGAGCTGACATTATAGGCATGCTTTGGTTATAGAGAGCATTGTTCCTTGATGGAGATTTCCAGCCTGTCTTGTTTAGGATATATTTGGCAAGTCTTAATGTTCATTTTTAATTGTTGACTCATTACCATCAGTGTTGTTAGTAGAGGCCTAGGTGCAGGTGCAAAAACAAAGCAGGTCTGGAAACAAAACCTTCTCCTGCAGCTGAATTCTCTTGGTTTTAAGATGGGAGTCACTTTGTAGATACTGTGGCTAAGTTTTCATTCTTGCTCTGTGCTTCCTCTCCATTTCATTTGAGATATTCATGGAGATACTTTCCTTGAGATTTTGCTGTTGCAAACTTTTTTGTGACACTTATTCTAAATTGCAGGTAATCTTCTGCAACAGCACAGAAGAGAAAGGTTTCCTTTGGTCATATAGCAAATGTGCCTTTCTTATTCATTGCAAAGTGTGCTTGGTCTTTCTTGTGAATGTTAATGCCTGTTTTGCTGACCTGTTCTTTAATGTGCTTCAGACAGCATAGACAAGATTATGAATACAAATAAAAATCACTGGTTAGGTCATTTCACACCTAGGGAAGAATTGTTGAACATGACCTCAGTCTGAGGGGTCATGTGCACCCTCCTGATTTTGATTTGCTTTGGGGGCTCACATGATACCACCCACATGGACCCCCTTGGCTAAGGCACTGCCTGCAGCACATATGCAAAGGACATGGCAGTGTAAGACCTGTCCAAGCGTTCCTGAAACAACTTCCCAAACCCTTTCTTTGTGTTTCCCCTTCTAGGGAAATACTTTGGAAGAGTTGAATGATGGTGTCCTTAAACCTCATGGTTTTCCCCATCTCTGCCACCTTAACTTTTAGTACCATAAAATGTATTTTTGAAATCTCACTGCCTTGATGCAGGTGTACAACATTTCAGTTGCCAGTTGTGAGAATCAGAAGTGGGAATAAAGGCTAACAAAGACTGGGAAGCAGATAATGCTTTACCAGTAAGATCCAAATAAGAGCTTAAATTATTACTTAAATGTAATTTTTAAGTGTCATTAAAGTGTACAATATGGATTTCAAATAAGTAGATTTTTTTGTTGTTGTTTATTCTTTTATTCCAGCTAAATACTATTTGTATGATAATTATTTTGACCTGCCAGGAGCTCTCTTGTGTGCAAGGGTTGTGGACACCTTAGATCAGGTAAGAACTGGATTGTTTGAAACCAAGTATTGCATTATGTTTCTCCTCCCCCCAGCACACTCCTTGCAAGCATTATTAAATGCATACAAATAGGGTATTGAACAACATCAAGGTCTTCAGCTTTTTTCTTGTTTGGAATTTTTCATGTTGGACTTGGTGTATTCAGCTTGTCTGTAGATAGCTGTGAGTTACATGGCACGTTCAAAATAAATGTGCTTCCAGCAGAGGGCACAAATAACTAGGATATGAATAGAAATGCACTGTTTTCTCAAGTTTACCTTGTGATATGCAGAATATGGTTCTTAAAATCTCCTTTAATTATACTTGATGATGCTTGAATTAAATCTAATGCAAATCTTCTGACTAACAGAGTTTGCTAAATTGCAAGGTGTTACTGAGTTGAAATCTTAATTCCATGCTTTTTAAACTTGTTTTTGTCTTAAATATATTGATCTGTGTACATAGCTGCAAATACACCTCTAGAATAGCATCCAATTATTTTTTTCTCTGCTAAAGTATTAGGTTAAATTCTCAGGGTGAAAAATACACTTGCCTGAACCATTTTTAGTGCTTTTTAGATGGACAAAATGTCCTATATCTTGCCTTGGAAGTTCGATGCTAATCAATTTGGTTGCATTAAAGAAGGCTTGAATTTTTAACTTGTGTGCAGCTGAGGGTAGGAGAGGGGTACAGTAAGCATACTGGTGTAGAAAGAAGACTGATGAAATCTTCTGGCTAAAGGTACCAAAGCACTGCAGCACTGAAATTTGCCAATACTAAACCCCCCTTTGGGTATCAGCTGACTTGATGCTTTAGCCTGCACTCCAAAATAGCATGCTGAGGAGATGCTGCTTAAGTCCAGGTGCTGCATGAAGTTGGCTAAATCTAGCTTACCAGACAGCACTGAGGGCAGGTGTGCCTGATTAATCCAATTTTGTACCTGATTAATCTCCTTCCTCTAAGCTGTTCACAGTTTAGAACCCTGTCTCAGATGTAACACTCTTTCATTTTATACTTAATTTAGTCTCAGCACAAGTCACCAACTTGTTGAGAGAGAAAGCATGTCAAGGCATGTTTGTAATAAACTTTCAGTTAGTTCACAAGCTGGAGCACTGACCCTGGATCAGTGTCATCTTCAACCAGAGAGAATTAAAAAACTGTGCCGTGTCTGCAGAGAGCTACCAGGAGCAGATCAGGGACTTCTTCTATCAGCTAGCAGCTCCTGAATATTTTACTAGATTTTGGCCAAATTTCAATGGGAGGATTGCTGAAAAAAAAACAACCAAGTGAAAAAAAACCCATAAACTAAGGAGAATGTCAACCACATGGAGTGTAAGGGGAGTGGACAGTTGAATCCATCTGTCTCAAGGTTACTGCTGGTGTAGAGTAGTGCTATCACCACTGGACAGATGGGTGCTCCCCAGCACTTCCTGAACATGATATTGAATAATGACCTTGGTTAGCAGTTAACTGAAGTTTGGCATGTGGAAAACCTTTTCTCTTTATTAGTTCTTTGATGTATTTCTGTGACAATTTGCTATAGGAATAGATTTTAAAAAAATAATGTGAGAGGCACAGCTTTGTATCTTTCGAGCTCTTAACCTGTAGAGCTTGTGGATGATAAGCAGACTGTCCACAGTGCTCATCAGCTGGGCACAAAAGGCTTTGTTAGTGTGACTTGCTGGTTGTGAAATTAAGGGCAGACTTTTCCTCTGGAAGCCTCCATGACAGATTAGGCCTGAAATAGCAGTTTACTTCAGTACGTACAAGCTACATCCTTTGGGCTAGCAATGTTAAGTGGGGTTTGTTGTGGCTTCTGAATGTTTCACCATCTAGAATATGCTTTATGCTCACAAAAAGGGTCATTAGTCAGGTATCAGTGCAGTGGTGGGGACACAGAGGGTGGAAATGCCATGAAATCCTTTAACACTTGCCTTTAAATTCACTGTAATGTAGATGTGGAAAAGCCTGTAACACTAAGAACATACTTTCCATGGTGTACAAAGAGACTATGCCACCAGATTTACTGCTGCTGGGTTGCCTTGTAGCTCCAACCACCTCGTACAGGCTCTGTAGCTAATCCTCTGCTCTGTAATGTTGGTGGGCCTTGTTATTGCATCTGTTCAGTTTAGCAATCCTAAAATTTGTGGAGTTCGAGAGTGCTGTGGGGCTCAGCTGGTTGAGAAGATTTTCCTCTGACTTGAGGAGCTGAAAGGGCAGTTGAGGTCAGCTGGAGCTCTTCTGTGCCTAAGCAGCTTTCTAGGAACAGCATGAGACTGTTCACTAGCACGTATCACCTTCCTGTGTCCTTCTGCTAGAGCCTGGCAATCTTCAGAATACAATGCAAGACAGCACTGCTCAGCCTGGCTTCTGGATGAATGTTTTACATGGTGTTTGGGGTGGAGTTGTTGGCAGGAGGGCATTACCTCTAAATTATAGTGAAGGGTTTTGCCAGTTAGGAGGGGTGGAAGGTGAATGGTGAGTGCCAGGCTGCAGATAATGTGAACCAGCTAATTAAGTACAGTATCTGCACCTCTATGCACTTCTTTTTCCCAAATGTCAGTGGGATGACTCAGTCAGTAAGTTGCTGTTCTGTCTAATGCTCCCCTTTGCTATGACATTTTAAGAATTCCTCATAAATATGAATCCTTTCTCCTTCCCCCTTCCTCCTCCTAGCCTCACCATAACCTGAACTAGAGGTAACAGCTTGTCTGCTGTTACCCAAAGTTAAGCTGGCTGCTACTGACTCCTGATGTCCTGATTGCTACTAAGATTTGGTTTACTCCAAATACTTTTGTATATTAATGGCATTCCTGTCATTGTTTCAGTATGAAAGCTCCAAATAGCTGATACTTGGTATAATGACTAGATTTTTTTTTTTGACACTTACAGCATGATGGGCAGAAAAAATACGACTTCTGGAAAGACATGGTGGCTGCCATCCAGCATAATTATAAAATATCAGCTTTTAAAGGTAAGTGGGTTCACTGGAAACTTACAGTAGTAGGAAATACTACTTGTGCTTACCAGGACAAATACATTTGCATGTACAATGTAGGCTACTCAACACAGCTTTTACTTTTCAAGCTTACAAATAGTTTTATGGTAGAGATGTTTATAATAGAATAGAACATCTTTATCATTACTGCTTCTACTGTTCTGCTATCTTTAGTAACACTTGAGATGTGCTACTTCACTGACTTTAGAGAAAAAATGGTTTCCTACCATGGTGATGTGGACATCCTATCCTTGAACAGTATTTTGATCCTACTCCTATCAAAATTGCTATCTAATTTAATACACCTCATTCTCTATTATAAAAGTTGTGAGCCACATGCACAACAGTGTTGAAGATAAAGTTTAAAAAAGCCATAGTAACTGATAGGCATGAATTATTTTGGAGAACGTGCTGTAAAATCAGAAGTGAGGCAGTGCAGATTGTGTACACTGAAATAATGTGTACTACTGAAATATTTTAATACATGGAAATATTGTGCTCTGTCATGCATCTCTTTGAAAGGCTTCATAGTGGCCTTATTCTCCTTTTAATAACCTGTTCCTGTAGATAAAGCACTGAACAGGAAATCAGAAGAACCAGAGATAATTTCTTTCTGTATCACTTACCTCTGATACTCCCACAAATTATCATTTTTGCTTCAAGTCCCGAGAAATGAGAGTAGTGTTACTAATTTTCTATCACAAGTTTGTGCCAGAGATGATTTTTTTTTTAACTCAGCTGCAAACTTAATGTAACTTCCTGAGGAAACTCCTGCACCTGGCTCCAGCCCAACATCTACATACCAGGAAGCCCCACTGTCTTTCTTAGCCCAAAGCCTAGTCTGGAAACCACAACCTCTTTGATTTAACTCTGTGCCTTCCATGTCTTGTAGAAGATTTAACCCTTCAGTGCTCATTAACAGTAAAGGTCAAATCTGGAAAGTCAAGTAACTCAAGTGGTCGATTGAGGGGACACAAAGTTCCCAAGTCAAAATGCCATCTTAGGAGTGCCATTGTCAGTGACAGAGCAGAACGACTGACCATTTTATTTTTTGAAACCTATGAAGTGTTTGCAGTGTGCTTTGGTTTGTTGTCAGTATGCCCTTGTTCCTATATGTCCCTTCTCTTTTTCACATGATTTCTTTGATCATAATCAAGTGTCTGGTGAATTTTGCTTTTCATTGTCTTAGCTATGGTAGTTGCCTTAGATAATTGCCCTGTGATATTTTTTTTGGATGGCTCTTTCAGATAGGCCTCGATTTCCTGACTCAGCTTAATGAAGGGTATTAACCCACTCTTCTACTTGTGAAGGAGTGAGGATTGCAGAGGGAAAGTCAGAGTTATGAAATAGCCTTGTTACTCAGACTCTCCTGTGTGAAGAATAATTAAAAAAAAAAAAAGAAAAGGAAAAAAGAAAAAAGGGAGAATCTAAACAATACTATGAGAAAAGCATGATGTCAGATAGCTATGAACACACATTCATATTTCCAAAAGGAGAATTTCTTAGCTCAAATACCTGCAAGAATTCCCTCTGCAATTGGTATCCAAGTATTAAATTACTTGAGAATCATTGTTATAATATTTTGCAACTGTAAGGTAATTAACATTATTTATGTTTCATGTAGTGTATGTTTTATAGCCGTTAGTCAAGAGCAATTGGAAGTGTCATTTGGCACTGTATAAGTACATAGAAGGAGGTCCACACCATGTTATCAAAGCAAAATTTTATCTTTAGAGGAGTGGTGAGGGCTGTGTAAGTATTTCCCTATGAAAAATACCAGATCTGGTGATTTTTAAATTATTTTTAACAAAAAAATCAATAGTTTTTGTAGGACGAAGTTGCCTAGTGTAACTTCTTAAAGCAGCATTTTGTAAAATTTCTTCTCTCAAATGCCTCTTTTTCTCTCTTTGTCTTTGTCTATGATTTCCTTCATGCTTCTGAAAACTATAGCATCTGTGGTTATATAGGGAAAATTACACATTTGCAGTATTTCCAGTCATCTCAGGATTATATTTCATGTTGAAAGTAAAAAAAGATCATGGCTGATATGGCAGCAGAGGGTCCATAAATTTCCCATGGAAAGATTTGATGGGATCTGCTCTCAGGTTTCACAGACACATCTGGAAATTTGTCACTTCCCAAAAGATGTATTGTTCGTGTTAAAAAACAAGCTTACAAACATTATAGACCTTCCCCAGACCCACTCTAAATTGAGAATCCAAAGCTGAACTCAAGGTATAAGATGTGCCTGTGGCACGATTTAGTGTGTAATATCTAGCTTGTCTGTGTTAAGAGTTGCTTTCTTGACAACTTAATCCCTGAATAGTTATGAAGAGCCTTCAGAAAGATGGCATGAGGTACTAAGATGTGGACATATTTAGAGTCCTATGTGCTCATTTGAGGAACAAAGACATTAAAGGACAAAACCTGATTCAGAGTGGATGTGTGATGAGGATTTGTGAACTGTGTTTTTAAGACTATTATCTGGGGCCATTTTCTTGAGCAGAGACTAGTTAATTGGAAGCACAGGACGGTAAGGTACTGCTGAGTACCAAGCATCTCCAACAATTTGAAACGTGCTTTGCTATACATTTCATATGTAAAGCAATTAACCAGAAATTTTACAATTACTGAGCAGTATTTTCCAGCTCCAGTACCCAGTCCCTCTATTTGTTTCTGAAACAAAAGTACCAGATAGCATGTGCTGCTGCCCATACATTCTCAGCCTAGTTTAAATACTGGAAAGTGCTTGAACTAATGCAAGTGACCGCACAGGGAAACATTGAGATAATTGGTAGGAGATCTGTAATTAATATTTGGGTTGGAAGGTAGAAAAGTATGGATAATGTCAAACTCAAGTATTTTGAGTTTTATTTTGGCTTGAAAGAAAATATTGCAGAGTTGATACTGATAAACTGTGGGACTGGCCACTGTATTATTTCCATACAAATGTTTGTGTGCAGTGTTTATAACAGTTAGACCAATTTGCTTGCCTAGGTGTTCTTGGCTGCTAAAATAAACAGATCTCACATTACACTCTCTACTTAAGCATTTAGTATTTTACCAAAATACAGCCTAAACCTTTATCCAGCAGCACTTAATAAGGGTAGAAAAATCAATTTTGCAAAAGCTTTCTTGGTAGCTCTTCAGTTTCCAAAACATTATATACTTTTGTTAATGAGGGATCAGCCTAAAGGTATCCTTGTTTTTTTTTTTCATTAATCCCAACATAATATCAAGCGCTTGGGAAATTGCTGATTTCAAATGTTTACAATGTAACAAACGTCATGTTGCTCTGTCTCCAAGAAATGGTAATATCACAAATCTTATAAATACAAGCCTGCATCACTTTAGTGGGATTAAAAACTTCTGTTTAAAAAAATGAAGCTAAAACCCAATAGTTTAAAGAGTTCATAAGATTTTGTGTGTGATGCTTGTAAAGTACATAAGTGGTAACTGTTGTTGGAAAGAATATGTGCTCAAACTATTATGGTTTCATAATTTATAGGCACTAATGAGTTTACCTTATGCCATTAATTTTCCATAATGCCATAAGAGATTAATGTAATGTCTAATGTTTGTGAGACATGAGTGTGTTCAGGTATGGTAAATATGATACCTACTAATTACTGACGTCATTAGTAAGTGGAATATATTCCCAAGACCGCTGTGTTTTAAAGGAATTCACTGTTCAGGGAAAAGCAGAACAAAGATTGTCTCTACTTTTGGAATGGTAAAGCTGATTCTGATCTTGTGAGTGTCTGCATGATTGGGAAGATAAGTTCTTACTGTCTGGATTTAGTGGTGACAGTTGTTTTACACTACTCTGAATATTTTAGCTTTACAGAATTTTAGGAGTGTGAAAACTACTGAGTTGGTTTGTTGCTGCAGATTACAAAATGTACATCAGACAAAGCTAAAATGAACTTCTAGGTTTCAAATCTCCTTCTTCATATTGTGACAGCCTTGGTTCTTCAGTAACACACAGTAATTTGTACATCTACCTTTCTGCACAGTAGTTATTCATCAATAAGAAAAAAGAAACTAAATTGAAACTGTGACATGGTGTGCACTGCATTAGAGTTGTTTTCTTGACTCGTTTGATAGCATAAAGTTGAAGCTATCAAATAGCAGAGCGTTTCTGAAGCACATTATCCAGTTGTGATGACTCTGCTGTATCTGAGACTGCTTACTTTGAATACCTTCAATTCAAGTATAGTGAAGTATGGAATGGGTACTTTACATGTTATAAGAAGTGATAGTTAGAAATTCCAGGGTTTTTTTATATAAAGAAAAAATAAAGAAAAAAGAGGCTGGTATAATTATATTAATTCATAAAATTT
Organism: Indicator indicator; assembly: GCF_027791375.1. Lineage (NCBI taxonomy): Eukaryota > Metazoa > Chordata > Aves > Piciformes > Indicatoridae > Indicator > Indicator indicator. The sequence goes on along the minus strand of NC_072036.1, from coordinate 7,887,813 downwards.
TAATATTGCATTCATTTGGACAGTTGATCATCATTTAAAACATTTTTTTTAAATGACAATTCTCTAAAAACATACAATATTATTCTACTAGGTTTCAACCAATCTCTTCCACCATCTCGCTCCCTACTCCATTTCTGTTGCAGAATTGAGGTTGACTTGCTAATGGTGAAACAGGTCAGCACTCAGTTAAAATGGTCTGAAGGAGAGAGTGTCAGGACAGTGTTAAGTGGGATGTTGTTAGGCATGAGCAAATAGGAAACCTGAGAAAGAAGAGTGAACATAATCAGAGGAATAGAGACCATTAGATTCTGAATTGGGCAGTTGGAGCCATACTTGATCATTCTCCATGAGGTCAATGACAGCACTACCAGAAGCCTGATCAAGGTATCCTTTCTTGTACTCATCGTAGGTGTACATGAGTGGGGAACCGTTTTTGTAGAGTCCAACCCAAACATTTGTTCCTTTTGCATGTACATGGTAGGCAAAATAGTACAGTCCAGGGATCCTGCAGGTGAAAATGCCTGTTCTGGGGTCATAGTGTTGCTGCCTGTTGTACAAGATTTTATCAAATTTGATGGGAACTGCTGCTGCAGGGTAGGCTTTTGAGAGGATAACACTGAAAGCAGACACTGGCATCCCTGTAAGAGCTTGGTTTACTCCTTTCGTGTAAGACTCTCCTGCTTTAACGTAGCTTTCAGGCACCTGTACGGCTTGGCCAGGGGGACCAGGAGGACCTGGGGGACCTGGCAATCCAGGCTCTCCACTGCTGCCCTTAGGCCCAGGGGGTCCAGGTGGTCCCATGGGTCCACTTATGCCTTTTGTAGAAATACCTGCTGGGCCTGGCAGTCCTGGTGCTCCTGGCTCACCTTTAGCACCAGGAGCTCCTGGCAGGCCAGGGGGGCCAATGGGGCCTCTGGTCCCAGGGATTCCTGAAGGTCCTCTGGGGCCTGGCTCACCATTGATCCCTGGCACTCCCTTAGGACCTTGTGGACCCATTGGACCAGGCAAGCCAGGAAGCCCAGCATGGCCAGTGTCACCTTTGGGACCTGGGAAACCCGGGTGTCCCTTAGGACCAGCAAGGCCCTGCTCACCTGGGTATCCTGGTTTTCCCTCTAATCCTGGCAGACCTCGCTCACCCTTGGCCCCTGGGAATCCCGGGGGGCCAGCAGGGCCCATGTCACCTTTGGGGCCAGGCAGGCCATTGTCACCAGGCAAGCCTTTGCGTCCTTGGGGGCCCATGTTCCCTGGGGGTCCAGCAGGCCCTGGTTCCCCTGGAGTGCCAGCTGGGCCTTGCTCTCCCTTAGGTCCTGGAAGACCCGGAAGACCTTCAGGCCCTCTGTGTCCCTTCATCCCTGGCAATCCTGGCTTTCCAAATCCTGGAAGACCTGGGGATCCAGGCAAGCCCGCAGGTCCAGGGAGTCCCTTAGCTCCAGGGATGCCTGCTGCTCCAGGTGGTCCCATTGGCCCAGGTTTGCCAATGCCAGCTTCTCCAGGTTCTCCTGGGGGACCCTGTGGACCTGGAAGTCCAGCCGCTCCAGGTGCACCTGGTAAACCTCTGTCACCTTTCATACCTGGCTGACCTGGAAGACCATTTTCACCAGGCTTCCCTACTACAGCAGGACCAGGATGACCCCGGGGTCCCTGCGGGCCTGGAAGACCCCTGCTACCTGGGCGACCTGGAATGCCAAAACCGTTTTCTCCCTTTTGTCCATTTATACCAGGGATGCCTGGTTCTCCCTTCTCACCAGGGAAGCCCCTTGGCCCTTGAGCTCCTGGAGGGCCTTGTGGTCCTGGCTTGCCAGGGAGAGTCAGTCCTGCAGGGCCAGGAGTGCCGGGGGGTCCTTGTGGGCCTCTTGCTCCTGGGAGCCCAACAGGTCCAGGTTCTCCTTTCTCACCATGTAGTCCTCTTTCTCCTGGCTTTCCTGGTAGACCTGGCATACCTGGCTTTCCAACCCCAGAGAATCCAGGTGGTCCTGGGGGACCAGGGGGGCCTTGAGGACCGGGACTTCCAAACCCTGGCTTTCCTGCAGGACCTGGTTGTCCTCTTGGTCCAATAGGGCCTGGGGGACCAGGGGGTCCTTGTTCACCCCTTACCTGCACACCTGTGAGAGAGAGGAAACCAGGTCAATCAGGGCAGCTGTGAAAGATTTGCAGACTTGTAGTGTGGTGTTGAAACATGTAAAGAGCTAACATCACCTCAAGTTTCTAACAGTTTGGTCACTGAGAACCTGATGTTCAGAGCAAACTATGTCAGAGCTCTTACAAGTACGAATTTGTTGGAGTTGTGTTGTGAGCTACAAGACCTCTAGACTTTTTTTGGGCTTCAGTATAGTAAGAATCATAAGAGAGTTTAAAAGATGCTTACCAATAGATGCAAACTATTTAGGAAGTAAAAAAAACAGGTAACTGGTTTAGCCAGTCCTCAGACTTGCATCTTGATGAATGAAACCAGAGAAAACTTCATGTGCAGGTGCATCTGCTTTTCTGAAACTACTTTGTGCCACATTTAAGTAATGAGATTTTTGTCCTTTTCTCTCCAACAGCCATGGCTCTGCTTTTCTGGTAACAATATGAATATTATATTTTCAAATACTGTCTTAAAGATTTTTGTTTGTAAAAATTACACAGTGGCAAGGTCAGTGCTCATCATTCATCTTACTGCAGTCAGAATTCTGGCATTGTTTTTGGGTTTTAATACTAATTCATTTTTTTTTTAGTTATCACAACAGCAGGTGGAGCCACTTAACCAAATGCCACAAATAGAGGAGTAAACAAACAAGCTCCCTGCTTAGTTTTCTGTGCACTTTGCATCATGTTGGAATTAGGATGCTGATTTGAGGATGCTAAAGATGAGTTTAATATGAATGTTGTGAGACTACTTCAGTAACTTGCAGCAACAGGCAGCATTATAGAACTAAGAAACATTCCTATGATGTTAATTTAAGAAATCAATTTTAAAATAAAAACTGGAAGATGCAGTCAGAACTTGGATTCTGTTTTGTTATTTTAATGGCAACATACTCTATTTGATGCTTATTTATTAAAAAAAAGATAATTGATCAACAATGGATCAGCTAAAATTTTCAGTGTCTTACAAAGAGAGCAGGGTGTGTCTGCATATATGTGTGTGTGTGTGTGTGAAAGTTTATGCAATGATCATTCTGCTGTCTCTTAGATTATAAATTGCTTTTTCCAGTCTGTGGCTCGTCTTGATGAACTAAAAATGAGACAAAAGAGGGAGGAAATTACTCTACATATCATATATTTTTTAAATAATAGATAATGTGTATACACAGAGATAATAACAGATAATGTGTATATACATTTGAGTTTGATTTGATATTGTGTCTGCGAGATGGCCTTCCTCTATTGCCAGGGAAATTGTTTTTATGTATCAAGCATGGAGAATGCATTTTATTTTTTGTTGATGCATACAATCAGCACAAATGCACAGCAATCTTATTTTGCGTACCTTCCTAGCTCATCCTCCTGAAGGCAAGGAAAAGGAAGATAGCTGTTAAAATCCTGCAGTGTCTGGTATACTGACAAACTGAGAAATGCAAACACACATTCTTCTCAGCTGCAGAGATGGTTGTGGAATCTCTTAAGTACCAGTGACAGGTCTGGTGCAGTCTTTGATATCTTACAGATGCTGTTGGATTTCTTACTACTGAACTCCCAGATTTGGTAGGGTGCTTAGGCCTCTCGGAATTACACCATGTAGCTGAAGTGGCATATAAATGTTCTTTACCCATTTTCTGTTCACCACAGACAGGCAATTCTGAGAAGGGGAAACTTTTCCCAAGTTTTTTCATACAATGGAGTTCTTAAAATTTGCCATCTCTTATATCACCTATGTAACAAGCTATTTTAGTTAACTGCAGGATTCAGAATTTATTTCATAGGTTCTGTCTGTAGATAGTTTTTAAAGTTCTATCTCTTCACATCAGAGAACACAGGCAGGTTAAATCAAAGCTTTGATACAAATACCTAAACAGGTTCCTTAGCTAACGTTGTATAAGTTGCAGAGCACTAGGGACAAAGCACAAATAGTTTTTTACATCAGGTGTATTGAAGCCAAATCCAAATATTTATGTGGTTACTTCAGCAGAAGATAACAATGACCCCAGCCAGATCTGCTCAGGGCAGGGATAGAGAGGAAAGGGGACAATACTGATTTTATTTGACTGTGTTTAACATGCAGTTATTGCATTTGATCTAATTTATTTTTTTAGTAGCAAAATGCTTCAACTTTAGCTTCATAATCATTCTCTTTCTTGCTTTTTACCTTGTTTAAATGTGACTTTATATCAGTCTGAGATTCACAAAGCTGTAGGTGCTACCTTTTTTTTTTCATAAGATGCTAAAGGCTTTGTCAGTGTTGATGTTGTTATAGAGGTTTTCTGTGAGGAGCTATGCTCTTTCAAAGATATGAATGTCATAAGTCCTCTGAGGAAAGGACAGCTGAATGCATTAACGAAGGAAAATCTGAAGTGTTTGGCTACACTTTTGTATGTCTTGGTACATATCTTTATGCAAAATCAGTTTGCGTTCTCTGAGTGCAATCAAATCCTTTTTATGGACTGATTATGAAAGCTTTAAAGTAACCTTCAAGTATTGCTGAACAGTCAAATTCAATTCAGTGATTATTCTCAACTAGGGCTTTTAAAGAAAAAAAACTACTGTCAAGAAGATTTTTTTTTTAATAACTGATAAAATAACTTTACTAAATTAATGGAAGCTTTAATAGATTTTGATTGCCAACAGAAATTGTATGATCTATTACTTGTTGTCTCAAGTCACCAGTTTAGGCCTAGACTGAACTTGAACTTCCAGGCTGCTTTTTGACAAGTATGACCAAGTATGACTATTACAAATAAAATCAACTGAGATACAGCAAAAGTGGAGCTCTTCTGAATAGCCTGTTAATAGCTGAAAGAAAATCCTGTAGTTCTGCTGGGGAGAACAGGATGGTTACAAGGAAGATTCAATTTCCTGGTTTTAGTGGTGGTAATTTTGAATAGACACTGCTGATCATACTCTGGGGGGACAATTCCCCAAATAAAACCAGTACCTAGGAAATCTGAAGTTTTGATTGTAAGGTCTGTGTTTGGTTTTTTGTGTTTTGTTGTTTTTTTTTTTTTAAGGCTTTGACCTAAGCATGGACATATAAAAAGGAACTCAAATAATTTCAAACACCAAGTATAGCCACTCACTTGGCTTAAAAGGATAGGGAGGATACCCAGAGTAAGATGTCACAATGTAGAGCATTGCAATTATATATTGCCTACACAGTCTGCCATAAGATTTCATAGAATCAACAAGGTTGGAAAAGATCTCAGAGATCATCAAGATTTACCTATGAAATTAAGAGAACTTTTTATAGTAAAGTTAGATTGGTATATTGCTATGAGATTAGTCTGATAATCAAAGTATTAGCTTATATCAGTCATGAAAACTATATAGAGGTTTATGTCACATTTGTACAAGTATATAATCAATTTATTTAGCCTTTCTACACTTTAAACAGCTCTTCATTTGGCCATGTGTATCAGATATATATTTCAATTCACACCTAAGGTCTTTTTTGAGTATAGTTTGGGTTTTTTTCCTAAAGATTGTAGCTAACAGGTCTGTTGTTAGAAAGCCCAATGCTATAAAGAGAAATTTGAAGGTAATCAACATGTTGTACATAGTTGCATACACAATCATGTTGTATTATACCCACTACTCAAGATCTGTAGCTGTAATTTTGTTACCACCTTATATGTCTTTAGTGATTATTGTGCAAAAAATGTCTGTGACAAGTGTGCATCTTTGTCAGTAGGAGGCAACCTCCAGAGCCACTGCCAGTTGTTTCTGTAGCAGTGCCATTATTTTAATAAACCTAAACTCGAGAGTTGAATACCAATAGAAAGAGCTTTTGGTCATGTATTGACCCACTAGGAATAATTGTATTTAAAATCAAAAATTAGGAAACTTACCTTGACTCTTCACATTGTATGGTAGAAAATGTGGCCCCTTGATGCTGGATTGTTTCTGATACTGCTCAGAAAAATATCCATCGCTGCCGTGGACAATGTTCAGACAAAACAGCAGCAGCAAGGGTATTTGTAAATGCATATTTCCAAATTTGTTCTGTTTTGGAAAGGGAGAGAAAAGTTTGTTGTAAAGAAAAGCTGCTCAGTTCTATTTTGCATAAATAAATGAGTTTTCTTAAACTACTGGTATGAAAAGTAACATCATTTTGTGCTTACTTCATCCCACTTTCACTAGTTGTGAAAAATCCTCTAAGGGAATCAGTGTTGCTATCACTTTGAATGATGAAGCTCTTGGATAGAGAGCTTAGAGACAACAACCACGCTCTTAGGAAAAGAGTCATTTTAAATGGGTGCCAGCCTATTTAAAACCAGTCATCAGAAGCAGTGATTATTTTCCTAGCTGCCGCTAGCACTCAAAAACTAACTTCAGGAGTTGCATATATCACAGCTTCTGACCTGAAGAAAAGTTTCCAGTGGAAATACATAGACACTCTACCATGACCTTATTGCCTCTGGCTAGTGCTGTTGCAAATAAAACATGAAGCTCTTTCAGCATTAGTGGCAAAAGTCTCACATTGCCTTGACTGAAACCAGGCTTTTATCTGTAACCTTTTGGATAGTCCCAGTGGCCGTAATGATGCTGTCACTGGCCCTGCTTTCTCCCTCCAGCCAAAAAACACGTACCCTGCAGAAGTTACCTTCAAAGCCAAATAGAATGAAATGAAATCACAACATACCAAAATGTAGAGCTCCAATGCAGAGTGGTAGAGCAGTGAATCTCCTTCTACTGAGGAGTTCTTCTGCCACTGGTAAGTGGGCAGAAGCTGATGATTTCAAGTGTCATCCTTGAGTATTTATATGATTTTCCCCCTAGCTGGGTGACTGCTGGGCATAAGCTCCTCCCTCCAAATCAGTAAGCAGTAATTATCCATGAGTATATGTGGATTTTTTTAGGGGTGGGGGAAGCTATTCTGGGCAGTTGTCCTAGATCCTGTTAAGGTTTATTTTGAGATTTTTTTTTTCATCTTCTTCCCTTGGATTTCTTATTGTTGATGAAATTGTATTGCTCATAGTTTGTATTTTCTAAAATTCTAGGGTCTCTCTGTCTTTAGTGCTGAGAAAGGTAACATTGGAAAAAATCATGAATTTATAGGTAAGGTTGGTAATTCTAAGTGCTTCATTTGGATTATCTCTGTAAATGTTTTAAGGAAGGAGCATTTTGAAGTTTGGTGAGCTCTTATTTTCGGGAGTAGCCTCACTAAAGTCTATAGAGACTACTTAGGTGACTGTTCATTGGGATACAAGTGGAGCACTTAAAATCAGTTAAGATGTTAATAAAGGAGTTATGTGAGAACTTGAAGATGACAGAATTACTATTTTAGGAGATTTTTATCCTCACATTGTTTCTAGACTTCTGGTTTGATGATGGAGGTGTATGATGTATTCTGCAAGTAATGTTTCTGTATCATGAATTCTTGAAATGCAAGTTTACCTTGCACAGTGAGAACTTCATTATGTGTAATTGCAACAAAAGTGTTGAATCTATGCTGCTGAAACATACAAAATGTTATACAGGATGACATTTTGGTTGTTGGATGTTTTCTTCAGTGAAGAATTACTAATTTTTTTCAAGGTTGGTGTACTTCTAGATGCATGTTTTTCCTCTTAAATGGCTGCAGTTTAGTAAATTTTAAACTACCATTGTTTTATTGGTGGTGGATTAAACTTGCTTACCTATTTTTCTATTTTTCTTCAGATTATAAACTGGTTTTAGCCATTAAGAAAGTTTGTTAAACAAGTCTTAACTTAAAAGTCTGTATCCACACATTGTGACTTCTTGTTTGAATAAATAATGGAATCTTGCAGTGTTTCAGCATCAATTTGGTTAGGGTCCAGTACTAAATAGGCAGTAACTGTCAGTCCTTAATTTGCTTGGGACTCTGAAATGTTTAACATTGAAGGGTAAAATAAGAGAGAACAAACAAACCTTTCTCATTTAGGATGAAGCTGCAGAACTGAATATACAGTGCAGTCTGCAAACAAAATGTCTATATATAAATTATCTGTGCGTTAAAACTTCTTGGCCAATCGCAGATTTCTTTGACATTCTTATATGGTATTCAGTCTTGGAGTTAGATTTTTGGATGTGTTTGAAATTGTTTCCCTTGTACCAAAGATGAGTGGAGAAACAAATCTAAAGGATATCTGTCCTTACTGAAGGAAGCTGAGTGTGTGCTACAAGTCACTGTCCTGATGAAGTGAGCATTTATTTCTTTTTCAAGTTAATTTATGCCAATTTTTGAGCTGTATGAGAAGCCTTTTGGTGAGCTAGAAGGCAGAAGAACATGTATGCAGCCATATCCTAATACCAACTGTAGAAATGTTGTAGTCAGTAGGCAGCCATATCCTAATACCAACTGTAGAAATGTTGTAGTCAGAGTACTAGCATGTTGTGTTACAATAATGCTAATAAATAATGTGGATCACTGTGAGTTCTCATGCATGGTAGGTACAGAAGGCTGTGAGTTCTCATGCATGGTAGGTACAGAAGGGGCACTTGTTACCGTTCCAACCAAAAGCCTGAGCTGGTGGCCCTGAACTGTGTGGCTACCCTGCGGAATGGCAGGTTAACATGGGCTGAGTTTTGCCTGCTTTGTGTCTTTGTTTAATTCCACACTCTTCAAGTGACAGCTTTTTTGCCTTTTATGTATTATGGCAAATATCCTAGAACACCAAATACTGTACTGAAGGAGACCAATGGACCGTCAAGTCTATTCTGCTTACAATTGCGCTAATACCTTTGCTTACTAGAGGGCTGTATTAATGTTGTGACTTAAAGACTGCTGCAATAATTTATTTAATGTATTGTTGAACAGTTCATCTATTCTTCTTCCTAGCCATCCCCTAAACAGCACTATGTTCCATTTTTGTAATTAAGCCCATTCTGCTGCAAGGGTCTTCCAACTGAAGCCTGCTTTCTCCATTAAGGTTGTATGCCCAATTTGGTCAGTGGTTTTCAGAGAATTCTTGCATGTCTAAGATGGCATTTCTACTCCTCATATGTGCATTCAGTTCTTTTTACTCTTTTGGAGAAGGAAGCTTTCTCCTCAGGTTGTTTGTGTAGCATCTCAAGGTGCTTAATTTAAAAATTAGTCTCTATAATTTCAAATGAGAATCCAGTCATCCACTTTGGATAGAGGCAGCAAATGTATGGGCATAGAGTTTATTTCCTCCTTGAAGAAATACAACTCCATCCCCTTTTTTGGTTCACATAAATCCAAAAATAGCTTTTGATTTGAAAACATTTAAATATACAGCCCTCAGTGGGAAGTGTGGTTGTTGCTAATTTAACAATGTTTGGTTAAGAGCAGCAGGCGACAGTTTTGTGCACACACACATTCATGCTAATTTCTAGCCTAATTCATAAATACCCCCAAAGCAGACACACTTATGTCACAAAAGCACCAATAATGTACACTGATATTTGCCCAGCAGCCTCACTTCCTGCCTTGGCTCCTTCTGGGCAGGAAGGTGAATAATCTCTGTGTGTCTTTGCATAAATAGGGATGATTGTGGGGTCAAAAGGTATATACAGGCAAACCCCTTGTCCTTGTGTTTAACCTGAGTCCCACCCTATTGTATTATCTTATGTTGCTTCCTTGGTTTGAGGTTTTGGGGGTTTTTTTGTTGTTTTTTTTTTTTTTTGTGGGTATGGGAAATTGTGGAGTTCACTGCTTTTGTATGTTTTTCATGTTGCTGTGAATATTGGCAGAGCGCTGACACACAGTTAGCTCTAAGCAAATGTATAAAGGGTGAGCTACAATATACGTTTGCACATGCAAAAATCCATGCAGCAGATAGACCTCTGTGTACCCTTTTACAGTAACAGCACAGTTTAAACTGGATTGGTTATTTACACACCTGTTTTCAAGGTATACATGTTCAGATGCTCTTGGTTTATAGTTCTGCATTTAGCAAGTTGTCTTGATTTACAAGTGAAGGTGTCTTTGCTCCCTCCTGCTTTCCCTGCCCCAGTACCATAACAGTCAGGAATAATTTTGATCAACATTGCACCACTCCAGAGCTTATTTTTTAGTTATGTATTGGCTGCTTCTTCCCATGTAAAGGTAGCTATAGTAAATGTTATGGCAATGTAATATCTTAAAGTCCTAAGCTTAATCGCAATAAAAAGACTCAAAATTTAGTTTCTCTGGACCATCTGAAGTAGATACTGGAACTGCAGAGCCTGTAATGCCATTTGCAGCAGTTTGCAGTGTTTCATCCTATCTGGTGACTGAATGTTCTCCTTGTTGAACATTGTTGGAAAGCATGTTCTTAAACACGCTTCCCAAAACCCCCTGTTGCTTTAGTGTCTTACTCCCACTGAAGTAGTGGAAACATATGCATAAATAACATGGAAGTGATACCATAATTTGGGAAATGGGAACTGACTTTCACCACCATCCTTCAAATCACTTACAAAGTGCTTTGGGTCCCACAATAAGCAGCTACTTATGAGGAAAAAAAGCCACTCCCTGTCACAATCCCCCCCAAACACACACACACAAGAAAGAAGAAAGGAAAGAAGAAGACTCAGAGAAGTATTAGGTCCGTGTGATTGCTGGAGACTGGCTAAATATATTCCTGATGCTGTGGATTCTTAGTGTGAATATGCTTAAATTTCTCAGTTTGACTTGAGAGGATGTGATCTTAACTTTGCAGCATCTAAGCACAAACCATGTGCTTAGTTTCAAGGAACTGTGAGTTCTTTGAAAGTGATAATTCACAACTTTAACTCAGAATTTGTCTGATTTTGAATAATTGGCTTTTAGTCTTAGTCCTGAATTTTTTATAGTTTATAATTAGTAGTTGAGTTAAAATATGGTACCCAAGGAACCTGGGGAGTTGTTTATCCTTTTTATTTTTTTTGCCTAGGTAATCTTAGCTGTCAAGAAAGAGGCAAGAGTGGGAGATTTTTCCTATACGTCTGGAATATTTGGAGTAACTTTTTATTGATGACATAAAATCTCAACACTGTTAAAAGGAAACAATAATTGTGCTGTTCCTGGCTCAGTATCTATGGTGGGAAGTTTCTAATGTTGTTGGTTCCTATTTTGTTATCTACCTGAAGTAAGATTTGAAAACTGTTCCCTAGTACATGGCACGCTTTCCTCTGTTGAAGTGCTTATCCCCAAAACTTGTGGCAGTTATTGTCATGCAAAGGCTCTAATAGATAGAGGCAGCATCTCTGGTGAAGAAATTGTCAAAGAATCACAGAATTAACCAGGCTGGAAAAGACCCTCAAGATCATCAAGTCCAACCTATCACCCAACACCACCTAATCAACTAAACCATGGCACTAAATTCCTCATCCAGTCTTATTTTAAACACTTCCAGGGATGGTGACTCTACCACCTCCCTGGGCAGCCCATTCCAATGGCCAGTCACTCTTTTTGTGAAGAATTTCTTCCTAACATCCAGCCTAAATTTCATGTTCTCAAAGAAAGGTGCTTAGGAATTTCTAAGAAGACTTTGTAAGTCTGCCATGAAATTCAAGGAGCAGTTGGGCTTTCTAGGTTGTGCTGCACTTCATGACGGTCTGGAAACTGCTAAATCATCTCAGTTCCATGGTTTAAAACTGTCCTCTCTCCATCACATAATGGTGACAAAGTGTTTGCACACTCAAAGGGTCTGCAGAGGAACTAAGTGTTCCACTGTACCTTAACGGGGAACACTAACACAGAGGGTTTTCAGCTTCTTACTGCTCACCGTCAAATGAGCCTAAAGAAATAGGAAGCAGGAAAATGTGTGAATTCAATAGCTGTGAGAAGTCTGGGCTTTCTTGTTTATCTTCTGTTTTGGAATTATTGTTACTTTGCATTTATGTAGAGAGTATTTTCTATTCCAACAATGAGCCACTTGGACTACATGCAACTAGAAGCCATCTTGGTGAAGAAAATATTTACCTTGCTAATTGCAAAATAAATAAGTTTATTTAGAGTTTCAGAAGGCATGTCTTTTGTAATTAATAGAGGCTTGTTGAGGTATTCTGTAGGGCTGTGCAGTGCTATCTATATTCATATTTTGAGATACAATTCTCTCTTTAAACAAAAAGTATCTGTTACTCCTGCAGTCCTGTACCAGTCTTTTTATGGATTTAAAGTCTTCTACTTGTTACACTTGTAATTGTGGTTGAATAAATGTCCTAATTTAAAGTAGTAATGGAAAGATGGTCTGTATTTATTCTGGCACTGCAAAGCTGACTGCTCACCAGTTTGCTCTGTTCAGTTCAGGTAACTGTTGATCACAGGAGCTCTATTTAGTATAGCAGCATGTTTAAAGAGATGACACCCAGTTAAATATTTATAGTTGTATTCTGACTGAGTTGACTTGTAGAGACACTGAATAACCATGATGAAGAAAAGATGGTTCCATGTAGTCCGTAAAGAAAGTTTTGAGATGTACATGAATTTCTGATTCCTCAGAGCCAGTGTTACTGGTGAATGCTTTCTAACAACACTGCCTTGTTTGCAGCCCCATTCCATTCTTCTGATACGAAGATAAAATAATCTTCACCCATGTTAAAGGGTTTATGATACTAGAGTGAAAAATACCAAGCAGAAGCAGTGGTGTTATGAAAGATGTTTTCCAGTGCCTTGGATATGCCATGGCCTGACCTTATTCCTCCCTCATTTTTATTTCTCCCTCTCTTACCTCTGAAAGTAAAACCAACAAATATTGTTCAAATGAATGCACTGATTTGAAAGTCGTATCAGGTGTGCGCTGTAAATGAAAACTCACCAGTTTTCAAGATGCTGAAAACACAAAGTTTTTCTGTGTTGATATTCATCCTTTCTCCCACAAATGCTTTTCTTATTAAGTAGTGTAAATGTTTAGATATTTGAAGTTTTGGATTTTCACTCAATCTGTTTAAAAGTGTAAACATGGAGGTGATGGCAGGACTTGCATCTTCCTGAAGGACAGGAAGAACAGAATTATCCAGTTAACTTTGTGCATAGTTCAGGAAAAAATATTTTAAGGGGTCTGACCACTGAATAACCTAAGCAAATATGAGCACTTGATTTTTAGATTTTGGTGAAGGTGTTCCACAAACTGTTCTGGAGCTGCTTAAGCATAATCAGGTAAAGAAATTTCCAGTTCCTTCTAGCTGGAGATGATAATTTGTTTAAGGCCAGGCTGGATGAAGCTCTGGCCAGCCTGCCCATGGGGGGTTGGAACTAGATGATCCTTATGGTCCCTTCCAGCCCTGACTGATTCTATGATTCTATGATAATTTTCATCCTTATGCCTGATGTTGACTGCAGTCTGAGTTGTGCCAATACAATGGTTTACGAAGCTTTTCTGTAAGCTGAGTTAGTGAGAATTTAATTTGGACTTTCCTGGAAGTGATGGAAAGAGTGAGGCTTGTTTTCCGTAGCTCCAGATAATGTCACAGAATGTGTGAAATGAATTTCAAACACCTGAAATAATATAATTGGTCTCTAAAGATTGCTGCAAGTGGTCTTTTTTGTGGTTTTTTTTTTTTTTTTAGTAAGTTCCTGGTGTTTAAAACCCTGATACATAGCAGTAAAAAGAGAATCCTCAGAAGACTGTAAAAATGTTACATAGTCATATTTTCCTGGGGAGAAGGTTTTTTTATATTTTATTTAATTCATGCCTTTTTTTCCGCCCCCCCTGATTTTTATTAGATTATTTTATATCTTATTCCACCTCTGTGCCTGCCGGACTCAAGGTTTCTGTCAGACTCCCCTGGACTGCAGTGAATAAAGTAGAAACCCTGGTAAAAGAAGGGTGGGAACCACTCCTAATTTCCCAAAGGTGAAAAAGTTCAAGCAGCTGCCACAGCTATCCCATAATTAGGGGAATCTTCTAAATAGTTGGTGAAAAATAGGCATAACTGAGCTGCTTTTTCAAGTGTACCCACTGGAGCAGGTAGCCAGCCAGCTGAATAGTCTCATTCATTGACCTTACTACCTGCTGTGGTTGGGACAATTGGCACAGAGTTGTTTTTAAACTTTCATGTTTAAAAAACAAGTGCCAAAGTGGAGGGGGTGGAGAAAATCCAGACTTTTACAGCCAGGACAAATAAAAGTTGTCTAAGTTCACTTTAAAAATAAGGAATTTGCTTGGTTGTTTAAGTCTGGCATTTAAAATATTGCTGTTTTCTTTTCATTTATTTAAACTGAAACTTAGGAAAGTTGTATTGGTGGCTGCATATAAACTTTCTATACTCTCTCCCTCATGCAAAATGAGTCCATGGAGCCTAATTGTTCCCGATGATTGTTAGTAGGATTGATTTTAGTTTCACTTGGGTGAGAGTGGATTTTTACAAGCTTTACATTGTCATGAAGGAGAGCCATAATTACCTGCTTGTATAAAGTGCTAATGAAGGGGCTGCTTTTATTATTACAGAAAATGCATCAAGGCTGCAAAGTTTTGTAGGTGACATTTATCATATTACCTGTCTCAAACCCACAAGCTTCAGTGTCTCCTGGGAGAAATTTCTCATGGAACTAAAATCACATGAATGTGAAGAATAGATTTTTTTTTTTTTAAGGTAATTTAACCAGTAGGTTAAGGTTCAAAGATTTGAGGCTTGAAAGTGGTTGACAAATGGAGCAGATAAATACTTCCCAGGGTACTGGTACAAAAAATTACCTATACCATAGAAGGAGAAAGACTCCTAAAGCCCTGCCAACCTGAGCAAAATGCCAACTTGTTTCCAGTACTGATACTCTCTGACTCTGCTGTGATTGTGGTAAACATTGGAAAAATAAACCCAAAAACTCAGCTCCTGCTGCAGGTGATGTTAAATGACTTCTGCACCCTTTGCTGGTGAGATGTAAGCGAGGATCTCCATGGAGTTGATAGCTAAGAGCCTAATGCATTTCTGCTGCATACAGAAGTAAAAGTGGGCAACTCTGCTAGCATAAATTAAATACTTTGAGAATTTTTTTTTTTGAGCCATTTGTCTGTCCAGATTGTGCTATGGTGTCTGAATTTTACAGGAGTTGTGTAGAACCTGTGAGTTCTTCAGTAACAAAAGAGGGAGGGCACAGCAATGCTTGGTGCTGAGCTCATCTGTTTTCTCATCAAACTTGCATGAAATGGGGAAGACCTGTGAGTAGTTCACCATACTAGGTGGTTGTAAGCCTGTGTAATACACAAATTCAAGAGAAATAAATGGTGTTTGGGTACAGCTGAGTTGGGAATTAAACTGCCTGAAATGCAGGTGCCTTAAACAGAGCCTTTCTGGCTGTATAGAGGCTGTTGGACAACAGTGCTGAAAAGCTGAAGCAGTTTTAGTCAGCAGTCTGGCTGCAGCCTGTGTTGAGCTGCTACAAAACCAGAGGGAAAGGCAGAGTAAGTGCCTTCTGGTCAGCTTGCGCTGTGCTCCAAGCTGTTGTGGGAGTGAGAAATCTCTGTTTATGACTGGTTTGGGACTGTGTACTGTGTGTTTGCATCCTGGGCATTCACATGAGTGTACTCATTTTGCTAGATACTACACTGCTGTGACTGAGATTTGAAACTGTCATTTAAGTATGAAACTGTTCTAGTTCCATTTCATTTTATTCTCACTAATGAATTGATTTAGTAGATCTTTTACAGCACTTGAAAAGTCAACTTTAGAAAACCTTTAGCAAGGAAATTGCATCAGTTCTAAGTTTCAGATTAGAGCTTCAAAATGGTATTTTGTTAAAATGTATTTTACATGGCTGGAGAATATATCTAATCATTGCAGTACAGCATTGAAATCTAAGAGAGTGAGAGTTGATCAAGATCTGCAGTGAGCATCTGCTCCAAGTATCTTGGAGTTCTTTACAGATGCATCTCAGACAGAAATGAAGAGGGGTGTAACTCAAGTGACTCTTCCCTAGAACATATTCCAGACTATTCAAATGGTGCAAGGATTTGGCCACCCACAAGCTGTAAATTCCAGTTTGAGACCTAGTATGACTACTTGTCAGCAGAGGACAAAAATACCATATGATAATCAGGAGGGCATTTTAACGTGTAGAAGATAAGGAAGGATGTCTGTAAACCATGAAGGTTCTGAGACAGCTTGCCACATTACTCTAAATTATTTTGCAACCAAAAAAAAAATGTCGAAGCTGGGACTAAATACTGTTACTTGATATGGTATCTACATTTTGCTTGATATGTTTTATTCATGAGAGTTTCATCCTGTCATTTATTGTTAAATTTAGTAGAGTCAATTCAACACTGCCTTATTGCCATTGCATATCCAATTAGTATCTGGTTAGCTGATTCTGCACTAGAAACAAGGTAAAATTCTTTGTAATTTACAATCTCATTCTTCACACTAGCTTGTGTTTTTTGAAGGTACTTCATGGTTTTTTGGCAAAATGAGCAATAGACTTAAATGTTACTTTTAGATGCAGTAGAATCAGAAAGGATCCTTATATACAGAAGATCCATCTGCAAATTCAGTAGAAGTTACAGGAATGAGACTTGAGATTTGTGTTTTGGATTGAAACTCTTTTATTTACCAGCTTTACATACTTTTATATGAAGCTGAGCATCTTTAAACTTTCTCCTTTCTTCATGACCTATACATAAAACTGTTTTCCCACTGGAATATGAGGTGCCCCAGAATTCGTGGTAGGTCATTCAGAGGGAGCTCATTGTTTCATAAAATAGACCACCAGTGTCTATAGACCTATGGTGGGATCTATTTGCTTACCTACATGTTAGTAAGTGAAAGTAAAATTAACAGTGCTAGAACATTTTCCTCCCAGTTCCTTTTTATACCTGTGTAAATCCAGATCTTTTCTGGTATGCCCTGTGTACATAAATTGTATTGGGTTTCAGGGCTGGATTCCACCATGGGCTGTGCTGATGACCGCAGGATGTTTGTGTGAACTCTGCTGTTTCTGGCAGATCTCTCTCTCTGAGGCCTTCATCATTACCCTACCTCTGAGACATTCATGTCATTTAGAGCAGGGAGTTTGTTTGTTTGTGCTCCAGTAGTTTGCAGGTACCTGTGTTTAGGTTATTGTTAGGAGTTTTGCTGCCACACTCTTAAACATTTCAGCTTGCATTTGAGCAATACTTAATAATTGTATAGAATTCCATGGCAGTGGCAGAATGGATATTACAGAATCATAGGATAGATATGGTTGGAAGACACCTCAAAGATCATTCAGTCCAACCCTCGACCCAGCACCAAAGGGTCAACACTAAACCATGTCCCTAAGCATCCAGGGATGGTGACTCCACCACTTCCCAGTAGTTCTCTGTGTCTCCAACTTACTCTGCCTTGAGCAATACATAGTTTTAAATATTTTCAGTGGCTAAAGCCAGACTGAGTCATTACAATAATTCGTTCCAACTGTCATAACACAAGCCAGAGAAGCTTGCCCAGTAGCTTCTGCTTCTTCCCAAAGCATACCTTGAAGGACATAACATCCTAGCTTTTATTTAGCCATGGCTTACTCTGGTTGCTTCACAAACTACTCCTGATTCTCAGGAAGAGAATTTCAACTTCACACCCACATAGGGGAGCTCCCTTTAGATGATTTGTTACCACATCTTTCAAATGTTTGGCATGAATTTTCTTTTTGTTTTGCACTTCTGGATGGGAGCTCTGCACTAGAACACTGTGCAGTGCCATGTTAGTATGCAAGGAGAACTGAGCATTGCAAGAGTGTAAAGCCTGGTTTTCATTTGGGACAATCCAAACATCATGAAGTATCATAGATGACTGTTATGAAAGTATATAACAGCCAATCTGTCCTATAGCTCCAAAGGAACTTGATTTTCCATAGTTTAGTGTTTGGAGAACAATTTTCTCTCTCAAATAAAAGTTTTCTCTTAGACTTCAGACTAATTTAGTAGAGTATCCTATCTCTTTTGGTGGAAAATGAGTTTAAACAGGGAAAAGCTAAGGCAGAAATAAGGCTGTGGCTGCAAATATGAGTCAACAAAGGGATGTTGTCAAGCCTGGCAGGCCCAAAGCCTACATGACCTGCATGAAGCATTTCACAGTGTTTCTATTGACAGATGCATGGCCAAAATGGCATCTGGCAAGTTCTGCTGAGAGACACCAAAACAACTCCTCTTTTTTTGACCAGAAGAGTGGATATAAAACCCTTTCTGTGACTTGCAAAATGCACACAAATAAATTTAGGTCACCAATTTCTATTTGAGGCCATGGTAGCAGGTTGTACTTTTCCTCTGAGTGTCGTTATTAACTCTTCACAAGTGGTGCATCATGTCTATTGCTAATGTCTAGTTGACCCCATTAGATCTGTTGAAGTTACTGGCAGGTTGCTCTTCTCTAGCAACTTCAGCTTTACAGGATGATGTTCCTCAGCATATTTCATGCCTATAGCAGTTGCATAAAGCAAGTTCTACTTTTTTGCTGTTTGGGTTTCTGGACACATTGGAGATGTTTTTACAGCTGGCACCAAACTCTTGCACTTCTGCAGAAGCTGGTTGGATGTGAAGCAGACCTTGACTGAAAGTTACATGTTTGTCCTAGAGTGGTGCAGCACCTGAGCACTGGTACATTCATTAGTGTAACATGCTAATGGACATCCATGCTAATGCAGCTGCTTCCAGGCCACCACTGCTTTGTATGCAGCCAGTGCAGGGTGTAAGCAGAGACTGGTGATACCTGCCTGTGTAGGTAGCTGTTGTATCCAATAAATTGTGTAGAACTGCCAGTTCTGGTCACCTAAAAATAAATTACCAAATTACAGCAAAAAGAATTAGTTGTACTCTTACAGAATACAGGAAGAGTGGAAAAGGAATGCTGCTGGAAAGAGAAAAGAACTTTTACACCAAACTATTTCCATCAAAATACCAGAGCATACAAAACTGGGAACTGGCAGGAACCTCCTCCACGCAGCAGTTCTCTGTTGGATGCTTTGGAGCTGGATGAGTGGAGAGGCTGGAAATCCTATTGTGTATGCTTATGTGTTGAACAGAAGAACTTCTTCCTTCTGAACTTCAAAGTGTAGTAGCTGGCATGGGGGCACATGGTGAGGTTTGTAGCAAATACACATAACACATTCTGCAGTATGCTGCAAAGTGCCACTTCAGGGTTTGTTACACAGCATTCTTAGAAATCCACTTGGTGATTGAGCAATTCTTGAAAAAGTGAAAGATAAATACTTCTACACCCATTGGAAAAGCAGATATTTTCCTTTTAGCAGAGAACATCTGTAGTAGTTAAACGTCTATATGAACTATTTTTTTTTCTGAGAAATCATAGCTACTGCACTTTTTACATAAAGGCTGAAAAGAGGACAAGAGTCCTTATAAATTACAGGTCTCCTTCTGTACAGAAAATAAATGCTTGCTTTGTATCAACAGAGATTTTGCCATGACTTCCATTATTAAAAAACAAAACCTACACAGCCTCACCCCCAAGAAGAACTTTAGAACTGTTGTCTTCCCTCATTTCAAATAGGTGTAGTTTGTGTTAGTATTCTGGAAACATAGGTATATCAAAGGCCCTGCTTTGCACATCAGACAATGTGAACAGCCAAATATTTGTGTGAGTGACATTAGGTAGCATTAGTCTTTGTCTCTGAAAAAAGCTAGTCCAGATAATAGTGTTAAGAGCCACCTTCTTTAGCTCAAAAGTTGACTCATGCTTTTAGTTACTGATTCAGCTGAACAAGTTCTGCTTACAGCACATGAACAGCCCTATATAATCACACACACTGCTCACATGATTGGGAGAACAACTGTCTTTTTGCTTAGAATGATGATGGTTTTTTGCCCTCCATAAAGAAGTTCAAGAGACACAGAAGACAGTTTAATTTATCTTTTAAAAATATATTTGATGCTCTACTGATAGAAACTCTATTATGCAGCTAGTTTATGGCAGGAAGGGCCTCCAGACATGGGTTAGGACAAGTATTATCTACTATTACATCAGCCAGCTCTGATATAAAAGAAAAATTTGGGGACATAAAAATGAATCTGGTGAGAATTAAAAAAAAAAAAAAATAAATCCAAGCTGATCAGTCCTGAAGGTGCTTTTGGTTTTTCTAGCTGACACAGTTAGATAAATAGGGTAGTTATTCATCAACAAATGTAGGGGAACAGAAAATTTGTCTTGTTTGGGGACCAACTACAGCTTTGATATGTGCAATGCTGGCTGCCACAAGGTGTTTTATGTTAGCCGTGTTTAATTCAGTAGAGTATAGATTTGCTCAAAGTGGATACTTATTTTGAAAAACAATTTTAAAAAAGGAAATCTCCAAATTGTTCAGTGCTGCTACAACTTAATACCTCGTTGAGTCTCTGGGTTTCCATCTATGTATAGTTTTCAGCCTGTCATGGATTAGTTACAGCTTCCAAAATAGCCTAAAGGAATTGTAGAGGGTTGATTTACAGTGCTGCTAATGCAGCGTTGTAAATGAGCTGTTCTGCCTTCAAAGTGCAGCGGAAGCAGTTACATGCAAGATGTGATTGGTTTTGTGTGAATAGAGATAAAAATGACACGCATGATGAAGTGAGCTGTTGGAAAATGTCATTATATTCCTCAGTAACTAAATCTCCTCTGTCTTCCAGAAATGAAAAGAAATTGCAGTCAGGTTTTAAAATCTCAATTCCTTTTTAAAAAGCACTCTTCGTTCCAAAAAATCTTTTGTTGGGAAAACTTTGTAGTATGTGTTTTTTTTCTCTGAAAGTCTTTTTCTTTTAAATGTTATTGTGAAAGGCTAGGAAGCTTGTGGCTGAGATTTGTTATTTCAGATGGTCTTCATTTTCTCTTAGTGAAAGAAACCAACAAATTCCATTTTATATCTATGTATGTGTATTTATAGTGAGAAAGAGAAAGGAGGGCGACCTCCCACCTGGAAGAGGTGACAGAAGCCTAAGAAATAAGGTCCCCTTGCTAATTTAGCCATTCCAACTCAGTTATATATGGTCAAGTAGTAAATTTCACTTTCCAAACTGGCCTTTGCTCATGAAACACAACATGTTTGCTTTGGCTACAGGAGCTTTAGGCAGACAGCTCCAAGGTAGTTGAAAGGTCTATTAAAACATTTTAAAGTGGGCAAGGACAAACATTGCTGCTTATTTATTTGAACACAAAAGTATTAAAATATGGAACTGCTTTCTTTGGTGGTAGGGAAAACATACTTTTGCCTAGTTGGGAATATAAGATAACCATTGGCAGGTGGCTGTTGATTATTTGTAGACTTAGAAGAAACCATGCTTTATTATAAGTAGAACTATTTGAACTTACCTTCTTCTATAGACCTATTTTGTTTACTTAGCATTCATGAAAAAGAAAAAAAAAACAGTAAAATTCAGATAAATGCTGAGGATGCAGGAAATACTTGAGCTATTAACAGTCGTAACCTTTAATAAATCAGCTTAGAATTTCATACGAGTTCCAGTGGTCAGTCTAGCAGAGAAAATGTCATCTACATGGCACAGGGGAGACTGTATTTAGAAAATGTACCCCTGGACTACTGGAGTATTAGATTCATGCCCATTTATTTCCCAGTAGTGCCTGTTTTTATGAGTAGTAATAGTTGGATTTAGATGTAAGGATAGCAAGTGGAGGTTCTCAGCTTACACAGTAGTAATGTAATTTGTTGCACAAAAAGCAGTTCTCTTTAATAGGCAAAAGCCCAGAAGCCAAGGGAACCAATACCTTCAGCATTTGTGGTGTTTGCAAGTCTCTTTCCATATTTTAAGTGTTCCAGCTCTTGTTCTTTGTAATATAATGCTACTTCCTAATTTAATAACTATCAAGATAATCTTTGGCCTAGCAAATGGTTGGAATAAATCTAAGAAAGAAAACTGCAACAATAAGAGACGATTCTGAAAAGTTAACCTCCAGGCCTCAAATGTCAAGAGGAGAACTTTATTCCAGAGTTGACAGCTGCCTCTTATTTTTAAGGAGTGACTTTAAATAATTTCATATGTATTACACAACATCTTTATCAAGTACCTGTTTTTATGCCTCCTAAATTGCATCCTTTAGATTTCTACAAGATACATACTTCCTTCTTACTCAGTAATTCCCTTTTTCCCCCTCCAAGTGTCATAACCATTGGCAGGGTTTATGTGTATTTCCAGGGATAGATACTTGGGAGATTTGCAATGTGTACTACTGTGGTTTGCTAATTCAAAGCAACTTGGAAGCAGAAGGATAAGCGACCAGCAGATGGGTGGAGTCCAAAGCACAGTGCTAACTGTCATCCCTCAGTTTCTGTTCTTTAATTCTAGGACTCCCCATGTAATGAATTACCTTGCATCAAAACAGCAGTGTGTGAATAGGTGCTTAGTAGCCTGTGGTAAATGTGAAATTAGTGAAGTAATTAATTATAGTCTTTATCTTGATGGGCCAAGCCAGTTTCACAGCTGAGCCCATCTAGTGGGAGGCTGCCAGCAAAAGGTTAGCTTCTCTGCCCTAGCTTTGTCCTCCCCATGCTGTGCTCTTTTCGTTCCCTTGTGCCATGTGTGTCCATTGTCAGGTTCTTCTGGGACCTGCTTTAGGTCACATAGCTAAGACAAAACACTATTTGCTGTTTTTCTCCCATTTTAGAAAATGAAAGAACATTACAGAGATGTTTAATCAGCACTGGACTGAAGGAGTGAGCAGAGGAGGAACAGGTCCATAAAGCACGTAGCATGTTTCACAGAATCACAGAATGGAAGGGGTTGGAAAGGACTTCTGGAGATCACCTAGTCCAGCCCCCACACAAAAGCAGGTTCATAGCTCATGTTTTTATCTTAGGTGTTTGGCTCAGTCCATGAGCACAACAGATACTGTGGTTTATCTGAGCAGTGTGATTATTACCATTTTCCATGTCTGTCCTTGACTAAGATGGACTGTGCTGTTGTGAGGGAAATGGAATGAGGTCACCTTATGGAAACGTTTGTCATATGATAAACATCATAGGAGGAGAGAGTTAAAATGAGCATAAAAGTGACAGAAAGAAAATGGTTACCTCTTGAGAGCAGCTGAGAGGAGTAGAAGGATGCATGTGGCAGCAGGAAAGCATGCAAGGGGGAAAGGAGAGAGCAGTGCAGAAGATGGGAGTGGAAAGCTGGAAATACGCTCCTGTTGTTCACAAAACATAGCACAGCAGCTTGGCGTACCCTAGCAAGAAGGGAAGGTCAACATCTGTGTGTTCCCTGAAACACACACGACATATTTAAGTCTCTAAAACTGGATGTTGGCTCTAGATGACCCTACAAAGAAACTGTCAGAATGCAGTGATGGACTTTGTCAAGAAAATGCCCCTGCAGCCCTGTGTGCTGACTTGGAATAGTTCTAAGCAGGTGCTTGTGGAAGAGGAGGAACAGAATGAGCATCCTAAAAGAGGAAATGGTCAACAGGCTCTTCAGTTTGCGGTTTGATTTCATGGGTTTGGGGGTTTCGGACTCACCCTTTTGAGAGTACAATATTTCTCTGTCTATGTACATCCGTCATGCTGTCTCCTTTTTATTTCATGGCTAAAACGTAGTTTCTGGGTACATCTTGATTTTGTTAGAAAAAAGTACTGAAGATAATTGTTAGATAATGAATGTTGTCTCCTTGGAACATTTGTCATGTCTTACATTTTTGAAAATGGGGATACTTTTTCTGCAAGGAAAAAAAAGGTACTTCCAGAACATAAAATTTTGAAGAAAAAAAATCACTGATAAGTAAGTGAAGAAAGCAATCATAGAATTGTTTGGGTTATCTGAATAACCTAAGTATTAGTAAGCAACTAACACTTTTTTTCATCCCCTAAATTAACCAATTCCATCCTTAATCTAATTTAAATGTGGCAAAGACTAATATATAAGACTAATATATCAAACCTTTAGTAATCTTGGGGTAGAATTATGAAACATATGTATGCTTTGAACTTGATCCAGAAAATGACTTAATGCAAAAGCAAATAGCTCTAATGCTGTCCCTTGGAAAGTATTGAGAATGAAAGTTTAGCACTTGGAATTAGTGATGTGATCAGTAATAAATAAAACACTGCCCTATGAGGAATTGCATATGGGACATTGATACGTGATTTTCAACTGAAAGATTGGGCTGAGTCCTGTGGAAAATGGTCATCATGAGGAAAAGGCTGGTGATCTGCAGTCTCCCATATGCTTGCAGAACCTTTGTGAGCTTGAAGAGAAGCTGAAAAACAGTTCTGACACTGAAGGAGCCATGAATAAGATTTTCTGCTGTCAGAGTTACTCAAATTCTTATATTCTGTTGGGCTACCAATGGAAGATAGACTGAATCTTTAAATATGGCGTTCAGTAACTGACTGTTATAGGAAAATGAAGCTCAATTAGCAACAACTGTGCTCAGCAGAAACAATACTGTCTGGTGTAGTTCTCTCTCACTCCATCTTGTGTTATTAAGGATATTCTCCTTTGATGTACACCACAAAATAATTTAGGTCACAGTTATTAAACTGCCTGCTTTTCTTTCTCCAAGCTGCTTTTGAAAGGGAGAATTATCAGTTTTCATGGTAAGCCATGCTAAACTCTTAGAGTAACCACAAAGTCTTATGTCTTTAATTCTAGGAAGGCTGCAAGCTGTATCACAGAGAAATTTTTGGCACATCCATTTCAAAAATGAAGGAAGAGCATTCTGCTCTTTGCAACAGTCTTATTAGGAAGCACTTCTTTACCAAGAGGGTGTCCAGACACTATCATGGGCTTCCTAGGGAGCTGCTCAATGCCCCAAGCCTGTCAGTGTTTAAGAGGCATTTGGATAATAGCCTCAATAATATACTTGTCGTCAGCTGTGGAGTGATCAATCAGTTGGACTGCATAACCATGCATATGTTGGAGAGGGAAATGGTCTCTGGCAGCTGAAGCTGATCTTGAGTCAGGGTCTGTTTTCCCATAGAACCCCCCATCTCTCCAGTCTTCCTCCCCCTAAACTCCTCTCCTCTACAGCCCTGCTTCTTCCCGAATCTGCCATTCCCTATCCCAGAGAGAAAGTGATTTACCTCCCAAAGTTCCACTCCTAACCTCTGCCTGTGCCATCACTGCCAGTTAAAACCAAATTCCATCTCCATTTCCCACAGTGCATCCCCCAAACCTCTTCCTTTTCTCCCTCTACTTCAAATTGATTTCCTTCGGTGCAGCCTCAGTTTCATAGTTGGAATAAGCTGCCTCCCAGAAGAAAAGGTGGTCGTATTTGTAACCCTGTTTTTACATTTTTGTGTAGGTACATTTTCAATGTATTTAAGCAGTAAGACCAGAACATGAAAACAGATGAAAGAAAATGTATTTGTTTTCAGTCTGATTTTTCAGCACTTTCATGCAACTCACACTTTTACATTAGGCTCAAGCAGTTTTGCCTGCTTCTGTTGTTAAGCTGTTACAAGGCTGCTCTGCAATATTTTAAACAGAAGTCTTTTGAGCATACAGGAAATATTCATTGTGAGTAATGTGTTTAGTAATCAGGCTAGTAAAAATCTACCAGCTTGAATCTGAGAGACAAGTAGTATTTCTTTCAATTGGTTTAACAAGTGGGACAAAAAAAAAACTTCAAAATGCATCCCCTTGGAAATGTGAGTGAAGCACAGCCGAAAGAGTTTTCTGATTGTGTACATTGCATGAAGGAAGATTAAAAGCATTTGAAGGCACAGCTAAATCATTCTGCAGTTCAAGCTCTGAGTTTCAATTGAGTGGAATATTTACTGCTATTTTAACATTTCATATCATTTCCTGAGTCTTGGATGGAATGTCTTTTTCCTCCTTGCACTAGTGTTTAGTACTCAATTACAAACTGCTTGCTAGAACATAAGCAAAAATCTGCATATTTTATGAAGCATCTTTCAGAAACATTTTTCATTTTAGACAACACTATATTGGATTATTTTTTTCTTCTTTAAATAAAAAACACTGTGGCTGGGGGACCGTTCTAATTGCTATGCATTTTTATCATCAGTCTAGCTCCTTGTCAGTGTTCAGCTACAGGAATTCATGCTTGTCCTACCTTTTAGTTGAATGATAGCTGTCCCTCGATAGGGGGAGTGTCTGCTTGCCAGCTGTCACCGAAAGTCCCTGCTCTCTCTTAACTCAGAGGTGATCCTTTTGCAGCAGTCATTTCAGAAGAGTGAGAAGGAGGCAGCCCTCTCATTCAAAACCCCTTTTTTTGGTGGCTTTTGGACTTTTCTAACATTGAAAAGCTGAGCTGAATCATATGCTGGCTACTAGACTGGCGGATCTGCCTTCTGATTCAGTTCCAGGAGAGAATAATTTTTTTGTTTCCCAGCAGAAAATGGCTCTATTTGAGAGGTGGAAGGGGATTGGGGATTCTCACTTGTTTAACATCTGTGTTCTTATTTGTCTGTGTTAAAAAGGAACATGAAATTTATTTGACATGTTTCTCTAATGGGATGGGCTTTTTCTGGAGAGCAGAAAACAAATTCCTTGATGTTCTGTAACCAATAAAAATTACTTCTTAGTAGAAAAAGCGATAGCATTTTCCTGTGTTTCTTACTCTATTCATATTCTGGTAGCAAAACTCAGATTTCAGAAAGGAGAGACAAGCTTCATACAAATGCCATCTTGTCTGTTACCCATTTTTCTATTTCTGTGAATGTCTGGGTAGGATATCTGTGCTACCAGAAGAAGCAGAGAGAAAAGTAGATGCAGTCTGTAGCTACCTGATACTGCTGAAGTTAGGACAGGCATATGGCAAAAGGACAAAGTGAGATTTGAAGGGAAGAAATAAAATCTGATTACTCACAGTCATTGACTCTACTTCTGCTGAGCTGATTTGAACTGGACTTGCTACAAACCATATGTTGGCTGTGCTATAGGCTTTGTAAAGTTTGGGGTTTTTTTTGATAAAACTCTTCAAGCTGTCCTGCAAATTTAGATAAGGACATAAAAAATTAAGTAGCTTTACATAATAATTAATTTTAAACCTTCCATTTCATATGAAATTGCAAAAAGATAGCTACTGAATCAAATCCAAGTTGCAATTGTTATTTCAATTATGATATGTATTATTTCATTAACAATTTAATTTGACAATGTAGTTATTCCAAAAAGATAGCTACTGAATCAAATCCAAGTTACAATTGTTATTTCAATTATGATATGTATTATTTCATTAACAATTTAATTTGATAATGTAGTTATACCAAAAAGCTCATGACAGAGAGGAGAGTAGGAAGGGGGTGGGAAAAAAAGCCTTAAGAAAAAGTTTATGTGCCTGATATGTCTCAATGAAAAAAAAAAATTGTAAAGAGATAGTGCATTTGAACATATTTCAAGGGAAGGCTCATTTATATTGTTCAAATCATTCTTTCTTTGTTCCTTTCTCTAAAGAAACCACCCCACAACCAAAGCCATAACACTAGCAACCACGTTTGTTCTGATTAGATTAACATGTCCCCATAAAGAAAGACATTAGCTTTGCATTCAGATATTTGGTTCTGCTACTGTCATCAGAAGTGACAAATCTGTTATTTCCCTCTGAAAAATCTCTAAATACACTAAGGTACACTGGAAAAATATTTTAAGAGCTTGAGAGATGGCTTTTTGAGTTTCTTTTAAAGTTTAAAATAAGAGTTTTCCAGGGCATTTCAGTCCATTTTCAAATTACAGTTAGGAATTTAGCGTTTTGAGTCTTCTTTCAGTCGAACATAAAGCTAGAAAGATCCTCCTGGCACACCAAGTACATCCTCTTCTTTTCAAGCCCTGCATCATATAATCTATTTTATAAAATGATTCCATTCACTCTTGTAATTCCTCAGGTTTCTAGCCTTCAGTAGCTCTCCTGGAAAGCTGT